>NC_143564.1:116184073-116808146 GCF_054136105.1 Typopeltis vanoorti
ACCATATTTTTTTGGAGAAAATAAAGGACAAATCAGAAACTGTTTCATAATAAAAAAAGCAGGTTGGGTTTATTTGTTTCACTAAAACTGAAAAGCTTTAAAACATTTATTATAAAATATAAGCATATACATAGCATTTTAAACAATCATATTATTACGTAAAAAAATCTAATTTTGATACTTTTCACAAGAATGAACTTTTTTTAATAAATCAGGTTTGTGTTTTAAAAATTCATAAAACTGTGTACAGTTCATGTCAAAGTTACATTTGGTATAAATGTATGCTTTCAATGTTTCGCTTTTTAATTGTGTTTTTTCACCGGTCCACACATTGTTCACTAATGAAAATACTCGTTCAGTGAGGGGCATTAGATCCAGGGAGACATAAGCAAAATTCAATGATTTTTAAAATGTTTTTAAAAGATACGTATTTATCTGCGAAATATTTACAAATTTCAAATCATCTGCGTTGGCAGGACTTGCCATTTTGTTCGCCATTCTTAGATCTTTTCACTGGTGACCTAACGTTTAATACACAAAACTTCATCAAATACTTCACCGTCATGTATATTCAAGTTTCAGTGACTGGAAATGAACAAAACACTTTCCACGATCTTCGCCCACAGAGGGATTTCTTATAGTAGGACCCATTTAAATGTAGTTAGACCCATTGAATAACTGTCCTAGTTATTAAAGTAATCAATACAGGCTTGATAAGTTATGAATTGCATCTTCAAATATGTTGGCTTCAATATTCCATTTCACAAAATAAAGGGCAAAATGGCCATTTTAGAAAAATAAATCTACTAAAGGACAGAGCAGTGAAATAAAAGACTGTCTTCTTAAATAAAGGACGTATGGTCACCGTACTTATACACTTAACCTCACATACATGCCAATCCTTCTAGTACTCGAAAAACCTTTATGAGGGTATTTTTCATCTGACGTTGAAGCAGTTGTTTCATTTGAAAATGGTAGGATTTTCATCACGGATTATGAAGCATTTCATTCTGCCAACCGACCAGCAGAACAACACAATCAATAATACTACTGGCATCATATCCATAGCTAGCAGGGACATAATTCCAATCAGTCAAAGAAAGCAGTTTCCACTATTTCGGCGCGAAGTGTCTGTTGTAAGTAAACTGTATTCGGTTAGCAAAATGGATGAAAGGGATGAGTATGAAATCCAGGGATTTGGATTAGAATTGGGTAGAATGATGGTCAAATAGGTTGAGGCCAAGGGGTCCTGTATTACAATATGTTAATGTCGGTTTATTTTGAGGAGAGACCTTGAAACTAACGGCAGAGGAAACTCGATAGGATAACTCAGCATTGTGCTATTCCATTTGGATAAATAGTTCCCTCCTCGTTTATTCACAGACGTTATCATACTGGGAAGGAATATTTTATGATCAAAACAATTAACGAATTTTATGAACACACACGTTAATCGAAGATTTATTCTTTTCATGGAAATCGTTGCAGTGTACCATAACGACAGCATTCGCGTTGCTATCACAGGTCATGCAGTGACATATTTTTTTTATTCTTCATTGGAAAATATAATTGCATCTTCATTTTATTTAAGTAATGAGATTATAATGAAACACATCCGATTGCACTACTTTCTATTTGAAGCCACTCGTCTTCTGCCTTGAATGAGAAAATGACATTTGTAATATCAATAATCCTCTTAACATTCATAACTTGAACACAAGTTTTTTTAACCTTTCATGTGCGATTAATATCAAAAATAAATGAAATACAACTATGCCTTGAAGATGATTCAGTAAATTATCATCCAAAGATTTGGTTTCAAGCTAAGAAAGAAAAAAATAACATTTGCTGATATCGTTCCTGAAGGAGCGAGCAGACTACTATCATATCGTTCGCATTCGTCTTACGACGGGTTGAGTGCCCCCTAATGAGGTGTTTTACGAAATTAATGCAGCCGGTTTGTCACTTCTCTGCATTCCCTAAGGGCTACATTCCTGACTGTAATCCGTGTGTGTTCACGGGGCCGGTTTGCTTGCTTGCGGGAGGAAAAATTCAAGATAAACTGGTGAGAAAACCCTGCTGTCCACGCCCAAGACTGGCTAACTTGGCTATGGCTGAGGAAGATCCTTAAGCTCCTCACGTCAACGACGAGAATCGAACCCAGGACACTCCTTTCCCAGGCATATGATTGCGAGGCGCATAGCCACCAGGCTAACCGCGCGGACGAGCAGTCTACTGATTATCACAAAATGATACTTTGTGGTTCATGAAAATTGACGGATTGCCAATGATACGCTAATACAAGATTTGCTCTAGAGATCTTACAGTGAGAAGTAGAAAATTGCCTTTCACGTATTAAAATCTTGTTAGCCCTTTCTGAAGCATCATTAAAAAGTATTGACTTCACACAACAGAACTATTAACAACAGAACACACGGATAACTTTAGTTTTATTATCGTGAAAACGACTGTTTCCACGCGGTTAGCCGAGTGGCTATGCGCTTCGCAACCCTATGTCTGGGAAAGGAGTGTCCTGGGTTCGATTCCCGTGGTTCACGTGAGGAGTTTGGGATCTTACTCAGGCATAGCCAAGTTAGCTGGTTTTGGGTGTGGATAGCAGGGTTTTTTCCCCCAGTTTATCTGGGGTTTTTCCTCCAGCAAGCAGGCAAACCTTGAGAACATAGCGCTTCTGACATAGAATACACCGGGAGGCATAAGGCCAACCATCTTATCCTCGTATAACGGCTGCGGTTATAAGGAATAGAAACCCGCGACGCCATAAAGGTAAAAAAAAAAAAAAAGAGGGAAAGATTGAGAAAAAAAGAAAACGACGGTTGCTTTATTATTACAAATTAAGCCGTAATCCTATTGGCTTAAATGCATTATACTCCGAACCACGCATCCTTTGGGCTCCTTTCCTTTATAACTTTACACCGGAACCTTTTACAATATAGATCGACATCTTTGTTTTATTCAATAAAGAGGACTGCGTCACATGAGCTTATAATAGTTAACAACACGAGCAAATTCTACAAGAGCCCTGGTAATTTGTAGCTTTAAGTAAATCTGAAATGCAATTTTGTTATAATGAGCAAATCTTAGAACAACTGCATTTCTAGAAATATTATGCTTTCTGTTGCAGCAACAAGGCTTTGAAATTTTTAACGTTTAATTCCTCAGAGGAGTCGAGTATGCTGGAAGAGAGGAGCTATTTCTCTTGTAGTATATCTAACCCTTGTTAACGTTGTCCATTATAGTTTTATTTTAGATACAATGGCGACATTTATATGATATTTATGAATATTTGATACGTATTTTCACAACGCTCTCTTTGTCTGCCTTTTCTGTAATTTTGGGGACTCTTAAGTCGCGTTTCAGTGCGCACGTAGTGGACTAAGCACATTTAACGAGGTTGCAATTTAGATAACATGATGACTATCTAGGGTGTAGTTGAAAAGAATAATTCGTGGTATTCCGAGAAACAAAGATGGAATTAAGAAAACTAAATTGCATAAATCACCGAAAGCTTCAATCATTTTTTACTGTGTTTCGGGTCTGAATTTTTATCCTTCTAAAATATTTAAGTGTAACGTTTGTTGGATTCATTAAAACAACCACTTCGCAAATAAACGACGCTTTTAAGATGAGTAAATGAGTGTGGGTGTGGTTCTGGGTCAACAATTATATAACAGTATTTAAATATTCTACGCATTTGGGTATTTTGCGTTAATTATCGAGTCTGCAGTGAAACTGCAACTCATTTGAAATGTTAAGCAGGTCTTCTTGAGAAGGTCATTTGTTAAGATAATAATGGAATTTCCTAACTCCACTAGCTACAATTACAGATAACAAGCTTTCTTGAATAGAGAACGCTCTCCAATCACATAAATGCATGCGGTGGATATTTAAAAGTAGGATAATTATCAAATATTATGGCGGTTGCTGGAATCTTCATAGTACGCCCTAAAGAAATTTGCAGTGGACAGATAACTAATAGGCAATTGCATTAAAGTTACCCAATTTTTTTATGACTCTTGAAAAAAATCCCTGGTTTGGCTTATGAGAGATGATTAATTACATTTTTCCCGAAATCAAAATCCGGTATAATATATACGTGGAGGTTGTTAAAAACTAATAAATTTGTTAATGATGCCGATGTGATCTAAAGCATGACATATTCATAGACACACAACACCATATATAAGGTGATCAGCATATATATGAGAGAAATGTTTCATCTTGGAAGTAAGGATTCATACTATGAATCACAATGTTAAAATGAGCAGAGGAACAGAGCAGAACTATACTTCAGAGAAACCTGAATAGCATACAGTTCAGTAGCGTGTGGATTCTAATTTTTCCATCATTAGTTTCAATTCTTCCAGTTATAATTTTTGCCAGTTTGTGATAACATCGCCAGCAGAGCTAAGAAAACATGGCGACATTTGTCTTTCAGCTGGAAATACTTTGTAGGATATCCAGGCTTTGTATTGTCTTTGTAGGACATCCAGTTTCTCCTGGAAATTCGCTTTTTAATTCGCAAAACAATCATATCAGTCAGAGAAACACAGACTAAAGTTGTTGACCACAGTTACTTCGGATATAATTCCAAATAACGTAATCCAAACTGACCGGCATACTGGCGGTCCAGTATGCCGGTTCTAGTTCCAGTTCGTTCCAGTGAGGTTTTGAAAATACCAAGAGTAAGGCCTGGCACACAGTCTTAAAAGAAACGCGAATATGTTCCTTAAAACTGCCACGATGTATGAATGATGCACTGCGTTATCAGAAATGCAGCATATTCATCGGCATTCACCCTTGTAAGCGCCACAACTAAAGGTCCTTGTCCATACCAGGAGAAACAGCCTCGAGTCTTATGCTTCCGCCACCAAACTTCATAGTTAGGATAATGCACTCGAACTTAAGGTGTGTAACCCTACTTTTTTTCATTTTTCCTACTGGGAAAAGATGCAACCTGATTCATCGCTCCGTATCAAGAATTCCAAAAGTCTATGGACTAGTCCCAATGTTCTCTGTACCAGTGTGTTCTGCAATGTTGATTATCACGGATGAGTTTGGCTTATGTACAACTACCCTTCCATAGAAACAGATATTGAACGGATCTTTTCGTAGTGTCCTACTACTGCCCTGAAATTCTCCGAATTCTGAACTCCCACTTGATCGTTTCCGATCAGACTGTCGAGATTTCAGCATGCTTTTTCCGCGTACTCTTGTATACAGTACCTTACTGGCTACCCGAGCTTCTTCCGAATTTTTTAGATGAAGTATCTAATAATGTTACGTGCAGCTGATTTTGAGTGATGCAATTCGGTGATCAACCACTGCTGATAGCCAATCATCTCATATTACTTAAAAACAAGGAAATGTTGTTTATTTAAAAAATATATTTGTAATATATGACTTAAAAATATATGATAGCAATATCATTTAGCAAGAGCAAACACATCCATACGTTTCTTTCTATGTTTCAATAGTTATTTCAAAATTGTGCACATCAACTGCGCTATTATAAGGCTAAAAGAGAGAGTAGGTTCAATACATTTGATATTCAAAGCTCTTGATATACGTTCACTGATTGGTGGGTTATTTGTTTTGTAATGGCAAGAAGGTCTCCAATTAGACGAAGTGGTTGTCTTATGTCTGTCAAGTAGGCACGTCTTCCACCGGCTGGACTATTTTATGAGGGGGAGGGTCAGCTTTCGGTAGGGAAGCCCTTCTCCTGTCGAATAAACCAGTTAAAGTATTTTTAATTCCTAGACTTTTATAAATGATTTTTACCTCCAAGACTGAATTTGAAGGTTCACGTTGTGTGTGCAGTTGAGCTATTTATGGTCCGGTCCTGGAGCTCCTCAGGACAGGACAGGACCATAAATTTGGTCCGGTCCTGAGGAGACAGGGTGACTCATTCTTTCAAAATATCAGCAGAGTTGGTCTAGCCGCTATTAGAGCTTACGTGATTCTTTCTAAGATTCTTACTAAATTTTGAGAAAATTATTTCTCACTTCATACAAACTAGCCATTTGACTAACCAGCTAAGATTCATCGTTCCGTATCAAGAATTTCAACGGTCTATTGACTAGTCCCAATGTTCTTTGTGCCAGTGCGTTCACTCATTGATAAGCCACAGATAACTTCCGTTTTTGGGAGGGAATACGTAAAATATTTCATTTATTTCCCCTTCCTCTTGTGTACGATCAGGGAATAAATCAAAATTATTGGTAGTAATTTCGCTCGAACTCTACATCCCTCTTATTGGAGTCCCATAACTTGAATACGTTCAAGTTTTTATCACCAAAGCATGATTTCACATTGTGTAAAAAATTGTCACGAAATGCTACTTCACTTCAAGACAGACTGATTAATTAGTAGCTTAATGAGATACATTCATAGATTATTACCGAGATGTAGCACAAAATGAAGTAAAAAATTAAAGTTTCAATTTGGAGGTAAACCATATTAAAAGGAAGGAATAGGGAATGCTTATTCACCCAAATAGTTCATAAAGCCTGAAGTTATTATTTTATACAAAATTATAACAAACATTTATTTTTGCGTATACGTTTTGGTTTGCATATTATTTTTTGTAAATAAATAATAATGAATCTTTATTATCATTTTTAATGAAGAATAGTAAAGATCCATTTCGGTTGCATTCATGTTTATTGGGAGATTGAACTTGTGCCATGCTGTTCTTATTATATTAAAGATATTAATTTATCTTTAATCAGAAGTTCGTCTGTTCATCACAATTTTAGCTTAAATAATATCGGTATAAGTCGCAGAATTATGCAAAATGCTTCGAAATGATGTATAATTAGATGCTGTGAACTGTAAACAAACAAATTATACATCATTTCGAAACATTCTGCATAATTATGCGACATATACCGATGTTATTTAAGCTAAAATTGTGATGAACAGACGAATTTCACACGAGATATTAAATGAACACTTTCATTCAATATAATGAAATCAGTCATTTAAGATCACCACTATAATATTAGAATTTGTTAGATGCATATTCGTAGAAATACGAATAAACGACCCAAATAAGTGATAAGTGTACTTAGTATTATTTCAAACCGCATTTATTAAATCTACATTTTATTAACATATTTTCACATTGAGATACATTCATAGTTGCCGAGATGCAGCACAATTAATGAAGCAAGAATTAAAAGGTTTCAATTTATTACAGGTGAAGGTTATGAAGAAAAATTTCCTTGCTAAACTCAACTGAGCAAAATTCATTTGCTTTACTCGTGATAAAATGAGATGAGGTGAAAGCTGCAGACTGCTGTTACGGCTTTATTTAAGAAGATATAAAAGGAAACGCTTACAATTATCCATTGATCAAACACCTGCAATCCTCAATATTCAGGACGGGAAATGCTAGTTTATGTAAATTAGTTCCGTCTGTTCGACAGGACGCCTTCGGTGAAGTAAAATGTTCCGCAGTTTTATCTATGGCGAACTTTCGTCTGTTTATTTTCAAAGGTGTTTATGAATTCTAATTTGAGATGATATTCATTCAATCAGCCATTTTATGAATCCTATTTCACGTATTCGTCTGAATGTTCTTTGTTAAGCGCCACTTCTTCTGTTTTATACGCTGTTGGAGAGCGGGAAGCTACACATAACATCCTAAGGACAGCGTCGCTCTGTACTCCCAATTGCAATATTTTCTTATGTGTTTCTACCTTTGACTTGTTTATCTTCTTTTCTGCGGAAAAATCACTTCCCCTCTCACGAGAATCAGCTAACTGAATCACATGCAGCGGTGCAGTAGTTCAGCATACGTGCTAGCTACGACTGAAGAGCGTGCGTAGCCACAACAGATCTACGACAGTCCGTGCACAAATAAGAAAAAAAGTCGGATGAGATTGTCGCTGAAGATCGTGAACGGAAAGGACGACTCAGCACGCACGTAGCATTATGGCGACTATGCAATGGTCTATATTTTTTCGACTTGTGCACTACTTTTTCCTCTCTTTCCACTACATTTTCCGCTCATATTTCCTATTTACAACACACACACACACACACACACACACACACACACACACACACACACACACACACACACACACACACACACACACACACACACACACACACACACAGTGTGAAAAGATGTAAACGAAACTCATTTTATATCTATAAGATAACCATCGTTATTTAAAGCATCTCTTTAAGAAATAGTGGCTATTTTGAAAATTATCACGGATAGTAGGAAATAGAAATCTTAAAAGCAATCATAAAAAAAAAAATAGTCGGTAGAGGCTAATTCAATTGGATCTTTTAATTCATTATTATGTCAATGAAAGAAATTTTTATTGATGCAATAATAGGACTAATACTTATGAAAATAAAACTCTCAATATAAATACAACATACACCATTCCATATCACCCATCAAAAAATATAAGGGATAAAAGAATGAATGTGGATTATATAGCTCGTTAAGTTTCTTTTAAAAGATTTCACATAATTAATTAAAGAAAAAATCGACCCAATAATATTTCATGATACATAAAGGCTTTTGCCTTTCATCTGTTTAGATGAATTACTCACATCACAAAACATTCTGATAGAATTATCCTATTATGAACTGTCCTTTTCATAAAAAATATCTTCATGACATGTATCTAATAATGGCTTATTTTCATTGAAGTTGAGATGGCAAGAATTTTTCTTCTGAAAATTTTTATTTTCTTGTTTGTCCTCCCCTCCAGGAGAAAAAGTAAAACCGCCAAGAACAGGTGATAGATAAAATTGTGTTTGAGGATGGAGTGGAATACGGTGAATAGTGTACAGCTGCTTCCCACAATAAGTCCAAAGATTCTAAGAGTTGACATGTACTAAATGATTTTGATTAGTACTAATTAATTAGAGTAAAAGAATAGAATGCTATTCTAGTTAATTTTGCGATATATTTATTCATATAAAACTTCAAGTTTCGGAACTTGCCACTGCTTGGTTTTCTTACAGCAGACAGGTACATGATATTTTAGGAGAAAAGAATGCTGTTGAAGTGAATCCCTTTTACTAAAGCATAGAAAACCTAGTGGTTAGTAACATGTGATCCCTGATCTCAAGGTATTGCTCACTGTCAAGGCTACTTCAGGCGCAGAAACCAAAGTATAACACTTTTCGCAAACATCCACGTGACTGTGGGATTCGAACCTACAGCCTCTTCATTGGATGAACAGATATGCTCTGCATGCGGCCAATCTGCGATCTTACAGATCATTTTATAAACTTGCTTTGTGGTTTAAAGCTGGAATGAAAATTGTACCTGACGCTTCCATTTTTGCTTGTTGTTGCATGTATACAGTTCAACGACTAACAGAGCACAAAATTCTTAAAAAAATCTAGTTAATGTGGAAACAAAAATCTAAAAATATTTTAATTAGAAATCAGTTATAATGCTATTAGACAAAAGCTTGTTGGAACTTTATAAATTGAAGGATCTCGTCTTTGCACCAGTAAAAATAAAAAGATGCTATGCTAATCACCATTACGTTGATAAACTGCAACTCTCTGGGAAGACGGCAAAATTCAAACTGAACCGCTAAACGGAAGAGCATAACATACTTTGATAGAAATGGGAGAATCCGTATTGGATTCGTCTATCACCTTCATGTTTTGCAAACGAGAGAGAGAGAGAGAGGCCTCAAAATATAAGGTTTATCTTATCTTCAGATGTATATCATTTCTGATTTATCTTATCTCTTTCCACACAGTTCGATGCTTACTGGCGTCTCGCTTAAGGAAATTAGAACAGAAAAAATTTTGAGATCCTAATTTTTCAATTCAAGCTACACGCAAGGCCATAATTTAGCAGCACAATAGATTCATAACATAAACGAGGAGCGAAAATTAGCATAAAAATACCAGATGTTACGAAATAGAAATTTTACACGAATAGGCGTTACTCTATACTGTATATGAAGAAATGAAGTTTAGACTAACGCCACTGAAACAAACAAAAACTCGCAGATCGCATGTTATCTAAACCAAAAAACCAAACTCCTTTCTAACGACGCCATAGAAAGATGGTCGCATAAGACAAGCCACTGACAGACCGCCTCTTAAATTGTTTCTTCTTCTTCCCTTTTTTTTTTAATTACACAGATCTCCAGTTTCTTCGTTTTGTTTTCTGATTTACTGATTTCCAAATTATACTAGCTGATTGATTGATTACAGAATCTTGTAGGTTTTCATTTACTTTCTTTTAAAAAATTTCCTGTTCCAACAGACTTTATTATCACCGAAGTTTTATTAGCGCATCTTGTTCTATGTCACTCGCATCTGTCCCGCAACCTACTCCATCTGTACTTTTTTTTTTCTTTTTCTTCGCGGGCGCTTGTTCTCAATATATTCTTTTACTAGTATTTGATTTTTTATCTCCGATTTTTTCAGTTTTTTATCATCTATGGTTCATCTTTCTTTCTTCCTTTTTGGACTGTTTTGTTTTTTTCTCTACGTTTATTTGTACTTCTTCATCTTCTAGTACCTTACTTTCTTTTTCTTCTTCGCTTTTTGTGGTCTCTTCTATATTTATAATAAATTTAAATCTGAATTTTTAGTACTGATATGCATTAACTTTAACTCTCATTCTTTTAGCTGCAGTCAAAATGTTATTATTATTATGATCAAGAGATTCACATCATATTAACGGCAGTTAGTTTCCCTGCGATCTTTTTTCAAGTATTGTCAAGTCGCTGTTCGGTCCTTTTCCGCAGGTAACTGTATGAATTTTGTATCTGATTTGTATTGACATCTAGAACAAGCCTATTTATTTCAAAATCTATCACATTATCTGAAAAATAGAACCGAATGAAATTAACTATTGTCACGATGTGTTTGTCTTACTTAATCTCATCGTTCCATGAAATAGACAACAATAAAATCTTTCAGAGGCATAAAGCTTTTATTTTTTCTTTTAAGTCTAGTTTAAAATCTTGGATAATTGTGCTTAATGCTATAATAATTACAGAGCTGATGCTCGAGGCGAGAACCAAAAGTACTAAAGATCCATATTTCTATTTTATCGAAGGAATATGACGATCATCTTTATGCATAAATATCTAATAAACATATTTTCTTAGCAGAACGTGAAGCATTTTTCGGTTGATGTAGTAGGAATCCATGTTTTCACATGAGAGCATCACGAAAATGTATCCCGAGTTTAAGTCTATAGTGCGGGTTTAGCTTACATTAACGATTTGTCCCATTTTTTATTACTGTATGTGTTGGCGTTATGTATGTTTATATTACTAGTACGCCATAAACTATCAGTAAAAATATAAATATAGTCATTCATTATTTTGGTGTACTAGGAAAAAGAGTATAATAAATCTCCCATCTCTCCTCAACTTACAGGTGTATTCATACTCTTCTAAATCTTTATGTAAAATCTCATCTAGAAGAGATGGAGTTTGCTGCAATATTATCAACTTTTTTATATTACCGAATTATTTCACTTTTAATTTAATGTAACCGAACTGTTCGCTGAAAGTATTAATATGTATTTTTGCTGAATTCACTAGTGTATGTTCAGGAATCGGATTGGCTGGTTTTACAAATAAAATAAGGCCATAAGCCCAACAGTTATGTATGTTAATTCACTGTGTATTCTATGGTAGATGCGTTTCTTTTTCTGGGAGAGAAAACACTGCATCTCGTATGAGAAGGAATAATTCAACCTCATCTGAAAATCTTTTCCTTCGCATCCTGTACTCTCAAGATCTGAACTCATCTTTTCAGCCGTAGAGTCCAGTCACTCTCTGGCTGCGCTATTACAGATGGTCTGAGTCTGAGATCTCGATCTCAGAGAATAAAAAATGTAATCTCTTTTTTGCTTCAAATAACTATGAAAAAAATAAAAATAAATAAAAGTCAATGGAATTGTGAATATTTATTCTGGCCATATCACGCATTGCGGACAAATTCGCTGGCTTTTGCTTTTAAAGTTTTAAAGTTCCGATTCTTTTCCCTATTTAGAGGGAATGGGTAAGCTAAGATTATGGGAAGCCTCCGAACCACAGTCCCAGATATCGAATTACTCCGTGACAAATTTGAATCTTCTATTCTCACTCCCTTCGGCAAGACAGAGAAATCACCGTGAGTGTAGCACTTTTCATTTAGGAAAAAGAAAAATTCTTCTCCTTCGGTAATTTTTTTCTACACGTGTGCATTTTTTGTAACTTTCTTTTTATTTGTTGTTATTCTTTTTTTCTGCCACTTGTCCCATTCACCTCTCAACCATCGGAAAAAGCAAACTTCCCTCGCGAATCGCGTACCAAAGATGAGTGTCCATTCCCACTGGTTTGCTCCGAGGAATTCCTAGAGAAATTCTGAATATCTGGTGACTGATCGATTTCCGTCGTCAAAGAAATGCATGGCAGTCGTAGACGTCGGAAGTGAGTACAAGACGCTATAGTGCACCCGTGTCAGATAGGATAATAAAAGGAAGTGTTGTTCTGATATCTTAAATGTGAGGATGGAGCCTGAAGGGTGAAATGGTACAAAACATAAATATGAATTAGGCACGACGATGCTAGAATCAAGAGGTGATGAAGAATGTGCGAAGTGCGTGCAAGTGACACAAGAATGAGCGTCACAACGCGATTATTCAGTAGATGTAAGAAGACGCTCTGAGATGTTGACGGTCATTCCTAGAAATCAGAAAAGTGGAAACTCAGAAAGAAAACTGTAGCCGATATTCTCGGTGAATAAACGCATTATGAACATTTATCTAATACGGGTTTTCTAATCTTTTTAAATGAGAGTATCTCCCACTAATCAAAAGAAAAAATCATGATCCGATTACATATTAAATATCATTACTTTTCCAACAAGCAAACAAACAATAAATATTAGATGCGAATATTCATGAGCAGATAATTTACTTTGACAAAAACAATAAAATAAGAATGAAGTGTAAATACGACAAAACACTCGATTTTATATTTATCCATTTAAAAAGAGAATATAATGTTCTCCTTTCAGTTTCTTGTTTAATTTCAGAATTTCTTATCTGGTGTCCTAATATTGAAATTAGCCATTGGTTATAATGAAATACTAGCTTTTGGGATATCAGATCAAAACGTGTAAGTTTCCTCCCACCCACCCCATCACTAACATTCTCAGGTAATTTTCGTCTCGAATCCGAGAAGAGGTCGACATTCGAATACCTCTGAGAATTCCACAGATAATTAATGCTGATACGAGTGCATGGAACTGTAACGAGGCCATACGAGTATATCGAATTTCAACAAGACCATATGTTCTAATTATTTTAGAAAGAAATATTTAAACATATTGAGATAAGCATATAGTAAACTCTTGTATTTTACATTTAAAAAAAAAATTAATGTGTGAGTTAGTATTTCATTATGACCAATGGCTAATTTCAATATTAGGACACTGAATAAGAAATTAAACCAGAAACTGAAAGGAGAACATTGTACAAAGGGGAACTGTATAGCACCTTGGTGAGCTAATATTAGATAAGCAGAAAAAAAATCCTGCTCTGGGAGAGAAGATGGATTTTTTACAGCAGTTTCTAACCTCTAATAAGCAGAATGGTGGTTTCACACCGACGGGGAAATTTGAGCCTCCTTAGAGACATTCACAAGCATCTATGACACCAGGCAGAAACAAACTGCAATCCACAGCCTGTTTGTAGTGGGAAAGCTATATATTCAGCTAACAGGCTGGCAGGTTTCCTTATCGGAATCCACCTGAACCCCTCCCCCAAAATCTATTAGTTTTTACTAAAATATGGCTTGTGAAGCACACATCTAATGATTAGTCATTCACAATTGCAACGCTTCAACAGTTATTGAAGTTAAATAAGGAATAGAATAATAACAAAATTGAAGAAAAAAAATCATAAACATTAGCTGTAAAAGAAGATTCCTTATAATTCATATTTCATTTAAGGCTATGTTGGGAATGGTAAAATATCTCTTATTATCTAAAAAAAAGTTTGTACTAAAATACTGAAGTTCGAGTAGTAATGATTGGTATTACATTTCTATTATAACTATGTAAACATGACTTGAAATATTTAAAAGACGTGATCCTACTGGGGATATATAAAATATCCAAAATATTTTAGTATCCAGTTAAAGAAGAACTCCATCTTGTGAATAAAGTTTTGTTTCACTCCAAAATAGTAGATCATACGTTATATTCAGTGATACAAAAAAGAAAGAAACAATAAAAAAGTATTAGACATGAGAACTAAAACAAATTATATATATATATATATTATATATATATATATATATATATATATTATATATATAATATATATATATATTATATATATAATATATATATATATTATATATATAATATATATATATATATATATATATATATATATATATATATATATATATATATATATATATATATATATATATATATATATATATATATATATATATATATATATATATAATATATATATATATATATATATATTGAATCAAAGCAACAAGGATAATACGAATATTGAAAATAACAGCTTTTAATATTGTGGATATGTTGTTAAAAGAATTCCGGGCTGTGAATGAAGGTTTGCTTCAGAAGAATTGTTTTCGAATTCTTAGATCTAGGCAACATCATATAGCTGTAATATGGAAAAAGAGGTGATTGGTTGAATTCAATAATTCACATCATATTTGTATATTATGTAAATTCACATCATAGGTGAAAAAAATGTTTTCCAGAAATGATTGTTATGTGCGTTGTGTGTGCAAAAGAATGACCGCAAATGTAGCTTCGTCCAATTCTTGGACTACAATATATACACATCTATTGTATATGCTATGTATATGTGTGTGTATTATTTTATATATTATATATTTTATAAAATGTGCTAATAAACCTTTTGAAATAAAAGTGAGTAAATTCACGTTTATTTTTCTTATTAGGCATTACGGATTTATAGTAATCTTTTCATATAATTTGAAAGCATGTTTTAAACAGTCTAAAGATTGATTATCACATGTAATCTCCGAAACATAAAATGGAAGAATCGATGAAAAGAAGTAATGAGGTGTACAAGTTTGGTAACTGAAACGTTTGTAGTTTTGAATCTGATGAAATGTTGTCCTGTAAGGAGGTGGATACTGTTCTCCGTGATTATCAGCAAAACATCTGTTGGAGTCGTAGAAATAATGAATCGTTAAAGTGTAGGTGAGTGTGCAATGCAGCAATAGGTTTTGTGAAATCGTGTAGGCAGTTCAGTGCTTTGACAGCAAGATCACGATGACATGCTAAAGGACATTATGACTGAATTCGACGAAGTACAACTTGATTACTTTAATGAGGAGAACAGAAGATTCTGGAGAAAGTATCATAGCATATAAATTTTCAGCTAAAGAAGTACAGATTTTTCATTAAGTTACGTAGCTTCCGACTGGCTTCCTAGATATTAAAAGAAAATCGGAACTCATTACCTGAAGTGGTACTGAGGAATTTCTTTGTTCGAGAGTAGTGAAGTGGGTTCTTTTGGTTACGCATTTTTGTTTCCTTGCTGGGAAACATGGACACATTTAGGTCGTCATTCTCTTCACCCCTTAACGAAGAGAACGGATATTGAATAACACAATCAGGTTTCTCTTTAGACGAAAAAAGGGTAAAGGTGCCAAGATGGCAACCATCTGAATCTTTTTAATCTATTCATATCTGAAACAGTAATTAATGTTGCTTCTTTCCACGCTGCGAGTATATACTGAGTAATGAGAAGAACCGCTTTTAAATGAAAATTACGTTTACATTTATTTCTATATTTTAAAAGTTGACTTATGTTTGCCAACTACATTCCGCTGTCAACATTCGCACAAATTCCAAATTCCATGTTACCAATATATGCGATTCAATTAAAGTTTGCAGACAGATAGGTCATCATTCTTCAAGCGCAAATAAATAGTTCATCGATTTCAAATCTGTTTAAAATATTTCATATAAAATAGAATTTCGTTTATGACAAATACACTCTTTGAGAGATTCATCTAAATCATTCCCTATATTTCAAAGCACATGCGAAACACGATGTAAATAAAAAAAAACAGAGCACAAAGTAAGCGGATGGGAGGAGATAGTGCATGAGACTATGCACCATCACGAAAGCTTAGCATGAAAGGTCAGAAATAATATAGGGAAGATGCAGGGATACAAGTAATAAATGAATTAATATGTTTTAACTTCAGGACAAAAAGCTCATGCTTAAATATCGAATAATGCTGATTTTGCTATGTTGAAATAAATATTGAAACAAGTCTGTGTTTAATCGAAATAAGAAAACTGAACACCTCAAATCGTTAAAGCCTGCTTTTGGTTCTGGTGACACTTTCCATTCTTCTGCGCATATCCTCCATCGGTTTGAAACGTGTCAGGTTTTAGATTATTCTCTTTTCAATGCCACCACTCCGTATATACCGTAGTGGGATGCATTGAGCATTCTACTACTTCCAAAATGTGTTTTCGTTTGGTTTAAAATATAGACTTTGTTTAGGTTTGTCAACTTTCTGGTTATTTTCCTCAAACTGTGTTACATCATCCAATGCCTTGAAGTGTGTGAAATAATATAATAATAAATATGATAAATAATATAACAAATTAGCTTTTTATTGGCTTAGCACAAATATTTCTATGTCAGCTGTAAGTTATATTGTAAAATATGAAATAGGAACGAAGAACAAAAATAGTAATAAATAAATAAATACGGAATACCGTATTGCAGATGTTACTATGACTTGAAAAATATGATCTGAGAAAGCTTGTGGCCTGCATAGAGCCTCGATGTCAACACCAACGAACATCTCTACGATGAACTGCAACCTTATCTGCGAGGACAATCGTCGACCTGCCATACATCGAGTGGTTATGTTGAAGGAAAGAATGGTCCATGTTCAAAAATAGTTGTCTCATATTTTCTAGAAAATATGAAACTGGAAGAAAGTGCCTAATTGGTATTAATCAGTGCGCAGTTTAGATGTATTTGAAACAAAGAGCTTGTCTAGTACTTATTTCAGCATGATATAATTTTCGTTATGATGCTGTCAGCTAAGGTTTGCGCAATGCACGTATTGAACGAAATATGATTATAATTCAGGTTTACTTATTAAGTGAAGAATATTGATTGGTGCATTTAATAGATAAGGTAACAGAATGTCTAATTTTTCCAGCATGTGAGCAACTTATAAAGCATCCATCCATATGAACATTAAATTATTTTCCAGAAGTTTTTCCTGTTGAACTGAACATTTGCTTCACATTTCTTAATTAAGCTGGAGTTCCGATTGATGAACGATTCTACTAGTTATTTTAAGCAACCGATTCAGTTAATGGGAGCTGAGGCCAGCTGCCATTAGCTAGCTCCTAATGAATAGCGAACTTGAATAATTTCTTTCCCTTTTGCTCTTGTTTTTAACTTCGATGTCATCTATCGCGTCTCATTTACTTTCTATTACAATGGCTGTGTTGGCACCAGCTTTATAAGAAGTGGTGAAAGAGCATTAAAGAAAGACAAAACAGACTTTGGTGTGCCGTTTTATCAACGCCCTCTTGAAGCCTCGCTGTCCGGTTATTCCTACAACGGCTCCGTTTAAATTACGTACGCTCCGTGTATTATTTTATTTCAACGAAGGAATGCAATTTCGTAGCTGCATCTGCTGAATAAAGCAATTTCTCAAGTTTCATATCTTGAGTGAAATAAATTCATTTTATATTTGTTTTTTCTTTGTTTTATCCGTGTTTCTGAAATACCGTTGTTCACGATGAACACGCACAAAGTCCCACCGTATAATCTTATCCTAATGAAATGTTTTCTTCGAAAGACCACAATACCCACAGAAGATGAAGGATAAAGCCACCTTCACTTCCCAAATGAACCCCAACGCAAAAGCCATCGTGTGGACCATTAAAATTTCTCCCATACACAGTGACCTACTTCTACTCTTAATATCTATCTAGTCACAATGTACGACATGATCATTAGTGCATGCGTCTGTAAGGAGCTGATCTTTCTACATGGGCGAACTTTAAGCTAGTAGTGACCTCATAATGCACCGAAAGATAACTACGTGTATCCGCACTCATTGATGTAATCTTCAAGAGAAAACTGCAAACTTTATAAATAAATCAGTTCTCGTCAGTTGTTTTCAATTAGTGTTGTTTATCGTGATGTTTCTTCTTTATAATTTGTCATACGGACTTACGGGTTTTTTTCCTCCACATGTGCAATCTGTAGCGCAAATTCATTTGATAATAACTTTCATTGTATTTACCGGATGATTTATTTTAAACATGATGTGGTAATTCTTCACTTCATTGTACGGATGACCAAATGTGATCTGTACAAACTTTATTCGTACCATGACGCAGTCTTTTCGAGAATCATAGGTTTATTTATAAATTGAAAACAAAAAAATTCTACATTAGAAAAGTTTGAAAGAAATGCTGACAAGAAAGTTTTTTGTGTGCAAATTGTCATTCCATTTTTTTTTTCAGCCAAGATGGATTTCTCTACTCTTTCCAAATCTTATCCTACTCTACCTTGTAGGGAAGTGATAGAAATTGTTCCCAAAAAAGACTGACGTGTTAACCATGCGCTCCTATTGTAGAATAGAAGGCTCAAATATCACGTATTTCCCAGTCCCTATTGAAATTCAGGACAGATACTGGAAAGAAAATAAAATATAAGTGTCAAACCTGCCTATCAAGGCAAAAGAATAAATCGATTTTTAGCAAAAGAGCCTATTTCACTAAATTCGCTGTGGTGTTATACCTGACAGGACGTAGTTGGCTAAATCTCTCTTCTATTCTGCGACAGAAGCGTCACTGTGACTTCACTATTCAGCACCTATTCAATGTATTATGGACAAAATATCGCTTATTTATATAAAAAAGCAAAACGAAAAAAAGATCTTATATGAACGCCAGCATTTTCTTTTACGACTGCGATAAAATCGTCTTTTTTTGCCATTTCCCATTTTTAATAAATTAAGCTACTTTAAATTTTGTAATTCAATATTATGATTATTCTAATTGATTTGCCATTATTTTATTAAACGACGAACTCCAATAGCTAATGACTGTAATTTATATTTACTATTAAATATGAGAAAATATTAATGTAACTGTTATTAAATCAATTATTTTATATGAATTATGGTGTTGCAGGTAAAAAAGATATAACATTCTAATGACACAAACAATTTTATTATTAAAATTCATTGTAATCATTGGTGATCTTTTTTGGTAATCTTTCAATGAGCTATTCTTTTTATCTACTGATATGTTTAACTTTCTAATTCATTTTATGGACAAGTGAAAAGATAAATGTTAAAATCTTAATAAAAATAATTAAAATTAATAAAATTGATTAATTTGATTCTTTAATAAATATTTCAGCTTCTTTCATGTTTTATTTAACAGACAGGATGATTTCTTTCTGTTGTGAATTTTTTTAACTACTAGTGAAAACCAACAAAGCAAAAATACCCAAAAGCAAATAATCTACTTAAATAACTGTAATTCTCACAAAAATTACAATTCCGCTAGTGATAAATTCGTCTCTCGATAAAGTAGTATGCGGATGTAGTTATTTATCACTTCTTGTTAAATGTCATGTATTCGTTTTCTTTCTGCAGTAATTCTCAAAATGCATGGAAATCATTTAGAAATGAGATATCGCTGTAAAGAATATTAATGCCGTTTGATTTTTATTCTGCTCGTGAACATTTAAAAATGAACATATGAAACCATATTTCAGACTGACTTCAGAATATTCACTTTTGTGTTTTCTTCGAAGTTCCGGTAACGATCCCATGTATTAAATTTTCTAACAAGCGACAAATTTTATATTTTATAGTCTAAAAATATTCGCTCTTCACTCGGATATCACATTTTCAAGCAATTTCTTGCTGTTTCAGCGTGTTTGGTATTCCAAATAGCAGTCACTTGGAGAAAGAAAATGGCCTACCAAAGTTCAGTTCTGCATTCCACATCACCAAGAGAAAGTACGATTAGTCTTCCAGGGAAATTATGATACACTCAAACTAAGCACAAACGAGGAGTAGATAACATATTGGTAGCTTATGGTTATAACAGAGTTTGTGTGGAGCATGGTAATGAGCACAGAGGGAACAATTTCACACCGCCTTGTGGCGAAATCCAGATAAATTCAGCTGAATGATCTTGAAGGAGCTTGATATCGTTGATAATTCTCTATCTCCATTCTTCCGTATAAATTACTCTATTCAATGTTTTCTGTATACAAGATGTTCCGTATCACTCCAAGAATGCAATTCCGCTGTAAAGGTGAAAACCGATGGGAAGCGTTTCTGCAGGTAAATGACAATTTTGAACTGTGGATTTACCATATTTCATCATCATTCTCAACTTCGCTTACTTATAAAAGCGAGAAGGATCATCACATATCTAACGTCTCCTCGAACTTTTCTACTTTGGTTTGTTTCTTATATTTATTAGAATTATATTCATATTTGAAGATAAGTTGATACATTTAAAAAATGCAACTAATTCTAAAGTTCTATTATACAGATTAAATTTTCTATCAATTTATTACCGTATATGTTTTAGCATACGCTTCACAACTTTTATGAAAGCAAACACTATACGAAATAATACCTAAAAATTCCAGGACTGGTTAAAATAATGAAGTCAATTATATATATTTACAGGCAGACTATTTTGAAGAGAATATAACAAAGGATGGAGATTTGAAGACCCTTTCGAGATTACGCAGAATGCAGGCAGTGATATTACATGAAACAATTTTAGCGGTGTTCCTTTGAGATTTCATTCGGCAAAGCCTACGATTCAGACTGGATCTCTGAAACGTTCTCAGATCACTACATAACAGTTTCATCTTAGCTTTCATCTTATCTTTCATTAAAAAAAAACAAGTTGTAGACACTTCCCCTTAGAAATAGTTGTAGAACGGAAATCTCCATAGCTTACCGATCGGGAGGTAAGCTATGGAGAGTGCCGTCTCGCAACCATTTGCTTTTGCCCAAGAACTATTGTACTAATAGCACAGAGTGCCGCCGGAAGAATTTTCCTGATGAAGCAGCCAGTTCCTCGCTTGTAAAAAAAAATACACATTAAACGTCAATAATGAAGCTGCTAGTTAGTCGTTTGCCATTCTTCTATTGAATGCAATGAAATATTAATGTTTTTAAATTCGCTTATGGCAGCTTATGATAAGAAAATTGCAATATCTTAAAATATGTCTTAAAAATAGGAAATTGGTGCTAATTGATAATAGGCGACTAATAAGAAAAAACAAACGCGATGATCTTAACTTAGTTAGATTAAGACCCACATTCTGACAGGCATCATGAGAGGGTGAATAGCGTCTATTTTGGGAATCACGATATTGTAATACGTCTTGCTTTATTTCAAGTCACTGAATCCAAGTAAGCTTTTTTTTTTATTTAAATTACACTTCTTTGGAAAATCCCGCTCATCTTCTAAGCAAATTTGCATATAACGAGTTCATGCAAACGTTACTTTTCAAGTAATGAACTCATATTGTATACGATGACTTCTCTGCTCAAGTGAAAATTACTTTTAAAATTAACGATATGGTTAATATAATACAATTATGTATTAGATGATTATGCAATAAACCTATGCTTAGTTTATTTTCAGAAATATTTTTTCATATCAATTAATATGTGCAGAAATATAACCATACATTTTGAGCATCGATCACGTGTTATTTTCAAATATTTAAAGTAGCTTTGCCTTACAAAATTATGTCAGTGCTGTTTCACACATTTAAAATAACAGATTTGCTAGTTTTAATTTCGAAAAAAATCTTAAGAAATACCATTCACTTAAACCTATTCTATACTTTGCCGTTTTTTTTTCTCCTAACAAAAGCAGAATACATTACAGTCTTATCCGTCTTCTAAAAACAGATAGAAAATTCGTCGATCGGGAAATGCACTGCTCCCATCTGTTGTGAAATCCCAAGTCTTGTTTTTTTTTTATTATTTTTTTTTCAGTTTTATTTTGTAGCGTTCCATCACTTTGCGTTGCCATGCCGATGCTTCTCACATCTCCCAGAGTGTGTTGCGGTGTAAGGTATGAACATTTCGCTGCGTTCATGAAGGTGCGTGCGCGCACATTTGGAATGCACAAACAATATTCCCTTCGTGCCTCCGTGAAAATGGTATCTCACCAACTGACATTTCTTAAGCATAGCGACTGAGGAGCTAGTAGCGTGAGGACCACTTACAAGTGATAGGTTTCACGATAAATTCGTTCAGACAGGATGCTTTTTCATACGGATATAAGCAGTTGCACAAGCATGTTTACATAAAACGAATTTTTCCAAGCATGAGCAACAGGAAGAACCAAATACATTCCTCTACCATTAAACGTGCCGTTCGCCTCTTGCACACTTTTCATTCCTCGTAAGAACTTTGAAATTAACGATTCTCTTAAGAATAAATACGTGTTAGATGTTTGACTTTCTAAAGAAAAAAAAAACAGTTATTCGAAAAATGTGACTGTAGTGAACAATTTCTAGCATCCTATTTCTCTCTCTCTCTCTCTCTCTCTCTCTCTCTCTCTGATAGAAGCAATGCAGAGATGCTTCGCGTGGCTTTTGGGGCGATCATATTTCATCCCAAATCGACGAGTATTGGACCAGTTTAGCTTTTGTTAATCTCAATAATCTTCGTTCGGTGGAACTTTGGCCAACATTTTCAATCCTAATGCAGCTTGCATGGAATTAAATATTATATAATTAAAAGCAAATACTCGAGGAAAATTAGCAGTGCTCTTGTTTTCTTCTAGTAAGCGTCTCGCTAAATGACATTGGAAACTAGAAATTAGGCTAATGTTTTCAGAGGCTTGTGGATCACAACCTGCCTGAGGATTTCTCTCATTAGGGTCTTTGGAACAAATAATGTTTCAAAAACATTTGCACACAAATGTGCATCTATTTGAAAGGGATGCATTTTAACAAGAGCATCCGATCATATTTCAGAAAATTTTAATAATGTGTAGTCTTTCTTGACTTTCTTTCATAACTAAAATCTAAATATATAGCTACTTTTTTTTTTTTTTGCATTTTCAACAAAATCCAACAGCTGTCCAACAACAACGAATTTTATCGATTATTTAGCATTTCGTAAAACTCATTTTGTATTCAAAACATGCTTTTATATTTTATAGATGCTGACCTTTTTTTGTATTATTAGGGTTTAATTCGCAGGCAAGTGATTACTGGGTAATTTTGTCAACGTGCCTCTGGAAGAAATCTGAGTTCAAACTACGATCTGCGAAAGGAGACTTCGCTCTCCATATATATATATATATATATATATATATTTTTTTTTTTTTGGTTTCTTCTTGCAATCCTTGAACACACCAAATACAACATTTCTTTACTGTAAAGATAATAAATCCTGCTAAACAGGTCATGAACTTGCATTCATTATGGAGAAGGGAAAAAATAATTCTTTCCGGGTGGTGGGACCCAGAAAAGCATGATTTAAGCAGCAACTATATTTATGTGCTGAATACTAAAATTTAAGAAAATGTTAATTGCAAAGATCAAAAAGTAATATTTATTTGGCTAAAATAACTCCCAATTTCTAAATTCATAGTGCAATAACACTAAGTCTACTCGTATGGAGGAGTATTTAGCGAACACCATTGCGATTACGAAGCCATTAAATTATTCCATGTATATGAATTTTTAATAAGCGTTAAAGAAATGATTAAGAGATCTGCAGACTTTAATAAAACAAAATTAACCTGAAACTACATGTTTATGTAAAGCTGGGGGTCTTGTTTATTAAAATGATTTACTGAAAACGAATAAACTAAGGACAATGAAAGTTATTGGAAATCAATGCTATTGTTGTGGATAAGATAAAGGCAATTTCTGGGATACTTGCCATTCATCGAAAATATCGACGAATTGTAGCTTTTCGATTATTTGTCCTTCGATTATTTGTATTTTCAATGAATTGCCGATCGACAAAATTGCTGTTTCGAGGAAGTGTCTTTTGATAAATCGCTTTTTCAATTAATTGATTTTTAGGTAAACTGCCTTTCGATAAATCATTTTCTGTGAATTTTCCATACCTTTATATCATTCTCTTCTGCAAATAACATTTCTTCTTATCGTATGGATTGTCTTGTAGCGTATTTCTAAAGAACAAACATTGGGGGAATGAACTCTTTTCCGCCGAGCATGGTGACGGTAAATTGCAATTTATCTCGAGGAACACTTTGTCAGAAGAGTTATCACGTTAACACAAACAAGGTATTATCTGTTAATACTGACACCTTGTCGACAACCCCTGTTCACAGCACACACGTAACAACCAATAATATTTTTACGATTAATAGAAGTCGAACAGTTGAATTTATATATCCTGAATTAGTGTTTTTCAATTTTGTAGCTTATTTTTTTCTTTCACTAAGCGTTCTATATGGACAGATGTCTTGCATATATCCTCCTTCTCCTCTATCGCAGAGAGAATAAAAAATATGATTTGGTTATATGTTAAAATACTATGATTAGTTGCATTATAGTATAAAATCGGAACCCTAATCTTGCACTGCGCGGTGAATATTCGTTGATAGCGAGAAAATTACTAAAGAACATTAATGTGATGGCCTGTGATAAATGTTCATCAAAGTGAACATGAAGGAAAGATTCCGCTGAAACATTATCCATTTAAATTCCTTTAATTAGTAGACCTCAACTCAATATATTTGGTAGGCAAAGAGACTACAGCTTCTTCCTTACCGCTGAAGTTAAGCTGTTGTAGTTTCATTTCGGCGTACCGTAGAATTCTGTTGCTCAGTATTCTGCCATGCATGACATTAGCTCAATACTTTCAAGTCTCGATGGTTACTCTAACTGTTTAAGGCTATGCCTGCAGCAGTCTCGATAGACTTGCACGGCATTCCTGTGCTATAGTGAAAGCTTCTCTGAGGTTTGTGTTTCCTTTAGTTAACCTAATTTGCATTCCTCCCATTGTCATAGCAACAGGTTACTAAAGAAATATTTTCATGCTATAAACTATTCCTAGCCATTTGATCAGAATAATTAGAGTTTCTCGAGTAACCTGAATCCAACGAAAGTGTGTATTCTGCTGAAGTAATCACTATCGATATTGATTATTTCAGCCTTAACTTTTCATGTGTTAGCTTCAGGTATTGATACTATTGATCAAGAAAGTTGAGTACTCTTTTTTTTCCTTATCAACGAACTTCCGAAATGCTCTTATTATGCATAATTTGCAACGGAGCGCTTTGATATATAGATCCTTAGAGTTATTTTCATATTTTTTTTTCATCCACTAATATCCCTTGGTAGGTTTATTTCAAGCTGCAGTCATTAATTCCTTAGTTAAATAGTACCCGATGAACAGTGATTCTCTGGAAGCGCAGTGCAATCTGGTTGTATTGTTCTTCATTCGCCGTTTCCCTCATTTGCTCTGTGCAGAGTGTTAATTCGTGTAAATCTTTGGCGTAAAAAATACGGGTAACGTCAGCGTTTGAACAAAATATTTTGTACAAGCGTGTACGCGGAAGCACACCCAGCTGCAGAAGAAAGGCGAAAACGAGATGGCAATCGAAACCAATTTCTCCCATCTGCTCACTCCTGCCCAGATTTATGCCATTTGTCTCTAATTAACCTGGGGCTGGGCCATGTGGACGGAAGCAAGAAAAAGGCCACCTGGATGTAGCCGGAATGCAATTTCATGTTGTTGTTCGTGGGAAGAATGAGCGATAAAACCATTGGTGACCTAGCATTGCACAGTTATGATAAATAAACGAAAACATCCTTTGCTGTTTCTAATATAATTTCCATTACGCAGCATTTTCATCAAGAAAAAAAGGTTTTTAACAAAAACAGCTTTACAACCCAGACTGATACGCTGCTTGAAAAAAAAAAAAATCGAAACAATTCCTTCTTCGATGTTTTTCAAGAACATACCTGCTGTGGTATTAATGTTATCAGAATATGTAAGAGATAAAATGCATTATTCAATTAGCAAATATGAATGGAGTTGCGATCTAGATTTTATATATTCGAAGCGAATGAAAAAAAAATGAATCAGTTTCGTATCAAGTATTAGTTTTCGGAGGGAAAAATCTAGGTGGAATCATTTTAAGAAGTTTTAAGAAAATAACGGCCTAAATCGAACTGTTAAAGTGGAAAACAAGAACATTTATCAAGATTCTCACTCTACGATCTACAGATACGTCTCATGAGCGAAAAACAGCTTATTCCTGTTCATACATTCAACCGTTTTTTTTTTTTAATTTTAAAATACGCCTTCGCTGGATATACAGTATTAATAATAACGTCAGCTTCCAGAGTATTTCTAACTCAGTAGCCGAACTCATTGTGTTGATTCGGACGGTTTCCCGAATTTAAAATCAAGTATTTGATTTGAGGGTTTTGGGAAGGAAAAGCCATACGAATTCATTCACCTGGTTGATTATTTTCTATATTTTACGGGCATTTCGAACTAAAAATAGGATGAATCAAACCATAAGAGAATATCACTTTTGCTGGGATGACATCGACTATGAGTTATTCAGGAATAATCAGCAGTTTTCAAAATCGGATGGATGATAAAAGCTGAGTGAAGCTTTGTAAAATAAAATACTTCCCTTTCTCTCGTTTACTCAAGTGGATTAATTTATCAATCCAGAAGCGAAAAGGTGAAAATATTGCTAATTGATGGATGAAAGTATTTCCACACACGAATCACATCTTTCATATCACACGTTTTGGTATTCTAGTAATATAAACAGATATAAATATTAAAGTCATTAACGTTTAGCTTGACTATAATTGCTGATGGTAATTACCCCTCAAGCCAGATCAGCAAATATGTGTGAAGAAAACTGATTTTAATATGATTGGAAGGATGCACCCAAATTATAGACCCCAGTTCTGACTGATAATTCTCATGAAAATAAATGTAGATAGCCATTGAAAGGGAAAATTATTCGCATCTGTTTGCTTACAGAATATACACTAGTTTATCATGTGTTTCAGGATCTGGTTTAGATATATTATGCATTACAGGTGTTTATAAGTCGAAAGGAGCGAACATATCATTTTCACAGATAATTTATTCCGAATAAAGTGAAGGTTTTGAAATTTTCAGAAGCAACTGATTGATATTTTTCGAATTTTTCTATGTCACTACTCAACTTGTGGCATATGGAAATCCATAGTGGAATGACTGTGGCAGAACTTGTAGTGGTGATCATTAATTTGGTAGAAGTTGCATCTTTTAAGTCTCGGAGCGAGATCATTAGAAATAAATATGAGGGATTTCTTTCATACACAGTAGGAGTTATACATGGAAAGTCCATGAAAATCTCAACAAAAATGGTAAAAACGATCCACACTGTGGCATTTGTTCTGTATAAGCATGCTATTCATAATGATACAAAAAATTCTTTTTGCTTTGTACTATTAATATAATAATACATTTCATTATAACATGGAACTGTACATGTTAGCAAGAACGGATATGGCACAGCTAAAGACTTTGTCTTTAGATTATTGCCTATAAGAAAGAATTTATGGATTATGAGACGAACTTGATACTTCTCATCGCAAGCATACTTTGTGAATCCAGTATGTGCATATAGTGATGCTCTAAAATTCTGATTACAATCCACTTACGAAAATAATTATCTAAGAGCATCATGCAGTTGTTTAGCTGCTGGCACTCACTAATTTTAAAAAAGGGATAGTCAGTATGCTGACGATTATATCATTGTAAATGTTGCAAATGAAATAACTCCCCATTTTAGATTTACACCTCTCGAAATATATTTTGCGATGTTTTAGGTGAGGATAATAGGCAACACAAAATACGATACTAGAATTCTGAAAATGAAATTTTGAATTAAAAGTGAATTTAGTTTATAGATTAAATAATGATTAACACCGAGAAAAATTAATAACACCAATAAAGAAAATTTTTCTTGTTTAAAAGAAGCTTGATACTTATTTCAATACCTACTTCCTTTTTATAACTTTGCACTGTTACTATAAACAGTCATATTGTAGATTTGCTACAGATAAGAATAGCAAAGAACGGTTCGCAGAATAAGGATATAATGGCACTATGTACATGATAAGAGAACAAAATATTTGCTATTTATCTATGATTAAATTAACTACTCCTTTCGTGCGATTTTTTTCGAAAAAAAAAAAAATAAAACCAACATTTAATCCAAATAACTAAATCAGCTGAATAAGTTCAAAATCAAGACGTGACCAATGTCAATAAACAATTACCAAATGCTAAAAAGCTTTAGATGCTGAATTTTGAAAGTAAACAAAGATTCGATATTATCTGCGAAACAACTAGATGAACAAGGTAAAATGAATTAATTCTGTATCTGCTCGATACATGCGCCAACTTCAGAGTAGTGTTAGCTCAGTGGAATGACTTAATTCATTTTTGCTGAGCCGCCTGTACATCTGACAAGCTCTGTTATGACTGCAACAGATGACACTTTCAAGTGCATGCTATGAATTAGTTTATTTATATGACATTATAAATTAGTTTATTTATAGAATTAATTTATATGACAACCAAGGAGAGTTTTAGTTTTATACAGAACGCATGGCGATATAAAAGTGAGGAAAAGGAGTGTTATATTAGTACGAATAAATATTTAGACATGGAGATATTGTCCTATTGAAGACTATATCTTCTAATTAAAATCGCAAACCAAATATTCGGGTTATGTTCTGTGAAACTATTTCTTTGAAATCGATTCTGTACTGGTTATTTTTTCCAGAAACCTAGGAATAAAAAATAAATTCTTATTATTGAAATAATTTTCGAATGTACTGTATGTAAAATAATCTTTTTCCCCCCTTCGGCTTCGTCAACTTATCTTCTAATTAATGTACAGTTTTTGGGTGCTCGCACCGAAGGATAGAAGCAGATTACTCATAATAATACTCCATTGAAATACAACGGAAAATGAAAAAAGTGCGACACTTATTAAGATATGCTACATATTTTGCAATATTAAGAATTATCCATTGAATTCTGCTGTAATTCGGCACAAACAACCTAACTCCTTATAAATACCACCAGTTATATTAGAAGTCCCCTTGTCTCAGAAGGCTCTCAAATCTCTAATTGTAGCAACTTAACGAGTACTTAGTAGAACTTTCTCGTATTTAGATACGGGAAACCAGTTTTCACAACGAAATGTCGGGACTGTCAAGTTATAGCTCCAAACAGCATGAAGCATCGGCAACTAACCGTGTTAATCTTTTTAGAATTTAACTTGGCTGAATTTTAAAAACGCAATCAAAAAGCAAGTCATCACAATTATAAAAAGTTATTATTTACTTTAAATATCAATAATATAATTATTTCACTCAGGACAATATGTTGCATCAAGGAAGTAGCTGAACTTGTTTGCATGTCAAGTTAGCACGTATATTATGAATAAAGTTGTGGACAAAAGAATAACGTAGAAAAAAGTCAGGTATTCGATGAAATAAACAGCGAGTAAATATTTGTGAAGCACGTGTAAGTTGATAAATATACAATTCTTTGTAGCCTTGTGAATGAAACCAATTAAAGACCCATGATTTCTTTGTTGGCACAGTGCAGTTTTTTCCGTCTTAATTTTGCGCCTTAATTTTTATATGGCACATAAAATTAATTAAACTTTAGTCATTCGAAACTGATCAGTTCTCTTTTCTGGTTTTCTGATTGATTTCGTTTAAATTTTGGTCGTGTGGCTACGGCAAAACATGGAATCACGTAATTATTATAGTTAAAGTTCCCAAGGTTGAACCAACATTTGCTCAATAATTGGAAATCTTCTTACCTTTTGTTTCAGTTATCAACAGTGTTTAGTCTTCAGCTATTTCCCCTAAATATTCAAATACGTTTCAGTTATTTCAAAGCACTTCAAGCAGTTCTTGGTTCACTGCATAAATATTTGAACAATAATTTATTTTAATACGCGCACTTTTCGATAACTTCAGGGAACACAACACCAAAAGTTCTCCTCTCTGACACCGCACTGTTACCACCCACCTCATCAGCTCTTTGGATCAGTCTATAAAAGCACATTTACTAGATTTACTTATTCGTTCCCGCTTTGTTTGAACTCTCGTCACCAGCACATAAGACTACTAAATAATATCAGCGCTGCACACCCCTTTTTTTTCTTATTTTCATCGCAACCTCTGAATTACAGCAAGCATCTATCCACTTTAAATTTGTCTGTTTATCAATACTAAATTAAAACTGTGTTTTCATCATATAATTCAAAACGTTCGTTTTTATAATGTGAAAAATGCGTAACGTTTAAATGTACAGAATTTACGATGCCCTTCATATGTTTAGTGCTTCAACACTGCTATTACTCATCACACTATTTCCTTGAGTATTTTAAATATGCCTATATTATCACCATAGAGATTATTGAGATATTTTTAAAACATTTATTGCACAGTTCTAGTAGTGAAAAGGTGTGTGACAAATTACTGATGAGCTAATATACTTTAAAAAGTTTGTCGATATTACGAAATCCCATTTCCAATATGCATTTATGTGAAAGAGTTGGGAGAAGAATGAGAATATGGATATTTATTAAATCCTATTTAGAAAAGAAAATTTAAGACCGGCTAAATTTACATAATGTCAAATCCCAACGACAGAATCCTCATGACTTATACTTCTCTGTTGTTTTGTAGCTGCTTGTTGAGGATAAAAACAACCAGCAAAATTGATTTGAGAAACTTTCGAAGTTCTTTTACCTTATACTTTCTCGCCAATCATCACGACCATAATATTTAGAAGATGGAAATCACGTTAACAGCATCTAATAATCCAGTGACAGTGTTCCATGAAACACTGTCACTGGATTATAAGTGACAGTGACAGTGTTCCATGTAAATCGAAGATTTCCTTTGTTTACGCACATACACTGTTTGAAATACGTACTGACACAGCATCGTCGTATGCTTGAGGAGCAATCTGGTAAATTTTAAAAGTTAATTCCTTAAAGAATTTTAAGTTACATTAACATGGTTCGAATTCGAACCAGTATTCGAACCATGGTTATTGTGGTGGGGAAAGAAATAAAAACCTAGAATGCTGTATTAAACGTTCATTTAGAAGAAATCGCCAAATATTTTAATATACTCTTACAAATTACTGAATGTTGGAAAAATAACTAATCAATAATCAACACTTTTTGTAATAGTTGCGAAGAGTGGAGGTTCCTGTGTAGTGTAGCCTTATTGGAAAGTCGGTTGTATCGATGGCACGCTAGATCTCCCGAGGAAGTTCCATTCAAATCGACCACGAGAGAGATTTTTTTCTAAGCTTTTCTTCGAGTAGTTCACGCGTTAGTCAAACATTGGCAAGATCAAGTAGAGTTTTTCCCACAGAAACTCGATGTTTAATCCCAAAACTCAAGAACGTTGAGCATGGATCTCATTATTACTGACAATAATATGAGTATTAGGATTTGTGATCACGAGAGGGCGGCAGTTGTCTGCTCTCTCTCTCTCTCTCTCTCTCTCTCTCTCTCTCTCTCTCTCTCTCTCTTCTGAAAAGCTTTGGGTCCATAACTCGGGTTCTTTCTCAGCGAAGGCTTGAAGGATGGAAACTGGCCTGGTTGCCCATCGGTCTTCAAAAAGTTAGTTAGGGTTAAATGAGCTCCCCTACTTCTTTTTGCAACAAAAGGCGGATTTATTTATTTATGTTGCGAAGTATAATGCTTAAGTTGTTCTCTCTCTCTCTCTCTTGTTGGTTGGTTCAGTTCGAGTGCAGCTTACGGAATTCTCTGGTACAATTCATCCCTATCATTAGCCCTATCTTTTCATAAACTAGAAGATTAAGATAATTCAGAGACAATAATCTGAGGGTAAATCTGGAGAGATGCAGACGGCCAAGGAAAAATTGTTCCTTTTGCTAATTCAATCTGGACGGTGATAATACTGGCAATTGGAATTATGTTGGATAAAATGTGAAGATTTATAGTGAAAATTCATTCACATTCGGGTCAATAAAAACATCTTTCAAAACGGCTCAATACATTTTTTTAAGATAAAAAGCACCTTTTCACACTGAAAAAATCGTTGAAAACTTATCATCATTAATTGATTCCGAACATATCGGAATAAAAAAAAATCATATACATTTATCAAAATATTCGAAATTCAAACGAATTTTCCGAATTTCTATGAACTGTTCCAGAGGGATTTTATCCATCCTATATGTACTTATGAGTATTTATTCACTCTATTATATCGAATGAATTACGTTTCATTGATAGGAATAAAAAATATCTGAAAGTTTCACCAGCTTTGCTGACTTTTATATGCCGCTTCTGTATAACGCCAACTAACCTTCATTTTAAAAATAATTTACGAAAACCAACTGTTCCGGATATGTTACCATACTGTGTTCGTCAATGTAAGTAAACACGGAATGTCATATTATAGGAAACTGTACGAAAACATAAAAACAGTTTGGTGTATATAATGAAAGAACCGCCTTTATTCACATCAATACCAATGTTTCCATTATTATTATTATTCCAGTTTCCTTAAATTCACCATGAAGAATGCCCGCGTATACGCTGAATAGATTCAGTTTGAACAGCTAAATTCTTCAGAAGACCTGCGACGCTTGCAAATCCCCCAACAGAGCCTATAGTGAAAGGCGCATTTGCGTATCAATATAACAAGATTTTTTCCTTACTAAATTAGACAAACGACTATTTAACAAAAACGATAGTTCATTATATTCTTTCATCTGTTTCCCTTTATTCATTTTATAAACATTTTTCTGTCTGTCCCAACCTTATCATATGAATAACATCTTTCATTGAATATATTACATGCCATTAAAATCTCTAATTATGTTTGCTGAGGTATAGCATCGTCGTGGAATAAATTCTTATGGATGCAGATAGAACGTTAATACTGAGGAAAAAAGATTAGTGCTGTCTTGGTGACTAATCTCATCCAGACGGTAAGAACATTCGTGATTGTATACAGAAACTACCTTTGAGAACGGGATTCCGTTCATATTAAAGAGAAGGGATTACTAAAAGCAGGAGGGATATCAAGTAAACAAAAGTTGTGTGGGAAACCATTAAAGAGTTGCATGATTGTGTTCTTCGAAGTTTCTCGTAACTTGAAACTTTCGTATTTTTCTTGACGCGAAATGTAGTATCCATTATGCTGATAGTTGAGAAAGCGTTAACAGTGAAGCGAAGAGATTAAACACATGGAAAGGAATTCAGTGAAGATAAAGGAAAGAATTTGGGTATTCAGTACGAAGAATAGCAATTATCAGAAAATTCTTGTTTCTTCGAAGATGCAACAAACATTAATATTATCATGATGTTCTGTACATTCATAAGATGGTATGGAAAATTTCTTTTTGTCGAAAATCATTCGAGAAAAAAAAAAGACACTTCTAGCAAATTCAGCAAAACTGCTTCCACATGAAAAAAAAAGCTCGTGAATTGAGTCATTTCTCTTCATTAACATCGCAAATTGTTAATGAAATCATTTTATGAAATATGTAAAATTGGACACATCTGTTTGTGTTATGTCTGAAAACTGTGAGCACTGAGAAGTTGCTTTCTAATTTGACTTGTTCGTCTGACAAAAAGCAAAGAGCTGCTGCAGTAATTCAGCTATAACAGACAGTCCTCCGTGTATACAAGCAGCAGCATACCAGTTGTTACACTAGTGGATGTTTGTTGATGGCCTGTTTATGTTATATGCACCCAAATGTTCCTTTGAACCAAAGGAACATTTGATATTACTACTAACAGCTTCCAAAATGTATTTTCTTTGTCGTTCGGATGTCTTCTCATCCTACTAAGTATGTTATCACGGCGTGAGTCGCAATAACATGAAAGACAAGCTCTGATAACCTGAGTAGAAAAATAATCCGATACGTCCACGGAACGACGTTATTCAGCCAAGACCACAATAATCCATTACTGCTTTTCTGTGGATCTCACGACAGGCCTGAGCTGAACAGTGCCTGGTCAGCGTCATGGGGGATTTACGTCCTACTCACGTGAAACCGATAGCATATTAGTGCCACGAAAAGTTTGGGAAAAGTAACAGAAGAAACTGTTCGTCAATCAGGTCCCGGACATTTTTAAACCTTCCATTGTAACACATTATTAAAAGGGGGTCAAAGAGAACGAGAAAAAAAAGCGCAACTAATATAAAACTTCTATACTATACAATAAATTGTAGCCAATGAATACCAAAAATTACAGTGCGGCTGTATTAAATTATGATCAGCAATTATCTTATTATGAGGTATGTTTAATTAAATTGCTTCCTTTTAAGAATGTATAGAAAAATTACAGATTTTTTTGTTAATTTTAACATTGAGAACTTTTTTTTTTCCTGCGCTAATATGATTTGGTAATGAATTTATTGTCTGGATATTGGTAGCGATTATGGTAATTCCTGAGGGAAATTATAACGTTTCTTATACTGTTTAAATACTAATGCATCTGATCCTTTCCCCCATTTAGCTAATTGAATATGCTAATTAGATTTAACTTCCTTCTTGGCAGTTTTTCAGTTCTAGATTAGCTTAATGAATAACGGGTTAAGACACTTATCAACCTCCGCCCACCTCTTAACTAAAGGACAACTTCCAAGTCAGAAATCTCTCTCTAATTCCTATTCTAAATTTAGTAATTATTCTTGTATTTATTACCATCCATTTATCATTTTGACTTTATTACCTAACATTAATGAAGAAAAAACATTAAGGTTTTGCACTGGCAATAGTGCAGTGTGTGTTTGAATAGATCAATGTTCGAATTTTATTCGCTACGTAAATATATTTTTTCTGGGTCTTAATTTCTTGTTCCTTTTTATATGCACAATTTGCTAAGCACACTTTCAATTTTGCTGAGCTGTTTTATTTTGAAAGGATATATTTAATGCATTTTTTCGGTTGATTAGGCGATTCAGAATTGTGCTCTGTTAGCAGTATTGAAGAAAACGTTTTTTCTTTGAGCATTTGTTCATTTCGAAGGAACTTGTGTGTGTGTGTGTGTGTGTGTGTGTGTGTGTGTGAGAGAGAGAGAGAGAGAGAGAGAGAGAGAGAGAGAGAAATGCACGCCGTATGATAATCATTCTTAATAAAAAATAATTCGAATACATCGAATACAGCCTTTGTATGTAAGTTATGAAGTCCATTTTTTATTAGAAAAAAAATATCCAAGTGAGTCAGTTTATATGTACTGTCAAGGAGGTCTTTTGTCCCACGTGGCGAAAAACACTCATTTCGAATGTTTAGAAACGAGACAACGCAACTGAGGCTATAACCGTTTAACTCGTATATGTTAATTGAACGTGTTCTGCAAGCCTGTCTGTTTTCAGAGAATAAAAACTCAGATTTCCAGAGATAGAATCCTTTCTATCTCTCAATATGAGACCAGTAAATTCATATTCGATTTTCTTTTTTAATTTCTTTTTGACGTTCTGCATAGTTCGAAACCAGGTCTTTCCCCTAAGGAATGTTGTTTTAGTAACTGACTGTTCGCCTCACACAAACTGAAGGGTAAATTTTTTAACGCATCACACACACGATATTATATTGAATCTATAACCATAGTAGTATTACAACTTGCTTCATTTTTATAATCATGATAATTCAGGGTCAAGTCGGCAATTGCTGCTAAAAGGCCTGTTTTCTTTACACTTTTATAGTGAATTATAATAGCTTTTATATTTAAATTTTAACTTTAAATTTAAAAATTTTTTGAATCGTCCGCAAGAAATTGTATTGAAGAAGCATTTTCAATCACTTCTTCTCCTCAAATTTAAAAGAACTGCGGTATTGTTATTTTCTCTAGGCACTAAATTATGTATACACAGGTATTAACACAAACTACTATCAACACTACAATTACTGAAGTAGAATCTCTTACTCTACGTCTTATTAGCATAGAAGAGCAATACTGTCGTTATAAATAATCGCCTACAATTGTACTCATCTTTCGATAAAACATTATTTTTGCGATAATGATTTTACGCAACATTTATGGATACAAAATTCAATTCGAATGAAATCCGAATGAGTATATTAATTTTAAAAATTATGGAAACCAAAGAGTTATTTATTTTACAGTATACGTTCAATATAATTTGTTTGTGATGAGTTATATATTTCGAGATTTAATAAACCAAAATGGATGTCCTTCCATCAGCGGATGCGAGGAAAGAAATTTCACACAACCGCAAATCCCTACTGAATAATCTTAATTATTAGTTTTGATTTAAATTAGTAGAATATACATTTAGGTTTTACCTTTATGAGGGCTTTTGAACTGAAGGTGAGTTAGTCTGTCTCGTAAGCAGGTGGAAGGAATTTTCCTCCTTGAAACTGAGATTTTCATCCCTCAAAACAAAGAAAACAGGAGAAAAACCCACCAAAAACAGACAAGTAATTTGTAGACATAGCTGGCAATAGAGGAAGGAATTCACTTTCCATAAGCAGTAATCATGTTTCATAGACAACAAGTTACTTGCTCTTTTAAATATGAAAACACACCTAATTATGCACTACTAAACCTGCCATTAAATAAGTTTATTTTCATGTTTAGTGTTGAATTTTATAGCTAATCCAACAATATTAAATATGTAACATCTTACAGTTATTATTTAGCAGCGTGTCATCTGTCTCAATACTCTTCGTATCAATGGCGCTAATTATGTCGCATGGTACCTCTCTAATTTTTCTGCTAGCTATTGCTGGCATTTCTTTTCCATTGATGATGGCTATCTCTAAATCATATGAGTTGAATTAGTTTCAGTAGTTCATCCTTTCTCTGACAAAGCCTTGTTTAACCGGGAGACGTCTCAGCAGGCATGACATTCCCGTATGTTGTAATATCATGTTTACAAGAAGGTACGGACTGCACATTGAGTGAGAAGCCAGGATCGGTTCTCTTCATTTCTTGCAGGCTGTATGGAGGAATTCGTCCAGCTATCTAGCTTACACGACTCCTCAATTCATTTGCTTAAGCCATATATTCAGCAGTAACCGTAGTCAAGACCTAATTTCTTACTTGGAATTCTCAAAGGAATATTTATTGGATATAATTTAAAATTTTCTTAGAAAGTAAAATTTATTAACTTGCTTTAAATGCACACAAAGCATACGGATAAGCAATCACCCTTCGGCTCTTTCTACAAGATATATATAATATTTTTGTTGTTTCTGAAAAACAGTTTACTTTTAAAATAATTAAGTAGCCATTTAATCTGCGCATCGCATTAGGATTTTATATCACATTATAAATTAATGTTATTAATGTTAACATTCCTGTTTTTATTTGAATATGCCAGAGGTAGCTCTCTCCTTCACAACAAAATAACGTTTATCAGAGTTCGTCTTCCAGATATCTTTTTCCTAATCCAATGTATGTTTTTCTATCGCATATAGAACATATATTGTTGTATATGTATTCTCAGGACGGTCGACCAGGTATTGCGTGCATCGTTGGGACACATTTTTATTAGGAAATGGCAAATCATAAAGGATGGTACTGTCACAACTAGCTTGCTAATATGCTGAAAATGCCCGTAAGATTTGCTAACTGTCCCTTACAGGTAAATTCATTCCACCAGAGAATCGCAATTCCCGTCTCATCAAGGAAGCACTCTTCATCTTGACTACCAGAGTATCCGTGAGAAATGAACATCAGCTGAACACTCTTGATAATTCATTCTAATCTCAAGGGGATTCAGAATTGTCATCAATGGGAACATTATTATGGGAATTTCCATAGTTAATGGTGTTACACAGGTCAGGTACAGTTCGATGAACTTTGTAATTAGGAAACTATGCCTGCTTATGTGGCTTCAGTTATCTAGCTATTTCTACTTTCTGAAAATCGCCAATTTTCTCCTATATATAAAAAAAACTTGCATTTTAGAACTATGTAGCTGGACTGTTTACCATGAAGATTTTTCAATAGCTTCATAATTAGACTGTGGCGTCACAAGCACTTCATGTTCTTACATTTGCACTGTTTCTGCTGAAAGAATAGGCTTACAAACCGAGAACACTTAACATACATAAAGTATAAATTGGATTTACAAACCAAAAACGTTAAGCTTTGCACATATACTAAAGGAAACAAAATATTGTTAAAGATATAAAACAAGAATAGCAAAGGATAGAAACAATTACTTATAAATGTTTCCTTGGAAAGCATGTAAGAAGTTTTAGAAAAAATTAAATTAAAGAAAAATTAAAAAGAAGCTTATAATTTATTTATTTATTTCGTATCCAAACACAAGTGGTACAGTAGTAAGTGGTACAAAAATTATTTACAATATGAAGAAAAAGAAACTATACATAAGTTGTATACAATAAATATGGTCAGATGTTCCTCCAGTATCTTGCGAAATCAACAGCAGGATATCAGATCCTCTTTTATGCAAGGTGATTGAAGAAAGGGACAAGAAAGGAGGTGGTCCATGGACTGGGTTGTCCCACACTCATAATTATCTGGTCCAATGAGGTAGCCTCATTTAATGAGATTTTGTTTGCAGCGTCCTGTCGTTAGAAGTCTGTTAAGGCTTTTCCAAGAATTCCAGTCCAAGTGGGCACCACATGAAAGATGTTCGACTGTTGGAATACCAGTCTTATTCTCAGGATATAGTGCAAGCCATTGGTGAAGTCTTGTCTCTTGGAGGGTTTTTAGGAGTTTCAACAGTTGCTAGGAAGCTATGTCTTAGTCTTTGAGCACTGTGGTCTGTCCAAACAGTGGGTGGCGTTCATCATTCATTTGTCTGCTTCTTTCATCAGCTTCGAATTGAAGGGGACGCAATACCAGCCAAAGTTTACAGGTCTTTTAGTAGTATTGGTTTCAGGTATCATGTAAATAAGCGGCAGATTTCGTTGAATGCTGGGTCAAGTTTTTCAGGATGGCTGGATCTGCACCATTCAGAGCAGGCATATTCAGCAGAAGAATAGCACAGGACCAAGGCAGAAGATCTCAGTGTGCTAGGGGTCTGAACCCCATTTGGAGGAGATAAGCTTTCTTAGTATGTTGTTTCTTGGATTCACTTTTGCCTTAGTTTTTTCTATGTGTGTTTTATATGAAAGGATGCGATTGAGAGTCACACCGAGGTAAATTGGGTTCCAGGAATGTTATAAATTAGAGCCTTCCCAAGAAATCTGTAGCTTCCTGTTGGTTTAATTATTGTTAAGGTGGAAAAGGCCAGTCTGGGTTTTCAAGGGGTTTGGTTTTAATTGATTGCTGATATAATATGTGGCTAGACTATTTAAGGAAAATGATAGAGTAGTTTCAATGTACTTGAAATGTTTTGATTGAATAGTTAGGCAAGGTCATCAGCATAGATAAAATTTCTAGTTCCTGGAAAAATGAGGAGATCACTGACGTAAATGTTGAAGAGTAATGGTGATAACCCTGGGAGAGGCCAGTTTTTGGGGATGACAGCGGCATTTTCTATCTCCCCTAGGTCCACAAAAAGCGTCCGTTTTCCAAGAGTGGTTGGATCAGGAGAACAAGGCGATAGTCTAGTTATTCTGTATATTTTGTTTTCTGAGTGTGAGATGGTTTATGGTATCATATGTTGCAGTTAGTGCTATAAAGACTGCTCCTGTGGCTAGTTTTTGCTCATAACCATTTTCTATATATTGAATGAGGTTGAGAATTTCTGATGTACAGGATTCACCTGGTCTAAAACCAGCCTGCTCAGCAATAAGATGGAGTTCGATTAGGGATTGTAACCTATTCAAAATTAATTGTTCATAGAGTTTGAAGAGACTGCTGAGTAGCGATACAGTTCTGCAATTTTTTGCTTTGCTTCGGTTGGAGTTTTCCCTGGTTTCAGAAAGGCCACCAGTTTAGCATGTCTCCAGATAGTTGGTATCCTTAGGGTTCTGAGGCATGTGTTGTATAGTTTTAATAACCACTCTTTAGTTCTGCGTCCAAATTGTTTAATTTGTTCATTACAGATGGCATCAAGGCCTGTAGATTTTCTAGGTTTCAATAGGTTTATGCAGCATTGAGTTCAGTGATGGTGAAATCTGAGTTAATCATATTCTGTTCCTCACTTGGGGTTCTAGGTATCTTATTTTGTGGGTGCTTTTTAGGGAATTTTCCAATTGCAGCAGCTGGTGAGAAATTTGATTAGCTGTTACCTATGGATACTCATATGGCTTAGTGAAATCCTTCCTAATTTTGTTAATAAAGTTCCATGCCTTTCTGCTACTATGGATCAAGGGATTCTATTTCTTTTTTTCATGAGGAATGCCTTTCCTCTGCCATCTTGGAGAATAATTTTTCTCCTGCATGGATAGTCTCCTCTTAGAAGGGGTTGGTGTTGTAAAGTTGTAAGTAATTAGCATACTGGGCTTGTATGTTACTGGAAAGGAATGTAGTTTGTGCGGCATCCTCGAATCCTCGAGGGATTTGTTTGGTGGAGATTTTCCTCAGTATTTTTCTGAATTCTGGATATTATTGGGGGTTTGGAGGGACTGGTTCTGTGGAGAGGTCAAGATCTTCCGTGAGACCCTTCCAATTAGCTTTTTTGAAATTAAATCGTCGTTTTTAAGGAACTGTGTTAAGGCATAATGGCTGGGTTGAATTGAAGCATTATTGGTCTATGTTGAGTATGTGGAATCGGATTTAAGACCTTTTTAACGCAAATGTTGGATTTTTTGAGCTAATAAATATGAGGTCAGGGTTATAGCCTCGCTTCCATATACCGCTGTTGAAAGATGAAGGAAGTTTTGGATTATGTATCAGGTTTAGAGAAAGGGTTTTCAGCCAATTTTTCAACAAGTTCTCCATCTTCGTTGGACTTTCCCAGTTAATACTAGGGCTATTAAAGTCACCTAACAAAATATTAGTCATATATGCATTATTATTGAGGAGGATGCTTGGGAACATAATGCTTATGAGTAAGCATTATAATGCTTAATGCTTAATTATAATGCTTGTAATATAAAGCTTATAGTTTCGAAATACCAAAGAGAAGAAATAATTAAAAATAAGAAGTGAATCTCATTATCATAAATGTCTTTCAAATAATAATTTAGAAGATGAAATTAATTAAAAAATAAAATTATTAAAATGATCAACAACCCTGATAGCTGATTTGTTAGCATATCTGGTCTCTAGCAAACAGAGGTGGTGTTAAATTCCATCTTGGGCATGGATGTTTTTGAATATCTTTTGGTGGAAAATGAATTTCCCAGTATGAGACTATTACTTGTTTATGCGAAGAACGAAGCATCAGAAAAATTTCATGTTTTACCTATATAGTAGAGTGTTCAGATTATTTTACGCCTAGTCAACTACAGTATATAATGTATTATAGACCAACAGCCTTTCATTGGTAGAATTCACATGAAAACCAGACAGGAGTTATCACAATATAAAATTTCAATGGATTTTCCTCTTTGTTTTCTCTGCAAATAGGCCACGGTAGATACAAAAAAATGATTCCAAATGTCAGCTTCTCCAGTTTCAATTTTGAAATAACTCACATACGGACAGTCAGGAAAAAAAGCGGCTTACATACGTGATGGTTAAACTCACCTAACGAGTTACATCAAACAAGTTGGAAAATACAGAGGTATTCATGGGGAAAAAGCGATATCAGGCTTAGAAAAAGATTTATTAATATAAGAAAATATGTGTAAGTAATAAAGCTCTCCAATGAACAAAATAAATATATACTGTAAAAGAAATAGTAAATATATACAGGACGATAGAAAAAGTTACATTACCGAACGGTTATAAAAATCAGATAAGTTAAACTTTCATATAAAGCAAATAAGATTAAACTGTTATATAAGGCATATAAAGATTCTAAAAAAATCTGCAAAACTCAAAACTAAGAAGAGGACCAAAACCTAATAGAAAAATTAGGAACTGTTCGGAAAGAACTGAAAAATGGAAAAGTACCTGAGACTGAACTCACAATTGCCTATAAATACTGGAAAACATTTTAATATAAATTTTGGAAAAAATTTCAATTTAGAAAAAAAAAAAGAATGATACCTATAAGGAGGTCATCGACGGAATTCTGATAATTACAGAACAACAAGTCTGTTGAGTGCACGCTTTAAAATTCATAGTAAAATAACAATAAATTAAAAATATGAGCAAAACACTTTGTACATAATCTCAGAGTGGATGAGGTCTTGTAGACCCAAATTTCAGTTTAAATTTTACTTTAAAATTTTATTTACTTTGCGTTTATTTAGAGAAAACATATCGATTATATTTTGAAAATATTTAGTATTCGTATACTGTCAGAGGGTATTGATATCGTTAAAATGTTCTTTTTTAAAATCTTAGGAAAAAAAAAAACTAATTAATTTTTATATGCCTTCCACCCACGAAAGTTTGTAGACCTATAGGACATCAATAGCGCTGATGGGGGTAAGGATTTTTTCTATCGTTTTGTTTATTATTATTATTTATTTATTTATTTTATTTGTTATTTGTTATTATTATTTTTGTATTTTTACTTAGTTCGGAAACTCTGCTCTACAAACCAAACTTGCGAAATTTTAAGCCAGTCTTCAATAACCGGGATGGTGGTTTCACACGGAACGAAGAAATGCATTTCCCACCTAAAAGACAATCACAAACATTCATGCCTACTGCAGGATTCCTACTTCACAGCCTGTTTATTGGTGAGCTGATACGTTAACCGATCGATCCACGAGGTTCATGCCGGATCTAATTCACTTATGGAAAACAGAGTCTAGATTTATAAGGAAAAAATTACGAATCAAATTATAAAATGAAAATTAAGAATGAAAGTGGAAGAAGATGGATAAAGATAATATCTCCTACTTTGTGTAATTCATATTTAAATTTAAACAAGAGAGCAACGTAATATTTCATAGAAAGGAAACTAAATTAAGAGAAGAAACAACGAGCACAGTCTGCTAACAAATATTTTACTTGTTATTGCAACATCAGGAGAAAATCGTGCAAAGCGTAGTATATCAGATACAAAATTATAATGTATACTTTGGACTATAATTTCAAAAAAAAAAAAGTCTTCAAAGGTGTGAAACCAATAAGATATAAAATTGAATATAACAGAGCAAACTAATACTTTAAGTACGTAATTACTCATCATTCCATATTTCACATTAAGAAAAATAACAGATATTAATAATAACAAAATTACAACTTTCATATATAGCAGAATTAATAAAAATAATTTCACAAAATAGCTGAATATCGTCATGAAGAAATATTAGAAAAACCAAACGTTATAATAGTACTACAGAAAAATAACATTTATCACAACAAATGTAGATTAAACAGGTAAAGAGAATATGCAAAAGAAATGCTAAGCAATAATATTTAAATACAACACACACACACACACACACACACACACACACACACACACACACACACACACACACACACACAAAGAAACTGAGAATGACAAAAATGTATAAACCAACTTTAAATCAGAGAGGGGATGAACCAGTCATTAAGAATTCTATCTACTACAGCATTGCGATGCTATTGATGCTGATAACAGGGATGTTAAAATAATATATTTTTGTATGGCACAAAATGTTTACTGATGAACTGCTTATTCGTGCCAAAATACTTAAACTCCTTGAATATAATTTCTAAATACGTTGAAAAAAATTGAAACAATATTAAAAATGATGATATAAATCATAAATGCTTTGTGTAAATCCTATATGCACATATTCAACCAACAATACTTTCATTATCTAAACTTTTTCTGCCATATTCATAATAAATAATGTATTGTATCTAGTTATGCTCATTGTAAAAAGCTTTCTACTCGATGTCATTAAAAAAATAATAATAATAAATGCCATCCATCTATTGTGATATCTGAAAATACCTCCTTAAGTGTCAAATGAAAGCTAAATTTCCAGGAGCGTTGAGAAAGAATTTGTTCTAGCTTTCTGAGGAATTTTCTATAACAGTACAAATTGTCTTTGTTGTTTAAAATCGGTTGTCAATCGTTCATATATTTATTAATGAAGAAATAGCAAGTATTATGCAGTGATGCATGCGGCATAAAATCAAGTATATTCATAAAGTATATTCAGCTATTTTTTAAAGTTATTTTTATTAAAATAATTTTCAGAATTCTTTTGCTAGAGGATTTATGAAAATTCCAGATTACGAAATTCCATGAGCCAAATATTCAGTGAAGAAAGCTGTTGAATACGACACTAAAAATGTAAACAGCACATTCTTCTTGAACGCATTTTCATAAAGCGTGGATTGTTGACAGGAGGTTGATAGGAGCATTCAGAGTTTATATATTCGTAATAACCATTTTAATTTTTTTTTGTTAATGCAATTCCCACAATGAAATTTCTTCCTGTGTATTCTAGTCATATTAATAATGTTTAAGATTTTTGTTTTCAACTGGTATTTCTTTAAATATCAGGGATTAGTAAATACACAATTTGTTTAAGTGGATATAAATAAGTATGTTTTCATTCTATTAATTCCCAAGATTAATATTTTCAAAGGAACTTACGTGAGCTCATAATTAATTTAAATTTAATTTAAATTATATAACATGTAATATTTTCATCTGTACTCAAATTGCATTCTTTTCATTTCCGTTCTTTTTTCCTGTTTCGATTTTATTTTTAATCCGCGCAAGTAGACAAATGCCTCAAATTAAAGAGCTAGCTAAAACTGTGTATTGATTTCTCACTTGTGCTTTTGACGCTCTCGCCCTGTGCTAATGAATGAGATGTCAGTTGCTATATAGGGTGGTCCTGTAACTTAGCCTTGTCAGAACTATCACTTTGATGTGTGTGTGTGTGTGTGTGTGTGTGTGTGTGTGTGTGTGTGTGTGTGTGTGTGTGTGTGTGTGTGTGTGTGTGTGTGTGTGTGTGTGTGTGTGTGTGTGAGGTGAGAGAGAGAGAGAGAGAGAGAGTTTTAGTTTATGATAACTCTCACACATTTCGCTTAATCTCCGTTTATTCCTGAAACAATATCCTGGACAAATGGTACTAGATTTTTTTATTTCCGTTGTGTCACTGTGATCTTGCTGAATGCCACCAAGTCATGTCAGTATGTCCCGATGAGTTACTGATTTAGTCTTAAACGATTAAATTTAACCAATTTATAGTGCAAACTTGTTTTCCAAAATTAAAGGAATAAACGTATCTCTGCAGATATCCAATGCTTCATATACGTGGGTGGTCTGAAACATTCTCTGCCTAACAATGAAAAAAAAAAAACCGAATTTATAATTTCAAAATTATTTTTATTTTCCAACATCATCTCCCTTAAGACTAATACATCTATTCCAGCGATGCTCCAGCGCCATTATCCCGTCCCTGTAGTGGTTCTCAGTAAGATCTGCAAAATATCCCTCTACAGCTGCAATCACCTCTTGATTCGTAGAAAAACGCGTTAACCTTAAGTAAAAGACTAATCTTTTACTTAGGAGTTTTAACTTTGCCTTAACCCCACGTTTCCTTCCAAAAATTGATATCATAGCACAAATAGAAAAAGGAATTAGAAATCTACCGGACAACATGGCAGATCTTATCCGTATAGAAAGTACAGCTTTACTATTAAAAAGCAGATTACCTCGTAGGAATCTACCTTACAATGAATACGTTTACCTTAAAAAGTTAAAGGATGACAAAAATATTGTCATAATAAAAGCGGATAAAGGCAACGCAACTGTCGTTTTAAATGCTACAGAATATGATAACAAAATTAAAAGTCGCCTGGAAGATACCAACACCTACAAACCCATAGACAGAGACCCGACTTGGCCTACACACAAAAAAAAAAAAAAATTATCTAATAAAAAAGTGCCTCTCTGGACGGAAGAACTTAAAAAATACTTACAATCAAAACATCCTTTGATACCAAGAATATATGGTGTTCCAAAGATCCATAAGACAGATATACCTTTAAGACCAATAGTAGATGGAAGAGATTCACCGACTTCCAACTTGGCGAAATACCTCACCAACATGATCTCACAACATATAGGAAAAACATCTTCCTTCATAAAAAATAGTAAACATTTCAGAGAAAAAGTGAAAGACATACATATTGGTCCAATAGACATCTTAGAAAGTCTCGACATCATCAGCTTGTTTATAAACATCCCGAGACAAGAAATTTTGAATCTCCTAGAAGACCTCTTCCCTCCGGACATCTTGAATTTTTTAAACATTGTATAACGAATACTTTTTTCACCTATAAAGATAGAATCTGGGAACAAAAAGAAGGACTGGCCATGGGTTCATCATTATCACCGGTATTAGCAAACCTATTTATGGAAAAATTTGAAAACAATGCTCTTAAGAATTACTATAAAAAATCAAAAATATGGCTACGCTATGTGGACGATATTTTCATCATATTCAGTGGAACAACAGATGAACTTATCAATTTCAAAGATTATCTCAACAATTTGCACAACACCATAAAATTCACTTTAGAACAAGAAAAAAATAAAAAAAACTTCCTTTTCTGGATATTCTATTAGAAGTTAATGAAGAAAGTAAACTCTCCTTTTTAGTATATAGGAAGCCGACAAACACTGGAAGATTTCTAAATGCAGACTCACACCACCATCCTTCACAAAAAAATAAGCTTAATTAAAACTCTTCGAGACAGAGCATACAATATCTCCAGCTTACAAGAAAGATATAATGAAGAACTAAAATACTTAACACAAATCCTACAACAGAATGGGTATGAAACAAAAACCATCAAGAGAATCCTTAAAATGCCTCCAACTAACAACACAATAAAACAGGATTACAAAAACGCAATTTCGCTTCCTTATATCAAAAATGTTACAGATAAGCTAGCCAAATTAATGAATAAACACAACATAAAAGAAGCCTTCCTTCCTATGGAAGAAATCTCAAGATTCCTACATCCACCAAAACCACCTCATCATCCTCTTAAAAAACAGGAGTCTACAAAATCCATTGCTCTTGCGGGATTTGCTACGTAGGACAGACAGGAAGATCTGGAGAAATACGCATGGCTGAACACCAAAAAGACGTACAATACAAAAGAGAACAAAAAACGGGTCTTACTTTCCATACCACTTCCACTGGACACGATGTACTCTGGCATAAAACGACGATGTCATACATAGAAAACAACAGCTACATAAGAACATTTAAAGAAGCTGCTAATATGCTAAAAAACCCAACCCAATGCAATAAAAATCAAGGTTTAATTCTTCATCAAATCAAGTGTGGTCAGCACTAATAAAAAATCTACCTCAATCTGAGCTCGGACTGTATGAACGAGAACAAGAACACGTGACATCGTCCAGTATTGTTCAACGTCAATAACGTTATATATCTGCATTCTGTTATTTGAGTTTTATGAATAGCCAGACGGTTATGATTTGTAGTTATTAATTCTCTTGTTTAAACTTTAAGTTATACTATTTACCCCCCTGAAGATGTAAATCCTACGATTTACGAAACTTGTCGGGAACTATTATTTCAGTGTTTTATATAACTGAATAATAAAAAAATGTTTATTCTTGTTAAAACGCTCCAAGCACTGCTCAGAGATTTTCTTGCGAGTTTGTTTTTGACCTGCGCGACACCAATCTTGCGCAAAGCTTTTTCATTTGCAATTCTTCATGCAAAATATATCCTACACGTTCTTTTGAAATGCCTATAGTCTCAGCAATTTCACGCACTTTGACTTGCCAGTCATCCAATATTATATTGTGCACTGATAAATAATTTCTGGTGTTGTTACACTTTTGGACGTCGTTCACGTGGATCATCTTCAAGGCTGGTATGGCCACTTTCCAACTCGGAAGCCCACTTCTTAATTGACGAAAACGAAGGAAAAGAGTGCCCATAAACTTTTATGAATTTCTTTTGGCGTTAAACCTTCTTTCACAAAGAATTTTATAACCGCACGATACTCAATTTTATCCATTTCAAGGGATACAGACAACACTTTGACTTCCGACATCTGTATAAAAAAATTAAAAAAAAACTATTTGATAGAATGAGTTGCAATTTCACATGGATGCTTATGACAGATGTAACAACTTAGAAAAAAAAATCTTGCCGATAGTGTTGTCATTTATGGTTGAGGCAGAGAACTTTTCAGACCACCCACGTACATTAAAATTTAAGAATACGATTGTCTTTTTTTTTTTTTTTTCATCTTCGAAACCAAATAACAAGTGATTTTTTTTTCTGTATATTGATTATTAAAATATGCCAAAGGCTCGTGATTGTGCGGTAGGAAGAACCCTCCGAGCAGTTACTGGAGGATGGTTAGATGAATACGAAACCAAGCGTGCCTGCAGGCCTTAGTAAGGAATTTAAGCACAATGCCTACTTTTAGCAAATACTTCATATCGAAATAACAGGTGTGTGTGTGTGTGTGTGTGTGTGTGTGTGTGTGTGTGTGTGCGTGCGCGTGCGCGTGTGTGTGTGTGTGTGTGTGTGTCATGTTGTCCGTTTCAACTTCCGATCTGTATTTCAGCGTGAAATGTATAAACATTTTAATCGCAGCTAATCTATAATTAATATTAATGATGGATTATCATTGAAAGAGATAATAAGACTTTGGCTTTTACTAACTCGAATTCCTCTACTGATTTTTGAAAATAATAACAGAGTAAGTGACGTAGAAATAAAAGAATTAAAAGAAAATAAATGATATCTGAGTCGGTATGTTTTAAAATCACCTAAGTAATATGAGTCGAAGATTTCGGAACGAATATTCAATTTGCGTAGCAGAAATTAGACTCGTTACTCTAAAACGGACTTAACTCACTCAGGCGGGAAGCAAAGCAGAAACATTTTATGAACATTTTATCACATGCCTTGTATGTGATTATTCATATACTTTTTCTGCTTTGCTACTTATAATTTTTAAATTAAACTTGAAATGCTCGTTTCTTTCATTTTGAAAAGCAGTATATATTGCAACAGCATTTCAACACTTGAAAAATATTGGAGGACTAAAATTACTTGAAACGAGTTTCATATTTTGTCTATAGAGTATGGCTTCCTGGCTATGTAAAAATTAATCAAAAATACAAAAGTATAAGATTAATAAAAATAGAGAAAAAAAAACTCTTAGCTCATCCGGCAGGAACTATAAAAATTAGTTCTACCAGCTTCTTTCATTGTAAGTTACGAATTTAGCATATTTGAAAATATCCCAAGATATATATTATAGAGTACTGTATTTTTATATTATAATGATACGACTGCGGATGTTTTTCGATATATTTCGCTTCGTTTAATAATTCACGGTGTCATTTTAAGTTGCTAGTTTTAATCGACAAATGAGTTCCTTTTACCCGTGGGATTTTAATTTGTAATTCGTTCTTTTTTTCTATAAAAAGGTTAATTAGCCATGAAGTTCTCAAAGGACAGGACAGCCTTCAAGTTTTGCGAGCAAGGAGTCTGCTACTCGTTAGAAATTTACGCAGTTTTTCCTCGAAGAAATTACTTACGGTGAAAAAAGAAAAATACGTCGGTTTACAAGACAAAATTAATAACCCGTTAAACTGTCTATATTATTTTTAAAGACCACACCTAGCGCGCGCACCTACTGTCTTTCTTAATTCTACCAAGAAATAATAAATCAAAAATAAACTTTTTTTTAATGTGTTGACAGCAAAACGACATGCCCAAACAATACACTTACTGAATAATACCTCTCCAAGGTACAGAAAAGATTAAAACACACCTGCCTTGGAACACACTTTACTGTGGTTCTTGCCAAGACAAGAATAGAGTTCTGTACTACATTTTTTTCAGAGCAAAAAAAAAATTCTTTTCGCATATAGTCGTGTTGTACGTGGCTGGAGATAAGATACATATATCGTTATGTCCCGGTATTGTAATTAATAGAAAAAGAAAAAAAAAACGATGACTCTGTTTCTTATATTCATTTATTCAAGTCATTATTACAGACGAGTATAGCATTCTTGTAAAAATGACAGAAAAATGTTCCTCTAATCCGAAATTGTTTCGTACTGGTTAATTTCTAGCGAAAGATAATTTTTTATTCTGTTTAATTTTTTATGGAAATATGAGCACATATAAGAGAATAATGCCTTTTCAGAAAAATTTTATTTGCTCTAACTTACTGCAGGAATGTGCTTTAAATCCCAAAGATTAAAACTTGATCTTACTGATAGCCTATTGTGAAGACTTTTTAAATATTTTAATGCTGGAAATTGCTAACATAAGAATTCACTCGGAGAAAAGTTAAAAAGATCAAATGATAAAAGACAACAACAACGTTAAGCTCCCTAATTAAAATGAAATCCGATAATTTAGTAGAAAGACGACGATACACCTACTTTTGAAGAAGGAAAAGAAACAAAAATAAAATTCAACAACGATATGCAGCGCTTATTTATACCTTAATGAGGTTGTCATGAGAGAGAGAGAGAGAGAGAGTAGGAATATTACAGTGTCTTCTCAAGAGCACGGCAGAAATGTTCGCAGTCATCTCCTTCATTAAAGAAGACACAAAAGCATTTTGGAAAGGATAATGTTCGAAGTTCCAAGAAAAAAGAAACAAAAAAAAATTCTGAAGGTGGATCGCATAACCCGCTTCCATAGAACTCTTCGCTAATAACTTGTTGCTCAGTTTCTGGTTGCGTGAGGCTTTCGTTCCGTGAATATATGAGAATTCATCTGAAGTAAACACCAGACCAATATTCTACGGTAATGAAAACTTCGCAAACGCGATAAAAGGATTAAATTTCAAATGCGACGCTTTTAAAATTTTCGAAGTAAAGCCTTCATTTACATACAAGGAAAATCATAATAATTGTAAAATAAAACTACTGAAAGATAGAGCTTTAAAATTTCATAACAACTTAGTTTCAAATGTATTTTCTGAAATAGTTCCTAAAGAATAATTGTAAACCAGACGTCGGAAGACTACAACTTAATTTCTTAATAACAAATTCCGAAGTTTTGGATAAAGTGATTTTATCCAGAATATTCATCTTAGCAATTTTTCATAAGAATAACATAATTGTTAAAAAAATAATAAATAAATAAATAAATTTATGTTATTGAATTGTGGAAAATAAAATTTCTAAGATCGAATATAGTTATTTTGTACTTAGAAATTTATTTTTGTTTGGGGGTGAGGTTTGTTCGTTTCACCGACTTTAAATAGCTAGGTTAGTATTAGCAGATACATATATTAAATGGCCAGAGAGCTATTTATTATACGTGTGTCGAATCCCAGCGTAGGCATGGTTGTTTGTGATTGTCTTTAGGTGAAAGATGAATTTTATAAGACCACCGCCCACCTTATTGGAGGCATGAAATGGCTTGAAAAAGTTCAATGTTTGGTCTCTAGAGCTGCACTTCAGGAATATGCAAAATGTGAAAAAAATATGTGTGTAATTAACAGAAAAAAAATTTTAGGCCACCCACGTTACGTACTGCAGATTTACAGCAGCAATGCAAATAATTTTCTCCATTTTCAGAGGAGAATAATCTATTTCAAATTTCACTTATATGAAGCACTGGATATCTGCAGAGATATCCAATTTACAAGATTGGATATCTGCAATTTTTTGGATATCTTGGATATCCAATAAATCTTATTATAATGGAAAATTATAGTGGAAAACAAGTTTGCACTATAAAATGGTTAAATTTAATCATTTAAGAATAAATCAGTAACTCATCGGGACATGCTGACATGACTTGGTGGCATTCAGCAAAATCACAGTGACACAACGGAAAGAAAAAAATCTAGTACCATTTGTCTAGGATATTGTTTCAGGAATAAACGGAGATAAAACGGGGAAGTGATTGCAGCTGTAGAGGGGTATTTTGCAGATCTTACCGAGAACCACTACAGGGACAGGATAATGGCGCTGGAGCATCGCTGGAATAAATGTATTAGTCTTAACGGAGATTGTGTTGAAAAATAAAAATTATTTTGAAATTATAAATTTGGTTTTTTTTTTCATTGTTAGGCCGAGAACTTTTCAGACCACTCTCGTACTAATCGAAATTCGAAAATGGAGGGACCGAGAACAGTAGGCCCACTGCAAGCATTCAGGTGCCTCATTCAGCTACGGTATCCAGTGAAGGTGCATTGCTTGTGCACGCGTAACATCTTCCACACACTGTTTGTATTCAGAATAGCACGTATTACTTTTTCTTTGTGAAATGTACTGCAAACTTGTAAGACACTATTACTATTAGCAGTAGTTGACCTCACGCGAAAACAATAGTGTCATATTCGAGTATCCAGCTTATTATTATTATTATTATTATTATTAATTGTATACATTAGACCTATAGAATTATACATCTAATTATACATAAGTAAGAAAATGATTGAAAAGATTGAAAACGATCGTGTTTCTCAATTGCATTTTTACGTAGTGACACAATATACAAAAGTTGAACCTTACACAGCAGTTCAGCTTACAGCTTGTTTTGGTGTATGCTCTGTAGATGTAATTTTTATTTGTCCAATTTTACCATTAAACAAATTCTGCCTAATTTTTTCAGAAAACAAACGTATAATTTTGCAATTAAACTGAACGACTGGAGACATTTTGAGAGTGAATTAATTTAACACAAAAGTTCATCAAACCGGCACTCACTTCTGTCTCAATTTTCAGATTTATAAAGAGTCTGTTGAATAACATGCAGCCGGAATGGAATTATTATAATCATTTTACATCAATTTGCCAATTACAAACAGAATTATTAAGCAGCAAAATAAGCAATGATTCATCAAAGGCTTTCTCAGAAATTAATTTTCGATTGTGGAGATTTCTAGTGTTTTCTTAAGAACTTCATGCATGATATCTTTGCATCATTCAAAGAACTTTGTGGTGGAAGTATTTTAAGAGTCTGTTAAACATTTGAGTACGTTTATTAAAAGCCTATCCCTTAATGAGGTATGCGCATTATTTTTTATTTATAATAAAACTCATTGGCTATGAGGTTCAATTTTGTTTTCAACAGGATCAGTTTCAACTCTGTACAACGTACAACTAAGAACGCGGTTATAAAATGAGTGTGATAAAAAATGATTTCTAAAATGATTATTTTTTGCTTACATAGATACTCCACATCAGTTTGAATTGGCAAAGCGCCTTCAAAATTAGTTCCGATGTCTACATTTCAATGTTGTATGTCTGATATCTGATCTTCAAGGAATGGAACTTTTTTTTTTAATTTCTTTCATTTGCCTCTATTTACTAGTTCAGAATGGAGAAAAATAAATGAATGCTGCTTGAGTTAGTTTTATGTAGAATTTACTATAATCTAACCTTATTTATATTATTTCTATAATATAACTCTCTTTATATTATTTCGAATAACTTTTAGAATTTCATTTATTTGCCTTACAATAATGAATAAGAAAATGTGTTGCATGTTTGTACACAATCCACGTACGCCAGAATAAAGTTTCGAATTTTTATTGTATTTTATTATTGTTTTTTGTGTTAGTTGTAAGACCTTATGCTTAACAGAAGAACATATAATTTACACCAAAATCCCCGCCTTTATTATTAGCTGCGATTTTTTTCTTTTTTTCTTTTTTGTGGTGTTTTGAGAAATGGATATTCACGATGGCATAAAATAAGAATAATTATCGTAACACATTCAGAAAAACTGATAATGAAGAAAGAAAGAAAAGTCTTTTCTTAATTCTCAAGAATTCGTGAAACGATTATAACCCAGCAAACAGTATAATAAGATTGGCAATTTGCATATTTTATGAGACTTTGAAAGTACGTTTGTGGTAAATCGAAACGCTGCGGATCACAGTCAATATGCAGGGAATGTCCATTATGACACGCAGACCACAGAACATGGAACGTGTAGTGATTAGTGAAGTTCACACTATTGTTCACACGCCAATGAATTAGGATGCGGCGCTAATTAGGTGAGCGTTTAATTCATCACGTGTGTTATCAACTGTAAGCGACGAAAGTGGATCATTGATTGACTAAGACCTCTTTCACCTCACCGATGGGTGGAGAGGTTCACATGTAAGGTACAATGACTGACAGGAAATGCCGGATTAAATTTCCGATGATACTGACACTAAAATTTCGACAAGATGTTCCTTCATGTCGTCAATACATTTTGGCTAGGACTAGTTTTAATCTCTAATCGATAACTCCTAAGACGAGACTTTTCTTCTCCTAATAATATCGCAAGTGGCGAGCCATTCTAATTTTTGAACATTTAGCAGGTGTTTTATTCTCAGAATTTGATCGATTAATCGATATTACAAAAATTAAAAAAAAAATTCAATACTATAGAGAAAGAAGGCCAAGCACTTATTAATAAGAAATTCTCTTTTGGAGAGAGCTTGAACAAATGAGGTCTTCTTCAATTTTGAGCGAAATGTTTATCATAAGAGAAGATGAAGTGACTATAATAAAAGTGAAGACAAGTCTTTAGCAGGAAAAGTAAGAGAGTAAAGTACAGAAAAGATATCGCAACGGTGATGAAGAAAAGAGCAAACGATGTAAAGAGTAGCACACGAAATGAATGGCGAAGGAAAGACTGATAAATAAATGGACATAACTGCACTCCCCACTCTAAACACAACTGCAAAAACATCTTAAGTGGCGAAATTATTTCAGAAATAAGAGACTTTGAATATGGATCTAAAACCAGCAATAGCGGGCTCCTGGCGCAGGCATGAGAAAGAGAATTTAAATTCAGATTCTTAGCTGTAATAGTCGATTAAAGACATCAAAGAATCTTTCACTTATTACTTTTTAATCTCTATCCCTATGTAAGTAAATCCTGTGTAATAAAAAAGACATTCCAGCCATCAGCCCAAAGACAGTGGCATTACCGCTAACGTAGTGAGTAATAGTCGATGTACGACTTGGCGCATAAGACGATCTTACGAAGCGAGAAACAGTCTTCGCCTGTTATCCGCGGTAGGTATGCGGTTCATTTAACTCGCATGACACGTTATTAGTAGACAGTCCACAAAGAAAATGCTCCGGATGCTTAATGAACGCTATCCATAAAATATCCTTAGAAATGAAAGCCTGTACTTATGAATGCGTGGCAGTGATCATATTTAACATCTCTGATACGCTTAAAGAAAACTAGAAATAGCAAGTCAGAGGCGCTGCTTAAGTGGATGTAATTGATCAAGTAAACGAAAGTTTAAACAACCATTAAGAAGATGGACTGCTTTTGATGAAATGCAATCATTAGAACCATAGATAAGTGTATACGAAGAAGATGAGCTAGGTGTGTTGATTGCTGTTTCTATTTCTGTAATGATTGAGTAGGAATAATTATAACCGCATTTCCGCATCGTAAGCACAACGTTCTTCAATTACTTTTCTACTTTTGGTAAATAGATTTATGTTTAATACAAAGTTTTGGCAATTCCACTGGACATAAATATTCATCATCTTAACGGTTAAACTGCACCAACCTTTTGCTCTCATTCATAAAATAGAGATTTTACTTTTCATATCATAATCACATAAGCGGCAATCAGAAAAGGGTGGTGCATATTTCCTTATTTCTGAAGCAGCGCAGCAAAGCCGATCTTCTTGACTTTTAAGTCTTGACTTTATCGTTTATGAATTTGTGCATAACAATGCTATTTACATATTATTTATGAAGGAAAATAATCAATTACCTGTCGATTGATACTTTGTTGAAATCTTGAAATTATTGATATTAGCAAGCACCTCTTGTTATAATTTCTACTGTTCTTGTTTACTAGGGATTAGACAACTTCACCATTTAATGAGAAATATGACATTTTAAGTATTTACGACTAAAACATTTGAAAATTGCCGATACCAGATATGCGGTGTTGTCTGGTACTACTAATAATATATTCTAAATTGATCTTCACAAACGAAATCTACTCCTATTGCAACTCCTTTTTTTACTTTTTCCTCAACATAAGATTTCAAGAATTGTTAGGTAATTTAGAATGCTTTTATGTTCTCATACGAATATTAGAATCCTAATATTCTAATAGGAATATTAGGATGACATATTAGTTTGACCGTAAGTTAAATTTTGGATGGATGACTGGATCAATTTTAATGAAATAATATGTCATATGTTTTCTAAACTAACTTAAGTAATTTTCATTTTGGTTTTAATCTGCATTTTAGCAGTAGGTGGAAGCAAGCTCAGAAAACTTCACAGAGAAGTTTTGAATAAGCAAAGAGACATTGACATTTGCTTTCATTTTCTCTATAAAATCAATTAACTCTCCAAACTAAATGAACTATGAGGACCTCTTCATAATGAACTACTCCTTGTCGAGAATAGGCAGTAAGCTATCGAATTTGATTTACTGAGTGATTTGCTCACTTTTTTTCATCGGAAAAAATTCATCGAAATTTTATGACTTCGCAGACACCTTTTTATTGGAAATAAAAAGGTGTCTGCGAAGTCTTATAAAATACTTAAGTAGTGAATTCTTATAAAATATTATTACTAAACTGTAATGTATAAGCATTTTTTTTTCTAATTAGATTTTTGTTTGTAATTTCAATTTTCTTTTATTCTGAATACGAGTCAGCAGTAAAAGCAGGGAATCTGTCTGCTGCAGGATTGCACTGAAAGCACACATTTTAGTGAGGGATGATATGTTCCTTTAGCATTCTGCTAAATAATAATAATACGCACCTGTGGAGATTAATAGAAATAATATTTTTAATTGATGTCTGACATTTTACATATATACAATAATCACCGTAAGTGACATTGCAACTTTATTTTTACAACGTTTAGCACTAAGTGTTGTCTATACGGTTCATTTCCTAAATTAGATTTCAATAAAATTTTTAACAATATTTTTGAATTATATATTATTATGTATTTACAACACATACGTTTCTTATATTAATAACAAAGATTATACAGATTTTTGTATAATAAATAACTAATATATATAATTAATTTTTTAACTTGGGGATACTGTATATTAGGGTTACCAAGTAATTTTATAAGCTTGGTTATTTAACTCCTAATCCCAAATAAGCAAACAGTTAAGTTTGCGCCTGAAACATAGTTCAAGTCTAAAGATGGTACGACACCAGGGCAACTCATTGTAAAGGTGGGTAAAGATCTGATCACCATTCTTAGTATTTTTCCATAATGTAAAGCACATCCCACTAAGAGATGTATACTGCAATACATTATGGGTGGGGTCACTACCCAGACCGGTTTCAACCTTTTTTGAGGTCTCCTCAGTGAGTAGCTAGACCCAAAATACCAAGGTTTTATCAATACAGAGCCTTATCAACATTACCTATAGAAGTTGCTGCAAGGTGTTTTTATTTTTAATAAGAATCTCTGGAGGAAATATAGATGTAATTAATTTTTTAACTTGGGGATACTGTATATTATATTAGTGTTACCAAGTAATTTTATAAGCGTGGTTATTTAACTTCCTAGTATGCAAAAAATTAAGTTTGTTTGCATACTTGACTCACTGAGGAGACCTCAAAAAAGGTTGAAACCTGTCTGGGTAGTGACCCCACCCATAATGTATTGCAGTATACATCTTTTAGTGAGATGTGCTTTACATTATGGGAAAATACTAAGAACAGTGATCAGAGCTTTACTCACCTTTACAATGAGTTGCCCTGGTGTTGTACCATCTTTAGACTTGAACTATGTTTCAGGCGCAAACTTAATTGTTTGCATACTTTGGATTAGGAGTTAAATAACCTAGCTTATAAAATTACTTGGTAACCCTAATATAATATACAGTATCCCCAAGTTAAAAAATGAATTGCATCTATATCTCCTCCAGAGATTCTTATTAAAAATAAAAACGTCTCGCAGCAACTTCTATAGGTAAAGTTGATAAGGCTCTGTATTACTAAAACCTTGGTATTTAGGGTCTAGCTACTCACTGAGGAGACCTCAAAAAAGGTTGAAACCGGTCTGGGTAGTGATCCCACCCATAATGCATTGCAGTATACATCTTCTAGTGAGATGTGCTTTACATTATGGGAAAATACTAAGAATAGTGATCAGAGCTTTACTCACCTTTACAATGAGTTGCCCTGGTGTTGTACCATCTTTAGATTTGAACGTCGTTTCAGGCGCAAACTTAATTGTTTGCATATTTGGGATTAGGAGTTAAAATAACCAAATTTATAAAATAACTTGGTTATCCTAATATACAATATCCCCAAGTTAAAAAAAAATTACATATATATATATATATAATTGTAATAAATGATTTTTTCTTCTTTGTGTTGATACCAGTTGAGGTGTAATATCCCACCTTTCATCCTCGATGATTTTTATTAAGCTTATCCGAGGATAACACCGGTTATTTATTGTTTATTGGTTTAATAATTAATAATAATAATATTTTCTGTATATTGTAAACTATTATTTAATATGTTTATTGGATATGAAAAGAATTATGATCATAAGGATCGCAAATACTAGCAGAGTACCGTAAGAATGTTACCATTGGATACTCTAATCGAGACTGAGTCTATTCTCTGCAATTCGTACAGGATATAGTAGAGGTTAGCTTACTCCATCCTCTAATAGTTTAGTATTTTCTCTAAAAATGAATCAAGATCCAGGCTGTATTTCTTGTTCAAATTTTCAATCTATTTTTAACTTTTCCGAAATCAGTGCGGTGCGCATTTGGAACAGTTGACATTCCCGTAACAATACTTTTTGAGCCTATGTAATACAATAAAACGTGCCAGTGATATCACAGAACAGTAATAATCATAATCGATGATTAAAGATATTTCTTTAGTCATCAATTAATCATATTTCTTAGACAGTAGCTTAATGGCGTCTGATTATTTATTACTGCTAAAGCTACTTCGTGAATGAAGACACATTTTATTTAAATGCAGCAGTAAATATAATCTGTGAGATAAAACCTTCCTACTCATATTATTATTATTATTATTCATTTGTTGAAATGGTTTGATTATTTACTAGATGAAATTAGAATTAAAATATTAAAAACACTACTTCCAAGAAACAGATACAAGTCATGAATGTCTTTAAATGCTTTATCATACTTTATTGTTTCCTATTGGCTGTCATATTGATTCGTATCTATTTTCGGAAAAAAATGCAATTCAGGATTTTCTCACTTCGCATATATAGTTTAATGTTTTCTATTTTAATAATAGACTTCTCCATTTCCAACGCACATACCTGCGCAGAACGAAGATTGGAGTGCACTGATTCTCTTATTCATCAAGGAATTGAAAACCTGAATGTGAAAAGTTTTTTTTTTTCTTTCTGAGAATACAGCCAACTTACTTTTGTTTCCTCATAAGGATTACATTGTACATGCAAACGAAAGAGTCGACTATCAGGAGTCTTGAGAGTATGAATAGAGGTGCGAAGGATATGTGAGGATACAAATGAACTACAGCGTGCTTTTCACCCTTGCGATTCTCGGTGGTTCCTAGCTCCCTGGTGAAGAAATTTACCGAAAACTAAAAATCTTTCCAAGTTATAAAATACGAGGTTTTCATGAAAAGTACGATAGCGCCATTTCTTATCTGTGAAACGAAACAAATGTTCCGACCTTAAACCTTCAGTGAGATTCCATCTTTAGGATTTAACTTACAACCGATTATAGAGAGAGAGAGAGAGAGGGAGAGAGAGACCAAGCTCGAGACCAAAGCACGTCACATATCAAGAGATGCAGAGGTCTCTAAGCGCGGAGAACAGCAGCACTGTTGTGATAAAGTCTCCTCTTCGACTTTAACGTAAGGTCGGATTTTCGGCGAAAGGATCTACAGATAAAACTGCACACTCGAACATCGGCGTCCCATGTCGGTGCAGTCGGGCAAGAACAATGACGCTTTTATTTTAAGGAGAAAGGAAATAGATTTCTAATCTTTTGATGTCTGTTCTTGTTATCTGAGAAAGAATGTGTGTCTGATTTTTTCCCCTTGCATCTAACTTGTCCGTTCAATTCTTTAGTTGTAGGATTTCTTTCCGTGTCTGGTGACTCAGATTACAAAAATCTATATCACAATTACGTTTTTCTAAACCTTAGCTTTTTCTCAATTTTCGTCCTTTTCTCTGTCTCATTATAGCCTTTTTATTCTCTCGAAGAGCCAACCCTCTCTACTTTTCTTACATTATGGAATATTGTATTCTTATTATGAGATTTTTTCAAAGATAAATAAATAAATAGTCAATAAACAATAGCACGTGGTAAAACGTTTTATCCAATAAATAAGAGTAATTAAGAATGGATAAAGGCGATTTATAACTCTGATATTCAGTTACAATAAAGTCTAAAATTATTCTAAGATGGAAACATACAATCTTCATTGAATTTTCTGCAGAGAATTTTAGGCCATAAGAAGGGTGTAAACTATTATCTGCGCATGTTCCTTGGCTCACTATTCATGATAACGTGTTTCGTCTGCTCGTGTTTTCGTTCTCTTTCAGGGAGGTTGACTAATGTTGTTCCCTTCCAGTCCCTTCTATGTACAGTTAACTTCAAGGACGAGGTAGCGTTTATTAAAGCAAATGTGATTTGATTATATCACACGTTTGTGACCAATGTAATAAAGCGGATATGGAAATCGAACCAATGAGAGATAGCCGCTAAAGCTGGGATTAACTCGTTTTTTTTTTTAATTAATTCTTTTACAACTGCATCAGCCCCAATTTACAGACATCATATTACCACAGAGAAAGCAGAAATTTAACAACTTTATTCCCTCACAAGAAGCAAGTATTGAATGATTCGACATATTATTATCTCGATTACGAATATTAGCATTAGTCATTGAATTTTCTGCATTTTTAAAACTAATTTTTCTACATGACTGGTTAAAATTACTTATTTTTCTATCTACCCATTTTTGGCAGTGATTCAACGTAAAAAATAAATGGATGGTTAAAAATGATTGTGTGGATTAATTTAAGATTGTGTGTTTCGTGCCCTTTCATCCTACAGACATTCTTTTTATCAGTTATAAAGAAATGAAAATATAAAAACAAATGACAACAGATAGATAAACTGCTTCTAATTTTGCCCTATAAATAAATACGATTTGTACTAGGTTCCATCAATCCAAGAAGGGTGGAGTCCCCAGATTAAGGACTTTGGGCAATTTAATGCAGTCGGCTTGCCATTCCTCTGCTGAATCCTTCGAGGGGTAATTATTTCAAGTCTGTAAAACGTGTGTTCTGACGAACAGAAAAACCCTCTACCTCCATATGAGACCGGCAAACTCACCTTTTGATTGAAAGGACCCAACAAAGGTCTTTCGCATCGTAGACTGGATTAGAATCGTGGTATTTCCAACCAAAGGGCGCGTCTATACCAACTGAACTACGTAGGCTCTCTCTAAAAATTTTGAAGTTGCCAAGCTTTAACTTCTTTAATTTCCATGTATGATGAAAAAATAGGGCTAAGGGAATAGATCTTTAGTCCATGTATCTGAGAGATTTGTAATAAGAAAACAGCGAATTTAAGAAAGAGGCAAGTGATATATTTAAAGCTCACATAATTATCTTTTTTTGCACTTAGTAATGGAAAGCTATCCGGAAAAATCTTTCTTCTAAAAAAAAAAGTTCGTTTAAATTGTCGATCTTAAATAACATGTTGATATAATTACATTAGGATAAGCGTGCTTGTGAGCTCTTCAATAACAAGGACAGAAATCGGGATGTCTCCTTCCCTTTTTTGGTACATTTTGTAGAACACATCAGAACTTTTAATATACTCACTGTTTACCGGCCGCACTCAATTAAAACTCGAACTTGGCTGACGGAATTTGCTTCAATTTGATAATTAGAGTTATTAGTAAACTTTTTTCAATATAGCTTGATTTAAATCTGACCATTTTATTGGCAAAAGTAAGAAAAACGATACCACAAGATTAAAAAGACAATAAATAAACTAATTGCACAAAAAACAAATTGAAGCTCTCAATTCAACTCCGGCATTAAGAATGACTTCACTGCAAAATAATACTATTGAGAAATGAACCTTTTTAAAGAGTGTCCTTGAATCACTTTTCATGATTGTCGGTGCTTCCATAACAGACTTTAATCTGTCCACAAACTGTTAAATGTAAATTAGCTATAAGTGATTAGAGCATAGATAAGCTTCAAAGGTTGAGTTTTTTGTAAGTCCCGCTAAATAAGATTAAATACTAAAATGTATCGCGATTGAAAATCTCGAATGACCAAAATATTCTGAGAGAGAGTCATGACAACCCACTTATTTAAGAAACTTAATCTATACAACATGATGATACTATAGGTTCGGTTGCTGAATGCATTTCTTAATCCTTTCCTATCCATCTCGTCCATCCTAGAATGGGTTGAGTCCCCTCCTAATGCGGAGTTACTGGCGTATTAAAACAGTGAGTTCGCCACTCCTCTGCCGCATCCCCAAAAAGGGCTGTACTATGAGGAAAATCCTGAGCTCCTCACGTCGTCGACGAGAATTGAACCTAGGACACTCCGCCCCCAGGCATATGGGTGCGAAGCCAATAGCCACTAGGCTAAGAGCGCAGACACTTCTTAATAATACACAAACTTTAATTAGAATAAATGTAAAAACTTCATTTTTGTCAATGGTCATGCACGTCACTTTAACAAATTTGATGAAAAGGCAGCCAAGTGAGATAAATGACGATGAGATATTCCATTGCCAGATTATTGACTAATGGAATTACTGCAATGCGACTGTCAATATTAATTTTTTTGAATATTATGCATTTTAAATTAAAAATTAACTAGCTATATTTTCCCAGTTATAGCAGTAAAGTCGACGATATTATTGCTTACGACACAAAATACTCGAAGGAGGTTTTTAAATTGCAATAGATATGCCATTTGTTATTTTCGTAAACTTGAGAGCAATTTTCTTTACAATTATTTATTTACAATATTTTTCTTTCAAAGCTAGTGAATTATCATAGAATTCCAGCTTCGAGAAAGAAAGTGCATTTTTTTTTTCTTTCTAAAACCTTTGTTCATTATCTTTCTGGTGTAAGTGCATCAAGTTAGCGCCTCCATATTTGCAAACCAAATTAATAATTTATAAAAATAAGTTTATTATAGAGGGGAAAAAATATTTTTCCTTTGATTCTAACAATGGCTTATGCAAATATATTTATCTGCCTGAGAAAGAAATGTTTTGTATGCAGCTTCAGTGAGCAGATGGAAACAAACACATGAGTATGCAAAATGATCAGAAGAACATAGAGATTGTGAAAGATACAGATAAAGAAAAAAGAGACCTGGAACCACTTGGAAATACGAATATGAGAATAATGCAAAGTATACTAGTGGAAATCATAAGAAATTAGATTAAGATCATTAGTGATGTGAAACAAGCGGAATCTGTTCATAAGGTATTCATGTAAAAACTCTCATACATATGTAAGTAAGTTGTAGGCAATAATAAAATGATATGAATATATTAGAATTTTTTTTCTTTCACTATGTTGCAAACATGTTTAGCATCAACTTATTATTACTGTTTTATTATTAGCATTAGTATCGTGCTGTTTTGTTCTTATCTGTTCAAAAAATTGATATTAAACAGAGCCGCTGAAGATTATCCCTACTATTTCTTGAATGAATAATTATTGAAACTATTCTGATCACATTTCGTTAAAAACTCAACTCAGTTTAAGTTGCTTTCTTAGTCATGCACGTTCTGTTTATTTCTTCTAAAGGACACTCAGAAATTATACTAATGCAGATTTGGATATTGTCCTGGAACAACAAAAGAACTTAAATAAGTTTTACTGGTTTGTTTATTACTTTCTAAGAATATGAGTTCTTGTTAGAATACCCAAAAAAACCTTTCTCAACGAAATGCATTGAAATACAGAAAACGTTTTGTTTTTAAAAAATAATGCAATCATTAAAATACCAGCTCACCTTGTTTTCTTACTTTCCTCCTTCATACTGCATTTTGAAGGTTTCTACATGTTTAGGAATTTGGTAACTAATCATCTATAAACATAAAGAGAAAACTTTCATTATTTAGTACTGTTTAGTATGGATTTCCGATAATTTTTTGCTTCTGTTCTAATTACAGGAAGAGCTCCATATAAAAATGAGTGCCTATTTGTATCATTATGCGAACATATCACTACCGTTTTTTTTTGCAAATAACTTCCTTAGGATATATCAGAGGAACATCGGGTCATATGGAATACCATTTTGTTTGTAAAATTGTACTTCGTATTTCCGGAAATGTCTAACAGCTACGATTTTAATCTTCCTTATGAAGTTTGGCTTATATCACGAAAGATCGTTTTCTTGGAAATATTGATTTCTCTTATCTTCCCATTCTTGCTTCCTTCCTTTTGCACAATTGACAAGAAATATATATATATATATATAATATCTTAAAGAAATAACTAAAGAAATATCTTACTGAACAATCATGTTTTTAAGAAAAGAGTATACTGAGTGTCAAAATATTGTCACTCAGTTTAAATGAAACTAACTTTTGGAGTCATGGACAGGACACTTTAACGATATCCGAAGCCTGAAATTAATACGAAATTATGAGTTCACGTTATTCCTCTAATAGTCGACCGAAGTAATCTGTCCTCAAAAACAACCATTTGCATATTATGCGAGAATTTATTTATTTCCACTGCTAAAGAATGGAGTCAAAGTATAACAGTTTAAATTTTATCCTCGGCAGCTTCTGAAAAGGAGCTAAGAAACGACGTAAGAAAGTATCTTAATGCGAAGGTTATGTTTCCGTATTTTATATAAAAATATTATTGCTAATCCGTAAGAGAATGAATAGCTATTAATTTTAACTCAGGGATCAAACTGACGTGTACTGTGGAATGCAAAAGGAACAAGTAAATTTGACCACCGGAAAATATGTTCCAGTGCTTAACATTCAAATCATAATAAATGTCTCCAATTCGTTTCTTATGTTTCAGGCCATGTGATTGATCATCAGACGTATGTTTTAGTTAATTTGACCATACGAATAACAAGGAAAAGTTTCAGCCACCGTAACTTGGATACATATTGAAATACTTCAAGAAAAATTTGTGATTACTGTTATAAATAACCTTATCCGTGTGTATTTCCTGACTGTTATTACCGATGAACCTCTAGAGGTGATTGTTACATCCTTGGAAAGCTTTAGTTATTTCTGTTTTCTCAGCGGTTCCAAAGCATACAGCAAGAACATTAAAGAAGCATTAAAGGAGGATAATGTCCCATAACATCAGAGATCTAATGTAGGACGTTGTAACTGATATAAATTCTTCTCGAACATCAAATTCAGCAGTAAAAAAGGAGTGTTCTTTGGTAATGGCTGAAGCTGACTTTGTTGACCTCAAGCACGAAGAAGAGCAGACATATTGGTGAACGCTATTGGTAGATTGTCAATGTGGACTTTCATTCATTAGAAATTCTCCTTCTTTTAGAAAACTCTTCTACTGGGTCGTATTATTTCCAATATAACAATCTATCCTTTGAAGTCATGAGTGAGTGGATACGAGACATATAGAGATATCACTGCATTTCGCTTATTCAAGGAGAGATAAACATTTTATGAAAAACATTCCTAGTCGCCGACGAAAACTAATAAATTTCAAAATTTCTATGAAATGTATCTACAAACTCATGTCAATTAAAAGTAAACAGATAGGTTATTGATGAAGATGGTCATCTTTAAATCAGGATGCTCCTCTGGTTGTTGTGTAACTAAATTGGCCACAACAAACAGTAAATTTTATTCTGGTTTTTTTCATTCAGTATATTGAGCTTCCAGTGTGTTGTTTAATGAGTTTTTTCTTTCCAATACATCAAGAATTAGGCTTTGATAAATACAGTGAACAGCGCAGCGCAATATGTGTATTCTAGATCCTACCAAATTTCGGAATATTACCGTTTGTGGATTTTTAGTACATTTCATAACATAACTGATGATTTAAGAGAATGGTAATCATGTGTGCAAACTAGTCCTCTTTATATTTTAGAGAGAATAAATTACATTCGCGATTCGTTCAAAAGCTTTCTTATCGGAAGTACAGTGATGTGAATGTCGTCAGAACATACGACATGATTCATGAATTTCTTTATTGTGAAACAGAGATATTATCAAATGTCTTCATATAAGAACTCACAATGAGGAGTGGATGAAATTTAGGAATTAGGTAAGAATCAAAGGGGTTGTTAAACACGATTAAAATGATTCTTAATAGCGAATTTATTTCATGACTGTGATCTTATTTCAAAAAATCGACTGTCAGTTTTTACTAGTGAGGACATCTAAACAGTTATGTGTATTCCTCTGTTTTACCTCTAAAAATGTAAGTGGTTTTCGATGTTCATATTAAAAAAAATTTAAAAAAAAACCCACACGCATAAAAACCCTGTTTCGTGCAAGTATCCCCCCCAAAAAAAAATATATATAAGAAAAAAAAATATATAGAAATTCAAGTCAGAAAGCGTTTTCCTCTAGAAGTAGAAATGTTCAAGCAAGAATCGTTATAAACAGAAAATGCCTTTAGTAAAAGTACAGAAAAAGTTATTAAACTGAACTGCGCAAAATGAGGAAGAAAAAGCAGAGAGCAGCTACAAAATTATTAACGGTAGCAAACTACTTTCAAGCTGTCTTTCAGCCGTCAGCGCTCACAACCAAGTTATCAATCCCCCAATCATGAGCGCTCTCTAAGAGAATGTAATTTCCTGGAATCGACTTTTAAGTTTCATCTGTACTTTCTTTATTGAATTTATACAGTGTCACATCTTGTGCTGGCTTCCTACTTATTTATATGGAGTATTGCAATAGTAGATAAAAACAAGTGTTCATAAATTTCAAGTTTCGTGAAAAACAGAATGAGAGTTCGAGATTTTTAATATTTCAGAGTGAAATGGCATTCGACTCTCAGGACATTTCTAATTTAACAGCACTTCTTGTTATCACACTTGTCTCCGAAAACAATAAGAAGTTTCATTTGTTTTAAAGAAAAATAGACCTCTGGTAAATTGGTAACAAACTACATTGTTATTTTGTTCCAAATAACGAAGTTTTAAGATGCGTGGCACAGACTAAAATGAAAAGAAATCTCCCTTTCAGTTATAGGTAGAAAGACAAGAAGTCGATACTAAATGATTAGGTTTCTTATACTAAACATACATTTTCTTTTCAAAATATGAGCTAAACATATCGGTACTCGCCTACCCTATGAAACGGATGTAAGTGGTTCGTGTTATATTCTCTTGTTTAGGTTTTGTACAGATTCAGTGTTTTGCATATCTTATTATGCACTGCACTGTTTTTAAATTTAACAAATATCAGTGCAATTAACAGCTTCGTTGCTGTATGATATGCAGGAATAATACCAAAAATGTTCTCATTATAGCTTAATCTGGCACCTGTTTTCATTCCATCGCGATTGTTCTAAACTAAAATTTGTCTGTAATTCTCTCAGAATGCTTAACTTGCTTACTTAAAGTTAACTTTTTTTTTGAACTTGCTTCCACCAATTCTTTAATGGTATGGTGAAGAGAGATTAATTATAATAAGTGTCATCTTCTGTCTCTCCAGCAAAGATGCAAAGATTCGAAACGCAACATGGAAGTTCAATCAGCAATATTTTTTTTATTACTGACTGTGGTTCAATTCCGACCACAGACAACTTTTGAACGCTAAGTAGTAGTTATATGTCTCCTTCCCATCCAAACATAAAGACCTAGAGAGTAAATTGCAAGCGCCTCCCAAGGATTCAACACACGAGGAGATTCTTGAACATTGCTTTAAACATCTGTAGACTGTAGTCAATGGAATGCCGATCGAAGAAGAAAAATACCATGGGAGAGAACTAGTGAGATCAATAAAAAAGGATGCCTACTAAGTAGATTTTGGTTCAGATTATTCAGATTATTACATGGTTGGACATCAGAGATCGACATCTGAGTAACTATCCTGATCTCATATGAAAATGTCTAGAGGTCTGAAAAGGTCTCGATAATGTCCAGAAAAGGATTGAATCGACCATCTTTCCAACCAAGCATTCTTCCGACTTTGGCGCTGTAAATAGTCTAATGAGAATGAAGTTTGCCAACTAATGGTTGACATTCGTAATTTTAACTGGAAAAGAGTAGAACAACGAAATTGCAAATAGAAATTCAGCCGAACGATATCGCCTTAAGGCCGTATGAAAATGATGATTAATTAATCCGATTGCTTTCTAAAACTCTTTAGAATTTTAAAGCGTTATTCTTTTCTGCAGTCTGGTGGATCCGATTTCAAAATAAAATTGCTTGACTGTTTTGGATTTAAGCCAAGGTAACTAAGTCTATGAGAAGATGTGTATTATGTGCAATAATTGCATGTTCTTATCTTGTTAATTCACTTCTTCAATCTGAACTGAAGGCGTCTAAGCCGACGTAACGCAATTGGAAGAACAACGGAACATTGCGCACTTCGATTGGAAAAGACCTGGGTTCGATTCTCTTCGTGACGAGGGGAATCCTTATACGGACGTTTTCAATTGAAGGTGAGTTAGCCGATCTCATACGGTGGTAGTAGGGTTTTTTCTCTCGGAAACTCGGGTATGGACAAATTGGGATGAAAAATCCGAGTTGTTTTTTATCCCCATCTTTCAGAACACATGCAATTTACAGACAAAAAAATACTGTTGTTGGTGGTGATGATGGGCGATAGATGGCGTTGATGGTAGTGGTGTCGTAGTTAGAGAATTAAGTAGTAGCGGAGAGGATGAGATGTATTTAGCGAAGTAGAATAGTGTGCCCTCCCACGATGAGTCCTTGGACTCCCTTGAGGTGTCACGTAGTAATAATAATAATAATAATATTTTGAAGAAGAAGAATCCAATTGTCTTCGAATCAGGCAATCTCAATTGTCATGAGATGCCCTAATTCGAACTTGGATGAAAAGTTTATATAAAGCGGTTCTTCATCATAGATGGTATTGAAACATGAGCTTCTCGCTTTCGACTGTACAAAAGTTGTCGTAAAGGATAAACATTAGTTCAGATGAAAAATTATAACTTTTGGTAGTATTCGAGAAAAGCTTTTTTTTTTCCCTTGGATGTAGAAGCAACCATAGAAACTGAAAAACAAGGTGAAGTTAGGGCCCAGTAGCTTCAGAAAAGGACAAGAAAGATTAGCAGTCAAGGGAAAATATTTTAGTTTGGGCGTCTTAGAAACTGGGTTTGGATTTTTTTCCCCTGTTACTACGTTTTGGCACAGATGCAGAGAAATATGAGGATTTTGATTGAGCGAATTTCCTTGTTCATTTCACGAGAAATCCCAATTTCAGTAAAGTACATGAATTCTAAGTTTAACAGGAGATGAACGTTCTTATCCTGGTTAGACTATATTTGATAGTGCTTTCAGTACAAAATTTGGTAGAAATGTGCCAAAGCACATTTCTACCAAATGAACATATCATGAGTACATTTCTACTAATGATATCACTCCACTTGACACTGTTATATTATTTTTAAGTGATTCTACCAAGATGGTAAACCTAACGTACGTTTTAGTACCGTGAGTAGGCCAACGGTTAGATAATCTTGAAGCTCTCTTGGCAGAATATTCATTTATCTGACAATGATCTGAACTCGCAGCGTGTTGATTGCTGAGCGGGACGATACACACTAGTTCGGGGGTTCCCAAACGTTTTAGACCGGAGTCCTTGTACCTGAAAAATGCATGCTGGAGCCCTCATATTTTTTTTACTCTACTATTATGAATTAATATCTAATTTTGCAAAAATGTTCTACTTGCAAAATGCAACTTTAAATCAGATTAAATTTATTTATTAGTGTCTTGTGTCAGCTTGCTTTTGATCACAAATTGCTTCAATATTTGGAGTTATGTTTGTTACCTATAAGTTCAGATAATTTTCTATACACATCGTGCCCGTTAAGTAATGAGATAATTTTATACAGGACAGTGCTTTGAATAAAAGTAACAAACGTGTTTATAGTTTTGACCGCTAGAGTATGCTGTTATCGCAGGTGCGATAACTTACGGGACTCTGGCACATCCAATTCCATGAAGAATGTCTGTCCTGATCAGAAACATACTACCGCGTCCGGGGGTAGCCGACGCGTCGAGAACTGCAGTCCAGGATCTCGATGAGAAATATGCTACGAGGACTCTCAACATACTTCAGCTAAACATCAATGCACTCAAAAAAGATGGAAGAACTTAAGACCATTTTATACAAAAATAACATCCACATTGCATGCGTACAAGAAACAAAACTAAATCAAAATCTGAAGCTTCAAATCAAAGACTTCAACATTAAGGAAAGACAGACCGGATCGTTCTGGCGGAGGTCTAGCTATACTCTTACGGACCAAACACATTAAATATCAAGAAATCTATCAACTACAAACAGCAATATAAATAGTAACACAGCTGCTCAAGCAGTCAAGATATATTTACCAAAATGTATTATTACAATAGTAAATGCATATCACCCAGATAACACAGATATCAATGCCGAACTAATTAAGCAACTAAGTCAAACAACGTCAGATACAAAGATCCTTTTAGGAGATCTAAATGCCAAAAGCCTAACTTGGGGCTTTCCACAACTAGATTGGAAAGGAGCACAAATAGAAGATATAACTGATGATCTAAACCTTGAGATCATAAACACCAAGCAAAATTCATACCTGCCAAAAACAACAGGCACAGAATAATCATTAGATACCACAGCAGTAAATTATGAAACTGCGAGTCATACCCAGTGGAAAATACTGAAGAATGCCGTCAGTGATCATGGACCTGTTATCACCACCGATAATTTGCAGTTAGACCAAAAACCACAGACAAAGAGATCTTGGAACTTCAGAAAAGCACCTTGGCCTAAATACATAAAACTACTAGAAACAAATTGCACTGGAACACCCACTAGTAAAGATCTTGATCAGCAACTACTAGAATTAACTAACAACATAGAGGGAGCTGCAAAAAATTCAATTCCCAGAGGACTCAGGAAAAACAATTGAATTCTATTTTGGAATGATCATAATATCAACGCTATGATCACTGAAAGAGATAATATTAACTGTTCGTTAAAACAAAACAATACAGAAGACAACAGAAGGAAGTCAATAGAATTAACTCAAAACATAGAAGATGAAATTTTTAACTGCAAACAAAAAAAGTGGGAAGAATTCTGCAATAGACTATATCCAAGAAAACTCACAACACTGGAATATCATCAGATATTCCAGTGTTGTGAGTAAATAACACACCACTTCCGGATACTGATCACTCTTCGAAAACAATCTCCTCAGGAACCAATATAGCAGCAACAAGCAAACAGATGGCAAATAAGTAGCCAAACATTACTCGAAACTAAGCAAACTGCAATACAACAAAGAAACAAAAAGTGCAAGAAAATTGCAAAACATCTGCAAATACAACCAGAACCTATCCTTCTGAAGATATCTTTACTCAGGACCTCACAAGGACAGAACTAGAACAGCAATTAGTCAAATTGAACCTAACAAATCACCTGGAATTGATCTTATCTCTAAACAAATCGATTAAAAACATGGTAAAAATAGCCATAAACTGCCTTCTGAAAATATTTAACACTTCCTGGAATACAGGTAAACGACCAGAAATCTGAAAAATGTCAGTCATTACACCCTTACTAAAACCTAACAAAAACCCTAATGACTGTAAAAACTACAGACCAATGGCTTTGACTAGCACTCTCTGCAAAATAAACGAAAGAATAATACATACCAGGCTTATGAACTGGCTGTTAGAAAACAACAAGATCAACTTCTACCAAACTGCATACAGGTCTCAACACAGTACAGAAGATGTTTGCCAATCAGTCATAGATGGCTTTCAAGAAAAACCACAAAAGAAGACAACAGCAATATTCCTGGATCCCACAGCTGCCTTCGATGGCGTTTGGAGACCAAAATTAATAAAAACTGCATACGATACTGGAATAAGGGGGAATGCAATAATTTGGATTTCTGTTTCATGAAAGGAAGAAAAATGAAAGTAAAAGTTAATGGAATTTATTCCAACAAGCATCGAACTTGACTGGAGTCCCACAAGGTTCTGTCTTAAGCCCACTCCTATTTCTCATTTATATGAACAATATCCATCCTCACATAACAAATGGCACAAAAATAGCACATGCTACGCAGACGACATAGCAATCTGACACACAAGCAGTAATCCTTAACAATCTGAAAAAGTCCTAAATAATTCAATAAAATTCAATATAGAAAAAATAGAAACAATTTCAACTGCAAATCAAAATATACAATACCAAAATAGAAAAAATAGTCTCCAAAATACTTAGGCCTAACCTAGATACTGAACTGAGATTACAACTTATATTACAAATATATCTAATAAAGCTCTTAAAAAGCTTAATATAATCAAAAAGCTTTGTGGAACAAAGTGGGGAGCAAAACCGAAGACACTCAAAACTACATATACCGCACTCTTACGACCTACTATGCAATATGCCTCAGCAATCTGGGCTCCAGCTTTTAGTAGCTCAAAAGAAAAACTTGACAGAATACAATCAAGAGAAGCAAAAATAATCATAGGTACAATCTCATCCACAAATAATTTAAAAGCTCAACAACAGTGTGGACTTCACATATTAGAATACAGAAGAAAATTCTCCACAGGTAAATTCACCAACAGAATCAGGAGCCAACAACAGGATCACTCAGGACTTTCGATGCCTGGACAAGAAAATCTAGACTAAAGAGATCATCCACTTTACAATACGATCATGAAATTAGGAAACAGCTCGACTTAGAACACCTGTCTATTGAAATAAGCAAAGAGCCATTCCTTTTCACTATTCTACCAAAACACACGATGATAAACTTAAATCTCCTCGAACCTTGTTCATAAAAGGATTCACAGGAAGAAAATAAAAGAAAAGTACTTGACACTATACATCACTTAAATAATCTAAACCATATCATTGTCACACTGATTGATCATCTGATGAAGCAATTAACCAAGGAGGTTCAGATGTTTTTCTAACTACCTGGAGGCGAGGAAATGCAAATCAAAACCACAGCTGGCATAATAGCTTCAAACTTCACTTGTGAATTAACAGCCGTACAAACAGCTCTCAAGTTCTATCTCTCTAATTCAGTAATAAACATTACAAAAGGAATAACCATCTACAGCGACTCAAAATCTTCTCTTGAGGCATTAAAAAATGAAAAAACAAAACTCACACAGGAAATTCATGAACTACTAACAACGTTAAATTTGAAAAATAAGAACTGCACACTGCAATGGAAACCAGCCCATGCAAATAGTGAAGGCAATGATAGAGCAGACAGTCTAGCCAAAGGAGCAAGTCATTTATCTCAAAAATGACACCCACTATCACTAACTGATGCTAACTCAGTCACCAAAATAAGAATGGTAATGCAAGCTACCAAGAACGATGAAATCAGCGAATTGAATGAAAATAGATAAATAACCACAATCATCACCAGACTAAGGACTGAACCATTTAAAGGAATGAAAATTCAGCCAGACGGCAGCATGCGCTATGAAGCATGCAAGAACTGTCCAGGAGTTGAACTAACACCTCCCCATATCTATTCTTGTCCAGCAATTGCTGCTGCTTTACAGAAAATTGACAATAACCCTAGAGAAAAGCTCTACTCCATCAAAGTTCAACAGATTGCCAAAACAGTTTTACAGTTCCACGGTCATATCTAGAAGCTTTTAAATGGACTCGACAACAACAACATATGTTGTTGCAACATGCATCAAAAATATCTAAGCTTGATTACTTAATTATGGATATTGCGTGGATTTTTCAATCCGAACTTTTGTAAATTCTTTCCTGTAAGATTTTGTTTTTAAGGTATAATCTGTTGAAATTTCTATAAGTTGTTGTTTCTCTTTTAAAGACAATTCGTTGGCGCTGGCAGATTCAACAATGGGATTTTCAATCTTTAGTAATTGTTTTAAATGACGGATAAAAGTACTCCCCAATACTTGGCAATCCTAATTACTGATTTATAATTTGAAAACTAAGTAAAGAATACTCTAAAATTGCCTCACGGAGCCTGAGATAACTATGGAGAGCCCAAGTGGTCCACAGAGCACAGTTTGAAAACTCTGCACTTGCCAACCAAAAAAAAAAAAAAAAGCTATATATAATAACATTGCTCATGAAATTGTTTCTCTTGGAAATGCATGGAATAGAAAAACTGTATGACGTTCTTCTACAAAGTGCCCGTATTTATGACTAAGGATATTTGGGAAGAGCATATTATTGTCGCTATTCAGATAGGGTGATGATGATAAAAGCACTGATGACGAGAGAATCAACTTAAACTTGTACATATTCAAGTAGCCAAGGAAAGTGGTTTCGCTATTACAATGTTTGGATTTATAAAATGTATTTTAGAAAAGGAAATTGAAAATTGTGTGTGATTTAATGATTTACGGATTCAGTGGAAAAGAAAGTAAACAATCATTCAGGGAAATTCCAAACAAGAGAAGTGCAGGACGGGATAATCAATTACAGAGCTCGTATTACATCAAATCGCACATACACAAATGTGTCACCTGTATGTCGAAAGATTCATGGAATTAGGAAAGATGGGATGAACGGGTGAAGAGAAAGCTAAGATTATAGCTTTTGCTTAGCAAAGATCAGTGTGGTTTTAGGAGTGAGGTTAAAATGAGGATTTCCTATATTTTTAAAGTTTATTTAATAATTTGGAAATTCTTTATTTTACATCATATTATTTAGAAGAAAAATAATTAGGACTTGAAAACGCATTAAAAAAATGAACTGTCTGGATGATCCGTATAAGTGAGAAAAACATTCTAAGCGTTGCTTCTTATTTCCCATGCAGTAATTAACAATAAAATTATTTTCTAGCTAACCTCAAGTTCATTCAAAATTTTCCTAATGTGATTGCTGTTATGTTGGATAGCCTGGTGAGCAATAAGTGAAATTCACCTATTGCTCACCAGAATCCAGAATATCCTACACATCGTCGAGCATCAGCACTTCACTGCAGACGAGAGAAAGTGGCAAAATAAAATAAATAAAAGGGAAAAGAAACTCTGAACTCCTAGTTTGAAGTTTAATTTTTTTTTATATCGACGTTTGGACATCAAATTAGGATCGCCAATTATTATTATGTTTAATTCAGTGTTTGAGTTTATGCAAATTGCAATTACAATAGGCTACCTAAAATCAACAAAAGCTGTGCGCGTAATGGTAAAAGTAACTACAGGTCATGTATTCAAGGGGATATTGTTGCAGCTAACTAGTGCGTTACCCCCTTAGGCTCACTAATCCGCCTGGGAGTCAAGTTGAACTCTCCTTGAAATCGGGAATGAGAAATTACAATTACTGGTTTAGCAAGTATATAAGAGCTTATGTTTTTCCGTCTACTGCTCTGTCCTTCCTATTTTCAGGAGTGTTTCTCTAATAAGAAATGTAGTGTGAAATGGGGACGAAAATCATCTAATTCAGTAATTGCATTTAATTACCAGAAGAAGCATGTAAAAAAATAGTGGTAGGGGGAATGAGAGAGATAAATCAAGAGAGGCAGAAAAGTATGAATCTTTGCGTTTTCTCGACGATTACGTACAGTAAGCAAGCAAACGGAGATGAAAGAAAACCATAATTTCAAAATGCAAGCGGACATCATAGGATAGGAGAAATGGCGCAGGATTTCTAGCATGAGATCGGCATAACTTATAATGTGAAACATTATGATGAACTGTGACATTTAATTTATTTATTAAACGAAGTTTGACTTGCGCCTTTTCGAGACATACGACAGCGAAATAACAATGGAAAATGAAAATGAAACAACGTTGACAAGCAAGTATAGCACATACGCATGTCACATTGAAATAATAGCAGAACTGCAGAATATTAAACAAATTGCTAAACATCATAAAGGTTATTTTTGTGATCGTTAAGTGTAATGCTTTTGCATATGATGATACATAAATAATCTCTTTCGATCTGCTTTGTGTGTGTGTGTGTAGAAGTGCTTTGCGTCCGGTACACACCTGGAAGATATAGTATAGTATAATTGGGTTATGATAATAAGGATGATACTAGAGCAGATGTGCCATTTCAAATGCAGCCATATTAGAATAGTGGTAAAGTCCGATGTACTGTTTCTGTATGCTCTACATTTGATTCCACCTCATGTTACAAATGTTCACTTCTCCTTCTCCTTGAAGCAATTCCATTCAACGTTTCAAATTGAATCTAGTTAAATTTCAAGTTAGAATTACTAATATAAGCTCAAATCACTATTCTAATAAAAATGCTCTGACCAAAATTAAAATTGAAACATAAGGAGATTTCATCTTGTGCTCATCTTCTTTTCAATATTTAATTTAATTAAACTCCATTCAGACAGAGAAGTATAATGGCTATAAACATATTTTGTTCCTTTGTGCCCCTGCAAACGATTTAACTGAGAGAAATATTGGAATAAGTCGAAAAAAAAAACATACGGATTTTCAATAATCAAATTTCATCGAAATCTGTCCACCTACAGTCTTGGAACAACTGGCATACTGTCGCCCAGAGGGACAATGCACATGCGAATATAACCGGTTCTTGTGCATTTTGCGAAATGCACTTGATAAGTGATCCAATCTTATAGTCTACTTGGTCTAATGGATACTCTGCAGTTGCAATATTGGTTAAAGAAAGATTTCTTTCTATCATAATGCTGTTTTATTGGAAAGCAATTTTAAATTATAATAATTTTTTAAATTTATATAATTAGAATATTTATTGTTAAAATTAGAAAATCAGAATTATTCCTATCTACCTTAGCTAAAATGGCTCCAGGTTAATTACCGTGTTTAGGAAGGGACTCGCTGTTTGAATGCTATCACACGAAATGCACTTTTTTTTTGTGATTCAACAATCATTTCCATACTCATTTAACTGTTTGATTTTGAAGTAAATTAAATAAGTTATGTGATTGGTGCTAACGGATAATGTAGTTTGCGAGTAGAAGTTAATGTCCTGTCCTTTCACTGCAGGAATCATCGCTTGCCTTTTCACTATTTTCATTTTGAAACAAAATCAGACGATTTTGTTTCAAAGGACGTAGTTCTGTTTTCAATATAAAATCACTAATTCTGTTGGTAAAGTTAATATGGCCCAATAAATCCAATATCTTTTATCCGCATTTTCGAAGAAATAATAAACTAAATTAAACATCTTAGTAGTAATGAGATATATTATATTTATTTTGTTTTTAATGTCTTAACAAGCATTGCAAAAAGTTCTAAGGTTCTGAGGCAGAAATCATATAACCATATTTTGAATAAAATTCTCCAGTCTTAAAAGTCTTACTCTAGTTTACAAACATATGCATTATTGTTGTTGTCGTTGTTAACGGGTACATGGAGTCCAAAACCTCATCACGGTAGTCTCAGAAACAGCGTTCACAATATACCTATCATACCTCCCACAATGTAACCCAATTCAAACCATTATGAACACAGTGCCTATCATACCTCTCATTAAACTGATTCACCGACGAAGAAGACAACTATCTCAAGCAACTCATTCAACCCTTGTAGAAAAAAAATTCTAGATCTCACATTCTTGCTAACTGAAGCTTTATTCAACCTCGAATGACTACCTCTTGTTCTACCATGTCTCCTGTCGTCCTTCTCTCTGGCAATTTTTGTAACCCACAAATCTTCAATCCGTCCTCGTACGGAACATTCCACAGGAGAGTTACCAACTTGGTTACTCGCATCTGAATCCTCCTTTCAACTACCTTGACATCTCCAAGAAATCTTGGTGACCAAATCTGAGCAATAGTCCAGATGTGAAAGTCTTATAAAGGGAAATAATGATATGACTTTTTTGTCCCTACTAGTTATATATTGTTATGTATTTGCATAAACCAACATAGTTCACAGCAATTCTAGATTTGATTAGAATTATTTAAATTATAAAAAAATATACAGAGAACAGAATAAACAGAAATAAAGTTGATTACTAACAAATGCGAAAGATTCTATCAACAACCTACTAATAATTACTTTACCTTTACTGCATAATTATATTACTTCTTTCAAGAAAGAAAAATAAAGATGTATTGTAAATAAATAAATTCCGTGTGAGGATACAGCGTTCCCCCTTTTTACGGCACCATCTAGTCCCTCAAATTTTATCCGGGCTCCGGAACCGGCATAAGCTGACGAATCGGATCTATGGCTGGGTTAGTATTCCTGACTGTAATCCGTTTGTGTCCTCAGACCGGTTTGCCTGTTTGTGGGATGAAAAACCCCACATAAACTTGGGGTAAAACCCTGCTGTCCACGCCAAAGACCGGCTAACTTGGCTATGGCAGATCCTTTAGCTCCTCACGTCGTTGATGGGAATCGAACCTAGGACACTCCTTCCCCAGGCATATGGTTGCGAAGCGCAAAGCCACTCGGCTAACCGCGCGGACGAGATGTATTGTAAGAAGCAGAGATACAAAGTTTGTGATTGAAATTTGAAAGATTGGAAATCTTTTGAGAAATTACAAAACTATAGTAACTTTCGGCATGAATTGTTAGCGCCAGTCTTCAACAGATGAACCTACTTAAAATTTAAGAAAAGTATGCCGAAGAGTCAGCATTTTACTTTTTAATCAGTCCTTCGAGTTGAATGTGAACACTCAAGGGATTTCAACGAAAACGCTATCTGCTTGATATGAAGTATTTTGCAAGAGTTCTGTTATTCCTGAAATAACTTCCTAATGCTAATTTGAAGTGTTTTTTTGCTTTACCTACATCAGTAATTGTATTATTATGTTTGTCACTATTTGCTAGTTTTTAAATGAATCAGGAAAAGTTCTGTAATTTCCATAAAAATTAATGTTATGATGCCATTGCGATTTGTGTATAACTAAATGCTCATGGATTAATATTAAGCCATAAAACTATGTTCCACCACTGAGTAGTAATGATTACGAGCTTCTCACCAGAAAATTGCTTTCGTATATCTTATAATGCAATGGTGTGTATAAAATAAATATTCAAAGCAATAATAGAAAATAAGCTTACAAAACAAAGCAAAAATAGAAAATAACAATGCAAATGATGTTTCAATAATTATTCGAACCGTTTATTCATCGCCTTCAGATTAAGAGGATTAAATACTATACGACAAGTCGTTACAGTCTATATACATCAACAGCCCATTCATCTAAGTTTCGTTTTACTGTGTGGTAACGGTTTGCCGTAACCTGTAATGCTCTTCGTAATTAGAAAAATCTGGACAAACCATTCAGTATCAAAACGATATACAACATTGGCAGGAAATTAGCTGAGGTGTCAACGTCTACAATAACATCAAGTTCCTTTGCAAACAACAGCGCCATGAGCTTTCTTTCTTCCAGTTCTCGCGTACTCCATTATAGGTAATTCGATTGCTTTACCCTTTAAGAAAAACCTCGTTCTTTCATCAGAAGTGTTGATCCGTCTCTTTCTTTTCACAGGCAGCTTATCTAACCTGTCATTCCACTAACGTTTGACATCAGAAGCAGATTACATTTCATATTACCGTTTCTAAAGGATGTCACTCCGTTTTTTTTTCTTTTAACTTGTTAACAGAGCTTTTTACATGAGTTATATAATTTCACGTTTTTAATACTTTTTTTTTAATAATCTCATTCATTATGATAGATTTAAATGACATATGTCATACAGAGGATATTAACTTATGTTTTAAACTTAAACAGTTATCTTGTTCTATCTTTTTAATTACTGGGGCGTCGTACTAAATGATATAATCTTTAAATGACTAATTCGTATAAAACAGCTCATAAAAAACATCTCATAAAAACAAACTGAAGAATGCGTCAAATTTTGCAGAAACAAATAAGAGCGGATACCGCACAATCTTGAAATAATCTCTCAAAAAATATAAAAAAATCTGACAAGTGTTAAAAACAAGTAATAACTTTAAACTTTTTGCAACTAATGAATTAAAAGATTGAATTGATAAAAAAGAAGTGATATAAGTAATGAGTTCTTTACAAAGCCACAGCAAGATACTTTTGTATAGCAGTTAACTTTTCCTTGATGAATGCTTCAAATTATCGAAATATTGTTACTGAACTGTGCACACGTTCACTAAGGAATTTTGATAATATATATGGCTGTACATAAAACTGTTCCGTCTGAGTTCAACAACTAGAAAAAAAAACAAAAAAAACAGATGTATGAAAATGTTTCCGAGTTAAAATTATGCATTGTTTAAGCAGATAAGTGGTCAGCTTTGCGATTATAAAGACCAGCACGCAAGTTTTGATCACGCATTCAAGAACTTGTAGATAATCTCGCTAGTAGATGACATAAAATGAAAGATAAAATAACGAAGCACTTTAACGTTAATGGTAGTTTAAAGTAGTTAAGATTTCATTGCTTAGATGCAGCCCGAATAGCCCTGAGTGCATATGCACGCAATCATAGAAAATGCAATACTCTTACAAGGAGCCGGATCAAAGTTCTCTAGGGACAAGGATGCAAGATAGAATATCCTTGAAACAGCAACCATTTTTGTATTATGGTGGGAGGCTGTCTGAATGAATTGGAAAATGTATGCATATTGTCTGAATGTATGCATAAAGATATTTTAATCGCATTAATAGAAATGCATTGTTACTGAGGTCTGTTCCTTTTCATGACATATCATGTTGATTTAGTTTTTTAATAAGACACATGAACTAAAGTTGTTCACACGTTTTTTCACATTTGCATTGGTGTTTTAGCATTCTCTCTCTCTCTCTCTCTCTCTCTCTCTCTCCCTCCCTCTGAGATTTAGGTGTAATTTATTTTTTGACATAAAAGTAGCCTATTTTATATCATCAAATTAGATTCTGAATATACGACTCTTATTTTATTTAACTAGTATTTGATGATTTTCAGGGTATAAAGTCGCCTCCTGGATAACAATAGTTTTTTCCCCTTGTTCAAGCTTTCTTCAATATAATTCCTTTTATCTTTTTTTTTTAAATTCTGTATAATATGATTTTGATTTTTTTAAAGTTAATTGAGAGACTAATTTTTTGCAAATATCTTATTAAATTCCCCATTAATACACTAGGCTCAATGGCTCACCGACGAGCAACCAACTTGATATGAACACGATTAGGGCAGTTAATGTAATTCCCATTTTGTATTGTGTCTGACAAACTGTGCGTATTCTATGGCCAATTTACCTGTTTGACAGAAGACAAAATCCACAAAATCCTATGTCCTTATTATGTGTTCCGCCCATTAAGTGCAAGGAACTTATAAATGTTACTTATTCACGTCTACTATAGATTCGAACCCAGTTCTTTCATTTCAGAGGGAATTTAAGGCTACTGATTGAGCTATTAATGCTCCATCATGAATAAAAACTCTTCTAGTTCTATTCAAGGAATCATATCACCAAGATATTTCAATAAATTAATGATTTCTCTGCAAAGTATTACATCTTATTCCCAGTTTATTTAAAACCACGTGAAAAGTGTTAAATAAAAATATGTTTTGAATAAACGCTATACAACAGACTTTTAAGTCAAAGAAGACATCCCTATCTCATTACACTCTTAATTTTGATTTATTATGTTTATTATTTTACTGATTGGCATTATTATCTCGATTCCAATATATAAAGCAGATGTTGACTTTAATTCTGCTCATATTTTGCTGTTTAGGGAGATAACCAGCATGACCCGCGCCAACGTTGAGATATTAATGCATCAATTATCTGTATCTGTTGCTTCCTACTGCGCGTTAGAAGCATTTGTTGGGAAATAATTATAATGACAAGCCAACATTAATTTAGTACATTATACCAATTTACCCTCCAATGCCCTTCAATCGGCACTACTCCAAAATCTGGCCTTTTATTTTATTTAAAAAACAAAAGAAATTTTTGTGTGACAGATAAGAAAACCAAGATGTTTGTATATATTTATATATTTTATTATAGGTAAATAAATATTTTATCCTATTATGTTGAGAGTTTGTTGTTGATGTTGTTTTTGTTAGAAGCATCTTATCAGCCTTTTGGACAACACAGGCCAAAACTGGCTTCACTCTACATTCGTAATGGGTCTAAAAGAATAAACTCACTTAAGATTACATTATAAAGAGATTTTTCCCAAAACGTTCAAAAAACAGTATTTTTAGATTTGTAATGGGTTAGTTGAGATAACTGGGTGTGATCTTTCGGAATGGAAAGTAAGTTTGTCGGTTATATAACATTATAATTAGAACGAACAAACAGTATCATTAGGGATAATGCTGCTAACGATAAAAAAATACCTTTACCCACCCCCTCTATCGTAATTTCAAAAGAAAACTTGTAACTGATCATTTGCAAACAGCATTCCCGACGCCCACAATTCTCTAAATTATGAATCCTGAACAATTATAAAAAAAGGAAAGAAAAAGAAAATAAAACTTTTGTGCCGAAGTTATTAAGTGTTTTGACAAAACTACGCAGTATGATTACTTCTTTAACCATGTATCATATCTAGCACTGGAATAAGCCATCAGGAGGTGTAGATTATTAACTACAGACCGTCACGAAAGGCCGAAAAAATGAAACTACTAAGCCGGTAAAACGAATCTGCCCAGCCTAGTCCGCCACTTTTAACCTTTTCCTGCAGTGCATCGTTAGCTGGCATTTGAAGCGCGAAAAAGGAAAGTAATCATCCGTGTCGGCATCCCAGCAGCGGTGGCTGTCCAAGGGTGAAGTACCTTTTCCGAAATATGTTGTGGTGCAGCGAGTGAAAAGGTGTATTTTAGTCTCGATTTTTTGTTGTTCTTGTGTTCACACCGATATAAAAAAAATGCAGTGCTGTTCATTTATCTTAAAACGTTCTCTGTGTTGGACAAGCGCAGCTTGTGTTAGCAGCGCTCCGTATGCAAATCACGTGAAAATAAAGACGCGATTGTTTCGTTGTGAGGTATAACTTCAAATGATATCGGTCAATTTCAGATGAAAAAAAAACATAACTGCAAGGATTTCGAAACGCAAATAACATCAGAATTAAAAGCATAAGCGACATTTAAAAAAAGGCCTGCACTCAAGATAAGCATTGTAAAAAGCGTTCATGAATTCCAATCAGCCTAATTGAATTAATAAACTCGTCTATCAGAATCGAAGTATTTTTCAAATATACGCGTGTCGGGCTATAAACTTCAACCAGTACAAACAACTATGATCTTTAACATCTAACAGGTCCAAGCACACTAGCAAAATGCGGAGCGATCATAGAAAATCGGCAGCATAAAAATGAGATCTATTCATATTAAATTAGGATCTTTTAACTGCCTTCTTCTGATTGATTTTTAATTGTTTTAAAATTTATTTTATGTTATAGTGCTGATCTTATAAGAAAAGCCACTTCAGGCAGCATATATTCTCTCCAGTTCAACTTTGATGATACGATGAATGCGTAAGATGCAATCATCCATTAGCAGTAGGCAGTAATCGTTTTACTTATATATATATATATATATATATATATATATATATATATATATATATATATATATATATATATAGAGAGAGAGAGAGAGAGAGAGAGAGATTTTTTTCTATATAAGCTTGCGAGAACAAAATTCTGTATCATGCTAACTTGAAGTGCCGATTTTGTTTTCAAAAACTCTAGTTTTGTGTGTATGAATGTCATGGCCCTGTATGTTTTGTAAGCGGCTACAAGTTCATAACGATCTTTATTAATGCAAAATTGCTTAAAACTATTTTCTGTTGCTCACTTACAAAATTCTGTAAGTGAGCAACAATTACAGCAACAGATCGATTTCTCCAATTTGCGATTACAGGAATTGAGAAATTGATTATTGATGAATATTGAAAACAGAGAAAAATATTTTATGGCGCCTCCAATGCTCGATGCGCAGTCTCAGGTTGGTTATAAGAATGATTACTCAGCCCATCTCTTAGGGATAATGAAGAGTTGTCTGCTTGTTGAATAGTCTCTGACTGGCCGTCCATTGCACTATCTGATCAGTAGTTTCAAAATAAGAAAATATAAACTTAAGCTATCAGGGGAGTCAACTTAATTGTTTAGCCAACAACATGATTTTTACAAATGCTAGGAACTAGTTAATGAGATATTATTCTCTTCCATAATAACATCTTATTATCCGTAATGTAATGTGTAATGTACTGTAATGAAATATTTTTTCTATAATTTATATCTTCAGAATTTATTTAGTTTTTGTAGAAAATGATTGTGGTAAATTTAATGGGATAGCTTCCTGGCCGGATATTACTAATTAAGTTGAACGTTTTCAAGTATTTTTGGCTGGATGGATATGCAAAATAAATAAAGGTAAATAAGACTACGATGGCTCTTTTATATGATAATTATATTTATTATCATATAAACTTTTTGACACGCAATGATAATTATATTTATTATCATTGCGTGTGTATATAATTATATACACACGCAATTATATAATAAAATTCTACAGAATTTTATCATATAATTGCGTGTGTGAAAGTAGGTTCTCTAGTTTGTTTCTTTCCCCAAAGCTCTAGTTTTTATCCTTTCAAAATAAAATTACCAGCAAGGTTCGGGTTTGATTTGAATTAAGAAAGAAGCAACTAAGCCTTGAACTAAGGGGTGTTGATTGTATGAAATGCATGCGTTCTCGGATCGGTTTGTCTAATTGCTTTAATTAGATACTTCCAAAGTAACTTTCAATGGAACAACATAAACAGCAATCGGAAAATATGTAACGGTTTAATATACTCCCATCATAGTCTTAGTTGCCACGTCCTAATATCACTTAACCTGATCGGTTTCTCTGGTTTGCTGAGAAAGGGAAACCTATCACCATATTTATTAACATAGTGAGAGTCTATTCTATAAGGCTACAGTGTATGAGAACCGATAATTCACTCAGTTGAAAAGGTCTTATAAATTTTCATTTCATTCTAATTAGGGCTGGAACCTGGTTTTTCATCACAAGGATATGCATACTCTTCCGATTGGATTACGGAGACCGAAAAACAAAATACTTTTCTTCCTTCCCTTCCAGAAATCGATGACTCGTTCGAATAGATGATTTATTTGCACCGACTATTAACATGTGAAAGATAAAACCAAAAATGGCGATTATGCAGATCTCGTGTTTTATGCTCGTTCACATACAAGCACTATCATTCACGGTTTCTTGAAAATAAAATAGCAATAATAATGAAAAACTGGATTTATAAAAAAACAATAAGAACACAATTTTGTGTGGCAGTAAAGCAAGGTCGGAATGTGTGCTTTTAATTTCAAATATGGAGAACATTTTCAGGAAGATGCAGATTTAATGTGTCAATATATACTACGTGCTTAAAAGTGTTTTTAAAATGCTCAAAAATATAAAAGAAAAATGTTATTACTCTTCTGTCCCTGTAATTGTTGTTAGCATCTTACAATTTCTTATTCTCTTGAAATGGTTCATCACAGATGCGATGGCTCCCATTAGGGAATTTTTTTTCTCTTGAAGAACGCTTTGGCTTTGCTACAAATGCAATGCATTTTCATACACGATACTAACATCGAGATTAAAACACCTACCTATCCAAGAAGCCTTGCGTACTTCACAATATATGAAAATATCGTAACTATGTGTAAGAGCACCTCTTTTTAAGAGAAGTCATTAAATTTTTTTGTGCAATGGAGTAAAAAACTGCAGTGCCATATACTGAGATTAGAAGAATTAGGTTGCGATAGAGAAGATAGACGAAAACGTTCGGAACCATTTTATCTCTGACACCATCTGCATGGAAGGATATGGGCTTCTTCGAAACCCCAGTATTTCTCTTTACGACACCCTTGTGGGAATAATAGAGAAAACAAACGTGTGGGTGCGCGCGTGCCTTTATCTCGGGACATTGCCTAACTGATGAGAGATCGCTTATTCTACTTCTGACACCGGCGAGAATCGTTAACGTCATGCATAAAGCGTATTATGACGTAATAAAGCTCGTGCCAGCTGCCAAGGCGCCGGGATGCTTCACGTCACGTCTCCGCCTAAGTGCTGTCTCTCTCCGGCCGCGATTCTTTCCTAATGCGTTATCGCTTGTCTTGTGACCTGTAAGCCAAGTCTCTCTCTTCCTACTTCCGCAGCGTTTGCTTCGGACAGCGATGGCATGTGGAGTACGACTTCGGGAACAGTTGCGGCAAATTGAATTAGTTCTCAAGCCTTGTTAATCTACAGCAGGCTTTGCGAAGTCGCACTCTCTTGAGCATAGCGGGCGACCTGCTGGACGATCAGTGACTGTGAAAGGTGACACGACAACGTTCCATCATCGCATTAAGGGGCAATGATAAGGCAGAGCTGCACCCAAGTTAGCAGCAACAATCATATTAGCAGTGGCCACATCCCCCTATCGCCGTATGTTTGCTGGGAGAAAGGAATAAGAGAGCCTTTTGTCTCCAGCGACAGAGATCAGGCTTCCGTCGATGGAATTAGACATCTTAGCGAACTCTCCGTCACCGGCTTGTCTGTTTAACTTACGGTCAAGTGACGTTTCTTAAAGCATTCGATGAGAATTAGGAGTCTGTTGATGGCTTAAGTGAGACCTGGTGTATTAACTGGCTGATGGAAGGTATTTCTTCTTGAGCTTCCTTTCCTTTTCTTAATGTACATCAAGACAGGAGATTGCAATGTTTGCGAGGCACGCGTGACCTTTCCAATTTAATCTACAATATCTTATTGAGTGAGTGTTTACTGCTTATCAGTCATTGGAATGTTTGAGTCATGAGTTTGCTTTATTTGATTTAACCGCTAAATCAAATGAAGCAAATCAATGAATCTGTAAGCTGCTTGAATTTTATCACAATTCACTGCTATTCAGAAGGGAGACTACAAAACATACTCTCTCTCTCTCTCTCTCTCTCTCTCTCTCTCTCTCTCTCTCTCTACTTCGACAATCGCATTTGACAATCTATGTTTAATGATTTGAGATGGACTGTTTTTGCTTCATTAGTAGATAACTTCCACCCCCCCACTCCCAAGATGACATGTCTTTGATGAGGTATAGTGGTGACAAAATTCATTCCGAGAGCTAGACATCTGAAAACCTACTTAAAAAATCTCTAGCCCAGCGCGATTCAAAATTCAATATTTCATGGGAGCTCCTCATAAAAAAGTAGATTTCCTGCAGGACAACATGAATATTCAACATAACGATATTCAGCTAGCTGAATGTATAATTTAATTGTGATGTCACCATTAAATAATACTAAGGGTTATTGAACGAACATTTAATATTCGTATGTATAGTTTCAATTGATATCTGCTGTAACTACGACTTTTGAATGGCGATGAGCGTTTTATAAAATTCAGCACGTAAAAAAGTCCAGGGATTATATGAGCCTTAAGACGTGAAGATCTGAAGAAAATCAGAAAACAATCCTAAAGGTTTAAATCGGCCAGAAGTAAGGCAACAGAGACCTTAAAGATGAATCCTATACTCCATTACTTTTCTAGTAGCTTGAGTAATTCTAGACTCCGTGAATGTAAAGAAAGTAAAAGAACACAAAATACAGTTTTTTTTTCATTGTTCAGAAGATTTGATACTCTTGTACTTACCAACACTCGCTATTAGCGTGCGTGTTGACTTCTATACTTAAACATTATGTGTAGAAGTCAGAATCTTAATGGATAGAAATTTCACCAAACTATCTTTATTTAAAATTAATGAAACATTTAGACAACTTATGATAAATATTTTGTTAAAAAAGTTTCCTTTTAAGGAGTAATTTACAGATTGAACAAAAGTATTAACTTGGACGTCATATTTTATTTTCTTATTTTTACACTGGAAACTGTTTTAGGTAATTTTCGTTTAGCGTTTTCTTAATTCTTTTCCCAGTATGATAATCGAATTTGCATTATCGAGCGACTTCTTTTGAAATGTAAGATGCTGTTTAATGAGTTAGCTTCAGATACAGTGGTTATTTATATTAAGGTTTATTTTCAACCCATAGATATTAAGCAATAACATTTCCCAAACGAGTGATAAGGAGTGCATTGCCTATAATCGGTTACCCGCGTTATCAAATAATCGAATGTTAATGTTTATTTATAGAACATAATTTGATGAGCAGAAAAAAAAATCTTGAAAAGTTTATTAACTCAAATTAGAAGAAATCTTTACCAAATAATGAGTGATTTCATATTTTACATTAGGAAATACGCTGAAAAATTAAACACTAGGAAAATTAACGGTTAAAATCGGTTAAACGGTTAAAATGTGAATATATAAATTCACAGTGATTTCTATCATTGATTAGACTTGCTTCATTCTTGGTTAATCTGTGCTTGTGGTTTTGATATTTAGCAAAAGTATACGTATATTAGTAAAGAGCATTCTTTCCATGAAAACGCACAGATTCTACAGAATGTGAGCATATTTGTAATGCAATATGCAATAAATGCACAAAAGATTTTATTTACCAAAATTTGCGGGGCGGCCGCGCCCTGCATATTTTGCAAGGTATAAGAAGTGTACCCTCGTTTTTATTTGGAAAAATAAGCAGAATCTGAATCTAAAGTAATCGTACATGAAATTTAGTATAAATCGTAGGTAAACAGCAAACTCTCCAACAAAATTTTAACAATAATGTTATGAATATTTCGCACCTCTACAGCAAAATAATAAAAAAAAAAAAAAAAACAGATAATAGTTCGGTGATTCTACCCCGCTTTAGCGATCCGCGCTTGGAATATTACATAGATATATGGAGATCCCTTTTTCGAGGACGAATAGCGATTTGTTTGGGATGGTACAATTGAAAACCTCAAGAGAAACATGACACGTGATGAGAGGCTACGATTTTGTGACTGCAATAATTAAAAAATAATAAACTGATAGAGATGTTCATGCAGATGCACAAGTTTATAAATACATCTATGGATTGAACTAAAAATAGTTTTTTGCAGATGAACTGTAAACTATGCTTTTTAAACTCGAACAGAGTATAACCGTTTGGATTTAAAGAAATACAGTCACAATTTGGGGGCGGGGATTGTGAGTGTCTCTAATAAACTAATAAATAATCAATCTATATTTAAGGAAAATATCTCATACAAAATTAATAAGCAAAGTATAGATTTTAAACTAAGAACAGTGATTACTTATTAATGAACAGTATCGAAGAATATTTACTCACAATTTATTATTATAGCAGTAAAAATATTCCCTTTTCCAGGAGTAATGGTTCCCAGATTTAATCTTCCTAGGTTCACCATACTTCACTGTGCATTGTGTTGACGTAGATGCTACTTAAGTGTTATCTCCTAGCAACAAATTCGTTTTATGATACGTCTCATTCATACTAATATATGGGGTCCTGTAAAAAAAAGAATTTTTTGAGGTGAGTAAGATGTTAGCGCTAATGTAGTTCGTCAGACATATTCAGACTGTAACTCAGTTCTTATAGAGTACTCAGCTGGAATATTTCCGAAGTAACTGCAACCTCTAATAGGCCACTAACCGGAAGTAATTGTAATACCTCTAATACGCCTTCTAATTTTGAAATCACTTTTTTAGTCTTTATTTTTTGTTTAACTCCCATAGGAAAATAAATGGACTGATGTAATATCTAGAGAATGAGGTGGCCTAGCACTATTTTTTTTAATTTACTCACTCGCGTATTCGCCAAAAGCACATTAAAATATTGTACACTCTTTTCGAAATGTAGCAGTGCTAATTTAGATGAAAAAAGATATCAGTACTTTCTCCTCTCAGCCGTGGAGGAGCATCATTTTGCAACACATCCTGTAGTGGGAAACACAGAATGAGAGGTTTCATTCTGTGTTTCCCACTACAAGGACACATACCACATTCGCTCGGAAAAATTGCTTTCAAGCTGCTAAAGTACAATCTAAAGTACAGTTATTGAAAAGAGGCAGAAGTGTACACTTCTGCCTCTTTTCAATAACTGAAATGCGGAATGCTGCTGCTTCTTCTTCTTCTGAAAAGAAGCGTTGAAGAAACTGCCTCCTATTCTTCCAACTGTTCATGCGAGATCATAGCGAATTCCACCTTGTCTCTTAGTGTCAGTAATATGCTAAGCGACAAATTTAGGGGTTGTACCAAAGGGGGTAGGGGTTGTTTTGGGGTGTCTATTGAAAAGAGATTCTACAGTATAGTAGTGAAAAATAGTTTTAAACGTTAATCCTAACATTTAACAGAGAACTATTTCCAATAGTGCCTTTAAACCGATTATACCAATGCTTATTATATTTATTATCAAGCGAAATTAGTCTGATAGATTCGCATCAGTTTCCATTGCTCCGATATCAGACCAGCTTTTTTTTTAATTTTATTTGAACCTTCACCTTCTTGATTACCGGAGATTATTATCCAATCTGTATGCATAGGAACAAAATTCCTTGAGTAGATGAACAACCATCTTAAGTTAGGTAATTAATAATAGCCTACCTTTAAAAAAATACTTAATACAAGTATTTGTTTTTTAAAAATGTTTTCAATTAAAATACACTCGCATCATTTTGTGGAATGTCCTTTATATGACTTAGGAGAAACACAAGATTTGGCATTACAGTACAGAAGTTCAAAACAGTTTTAAACGTTATTCCTAACATTTAACAGAGAACTATTTCCAAGTTGACATCAGCTTCAGAAAAAAGCGTCATTGTTTATATCTCTACCAGAACTTTACGCTTTCGGTAGCAGTCATATCTGAATGGTCATGTTATGACATGCCGGAAACATAATTATTTTTTCAAAAGCTATATTAAAACTATGCATTGCGTCAGTCTTATTCTGGTCCTCAACAAGAGTAAATGAACAGAGAAATACATACGTCATCTATGTATCTACATTGTTAACATTCTGTTTAGAACTCAGAAAGTTAGCAAATTCCTTCAAAAATTTGAGATCAATTATCTTAAAATAATTCGGTGCCACCACTAATTTTAAATTTAATACGAATTTATGATTACTCAAAGAATGACTAAAATTAGGAACAGAGAAAGTAGACAAACAACTCGTGGCCACAAAAGTAAACACGCACACTGCAATTCTGACGGTCGACTCATCACTTTCGATCACTGCTTCAGGTGCTCAAGCATAACGCGATCTGCGATGAAAACGGCACACATAGGAAAAAGGTGTACCGGCAGTAAGTAATAAATAATACGTTTTCTAAGGAAACACACTTTTATTATTAACGGAAATGAAGATGATGAATAATAAACGGCACCTGGTGGAAATTACACAAAGTTCGATGCAATCTGGAGCTCAGTGTCGCAACAACAATATCAGATCAGCTATAAACCTCCCAGTGGAGGGAATGATGGCTTAAAATTTGGAATGTTTCCAAGACAAGGAATGTCTTTCAACAACCACACATACATTAATGAATACTAGCAGTGCTCTAGTAGCAAATCACAGCAGCGTCTTATAAACTTGTACTCCTACAGCCAGGTTCTTTTCTTTGGCACTGTGTAATAATGACTTCTGTCATGTTCAAACCACATTATGGAACTGTACACCACATGTACTCTGTTACTGTTTTCGGGCCCTTGATCAAAAAATAAAAGCAAGCGGACGTAAGCAGATAGTAAACTAAAGTAAACTCCAGGTGTTTGCTTTGTATCCAATGTAATATATATATACAGGGTGTTCGGGATAAATTTGACAGTTTCGTAAGGAAAAAGAAAATCTTCTTTGTATCTATTAAATTTAATGAATTGACAAAAAAACATTACAGGCAGAGTTAATTACAATACTATCAACAAGATTTACTCAAAATAACCACCATTAGCATCGATCACAGCTTCAATTCTGCTTCGGAACCTCGAACAAGCTGATGCTACAGTCTCCCTGGGAAGGGCCGCAAAAACTGTTTTAATTTTATCCATTAACTGGGCTTTTGTATTACTGGAAGTGCGATTGGTGTCTTTTTCAACTGCGCCCCATACAAAATAATCCATGGGGTTAAGGTCTGGGGAGTTTGGAGGCCAAACATTTGGACTGGTGAAGTCGTAGAAATTTTCAGACAACCATTTTTGACTTTTCCCAGAGGTGTGGCAAGGGGCCGAATCCTGCTGCCATACATACGGCCTACCATTGGCTACCCTTGTTATCCAGGGCTTGACTACAGTTAGCAACTCCACGAACAAAGCCCGAATTCCAATGCCAGGGTTCTTCAACACCTGTTCCTGCAGATTTGCGAGGAATTCTGCTGTACGAACGCAATCAGATCGTCTGCTAGGGATCTTTCTTCTTGCTACATCCTCGTAGTCACCATTGCAAGTCTCTAGTTCATGCCTGATTGTTTTTACTGTATTCAGGGAGCATTGGGCAGCAGTCGTAATATCCTTATTTTGATGGCGGGCACGAATCATCATGATACAAGTTATTGTCTTCCATGATTCAGGTGGGTTCCAGCTATCCATCCTTTCTGACATCTTGTATATGAATGAAGAAGGGTCCAAACTTTTAAATGAAGAGAAGTGTGTGTTAATACATGTAACTTACGGAAAAATATAATTAATTATAAATATGTCAAATTTATCCCGAACACTCTGTATATATACAAAATTTGATTTTTAAATTCTTGCTAACAACCCGAATTCATTTCTAAACACATAGTAATATAGAGTACACTGTACAGAAAGGTAATACGCTTAATGTATATATATATAAATGATAGTTTAATTTCCTGTCAGTTAAATGCATTTATAGGCGACAGTTCGAAATTGTTTGTAAATTCTTTATGCTACTGGAAATCACGACAGTCGCTGTCTGAATTCGTCTACGATCATTAGCTATGAGTGACCTAACATATACATGGTAATAAATATATTAATATTCGCAAAATCCAATTTCTACGATAGAAAAAAAACGCTCTCGAAGGCGCACATTGCAGAGATAAAGGAGATCATTAGAAGCACTGCTGCTAATCATTGCTTTATAAATTATAAAGTTATTCATTTCAATTTTAGTGTACATAAGAATTGATATATATTAATGTAATCCATCATATCTTTACAGTTGGTAACTATATTTATTAGAGACCAACCGTCAACTAAGAACGAGGCGAACCCCAGAATTGATTTTCGAAACATTTTGAAAGGAAACTATTCTTTGCTACTTCAGGCTAGAAAAATATTCATGGAAATATCAGAAGGAAAATGATCCTGAAAAAACAAGGTACAAAGTGACAGGATTTAAGAGTAGGATTTCAGGATTGCTCACAAAGAAATAAGAAATAAAAAAAAATAAAAGAATTAAATCCAATCCCTTCAGTTGATGATTGCCTGTCTTCCGGATAACATTAAAGATGTGATATATATATATATATATGTATATATATATATAATATATATATGTTATATGCACTATAGGCATATAACTTGATGTGAATTGGATTTGACTAAAATAAACAGCAGTAGACAATATTTTTAATCACTCTTTTGGTGGAACCACAGGATTTTTCAGCTATAGACTCTTGATGTTGTTTACATCCAGAGATATCGATACTCATATTAAATCCAGAAATTTCGAAACTCAAACAGATAATCTGTTGTTAGAAATGGAATACGTGGTATAAATCGTCTTTCATATTTACTTCCATGTTATCATATCCATGTTACCTTGAGATACGGTAACAGAAATCTGCTGGAATTTTGTAGTCCTGAGTTACATCTATAATGAATTTTCGCTAAAACAGACAAATATCAAACTCTATCTTATGTTGGTGCTTTTAAGACGACATATGCACTGCCTACCCGTAGTTCTGAAACAGTTGCAGCAAAATGAACTATGAGTAGATCATGAGTAGATGATCATCGTCCAGAGTGAGGCCACCACTCTGCTTGCTCTAGACCCGAAGTGGCTTAAAATCCTTCCATATTTAGTCTCTACAGCAGGTCACCCGGCTTATCTAACCCATAGTCTGTTGTAGTACTAACGTAGCATAGATATCAGAACCGTAGCTGTCTTTTATCGGTGGATTTATTTTAAGAAAATAAATAAAAATATAAACGTGTTCACTCCTATCTCCACTCTAACAAGCTCTAAGAGTGAATTAATAAGTCTCTTACGCGATGCTGATCTCGGGGATTATATATCGTTGAAGGGAGATTAAAAGGAGAGCTTCTCTACTCCCTTATGAGATACTATCTTATTTGGATTGGATTGCGACGATGATTTGTTCAGTAAAACATTACATATTTCATCTCATATTAAGCAATCTTAAATACTCATGATTATTAATAATTCCATCGGAAAATGAACAATAAATATGGAACTTGCATTGGCAAAATGAATCCAAAGTTCATGAAAATTTCATGTGTTCCGTATATATTTTTTCCAGTAATTTAAGTTATTTTGCATTACTTTCTTATGTCTTATCTTCCGTAATTTTGTAAAAATGCATTTTGTGTTTCTTCAGTTAATGTACTTCAATGATCTTTATTATGTGCATTCATTTAATAGTAATACCAAAACTTTTCTTAAAATCCTAGTAAATGTTAGTATACTACTTAGAGAAAAGAAAAACAAATAGTTCACACACACACACACACAGTATATGTAGTATATATGTATCTCTCTATATATATGTGTGTGTGTGTATACAGAGAGAGAGAGAGAGAGAGAGAGAGATAAAGAGATTATATTATATTACAAATCTGATGGTGCTCTCCCACTCTCGCTCTCTTCTTTTTCTTTCTCCCTGCTGTCCTTCCACCTGAAACCAGAATAGTAGGTTATATAACAGGGGAGCCAGTCCCTGGTGAATGCAAGTGTAGTGCGAACGTAATTTTCTCACGAGAATATCTGGAAACCCATCATGTTCTTCAGCAAGCGGGATGTTCACATCGGTCGATGTGGTGGAGACGACTAGTACTGTTGTAAATGGGCCTAATGTTAGTTCCTAGTACAGAAGGTTAAGATAGGTTTTTGCTACCACTATCATTTTAGCACTTTAAAACAGAGAAGGGGAAAACAAAAAAGCAAAGAATTTCACAGATAGTCCAGATGGAATTACTTAACTCGGTAAGACTTTTAACCCGCAGGAGAAAAAATCCATTTGCAGAGTTACATCTGCCATCGGGGAGGAGAGTTGAATAGCTGCATAAGTTTCATCTAGGAAAGTGCTGAAAGCTAAGTGATCATGGCTTGCTGAAGTGCATAAAACAATCGGAAATGACACAACGATGTCAAAGTACTGAACATTGCATTCTTGTGATCTTATAGTAATCGAACCACAATTTTTTATTTATTTTTTCACTTCCTTGCATGTCAGTATTTTTAACTCGATAACTGGTATGTTTCATGTGAATGAAGGAAATTCATCGAGACTTTTTATAAATTCTATTTGCAGTTTTAGTTGGTAGACGTAATGAATATCATATGTTGATACGATTTGATGTGTATGCATAAATATTCGGATAAATATGCTCATTTTTCAGTATCAACTGAAAAAAAAAAGGTGCATGACATGAGGAAAACTGCGTCTTGAAACCATGCGTTACAAAAATGCTAATGTCCATCTGCAAAAGTATTATCCAAGATTTTTGACATTTAAATTTAAGGTTTGAATTATACAGGTACACTATTGAGAACATTAGCAGAAACTGCGGGGGGGGGGGGAATTCATCAGTAAAATACCTTACAACGAGCGATGTTCAGTCATCTCAATTTCAGTTGTTATGATAAAGTGTAGCAATAAAATAAACGTGTAGAATTGAATTTTACGTGATTATTGATTATTGTAATAACGCAATAATTTCAGTATAATTGCATTATAACTCATTATAACTGTCATCTGTAATTGCTCTCATGATTCAAAACAATTTTTCAAGGAATGGATAATAGAGTTCCCTTATAAGTATTCAAGAAAATATACTTAATTAATAAATGAAATGTCGGATAAAATTAAGTGTAAAAGTGTTTATTTATCCGAAGCATATTTGTCCAGTTTTAATTGGATAATAAACGTTGGGAAACAACTATAATTAATAACTAATAATTACTATTAGCCGGTTGCCTGTGAATCTATGCCGAAAACATTCTTTGCTTTGCTGTCATCTGCATTCGGACATTCCATGAAGATAAGACATAGACATAATCGACTTCGATAAATATTTTATACACATCATCATCTCTCTTTCTCTCTATCTATGTATCTGTCTATATATTCAAGTCATGTTTAAATAAAGAAAATTCGTTTAAACGTAAATATAAGTACATTTCTGAGACAGTGGAATATGACTGAGCCGATAAGGAATACAAATCACCTCACACCAAATCGAATAAACATAACTTTTTATGTAAAAATCAGCAAAACTTATATCTTCATAATAAGATGATAACGAAGAAAAAGGATATGAAACAGAACCGAATCAGACTTTCAAATTCTCTCACGCAACTTCTCAATATATATGACTTAGCAAAAATTTCCCCAAAGCTAATAATGTCATAATTATGAGCCTATTAATGAGATTATGACCTACATTTGTAAAATGCCTTTAACTAAATAAATTAAATAAGAATGTGCTCGTGAATTTAATTCAGCAGACTTCACCCACACAAAACGACTGCGGTAATCCAATCTAACTTGATATAAAATCCCAGTTTTCATCATCAGGAAAATGATATTTTTTTTCGGAATTTTCTGTACACAGATTGTAATTATAAGAAGGGAAAAAAATGCATCTATTTTGATTGGATTTAAAGTTGCGGACTCTGAGACGCATGGACTGACCTACCTGAACTGAAATAAATATTATATCACGACTGCGAGCATTTTACAGTTTCTTAAGAATAAGTATCTCGAACTGCAAACTGGAATAACACTGCATATTTAAAAATATTACAAATACCCATGGGAGACTTGTATCTGAAACTAAACGCGCTTACTATATGTTTAGATAATACTTTTACTCATACAGTGAATTCCTTTAATTAGAGTCCCTGTTGTATTCGTTATCTTCATTTAATTGAACAACACTCCAAGTTTATGCTGAAATTCTTTGTTTTTTCCCCCTAAATAAACGTATTTGATCCTACCAGCTTACTCTTCCTCATCAGTTATAAAACTATTAAATTGTTCTGTAATCCGTAGTTTTGTAATTTAAGCTTGAAATATTTTGCTGCTACTTCCATTAATTAGAGAAAAATGAAATGCACAGTTTCTTCCTTTGATATCATTGCTTGAATTATTAAGCTAAACAGTACAAGAGTAGAATTCACAGAGACTAGGTCGTGTTTGTGTGTGATTTGGTAGCAGCGTACTTCTGTAGTAATTACAGTAGATCCCATCTTAGTAGAATGCAGATATATGTTATTGCATCAAATTAAAACTATGCTGGGTTTAAAATATATAAGATAATAAAAATGTTCGGGTGGGTTATTTTAATAGAAAATCACTCTATAATCAATCACTTAGTTTCTAAATTAAATATTTTCCGGTAAGGAGGAAATTTTAGTTTACTTCCTTTTGTTAAAGAAACTGAAGAATTTCAGCATAAAATGAAACAAAGTATTTTAATTAAATAAACTAAATGAACACAACTGTGAATTAAATGAACTTAATACAATTAGATGGGAAGATATACGTGGTCAGAACGCTATTCCTGTATGCTCTTATATATATATATATATATATATATATATATATATATATATATATATATATATATATATAATTATCCCTTACCATATACAGGGACTTTGTGCATCCACGTTTATACTAAGCCAATTTGTCAGCAATAGACAAAGAAAGGAAAGCAATTGCGAACGAAGATGTTTGTTGCAAAAGGTGCCATTTGGGAAGCAAACATTTGTTCCCGCGGTGTTGTAGGATTAGAATTGTTGGAAAAATACCCTAATTCGGAAGAAATATCTGTACATGTCTGCTTCAAAAGGGAGATCCTCACCTTCCCCTAAAGTTAAACAGCCTATTCAAATCGTTTCAATGTGACTCCATATCAACATTCTGTTCTATAATACTGCCTGCATTTATGTAATATTAAAACAAATGAATATCTCTCTTTTAAACTTAAAATATATCATCAGCGTGCAAATTAATAACTAAATTCTTCACGACAACGCTTTCTCACACAGCCGATATCCATCGATTCTTCGTTCCCTTTACAAAGACAAAGTAAAGGAATTTATGTTTTAGTGTCCTACTTATTTCTCAGTGCTGTTCACAGATGCAAATATGTTATTGCATAACTGTAGAAGCCTTTGGTGCGTTTTCGCTCCTGGCAAATTCGCTTCTTGTTAATCAACTTGGTAGCTCTGAACTTACCAGAAATCAGAATACTGGCATTCGTGCTGCTGATGTGATATCCTTCCCCTTCATCGTTGAAGCAGGAGTGCACACCACAATCCATCTACTAGTCAAAACTTCCATACAGCCGGATTATCACAAGACACCGTTATTAACCAAGCAATAAACAAGGTGTGACACCATCTCGTTAATTATTTATTTAGTGTATTTCACCCACGGTACTACTGGTGCTATTATATTATTAAATTCAGTTTTCATGGTAGGAATTGTCATAAACAATAATTCTATTAACACGTAATAAGTCGTTTTTTTCTAGATTACAGAAACATTACAAAAAAGTTGGTTTAATCGTGCACGATATCAGAGGAAAGATAATCATTCCGGGTTTACTCAATACGTTTTTCAAGCTTATAGAACTGAATATGTAAAATTATTTAAAATTGTTTTGGATCGTGAAGCTTGTCAATTCCTTACTTGTATATTGGTATTCCTGCAGAAATTCAATTGGTTCGAATTACTGCCAGCAATAAAGGCTTATAAGGCCAAGGCATTACGTACATACCAATTTTGTATGAAAATATTCCTGCACACGTCTTACTTGAGAAATATGAAAAATAATCGACGAAAGTGGGTCGGAAGAGTTTAGTCGCCAAGATTTCTATTTCAAACCACTCAATTACGGGAATGCCCATGCAAATAACCTAAAAGTGTGCTTTTTTTCAAGATCTAAAAATGAAGAAAGCTGTTAAAGTATACTTTGGTGGAGATATATTTCCTATCTTTTCACCAGAATTGACCTAAACTAAGCTCAACGTATTGTACATTTCGAAAGCCAAAATGTTTATTTTATTATTATTGTTATTATTATTTTATTTCAGTGAGTTGTATTTCGCTAGGAAGTCGGAAAAAAACGAAAGAAATTAGGCATATGTCTCATTTCTTTCGTTCGTTAAATAACAGCATCAGTGAGTCGTATGATCTAGATAATTGGGAAACTAAATTGAAGAAATATACACAATAATGGACCAGAAAGGTTTTTATGTGTGCTAATATGTACTCTTTCAATCAGGCAAGTTCGATAACCATGACTTCATTTGCGGTGAGTTTTACTTTATAAACAGTGGTATATGTTTCTATCCAAGCTATATAGCTATTGAGAGTATTATCGTATATGTTTTGTTAAGTTATTTTTATCTACCAAGAAGTATAGTGATAATGCCATGATGACAGTACTCGGCCAAGAAACACTGAAAATCATAATTAACATGATTAATATCATATAAGACTTTAAACTTTTTTCTTTAATAATTCTTAAAAACTAGATAATAATCCAGCAAAATTAATATTTCCTTACTAGTTTTTTTTTGTTTGTTTTTGCTTATAAGTTTTATTTTTAAAAGTGCTAAAATTACCTATTGCATCGTATCCTATAATACTACCTACTGATCATCTTCGGCCGTCTAAATTGCATCAACGGTTTTGTTAACTCACTCGTTTACCATTCTGCTTAAACAATGTATACCTCTTACATAACTGAGTACTAATTATATATATTATGTGATATATATGAATATGAAGATATCATGTTCTATATATCTTAAAATATATAATATGAATAATATTTCATATAATATTATCAGTTCACCGCTTTTTCCCCCTCTGAACTCAAAAGTGCCTAACAGTGCCAAGATATTTACAACAGAACAAACAGTATTTAATTGTTCTTTATTTGTAATGTGAGAAAAAATGCTCATTATTTCATTTTATTTTGTTTTTAGAAAACAGGCTTCTAGATATGTAAAGAGAATTTTTCATATAATATTAATGCATTTTATCAAAAAAAAAAAAAAAAAAAAAAAATGCTTGGTGTTTTGTAGTGGGGTTTTCGTTTTCGTTGATGCGAATAATTAAACATCAACATACATAATTTAGCTTTGCTGAAGCATGCATTTATTGCTCAAATTACGAGGACTGATATAATTCTGGGAAACATAAGCATTTCAGAGAGGTTTGGTAATCCTCAAAAGTACGTTATTTAAACTGCTTTCAGCAAACCCCTGTACCAAAGCGACCTCTACTTTATTTTAGATAATATCAGATATTGAAAAATTCATAACAGCGTGAAATTCCAAATTCGTGCAAAATTGACACTTCAATTAAATCACCCGATATAGATTGTTAAAAAAACATTCTGGGTTATTCTGTGTGTTGTATTCTCCATCTTGAAAAATAATTCTGGAAACAGTCCTGATACTTTTAAGTAGTAAGAATTGATATAATTAATCTTTGAAATTTAACTAGACATTTAAGCTTTTATTGAACTTTAGGCTGCATCAATTAACTTTTTAAGTCAAATAAACTATTCATCTGATAGTTTATTTGAGAGACAGTGATCTAAGCAGTTCTTCGTTATTACTTCGTTATTACGTTATTACTAACATACAGGCACAACTGGTAACAATGTTTTACATTTATTAAAAGTGGTAATATATATTTAAAATTTTTAAATACTAAAGTGTTGTTGGAAATTTCAAGTGATAAAAAGTTGTTTTTTTTTGTCTTTCTCATGATAACTGCCTGTATATTAATCAGCAAAGCGTTGCGAAAGATAAAAATTAAAACATAAACATATTTTAATTAAAATCCACTGGGCTTTAATATTAGGTAATAAGTAAATTAATATTAAGTAAAAAAATAATTAAAAACAAACGTGATATGAGTATTCCCGATTTTAATCACCGAGAAATACGAATATCCACTGCAAAGCAATTCACCTCCAAATTCCCCGAACGTCAATGCATAATGTGCAGTAAAATCATGTTAAAACGTACCAGTTCCTAATTGTAGTAGCACCAGGCAATAAGAGACAAGGGCTACTGTTAAAATGCGGCTTACGACTGCAATGTGTGCAGGTAATGAGGAACAACTTTTGAAACATTGATTATTACATATACTGTAAACTTCCGTCATTATGTAAACTGGATTTACGAAAGTGGAGTAGCAAAGTTTTGTGTATTACGTTAGCCGAGATAAAATATAGAAGTATTCTTCTGTATTAGCTTCGCAAATCAAGGACTAATAGTAGTTGCCTTCAGAAAGTGCATAAAAGTTTACAAGTAAAAGCAATCAGTAAGCAAAATATAAAATTTACTGGGGATAAACTTTAAATCTGGATTTGTGCCGACGTATCTGAATACTAATCAAATCAAAAGTATTTTCATTGTACATTAGAAGACCTGTTAAGACACGGAGATGTGGCCTGAAACATTTTATTAAAGAGAATAAAATATTATTCTCTTTAATATTCATTAATATAAAAGTAGTTTGAGGTCTTTGCGATGTCCTTTGATATTTGTGGGTAGAAGATAATAAATATTTATCTCAAGAAAAGCGAAGTAAAAGATCATAAATAATGCATAGTACACATTCTATTCAGGAATAAAACCAAACATTAATAGCAGCTGAGTATATAGTAAATGGAACGACTTTTATAAGAATAAAATAAAATAAAGAAAACACTTCTTGCATTTTAAACTGAAGCTAATACCATCCTTTCTTTTCTTGCTGCAGTATTAGAAATTCTGAATAGTTTTAGTATCGCAGAGAATCCAATTATAGTTCAAAATTTATGAGGTGATTTATGCTCTGCATTAATATCTTTCGACGCACAACATTCCATCAGTTAATGGAGGAATGATGAGACGTTTCAGTACAAGATGCATCGCGCTAACCTGAGTACTATTCGAATAAGTGATATGCTTCAGTGAATTAGCTAAAAACGTAGAAGGCGTTCACAAGCAAAGATGGATGCTTACCTGTTAAGGGAAATACTCTCATTGATAGTAAAAGGGTCATATACAGCAAAGATATACATCCAAACTGTTGCAGTAAATCCGGTAATTTTATACATTTCACTAGATTCAGAGGCAATAATATAAGAAAAAAATCCAATTTGTAGGAGTAGAAAGATAGTATGAATAGGACGTAGGAAGTGAAAGGAAGTAGTAGGAAGACAGTATGAATTCTCCTGTATGGAATATCCTTTGAAGGGGTTGTTCTGGTGAACGAATTTTTTTTCTTTCCTTTGGAGGACGAATATGGCATGTCAATCACATATCGCGTAACGATATATCTTGCGATCATCAATACTTCCTGTAACATATACAGAGCCTCTCACAAAAGAACTATATTGATACCAATTTAATTAATTTTAATTAAACGACTTGAGCGAAAACACAGATCTCAAAAGTACGCAAAAGTTAGGATTAAGAAGGGGAACAACATTTCAGAGCCATGAATTTGTATTCATGTTTTTCACGTAGTCACCGCTTTTAATGACTGACATCTTATTAACAGGAACATACAAACCAGAAGTAACACCCTTTCAGGTGTATAAGAACGAGCTACCTTTTTACATCAACAAGCAAAAAGACATTTTTCGCCAACAGCAACAAATACTATAGTATGAAAGCAGAATTACAGCAATTTCAAGGAAACTGATATAGTCGTAGATTAAATACAGATGGCTAAGACAGTACACTGGAATATGTTATATATGTTATTTCAGTACGTGTGTTCTGGCTAGTTTGTTTTCAAGAAAAATAAACAATCTTATATGACGGAAATTTTTGATTCCGAAAGATATTATTACAATAAATAAACGGATAATTATTTTGTTATTATGCGTAATTTTCACAATGACCACCATACTTACAATTACTTTGTTAATTAATATAATAAATTATGTAGTTAATATATAGGTTTAATATATATATTTAATATATAGTAAAGTATGTCGTTAATATAGTAAAGTAAATTAATATAACTTGAGTTCACTGGTTGATTATTTTTTCATAAACAGAAAAGAGTGTGGTAAATTACCCATTTAAGTCCCGCCTTTTTTGTTTTTGAGAAAATAATGAACCAATGAACTCGTGATTGAGATATATGCTATTATGGAGATGCTAGAGTGAATCTGCACATCTCAGTATAATTACAGCGCATTTGCCCATTTACCTGTATTTGCTGAGTAAATGGGCAAATACATGTACCTGTATTTGCTGATTAGCTATTAACTCAAGTGAGTATTTTACAGACGCCTTTATCAGAGCCTTTTACAGGAAAACCGAATTGTTTCACTAAATGTTGTAAGAAAACGAATCTAGTTAGCAGTTTGAAGTATTAAAAGAATAAAGTGAGAAAATATGAAATGGAACAGTATTGTGTCAATATAAATGGTTCCGAAAACAAGCAAGCCACAGGATGATGTCACATTATAAATAGGTAATCATTAATCATTTTTCTGCATTCATTATTTTTATTCAACTCTTAAAAGACTTGACAATTCAAAGAATATGTGGCAAGCAGCTGTTACTTCCAGTGTCTGATTCCGGTTAACACAACGAACGACTTCATGGGCCTCGCTTGACTTGACTGATGGAACTCTCGTTAAAGAAGGCAATTTCTACTATTTTATTCTGAGGACGTTTGAAATATTAAAGCTACATTTCCAAAGTAGGAAAAAACCTATTTCTTAGCAAAAGCCAAGATCTGTAAACTCGCACATTAAAGTGCGACCATTGAGTTTAATATAGTAAAAAGCACATGCATTACAGGTTTGGATACTATTCTACACAACGTTACCTTTCGTTTGTATATCTGTAATGCGATTGACGTCTGATGGCTTCTTCTGCAGTTTTTGAAGTAAAATATCAAGAAATCATATAAAGAATTATAAGTAGCATTTATTTAATAAATAATTCAAGATGTACTGGCTACTGCTTTCCTCTTAAGTGGTTTCAAGTAAGTCCATCCAAACATCGCTGGTTATTTTAAATGTCTCTTTTATCCCAAATACTTTTCAGTACGTCTGTAGAATTTAATTGGCGATCTTTTTCTATGAAACTTCTGTACAGCATAGAACTCATAATTTATCTTTTACATCTTTAAACGGTTTGACTTATAACTGTCTGTCTTTTAAAAAAATACAGTTAATCATTGCGTGAAGCATTTAAACGAATCGTTAATTAAAAATAAAGTTCAGTTAAAAGTGAACGGGCATTTTATATTCTATATCTGTTTTCTTTTGTGATCAATTCACTACAGCATTGTTTAAGAGCAATTAAATAATAATAATAATAATAATAATAATAATAATAATAATAATAATAATAATAATAATAATAATAATAATAATAGTGGAGCTTCAGAAATGGCACTTCAGTTGATGGCATTGTTCATCAACAGATCTCACACACAATGGATTCTCAGACTGTATCGTTTTCGTCAGCTACCATTATTCTTTTGGTTCGCAATGTGTTTCTGGAGTTTTACTTTTATTTATTTTTTATTTTACTGATAAACATGGCTTCTGTTCTCAAAAATAAACGACATTTAATGTATAAAATGCTGGTGGTTGATTTACGAAGCGAAATGTGGGTCTCTTCCACTGTCATTAAATCATGCATTCATTCAGTAAGAAAACTCGATGAATGTAATACTATTTAGATTATAAACAAAGATCGAATCTTTCCCTCATTAAAAACTGCTGTATTGTTTATTAATGGTAGAAGAGAGACAAAACAATAAATTTCAATAAGGACATTATTCAAACTGTTTCTCTTTGAAAGAAAACAGTTTAAACACCCTACTTGCGGCCTAAACATCACCTCAAACATTGTAATTTATTTTAGGTGCAATGAGTTATTTTATTCTGCAGGCTTCTCATTTGCGCATCCAGTTCTTGAAGGCTTTGTAATGAACGGAACAAATTATAGCGATATACTTGCACAAGGTAAAATGCGAGCAGTGCATTGCCAAAAAGGAGCATAAATGGTTGAAAATCAAGTTTTTCACAGAGGAAAAAGTGCTTCACACTTTCCTATGGGCATTCAGATCGAGATCGATCCTTTCTCACTCGCAGACGTTTTTTTTTTTTTTTTTTTTTTTTTTTTTTTTTTTTTTTTTGTGCCAAACAACTGACGATAATCGACAAGGAAGCACTTTAACTCTGTAGAATTCCATCAACGAGACATCGTCATTCGACTCAGACACGTGGGTAGAACTGTTGAAGATAAAATGAAGCAACTAAATCGTGAAGTAAGTTTTAGCACCTACCAGTTTTGTGTGTTCTTTAGCCTCCGTAATGTGGGGGGAAGGAAGATGCCACTTTTGTATGAGACCAACTGACTCATCGTCAGTTGAAAAGTTCTGATAACTGTACCTCGCGTAATAAACGGGATTAGAACCAAAGTTCTCTTTGACCAAACAACACCTGCCATTCTTTTGATTGTGCTATAGAAAGGTGAGCTGTTACGATTTCTGTTCGTTACTGCCACACACGAAAGGTTTATTTGTAAACCTATAGTACTTTTGTACATTGGGTGGCCTACGGATTTTTTTCTATATATATATATATATATATATATTTACCTAGTCCGGAAACCCTGCTGTAGAGATCAAACATGGAACTTTTACAAATCACTTCATGGCTCCAATAAGCAGGGTGGTGGTATCATATCGGATGATGGAATTCATTTCCCACCTTACAGTACACCTCTTGCATGTATTACACACAAGAGCGCAAAGAGGGTGTTACATATACGAGTACTTACATGTAATAACATAATAATAATTTATACATCTAAAATTTACGATAAGCACACAGTCTGGTTCTGCTATTATAATGGCAGTTTTAAAATAAAGGAGTGTTCAGAAGTAAGAGATTTTGTAGAACAGTGTGACATAAAGAATTTAATGGTTCCAACCACTTTTTACTAAAATAAGTTCCAAAAAGTTTAAAGACAGCTAAATACATTTCGAACACATATCACAGATAATATAGCATATATGTTATTCTGTTTGATTACGGCAGCAAAACAAACTGTTCAATTTATCCAAACTTCAAGAAAATAGAAAACAGCGTCCTCGTAAATTTGATTACGGGAATTTCGAGTAATGGAATCGCCATCCTTAATTAGCTGTTATTATAAATATACCGTTTTCATATTCTAAAACTTTGACTAATATGCAGCAGTTAGAACGGACTTTGAATTGGATCAATTTCAGCTGCTGGAAAGAGTACCGACTCAGGCCATCATTAAATAACTCGTAGCAACTACAGGGTGAAATTATATTTACAGTGCTCATTAGATAATTATATGCTTTTCGGTGCTTATACTTAGCAAATCGAAAACGTGAAGCTAGTGCATTCTGCCGTAGTTGAACGTGATTACATGAAGTTTATTATGTTTCGCCATGACCTCCATCATGTCCAACACACTATTATACAAGCTCATTAACCTGTAGAACGCATTCATGAAGCGATTGCTAGTGATGCTCTTAATCGATTGGCATTTGCGGTCTACATATGATCTTATGGCGAGATGTCGCGGTTTGCCCAAATAACGCAAAAGCGCCTCTGCTAATTCGCAACAAATGAATGATTTTGTCGTAATTTTCATGCCTCAAAATCATCACTTCATCTCTGGCACACAATACAACGACAGTCGTATATATATGAGAACATTATAGCGACATGCACTTAATTTCTTTTTTCAGTCATTCACAGGAAATATTTTAAAGACGATAATTTAGAGCAATAGTTTTTTGTTTAGTTCAATTAATATTTATCTAAAAGAAAGCTGGCGAATGAAGTATTTTAGATTATCTGCAACAAGTAATCTAGAATGAAATTATATCATTTATACCAAATTCTCTCTAGTTCTGGTTATTTTTAGCAATTATGATAATACTGAATTGTCTTTCCGAATGCTTTATACCTGTGTTTAATTATATCGCACGGCAAGCATCTTCTCTTTTAATTTGTGCATGCTAATTTGCTTCCTTTTGTCCTTTCCTGTGTGAAGACAGATAGGATCTAAGACAACATGAATTGCCAAGCGAGCTTAAATTGTATAACAACTTGATCTCTAAAGGCTATTTACGCAGCATCTGGCATTAATTAACTCTAAGAAGAGGCTTCTTTGCAGAGAAGGAGAGTAATCTACAGTTGTAGTTCTTTTCATGTCTTTGGAAGTGAAAGGAAAGCTTGTTTGGATGTTGGTTGGATAGTCGGAGTATGTTGCTGTGTTTCTGCTTCGAAAGACTACATTTTAACTCCGATGTTTTTATCCTGATTAATGACTTGATTAATGAGTAATATGTAATATTATTGAGAGTATTTAAAAGTCATACTAATTGACTCATTAATGTAAATATTACTATTTCAATGGGTCATCATAGTAACATAAATATATTTGGTGCTTACATTGGATGTATGATTCCAGAAAAACACTGGGGAGATATCTGTTGTGTTAGCTTCAATGTAGCGCAGCAGATAATGTCAATGCCCTTTCGCTAGAAACAGCTGAGTTCAATTCCCCTCTAGGATACAAGAATCATTTTTATGAGCTTTTCAACTGAATGCGAATTAACAGGCCTCACACCTCGCACATAATCTTTACGTAATCACATTTCAGGCTATTAATGCGCATATTCCCAGACCGATTTGTTTGTATACGTAGCGCCAAGTTCCCATTAATTTATATATGCACAAAATGTGCACCCGTTTTATTTGAATAACACTACGGTGGTAGTGCTGGTTTTTCAAATACTGAAACTGCATAGTGAAAAGAAATTTAAAAAAAAAAACATTTGTCTTATCTGAAAATGGCTAAGTAATAGTTGCGAAAATAAGCTGAATCTCAACTCGATAACTCACATTATTATTATTATTCCTGATACCTCCAAGGAGTCCGAAGACTCATCGCGGGAGGACACCTACAACTGTCTCAACCACTACACCGAACTTCTACTACGAATCATCTCCATGCCATCTACCGCCCACCTCCACCACCACAACAACTAGTATTTTTTGTCTGTAAATTGCGTGTGTTCTAAAGGGCCGATTTCCTGTATGCGGGATGAAAAACCCGAGTTTCCGGAAGAAAAAACACTGCTACCTCCGTATGAGATCGGCTAACTCACTTTCGATTGAAATCATCCAGATAAAGATTCTCCCGTCACGACGAGAATCGAGCTTAGGCCTATTCCAATCGAAGGGCGCAATGTACCGTCGTTCTTCCAATTGCGTTACGGACATCTGTTAATATAATAATAATCGAAAATTCTTAAAGAATTCATAGCTTGTTCAACTTCTGTAACTATTCGTTATTGCATAATTAAGGGGATACAAATCCCTTGTTGTTCAACTGCTCAAACGGCTATTTTTCTGGTATCCTTAATAATAATTAAGGGATTTGTATCCCCTTAATTATTATGAAGGATGCCAGAAAAATAGTTGTTTGGCTTTCAATTTATGTTATATTCGTATTACAATTGCATTGTTACAAAATCCTTAAGAAATCTGAATTTTTGATTTGATTTGATTTGATTTGCGTAACAGTAGTTTCAAAAGTACCAACAAATATGAAATATTTTTGTTCTTATTTATTATTTTATTGTATGTATTTTTTTCCGAAGGAGAAATATCTGAGCTTAAAGTTTCAAAAGTAAATGCATGTAAAAAGGGGAAGTACGAGTAACACATTCATTCACATATTCAAGAAAAAATGGAAATACTCTGATTCGTTCGTTGACATTATTGAACGATATTGAAATAATAGCAAGCAGTCATTTAAACAGCAGTGCAAGTTGATTTTAAAATTGTGATTTGTGGAAGAAAAAAAAAAAGAGTAATAGATAATCCTTTAAATAAAACCTAGTTTCTCTACAATAAGAAATATGTTTACTTTTAATGGAATGGAACTGTATTTCCAGGAAACAAAAATGTATTTAATTTACAAGTATAAACAACATTGCTACATTAAGATAGGTTCGAGTTTTATTAACTATAATATATAGCGAAAATTAAGCTGCGAAATTTACGGAAACTGTATGTTTCATAAGCCTCAGTAACCATCGGTCCACTTTTGGATGCAGTTTCAGATTCTTGCCTTCCTCTGGAGAAAATCTTTCCCTAAATGGTGATAAACAGTATCTGTAAAAACACCCAAACGCATTAATTCGACTTTATTACCTTCTTTCAAAAATGTACGCAATAGTATATTAAAGACGGCCACACCGAAACGATTTTTCATCCTGTAAATAAATTTCCATCTTTTTAACAGTAATTCCAGTCGTATACATTTATATTTTATTCTGTTTTTAGATTTCTTAAGCCTTTTGAAACATATGGTCTTTACTTCGTTTTCACATTCTAATTTTGCTTTTAGGAATGTTTTATATTTTTAGCTACTTTAATTTTCATCTTGTAATCTCCGTTATATTTGTTTACTGTAGTCACAATATATTCATTACTTCCGTTATTCCATGGTTTTCATATACTACTTCGTTGTTTATTTTTATTTCAACTTCATGCTTTACACAATCATATCTCAATCTCAGTGGAAACCATTAAAATTATTTTCCAAAGATATATTTTTCCGGAAGAGATAAAACCACGAAGATAGACTGGTTGATATCATTACACCATTGCATTGATATATTAATATTAATTATTTTGTCACTATATTTCCCACCATATTAATGCTTTTTTTCCCAGTATTTGTAATTTAGAGTAATTATAGCCCAAAACAGTTCATTACTGTAGGGAGTTCCATATTCATAAAAGCTTTGCTTATCATTTTATGCTTAAGCCAAAAGGAATTACATGAACCGACCACAGGTTCAGAAACCATTTGAAAAAGATTCCTGGAAAAGTAGGATAACTGTCCCATATTATAACATCGGAGTCACGTAATGATGTATCCTGTTAATTAACATTCTCTTGGCAGCCATCCCATCCAGAAACATAATATGGAGAGAGAAATCGAAACACCAAAAAGCATATCGTGAGATGTCACTCGAGACAAGCGCGTTTTGATGTCTTGCTCTCTTATCAGCCAGTCGAATATTATGCAAGTGGGCACCAGGGGTGGCTAAGGTTTCGTTACCACATTCCCATAGTTGAATGATAACCACACTCGACCTCCAATGTTTTTAATGTTTGCCCTTTTCGCAGCAGTGCGTTTGTGAAATTCGAAGCCACGAAGTTTTCTGCGCAAAAGTCTGACACAAACTCTACTAGATGCGGAAGACTCGAAAACCCTACTTTAAGAGGAAACCACTAATGTACGATGAAGGAGAGGAAGTCAAAGGCCAACAACCCTTTTCTGTGTTCATCCGTTTTCAGCACTGTTCTTTTAGTATGTTTATATGAGCTCTCTAATACTTGGGTTTCCTTTCACCATCAGGTTTCTTATTTTAATGGCATCATCCAGTTGATCTCTTATGTTCGTTACATGTTGCTCGCACAAAATGACTGATGAGCGCTATAGAAGTCAGTCATAACTGTTTACCGGAAGCCTTTTAAGCTCGAAGTATACAACTGCAACTAGTCTTGTTGATACCTTCACATGTCTCGTGATTTTTAGCTATTTGAGAACATTGGGATATCGATATTATTTTTCAGCACAGTGTTATGTCTATGTATACTGCATATACAAGAATCATTTCAAAAGTTCTGCACACCCCTCATGCGTGATGTTCATAGGTTTTCGCTAAAGTGATCCGACTGAACAAACACTTGAACAAAAAAGGGTTTGCCCACAGGAATACAAGGATTACCCAAATGTTGGGCGGCAGCAATTAAGAAAGAATGGAGATTATATTGAAAACTTGTAAATGCATTTGGTTAAATAAATGTTTGATTTCACTTACAGTATGCCTTTGTTGCTAAGTCCGTTTCGACGAAGTCGATTGGAAAGAGTTACTGTTCGCATTTCGTTTAAGACACTAAGATTCATCAAGAGACTTTTCAGAGGAAGGTGATTTAGCCGTTCTCATATGAAACTGGAAGGTTTTTCATTTCGCAGCCAAGCAAATTGGCCAGGAAAACCCAGTTTAGACCTAAGAATATATATTTAGCCATACATACATGGCGTTATCTTTAAATTATGGTTACGAAAGTAATATGGGTAGCTCTTGAGCATTATAGGCTTATAGGTACTGCATAGGTTTTTAAAAATTATTTGTACAAACTATAATTCTTCTAAATCTTGATAACCACGAAAAATATTATCTATAGTTATAAACAGAATATAAAGGGCGTATGGTTAATTTTCTACGGTTTACTTTTTAAATTAAGTGCTTAATATATCCTCTTCACTCATTTTGATACACAAAATATTCTCCTCATTTTACAGGAAGACGGAATTAAAGGGTGCGCCAACTCAACCCTGATCCGTGTTCAAACTCTCTGATGGAAGAATAAACTTTCATTTGGACCTTCAAAATAACAATGTTAATAACAGTCCTTAACGTTCATCGAATTAACGAATCTTAATTTGTTTCAATGAATCTAAGAGCTGTTCTAATTTCTTAAACAAATGGCTGCATGGTAGAGATTTATCCAAACTGTCATTTATTTTTATTTTTCAGATTTGTGTGTGTGTGTGTGTGTGTGTGTGTGTGTGTGTGTGTGTGTGTGTGTGTGTGTGTGTGTGTGTGTGTGTGTGTGTGTGTGTGTGTGTGTGTGTGTGTGTGTGTGTGTGTGTGTGTGTGTGTGTTGGTGTGTTGGCTAGTTAAGCATGCACATTCTCTTAATTGGTACAAGAGTTTCTTTCAGACTTCTTTTCGGATTAGATTAGGGGATGAGTTCATCCCTAGGCGTTTCTGACGTTTTTATAGCATCCAAATGCTGAATTTACGTCAGTCTTAAGACATGTGGGTCATATTCATCATCTTCCTTTATTTCAACGCAGCGACTACCATATAAAATATTTTATCCTTGGTTGTTTTCTGTGATATCAGCCAGTTGGCAAACGTCAGTTGAAGAACATGCTCTGGATCGCTTCGTTTCTGGAATTTCATTCCATTCATAAATAGAAAATTTATACCACCAACGAAAGCGGGGGGGGAGGTTCGTAAAGCTAGAAGTGGGACGTATATTATAAAACAAAAATAATGTAAGATAAAATAAATAAATACATGAAAAGTCTAGTTCTTAATAGTTCGGTCGATCTTACAGAAATATTAATAGCTACCCAAATGATCACATAATGAAAATAATATACAGTTTTAATGGAAATATTACACGCAATATTATTTGACGTTACATTCTGTAGTTATTTAAAAATAATCGATCACGTGATATGCTGCTAATATTACATTTCTTGGAAGTAAATGGTTTCTACTAAATTGAAATGGCACGCTGGAAATGGCTAAGGTTGACTATGAATGCATGAAATATAAATATTATTAAAATAGTTTAATAAAGTGATGAAAAATATTATAGTAGGACATAAGGAGTTGAGACGTAATAGAAGTTTTTTTCAGTTTTATTATAAAATGAAGTCTCAAGTTTTATTGCTATGAAATCTTCAAACCAACTTTCAAAGAAATATGTTTCATTAAAATTTTAAAGCAGTTTTGCAGTGTCTGCAGAACGAACCTAGTTTATTCGTCGCCTGTGCATTGTGGAAAAAAAAAAAAAAAACGCGTTACACATAGAACCGTAGCGTCACCAAGATATTGAAATAATGATGGGGGAAGGATTTGTTACTAACTAGACCCAAGGCTGGATGAGACGGTGATAACAAGGTTTGGTATGGAAAAATGACAGCTTTATCCCATTGATCCTGGCCACAGCGGCAGAGGTAGTTAGACTACTGACAGCACCACCTGTGTGTGATGCGTCTCTTAGAAACACATGAGGTCAAAGTGAGTGAAGAAAGAAATAAGAATCTTCTTCCAACACCAGAAATGCATCCTTTTTTCGTTCTGCAGATTGTTCTTTTCCAGTGAAACTGATACATATCGATGCAGTTATTTCTTTCATCTTTCTTCACTATTGAAACAAATGATTTTTTAACGACTGCAGATGCTCACAACAGGTACGTAACAGAAAAACCTTGTCTATCAAAAAAGCCAACTGATCGTTAGGAAGCTAATTTTCTATTTTACCTATATAAAATTAAATAGCGTTAATGTTTCATACTGAATTTGCGTTCTAATGTACGTTTGAAATTACCTTCTATTAGCTGAACAGTAGAAGGTATTGAATTTGGGTACTGGGACATCCTACTGAAATTAAATTTCAATAACGCACGGCTTTAAGCTGACTATCGAAGACACACACCCATATTAGTTACACGTATAAAAAAAAAACACATGGAAAAATATAATCACACTATTATGATAACAAGAGAGATCTACATTCTCTCTCTCTCTCTCTCTCTCTCTTTGTGCGTGATAATGTAATAAGGCCTCATCAAAGATACACCCACCATCATTATACACAATCCTTTATAAAGAAAAATGTTTAATACCGTCCAGAAATTTTATGTTAATTTGCTAGTTTGGTCGTAGAATTTTCTTTTTTTGTTACTTAAATTCCAGAGACCAAAAGTCACGTAATGGTTAGCAGTAAACTATCGACTAAATGGCAAAATGCCTTTAATCTATGGTATCTTAGATCAAATCTTATCTGTGCAATGCAATCCAATAATCAATCAGTTTTTCGCGTGAGTAAATTTTTGACAAATGGCCAACAGAAGCTGTTGATTATTACTTTCCGTTTGAGGTTTGTGTCATTGAAGTTGGATTTATCCGAAGTCTGGAAGGATACTAATGGACATAGTGTCAACAGTACTTTCTGATATGTTTCCTTTTACAACTCTTCTAAGTTAGAAAAAACTTTGAAAAATCGTATTAAATTTCGATTTCCAATGCTAACATAACAATCGTTTTACGGCTACATTCAAGTCTGATAAAATCAATACTTTCTAGAAAGAACCGGATAAAAGAGGAGCAACAGTGTTTAAGTGATTGAGAAGTCTGTCTGAATAGATATACAGATACAGGTAAAGTGGAAAAGTGCATCAACACGTCAAATTCAAAAGAAAGTAGCTTAGGGAAAATTATTAACGTCGGTGCATTTAAGATTATGCATTTCTGTTATTTTTGACAGACGCAACACACTCACATCTTATGCAATCATGTAACCTCTATCCGAGCGAAAGCACACATAAATATTGGACGAAAATATGTAATTTCCAAAAATGCAACTATATTTTGCATTTCATTTTTAGTTGTTTATATTCCATTTATTCGTAATAATAACAGTGTGCTGTTGAGTCAACATGTTTTTACCTTTCTGATTACTCAAGATGTTCAGCTTGATTTATCAGATTGTCTCTGATTCCGATTTGAGATTTTTAAGTTGGCAGAACTGTTCTGTTAGATTTAAATTTAGAGAATGTCCAGGCCCTTCTAAGGAATTAATGCAATTTCTACATATATCTCTCTACATTTTCAGAAGAATAACATTCAACCACTTCTAAAAGAGCATATATGTTTTATCCGATTTCTTTGTCGAATTGTGTACATTTATTGCAGCATTAAGCATATTTCACATAGTTTCTGTTTGTTTTACTGAAGGATGTATGTATTCATGAAAATTAAGACCAAATCCGTCTTGATGTACCACCGGCTTCTCTGAAAAGAAGCAATAAGAAAAATTACCGATTTGAAAATAATGAATTACACACAGCAGTCTTACTTAAAATAATTTTTACTTTAATATTACTGAATTTCTTCTTTTGCAATTATTTAGCTGGATATAAAAATGATGAACAATAAAAATACTTCTTTAATTAATATATTCATAACGATTAACCTAAATTAAATCAGATTATTGGTTACAATTACTAGAGGCTGTTATTATATTTTTATTATGTAATGTTGGAGAAACGTCATAAAATAGGAAAATGTGAAAAATATAGTTGTCCCTCATTTACGTTATAAAACGTTTGGCGTTTAGGAAAAGTTAAGTTAATAAGATATGTGTACGAAGTTTGAATTTTTCGCAAAGAAGCAGACGTTATGAATCAAAATTTATACGCCCCTGCAGTGTAGGAAAAAAATTTGCTATCCTGTCTTCTTTCCAAACGAAACTGTGATGGAAGTTCTTCCATCTGGTCTTCGGTGAGGGGATTAACAGTATACAGAAAGGGGAAAAAATAAAACAAAAATACGAACTCTATTTTTTTTTCAGAGTTCAAGTAACGCTTTTCTTCTTCTACAGCCTATATTTGAAACGCTATTCATTTGGAAACCAGTTACAAAAAAAATTGTTTTATAATAGAAAGAGTTTTGGAGGGAGAAAAACTTGGTTCGGAAACCAGATTACCTTTATAAGAAACGGGAGTGCTCGTTCCGAGCTGCTATCGTTTATTTTCGAAAAGCAAAACTGTTGACTCCTGAAGAAAGTAAACAGACTTAGTACAATTATTGATTTCACTACACAAGCATGTTGAGGTTTATCGAACTGCTGTACGAATTTTGCTAAGAAAATTAATGATGAGGTTTTTATTTATTTATTTAAGTTTTATTTATTTATTTATTGAAAACACTGATTTTTCATTTTTAAGCAATCCATAAAAAATTGAGTTCAAACAGAAATAATACAACAAGGAAAACAAGAGCACAGTTAATCGCCACAGTTCCACACTTTTTAGGAAAAATATTTTTTTCGAAATCAACATTTAAAATAATTGAATGTGAAGGAGCACTGAATTTCCGATCAATTTCATTCATTTTCTAAAAACACACTTCTGCAAATGTGTGAGTTGGCGCAAGCCACGATATTAACACCAGACTAATGTATATTTAAGAGATTTCCTATACAAACGAAATAGCGAAATTACAATTTTTCCTTGTTCTTGCAATATATTCATTGAAAACAACGATTTCTGCTTAATATTATTGCACTTTCGGGAGTAGCAGATGGACCCCATTGGGATTATTTTACTGGGAAACATAAAGTAAGATAATCAGGTAGAGGAATATATGCTATTCGAAAACATCAAAATTAAGTAACATATCTATTAGGTACACTATTACAAAAAACCATTTCATTATAAAGAATTTTTCTTACTATTTTTTTACTCAGAACTTTTTTTTTTACTTTCGAGATTTTATCAAATTTTAAATTTCGTGTTTCGCTACGCAGCAAGGAACCAGGGCTTTACAAATAAATGCGTATATATATATATATATATATATATATATATATATATATATATATATATTCGGGTTACCAAGTAATTTTATAAACTTGGTTATACTTCTAATCCCAAATAAGCAAACAGTGAAGTTTGCGCCTGAACGTAGTTCAAGTCTAAAAACAGTTCCAAGTTTATAAAATTACTCGGTAACCCTAATATACATTATTCCTAAGGTAAAAAAACTTATTTATATCTAAATCTCCTCCAGAAATTCTTATTCAAAATAAAAACAGCTTGTAGCAACTTGTATAGGTAAAGTTGATAAGGCTCTGTATTACTAAAACCTTGGTATTTAGGGTCTAGCTACTCACTGAGCAGACCTCAAAAAAGGTTGAAACCGGTCTGGGTAGCGCCATCCATCCGTAATGTATTGCAGTATACGTCTCTTAGAGAGATGTGCTTTACATTATGGAAAATACTAAGAATAGTGATCAGAGCTTTACCCACCTTTACAATGAGTTGCCCTAGTGTTGCACCACCTTTAGACTTGAACTACGTTCAGGCGCAAACTTAACTGTTTGCTTACTTGGGGGATTAGGAGTAAAATAACCAAGTTTATAAAATATAAAATTACTTGGTAACCCTAATATACATTATTCCCAAAGTAAAAAAACTTATTCACACACACACACACACACACACAAACATGTTAAAGATACCAAGCTATTTTAAACCTGGTTTTACTCCATTTCCCAAGTAAGCAAACAGACAAACAAGTCAAGTTTGCAAGTCTAGCTGACCCTGCACGTAGTGCAAGACCAAGGCAACTCATGGTAAAAATAGAATAAGCTCTGATCACTAATCTTAATATTTACCCTTAATGCAAAGCACATCTCCTGGAGGAGATGTGCTTTGTATTAAGGGTAAATGATGCTTTTTTAAAGGCAAAGGCATATACTTATAAGCTCAGTATTACTAAAATCTTGGTATTTCTAGCCTGGCTCCCACTGATGAGACCGCAATACAGGTCGAAACCGGTCTGGGTAGTGGCCCCTTGCCTTTAATACAAAGCATCATACATCTCCAGGAGATGTGATTTGCATTAAGGGTAAATATTAAGATTAGTGATCAGAGCTTATTCTACTTTTACCATGAGTTGCCTTGGTCTTGCACTACGTGCAGGGTCAGCTAGACTTGCAACACTTGCAGGCGCAAACTTGACTTGTTTGTCTGTTTGCTTACTTGGGAAATGGAGTAAAACCAGGTTTAAATAGCTTGGTGTCTTCAACATTTATTATACCCAAGGTAAAATACTTTCTACACACACACACACACACACACACACACACACACACACACACACACACACACACACACACACACACACACACACACACACATATATAAATATATTATATTTATATATAATATATATTCTTCCTATACTGACATATGACTGTGAAACATGGACTTGAATGCCAAGGAAATACAAAAATTAAGAAGAACACGATTTAGTATGCTTGGTATCACAAGACCGGATTACAAAAGAAATACGTGGATAAGAAATCAAACCAAAGTGTCTGACATCATAGGAAGAGTGAAACCCCTGAAGAGGGAATGAGTTGGGTATATTGCTCGAAGACAAGATCCACGATGGACAAAACAAGTACTGGATTGCATTCCATTAGAGAAAAAACGACCACGACCTAAATCACAGTTGATTGATGATATCATCAGACTTATCAGCAGCATATATATATATATATATATATATGCTGCTGGATTGTCGATCCACTGCTGGATGAAGGCCTTTCCAAGATTACTCCAAGACTACCTGCCCTCCTTTCCCATGTTATTCCAGCAAGTCTGATGATATCATCAATCAACTGTGACTGATGGAATAACATGGGAAAGGAGGGCAGATAGTCTTGGAGTAATCTTGGAAAGGCCTTTATCCACGTATTTCTTTTGTGATCCGGTCTTGTGATACCAAGCATACTAAATCGTGTTCTTCTTAATTTTTGAATTTCCTTGGCATTCAAGTCCATGTTTCGCAGCCATATGTCAGTATAAGAAGAATACACTGGTTAAAACCTATTCTCTTCAGGCATAATGGTAGTTGGCTTTTGAATATAGTTTTCCCAATGCTTTCCACCCAAACATCGTGCGCCTTTTAATTTCGTCCATGATATTTTGTTCCATTGATATCTGTTGGCCTAGATATATGTAATGATCTACTTGTTTAATTTTTGATTATTAATTTTTATTATTTCTGGTTGGACATAGCTATTGAACATAACTTGGGTCTTCTTTAGGTTTAACTTTAGGCCAGCTGTTTTGCTAGCAATTTGAAGTTCATGGACAGGAGTCTGTAATTCATGCGCCGTTGAAGTAAAGATCACTATATAATCTGCAAAGCATAAATGGCTTTAATATCTTCCATTTATCTTCAGACCTTTCTTTTCCCAATGAAGAAGTTTGATTATTTCTTCTAGGCACGCTGTGAATAATTTTGAAAATATTGTGTCACCATGTCTTATACCTCACTGTATTTCCACAGTAGAGATTTTTCCATTGAAATGAATTGCTGCTGTTGAATTGCTGCTGTTGAATTGGTGTATGCTGATTTGATGGTCCTGACGTATATCTCCTCCACTTGTTGGTTTCGTAATGCTTTAAGTATTGCACAAGTTTTTACTGAATCAAAGACTTTCGCATAATTAATAAAACCTAGACATAATGATAAATTTTACAACTTGTACAACTTGAAAGTTGTACAAAATTCTGGAACTTGAATATGGTCCATTGTACTAAAGCCATTTCGAAAGGCTACCTGTTCTTTTGGCTGCGCTAGATCTAGAGTCGTATAAAGTCTATGAGCTAAGACTTTTGTAAACACTTTGTAAACCACTGAGAGTAGACGGATGGGTCAGTAGTTCGTCAAGTATTCTACCTCACCTTTTGTATGTAGCAAAATTAACGTAGCCGTCTTCCATTTTCTTGGTCCGAGGTCCAACTAGAAAAACCAGGACCGCCACCTATCCGATTTCATAGTTGGAGTTATGCATTCTGGCAAGAGACTTTCACCGAACTTCGACAAACCCGTGCATCTGTTCGGTAGCGGGCGTAGCCTGATACGTCGCTCCATAATAGCTTTCCAAGCTTTCAAGTCCCACTGAAACTTTTTTTTGCGTCACTAAAGACAACGCTGCATGTTGGTTTGGGTAATATGGGGCTTGCATATTGCAGTACTACAATGGAAATACATGTTGTGAAACTCGGCTCTGAATGTTTGGGTGCAGATTCGGGTTCCAGTCGATGCTCGGATCCCGCATTCAACTCATCAGTCGACGAATGGCGGATTTTACATAGAAATAATCAAACTTCTTCACTTTACTCCGTATGCTTCCATCTCAGTATAATAGGACTGATTGCTGACCTGGGATAGCTCAGTTCGTCAACAATTTGCCGAACGGATAAACCTGCAACACGACTTTCTATTACAACGCCTCTTTCAAGCGCCGTCAGTTTCCTTCTCGCAACCATTTCAACCGTACACAGCTGCACTGACTTGTGAGCATCATATTCCTCCAATTAATACCGTCTACAAACACGTGACTTGGTACGTGTCATGATGCACCTTGCCCATGGGGAGTGTACGTTGACTTCTGTGCACACACACACACACACACATATTGTAGATATATTAAACTGTTACTATTTAATGAAAAATGACTCGATTAGCAAAACTGATTAAGTTGTCACAAAAATGCGCATGTTATTTCAATAAATGGCGCATTTTAATTCATAAAATGAAATACAGTTTCAAATTTCATACAAAATATGCTGTGAGATAAAAAATCATTTTAATAACGTTATGTGACGATTATTATACGCACTTTTTCACGTTACGATAATAATGTAATACTATTGAGAATTTTACTATAAAATTTGGTTGTATAATTATAAAAAGGAATAAATAAATATCAAAAATTAAAAATATATAATTTGATGCATACCCGGTTAGGGTTCACAGAATTCACGTTCTCCTGACCTCACATTACTTGATGCCTTCGTGTGAGGTTTGTGGAAGGAATGGGTATTCCACCATGACCTGCATTCAAACCTTGATGAACTAAGAGATAAAATTACACGATATGTCCAGCAGATGTCCAAACCCCTGTTTTCCAAGATAACAGAGAACTTCCGCATGCGCTATGATACTGTCTTGAAAGACAAGTGCCATTTCGAGCACGTAATCTACTGTCGTTAATTCTTTATTCGACCAACATTCCACGACAGTTGCAGATGTACAATATCATCATGTATAAACATGATGATATTGAATAACTACAGAACTGAATAACTACAATGTCGTTGTAGTTATTCAGTTCTTTTTTTTTTCTCGCTTCTCTGTACTTCAGAATTGTGGTGAGTATTCCCAATACTGACCTAATTACTAATAAATGAAACTAAAATGATTAGTTTGCTAAATGACCAAGATGTTGTTGTCTTTTTACAGACAACAACATCTCGATTAGTTATTGGTTAATTAATTTTTTGATTAATTTAATTACAATTCGTCATTCGTGTGTTATGCGTTGATTCGTATTTTTTATTTATTAAAATTTCCTTCAGAAACCAGAGTATCAGCTGAAATCCCAATTTTCTTTAGAGCAGTCCACTAAATTATATTATTATTATTATTTTGGGGCATTTAAAAGTGTTATAAAGTAACTCTACTTGTCACGCTGAAGAGAGTGATATATAATTCATCGAAATTGGCCAAGTGGAATCCAAAATCTGAGTGTGCTAAAAATTGAAGCGTACACCGCGGTTGCTAACGAGCATAGAACAAAGGACATCGCCATCTTTGCAGCTGTCCAAAGGAAGTGCAACAAGTGTCAGAAGGAATTACCGTCTGGCAGATGTTATATAACCAGCTGGAAATGCCATTGGAATCTTCACTTTACATGTTCCGGACTTTCAGAAACAACCTGGCAACGCAAATCCAATGCCAAACGAGAAGAATGGAAGTGCCAAAACTGTAGAGAGAACAAAGAAACGCCACCACCCACGACGCAACTGATTACGCCGGAGGCAGAATCGGACGATGAACTGAACAGACAACAAAATACCGGTGAGTCTTATAATTTGAGTTCCGTAAATTTATTACTAGAAAAAGGTTTAGGAAATATAAAAGCCAGCTTGGTAGATCTTGTCCAAGAACTATTTGATAAACAGAATAAAGAAATAACAAAAAAAATTAGCGAATACGAAGAGTTTGTTAAATTTAATAATTCAAAAGTCGAAGAAGACTTATAAACGTTAAAAGACATTAAAACCAGCATTAACGCACTAACTGACAGGCAGCACAAATTGATAAAAGACACATCGGAATTCCGTCAAGAATTTAATTCCCTGAAACTATAATACGAAGTTTTAAACCAACAACAACAACATAAAGAAGACCTTGTCATCCATTGTAACGGTCTTCCAGAAACTGAATCCAAAGAAAATCTCAGAGACATAGTTTTAAAGTTAGGCCATGCAACTGACATCCCCAATAGCATAATGATATTCAGACCATAAATCGGTTTCCCAGGAAGAACAAAAAACAAGGCTCACCACAACCCACACCAGTCATAGTTCGTTTGACAAGCAAGGCTACAAGAGACAATCTTAAAAGCCAGCAGACTGAAAGAACCAGTAGTCAAGGATTTAAATGCATCGCAAGACAATACGCCAATCTTTCTATCTGAGTATTTAACACCTTTCAATCAGAATCTTTTGAACCAAGCAAGAAAAGAAAAAACAGGAAAAAGTATCAATTTTTATTGATCAAAGACGGTAAAATATTCTTGAGAAAGTCACATACTTCAAAGTGTATACAAATAAAAAGCTCGGAAGATATAGACAGGATGCTAGAGTGAAACAAAAGACTCCAACTTAGTTCAATAAGAAGATCTCGACACAACAAAAATGAATGTGAACCATCAGACAGATGTAATTACACCAGAATACATCAGTAATTGTACTTTTGAATCGCTTGATTCATGGAAACAACACACAGTACAAGCGAGAGGTCTCGCAATCTTGCATATTAACATCAGAAGCATCCGAAAACATTGGTTATTGTTACAGGCTTATCTGAGGAATTACACTGATATTATTGATATATTGATTCTAACAGAAGTATCCATAACTAATGACGAAGCGACTGCTTTCCAAATTCCAGGCTTCCAACAACATACATCATGTCATGCCGCCAAACAAAAAGAGGGGGTGGAATATAAATATTTATCAAACAAAAATTAATAGCAAAAGAAACCCTTTGCCTCGAAATCACTAATACCACCAATAGACAGCATCCCATAATACTAAATGCTATTTACAGGCCACCAAACCTAAACATGATAAAATTCTTGCAAGAACTCGATTGTTGCCTTTCAATTCAAAAATATGCTCAACCTAATGATAATTGGCGACATAAACATAAATATTGCAAACGAAAACCAGAACAACACTGTACAATACCTAGACACGGTATCCATGTATAATCTAATACCAACAATAACATCATGTACTAGAGAAGAAATATTCGGAAATACTATCACTGCCTCCTGTATAGATCATATAAACATCCGAGCACCACCAAACAGTTAAACGGCATCAGTCATAAAGTGCAAAGTAGAAGACCACTACTTCACCGCTCTAAACCTGCGCACCAACACAATATCCATGCAATGTCCCACAGAAAAAAAAAGCGACAGAAAACAATAATAGACGAAGAAATAGTCAACCACGAAATAAGAAAAACAGACTGGGAAACCTGGCATCAGATTCAGCAGATATCTTATACAATAACATTAAATTCACACTGGAGGAAATATATAAGAAAGCTACAAAGAAAGTCAGAATTCGGTCAAAAACAACACAAAATCCTTGGATAACACAAAACTTAATCCTAGAAATACACAGAAAGGACGCTTTATGGAAAGAATTAAAGCGATATCCAAAAAACACAGCTTTAAAAACTGAATATAAGATAACAAGGAATCGCATTACAACACAAATCAGAAATGCAAAAAGAAGATACTACAGAGACAAAGTAACCTCTGCACAATACAACATGAAACATACCTGGCATCTGATCAATGAGATGCTAGATTGTGTTTCCAACACCACCGCCTCCGAAACCATAAAACACTGCTTCATGAAAGATGCAAAACCTTTCCAACAACTAGCAAATGACTTTAACCAATACTTTGCAGACTCCATTCAAGAACTGCATAGAAATATTCCCCCAATCACAAAACGAGACCCTTCACTCGGACCACAATCAAAACAGACATTATGGTTTCCAACCATAAAAGAAGCAGAACTTCTCTCTGCAATACATCAAATGAAACCAAACAAAGGCCCAGGAATTGATGGTATCAGACCTAAAGACATAAAGCAACATGCAACTAGTTGAAGTAGTACCTAAAATTAATAAATAAAATATTTAAAGCAGAGCAGATACCAAGTATGCTAAAGACCGTCATAATCACACCCATATACAAACATGGAAAAAGAAATTTAATCAGCAATTACAGACCCGTAGCAAAATTACTAATTATCATTCAAATTATGGAGCGGATCATACTGAAGAAACTCACATCATACACTGAGATCTTTCATATTATCCCCAAAATACAATATGGTTTTCAGAAAAATAAGGGAACAACATCTCTCTTGGAAGACTTTACAGACGTAATTAATACCGCCTCAGACAAAAACAAAATTGCCATGGTAGTCTTTATTGATCTAACTAAAGCATTCGATACACTTACACAGCAAACCTTGTTAGAAAAGTTGAGGCATGTTGGAATAGACGGGCTTCTTCACAGGTAATTTACAAACTACCTTCAAAATAGAAACCATATCACACGTATCGGGTCAAACCGAAGCAGAGAGCTACCAGTAACCTGTGGAGTACCACAGGGAGCTGTATTCTCCCCAACTCTATTCAACATTTACACGCACGATATTAATCAGCTACCACTCAAAGGTAAGATATTCCAATACGCAGACGATACAGCAATAATATCCATCCATAATAACGCAAGCATAGCCCAAACAAATATGCAACATGACATAAATCTGATCATAGACTGGCTCACGAAAATCTCCATACACCTAAACTCAGAAAAGAACAAAATTAATGATATTCAGAAATCCATTGATTAGACCAGTTGATAACAAATATATAACCATCCAACATCCACTTTTCAACATAAAAAATACACAGAACAGCAAAACCACTACAACCACTCAAGATGAAACCATACGATACCGTGGAATTTACTTCGATGCAGATATGAACTGGAATAGCCACATAAACCATCTACTCAACAAACTCCGAACAATAAGTGGCAAACTTTACAGGTTAAAAGACATACGCCTAAAATGATAAAACTGATCTTTTGGGAACAAATAGAAAATCACGACCTTATAAACATTGCAATATCAGAACACAAAATACTGACAGCAAAACATTTATGTCACTATGCAGCCCTGCTAAAATATTATTTCGATGCCAACTACAGGACATTTAGAAATACATACCGTATAACAAGACCTCAGACTACTAATTATATCACATATAAATACAATAATCACTACGGAAAGGCCACAGGAAACTTCTACATCCCAGACATGATAAACAAATTACCTTTTGAATACAGAAACCTTACAAACTACAATAGCCTGAAAAGAGCTCTAAGGACATACTATGAACAAGAACCACGCACCCAAAATACCATACAAACTTAATGAAACACAATATATTCGTTCAGGCTTCCAGTTCAGCGACGCATCAATACATTGCAAGTTATTGTGTGTATATGTGTGTGTGGGGGGGGGGGGGGGCGAATTTCTCAATCATAGATTTCGTAGCTTCCCAACACAGCAAAAAAAAAAAACAATAAATAATAACCAACCGATGTCATCCTCAGATAATCTTACATATAAGCTTCGAGGATGAAAGCAGAGAAATTAGTTCTCATCCGAGATATATCATATGTAACCAAGTGCATGTAATGTACGTATCACATGTAAACCTAAGTATTTAATGTATGTATTATATGTAAACAAATGTATGTAAAGTAAGTATCATATGTAAAAAAATGTAAGTAATGTATCAAATGTAATCAAATATATGTAATAGCTGTAACAAAAGTGTGCAATATAGAGTGATTATATCCATTGATATTGTATATATAGAGTGTAAAATTGCAAAGAAACATATGTAATAATCATCATTATGAATATTATAATAATATACGTTGTAAACAGTTATTGTTATTATTATTATTTAAAAAAAAAACTTTATGTACGAGAAAGCATTTGTTATGCATAGTTGTCTTCATATAATGTATGTAATTTATCTGAGTAATAATAATAAAAAAAAAGTATTATGTAACACCGCCAAGGAGTCCGAAGACTCATCGAGGGAGGGCATTTACCTTCAACTTTCCATCTCCACCACTCCACCAACTGCGACTACCTTCATCATTTACAACAATGCCATCTACCGCCGACCACCACTACTAGTATATTCACAGACAATCACAAACATCCATGCCCACGGCGGGATTTGAACCCGCAGCCTTTTGGCAGGAGAGCGGATGCGCCAACCACTCTGCCAACCAGGCCGAATTTCAAGGAAGTAAATACTCAAAATGTTCTCCATATCGAATCTCATAACTTCCTCCTCCTCCCGGTGAAGTTTATTAATGATTTGATCGAAGAATTACTGAAGCGTAACACAATACAGTAAATGCCTAACATACGAAAGGTATCACGAGAACTACTCCATACAGCAAAATGACAGATAAAACAACTCTTGAATCCTTAGAAATATCGCTTTAAACATCACCGCATAAATGTTCGGAAATTAGTTTATTTCAATCGTAGTGTTTAATTTGCATTCGATCATTCTATTCACTTTCCATACTAAAATGGCGATGGTTATTGATGATTGTACTTATAAATCTGATAAAGTACGTACATTTACTGTTCCCGTTATCATCACCCTGATGTTCAGTTAATCGACTGTGTTTGTTTCCTCTTGTCCATGATTTCGTAGCTTTCTTTGGGGAAGTAAAGCAAGGGACGCATAACATTTTTAATTATTTTTTGCCTAACTAAAACTGTACTCCGTAATAACTAACCTCGTAATTGATTGTACTCCGTTTAGACCTTACTAAAGTTTAAAGTAACACACCTCGCACAGTTTGAAAATCTATCTGACACTGTTTATATACTGTATATTGAGTATGTAAACTGTGTAGTGACAAGAATACTATTCAATGAGATGCTCATAACGGCATTGAATTTCAGTTGATTTCTAGGCACTCTTACAAAGAGTGCTTAGAAAAGTCAAATGTAAAATAGAAGGGCTTTGGAAATATGATTTTGTAATTAGTAAAATAGCAGGGAAAAAGCAGTAAAACAGCCATTCAGAAATGAGCCAAGTGATTGTTTTAAATATGTGGATGTACTTAGATGACTAGTTCAGTTAATGATTTTAGGAGAGTAACAGATTAATGTAAGTGATTTGGACTTCATTTTATAAGCTACAATATCTCAGACTAAAAATCATATTCCAATTCGTTGTTTTTTTACATATGACAACTGGCAATAGATGGCAGCACGTACGTCATATAACTGGAATGCATTTGCATGAAGTGAAAACAAAACAACAAATCTTAATGAATGTCAATTAAATCATCAAATTTGTGGCTAATTTTTTAAATCTATTTTATTCACATAAATATCATTTATCGTTTTAATTTTCTTGGCAGAGGCATTAAAATTTGTCTTGGCTCTAATACTACAGTTTTCTTTTTCTTCTCGCTACAAAGAGTAGATTTGGAAATCGTATTCTGATATTTTTATGGCATGATTTCAGTAGCAAGTAGCAATTGTGTGTACGCTCACTCCCTCCCTTCCCTATAAATAGATTCATGTAAAGAAACCATTTTATTGCTAAATATATGGTTTTTACGTTAGCAAACCAGCTCTACAAAATAACGAATTTTGTAGGTATACAATTTTGCATCACCTTCACTCCCATCATATATATCGTTATTATAAAAGAATGTTGTTTGGGTCATTCGCGAGAGTTCACTACGGCAATTTCCATCATAACGTAAAAGTAATAAAGAAATCTCGTCTCTTTCTTTCTCTCTCCTTTTCAGTGCAGAACACCGAGCTAATAACATCCTCAACTTAAATCAATATGAAAACAATATTTACTTTGGACATTCACCCATCCACTCACATAAAAAAATCCGGCAGTGATTTTTGTGAATGCACCACACACACACACACACACCCACACACCACGTACGAATATAAAACGGAGTAGATTCACTAATTACCACTCAGTGAAAGATGCCCATTCCTTAAAACAAAACAAGCACCAATAGGATGAGATACATAACCATGTGATTCTGAGAACCACAGTAACACTTTTCTTTCTTTTTTTATTACGATGAACAATGTGCAGAGCCAGATTCAGTCAATTATGAATGTTGCCATAGCTCTGATTCCAGGTATTCAGGGATTCTGAAACATTCCACATTTTTATGGTTTACTTTTATTTATTTATAAACTTCTTTGGTAGATGATCCCATCCTTTGGTGTGAAGATACTGCGCATTTGCTTACTGGAAGCCTCAAGGATCATTTAAAAATATCGTGCTTTTACCCAGAGTTGGTTTCTTAGTTTATTGAAGTCTGGGCCACTCATAGTACGAACGTATTTTAAATATTCGAACTTTTCAGGTTGTGTTTATTACACAAATGCAATCACATGCAATAAAGATTAATTGATTATTTAATTCAGTAAAGCAGTTTTCAACTTGATTTATTTTCCAGTGCTTTGTTTTGAAATGTCCATATTGTCTATTTTAATGAGTTTTGTAATTACATATTTGTAAAGCGGACAACCTATCATTTGGAGGACAAAAATAAAAATAGAAGAATATGCAGGGTGATCACAATTAAAGTATCTTTGTTTAAGATCTTGTAGCGCGCCATCCAGCGATCCAGATACTGCAACGTTTTACAGGAATGCATAATACATCATATAGAAGTGATATTGTGTTGGGGGGGGGGAGTAACTCCAAAATTCACCACCAGGAGGTGTCGAAAAAACACCAAATGCATGGAAATAGCATATGACACAACTCAGCCGTCGCCAGGAGCGTTTAAAAAGAAGGAACGGGATTTTTACATTCATTCTGGTCGTTAGTATCGTCCACAGTGATCACACTAACCTTGCCTTAAGGCAAGGTTAGTGTGATCACTAACGTGCTTTGATCGTGAAGCTGTACTACCTATGTTAGCAATTGCAACGATGTTATTGCCTACCGGAATTTCGTAGTCTGAACAAATGCCGAGAGATCCGCTATCTCCATGTGCTCTGCGGCGAATGATTAAACGCTTTGAAGAAATAGGATCATTAAGAGTTGGACCTGGAAAAAGTCGCAAACCAATCAGTTCGCAACAAGTGAATGAAGTTGCTACTGCCGTACCGTACTGGAGCAGGCCATGAATAACAGCTTTGGAGCAGGGATTGCACGTGTTGTATCAAAACAACACACGGATGTGCCTTACACAACTATCTGGAAAATTCTACGAAAGATTCGGCATATCTACCCATTCGTGATAACCCTGACACAGTAGTTGCACCTACAGGACTTTGAAAGCCGACTGACATTCGCTTTAACATTCCTTTCTGGAGTGAAGTTGGAGCCACGTGGGCGTGGATGATTTTGTTGGAAGATGAAGCTCAATTTCACCTGAATGGAGCTGCGAAAACTCATAATTGCCGGGTATGAGCTACTCAAAACCCGCATGCAAGCTAACAGATTCCTTAATATTCACCCAAAGTTAGTCTGGTGCGGGTTTACAGCTTCCTTTATCATTGGGCCATTCTTCTTTGAGAACATTCGCCAGATGAGTCCTGTGACCTGCTCAGTTACGTCGGAGAGGTACCACGATATTATAACCAATTTTGTTGTGCCACAGCTACAGCAACGCCTCTGCATGGATTCAATCATTTTCATGCAGGATGAGTCCCCTCCACACATCGGTTGATCCGTACAGGAGGTTCTTCGAGAAAATTTCACGGAAGTCAGAGTGATCAGCCGTGCGTTTCCCACTGCATGGCCGCCTGGTTCATCTAATCTGACCCCCTGTGACTTCTGACTCTTGGGATTTCTCAAAGACAGGATTTATCGTAATCATCCTGATAACTTGCCAGCGCTAAAGACAGCATAACGCAGCATGTGCGCAACATCAGTCCCGACCAGCTGGATTTTACCGTTGAACACACTGTGCAAAGGATGCCGTTTGTAGTATACAAAGAAGAGCAGCACATTGAATAGTAGAGCCCGTAAATGTATAACAGAAGTGAATAAATAAAAATGTGTCCTTCTCTTTCTCTCTCTCTCTCTCTCTCTCTCTCTCTCTCACACACACACACACTGATAAATTACTGCATCTACATTTGGTACATCACACAGTGCCCCTGGTGGATAATTTTGGAACTACTCTTTTTTTCTCAGATATCGCTTACGTGTATTCCTAAAAAGTGTCACAGCATTTGGATCACTGGATTCGAATTTTAATGAAATTTATATATTTTTTGGATTATTTCTAAAATTTGCTTAATCATCTCGCTTTTGGTTTAAATCCTACTGTTTTGCTGCAAAATTATGTCCGAACGTCGGTAATATTTCACAGTAAATAAAATCGCCTGAAATTAATTTTGAAAATATACAAAAATATATAGTTTAACAAATCACAAAATAAATGTAAATAAAATCAAGGAAAAGTAGGTCCACCATTGCTGTTCATCGTGATCGTTATTACTCTGCACCCTAATTGCCACGATGAGTCCAAAATGAACAAAAATAAGGTCCTCAGAGTTAAAATAATCAGTGGCATGGCCAGTAGTAGGCTTGTTGATAAAAGAGGTGAATATAAGATAAAATTATGCCTTCTGGAGACAAATAATCAGGCTTGCAATGTTCTCAAAAAGTCATATTTAGCGTCATATGATTTGCTCTTCAAAAGTATCTTAACGTACATATCAAACTCGCGAAGGCAACAGAACACCCTGCTGACGAAAGAAAAATTCTTGAGAACACTGGGATGTCCATTCCATTTACCCCTTGCAGATCCATTTCACAGGAATTTTTCTGAGTGAGGTCAGTATAGTAACTTTGTATTCAAAATTTAGGCATGCTCAAGCATTATTTATTATCCAAGTATATTGTATATATTGTGTATATTTATTATCCAAGATTTGCTATAAAATTTAACCATAATCTTCAAGGAGATTTGCGTTGCTATTTTCCCTAATACTGCTACGTTTAAGAGTCAAAACAACACCCGAGTTTCTCAGTAATAAGATATCATTGAGTAATAATAAAAACATTTTATAAAGAAATAGTAGCATCAAAATATGCAAAAACAAACGTTACAACATTACGGTAATGTGCATTGCGTGCAAATAGTTAAGCCATGATGTGTATAATAAAGGATAGTTTAAAATGTATTTAAATATTTTTTTTAAAAATGTGCATGCCCGAAAAGCTGTACAGCTTAAAATTCTAGCAATATGTACTCTAGGTGTACAGGACAAGGACGTAAAATGCGTTGATATGTCGGTATTAAAAAGATAAGGCAACTAAACTGCCTTCCTGACTGCTGAATTACAGTGCGAGTAAACATAACCAAGAACCGCTTGCTGCACCCTTCGATAGTTGGAGATTACTGTGTTCGGAAGAATGAGGTTATTTAATTTATTACTATTCGCTGATCTGATCCTCACTGGTGCGTACATTTATGGGAATAATACGATGTACATCATCTTACCACTTCGCCACTTAGATATTATTCACTGTTGAGATAGCATCAGCAACTAAACATTTTCAGAAACATTATTACGAAACACGGTTCACTCGTAAGTGAATTGCGGCATCATTTGTGTATGTAATTGATTCAAATGCTTCAAACGTTGTGATGAATATAATTACGCAACACAGATTTATGCAATTATCATATATAAAACAAAACGAAATCTAAGCACATTCACGCACGCGCACTCAAGTGTGAGCATATATGCGGTCGACCCATATTTTATTAATCAATAAAGGATTGCCTTTTTTGTCTGTAATAGCATAAGCCTTTATCTTCCCAGGTCTTACTGATAAAAGTCTTTGATTTCAACTTTATCACTTTCAAACAGTGTTGTGCGTTCCACAGATTCTTTCGTTAGTTTGAAGCTCTTTGATTAACAAACCAACAATAACTCGAAGAAAAGTCTTGTCACTTTAAATCTTAATTACACTCGTAAACGTGCTTAATCTCTTATCAGTGGTTTTGTTCTGACAACTCCTCAACCTGATATCGTCTGTTCAGCAACGTGTTACAAAAGTGATAATTTATAACAAGCAACCCGCTGACGTTTATCTTAATGAAGGCGGTTGAGAGTGTTTTAAGAGTGGCTACTTAACTTTAAATGTAAACTTTGTTAAACAAGTTCATGTGATAAAATTAACAGTCCATAAAATTTCAGCAGCTTGAAAATACTGGAAAGTGGGATTGTAATTAATTCCATTCGAGAAAAACTTTCGAAGGACAGTGAGCCACCCTTGCTACAGAATCAAAGTAAGTTATTATGTTATAAGTCTCCTATATACCTTGTGAAAATCTCCACAATATTTGCGTTCGTAAATATTGTGCATGAGAGTTTGAGGGCAGTTTTTGTTATACAAGAGGGGAAACAATTTCAGCGCGAATTTTATGCGTATCTTGGCAAACATAATCTCTAACTTAGTCTTCGCGTGGGCTCCAAACTTTCCAGAATAATAGTAATTGTATTTACAAAGTCTCTAATTTTATATTTTAAATCTTATAAATAACTTGATAGCACAATATATTTAAAGTAATCAAAATCGTCTAAGAATATAAGGGTAGGACTACCACACCCACGAAGCTGTCCCATTCTACGAAACCATTTATTCTGGAAATCGGCATTCAACAGATAGAATAGCGAAAAACTCAGAGGCATTTCCACGAGAAACATATTCTCCCCTCGCAAATGAATTGTTGGAAGCCTCCAAATATAGATGTATAGCTGAGGAATAAGACACTTTTATTATTAGCTTATTCAATGTACCTTTTATTATTATTTATATTTGGAAAATATTAATGCATTATATGTATAAGCGCATTTTCCCCTTACACAAACAATATCATTGGTATTCGTATAATTAAGCATAGCACTCAATTATATTTCAGTTGTTGTAATGTTTACTTCTACATTAATTTTATTTCAAGATGATCTCGTTTCATTGTCTTAACTTTGAGATCAGAAAGGAGCTTTAGAATAGATTTTGGAGTTCGGAAAAATTTAAATTCCAGAAAAAAAATTTAAGTTACATAAATACAACAGCTGTTTAGTTTCAAGGTGCATGCATGTCTGCACACTTCCTATTTTTTTATTTGCATTCCATGTTTGTATCTTTGCTGGAATGTGAAAAGTGAAACACAGAAACTCAGCAGTTTCTGTGTTATCCTCAGCAGTTGTGGCCTTTTCCCTATACCACAGGCTTGAACTCAACAAATAGGAAATATGATGAAATAGGGAATATTATGAAATTCATTCAGGGAATATGACTCTAGAAATCACAATCTAGAAAAAAAAGAAAAAACATGTGAAAGTGGTGTTTATTAATATGTTCCACATGGGTAATCTCTTGCTTAATAGAATAACTATGCTATTTAACTGCTTTTAATTAGAAATATTAATTTATAGTGCAATATGATTATGGTGGTAAAATTAGTCAGCAACTATACTCAGTAAATAGTGAAGCAACAGTTAATCCATCAGTTAGGTAATTTACCGACATTCAATCTTGATTCAACACTGGGCTAATGCATAGTTTGAAATTATCTTTTGGATGTAATCTGTTCGTCTGTGTCAACAACAATCGGTCTTCTGGAATGATATAAATTGTGTATAATTATACGCCGAGAAATTAATTAACTCGGACACGCCTCCTGTATGCACAAATTCGGTAATCTCTGGGACCAATTATTTACCATTAAATGTTGAGATGGAAAGGTAAATAATCCAACTTTTAAATATCAATCTGTCATAAATGATTACGGTTTTTTCATGGTATTTCCTTTAAAACAAACTAATCAGATACAACTGATCACCGCATAATGTTGAGCTGGCATTTGAAACTTTAGCATAAATGTGGGTCATCTGTTGCCGATGTTCTCTGATAGTAGCTCTATCAAACAGTTCAGGGGTGGTCATTAGAGGATAGTGTAACACACGCTAACGCTGTAGTCATGTGTATAATATCGATGTCCATATATGACTAGACCGTACATCTGCCTATGATAGATGTTCATACTTGTGTGTAGTATTTCGGCAAATTTCCTATCATTAAATATTACAGTGAACAATATTATCCATCTTGTAGCCGATCAAAGTTGCTGATAACGATGCTTCCTGTTTTCCTCATAATTTATAATCCATTACATTACGTCCACCTAATGCCCTCATCAGTCACATTTAATGATCACCCCCTATTATGCTGGTTCGAATGTGAATACATCTGCCACATTCGATCTTACGGCGTTACTCGTAACAACGATGATGCTTACGGTGGTTTACTTATTACATCGTTCAGTTGTTTACATAAAACAGTGACGAAGAATGAAGCCTAGGGAATTTGCATACTCATTTGCGTCTCGCTTTAGGAAGACGGTACTTTAGTTGTCATTTGTCAGCTGACTACTTTAGTAGAAATAATGTTTAACTCAATTGTGCTCTCCATTCTCTGTACACCAAAGGATATATAAACAACGAGATTGGTGCCTCGTAAAATGACAACAGTACACTCCAGCAATGAATGCTTAATGACGAAGTTCACAACGTGAATAGCCAAGTTGAGCAACTTTGTGTATTTCAATATGAAGAATGTATATTTAAAAGCGCAACAACGGTCCAGTATTTCTTAATTGCTATGGGATTTGCAAGTGACCTGGTCACGGCTGTTGTCAACGAATCTAAAGAAACGAACAGAAATTTATTACAGAAGTTACTGCAAAGTAATTTCCTTTGTTCCGAATTACAAATGAAATCTCATCCAGTTCGTTTAAGGACAATTGTCGAGTGTCAGTTTTAGTGAGAAGAAAACTGCATGAATGGACATTCATGTTTGCAACGGGAAAGAAAAAAATTCCAATTACAAATGATTAGTAGCAAGTAAGTTGCGATCTTTGTAACTTAATTAAACTTTAACTACCACCGGAGTTTTGAAATTTAAAATTTCAATTAAAATATTTGGTACTGCAATAGAAAACGGTCCGATGCAGTGTTCCATTGCATTTGCTTTTTTATTGGAAATTTCTAAATGAAATTAATATGCAGCAATACTAGAGGAAAAACAAAAATGTATATTAAAAATAAACAAAACGCAACTGTGTTTTATTAACACAAGTTAGTTAAATAAGATCGAAATGATTCAGCTTGAATGTATTTATTCAGCATTCATTTTGATTGTACATTCCCACCTTTCTCTTAATTGCATCTCTGTAGCAAATTCGAGAAGTATAAACGGTATTTAATTGAAAACGACTCGAGTTTGAATCCAGTATGGGAATTTAAGAGCATTTATTAGAACTTTTTACCTGAGGGGGAATCAGCCCGTCTCATTCAGCTGCTTGTTACTGAGTTCTCCTCTTGGAAATTCGAATTTATACCTCCTCAAAATAAACTGGCTGCTGATCAGAACATGTCGTTAAGAGTCATAGTACCCTCCTCTTTGTAGTCTTTGCATTTTTCAGAATTAAAATTATTCATAACTGCAGTCAGTGTATGAAGATTGATATTAAAACAAGTGCCAATTAATATTTTAAATAGGCTAACGTTTTTGGCACTCTAAATATATGAGCCGTAAGAGAACAACTGAAGTTCATCAGAGAACACTACACTATTTTGGCTTGTTTAATTACACCAGAAAAATATATAATTGAAGGATAGAATGAATGATTCTAAAAGCGATGTGGAAAAGAAAAAAGAAATTTTCCCCAAAGGAATGGAGTGATTGTTCCCCACTACAAAAATCAGGGCTGTTTTACGTAAAGCTTTTTTTTTAAATAAATATTATTACTTTATTTAATGAATAAATCACTTGCATTAGTTTAATATAATAGAATGTTCATCTTCATACGTATATTCATTTAGAAATAGGTCAAGACAAGGTAAATGGCAAAAAACGTTTAATGTAAAACCGTAGCGAGTCACAAAGTTACTCTACAAGATCTGATTGATGTTTAAATCACAGCAAAGCAACAGAAGCAATCTACATATAACGAGTATAATAGTGATAATGATGTCTGTCACGACGTTATCCTTTGGCTGTAAAAACCTGTTTTCGATGTGATCTAAGGCACGAAGAATTTTCTCAAGGGTCTTGTTCAACTTAGTCAATTTATACAGAGTTGCAAGGCTACATTTCCAGAAAGGTTTCCCGTCCAGAAGACTTTATAGGCAAAGTACTCTTGCTTCAAAGCTTTTGGCCGTAATTCTAAAATAACGAAAACACCTGATTTCGATAAAGAAACCCTCTTCGGAGGAACCTCCGCAGTAGCAACGAAACTAAAATTTCCGCTGGTACTGCAAGGATAATCGAAGCCAGCATTTTCAACTCAATGGACGTCGTTGCTACAGTGCGTCTATGGAGGTGCCCTCAAATAAGTATCTTAAATGTGTGATGTGAACTAAAGCAAGTAGTTATGTAAATTAAAAATTACAGGAAATGGATAAGCGAGAAATTCAAGTGAACGCTACTGGCTGTTATCAAGTAAAATAAAAATAAACGCATCATTATTTAATCCATCTAGTTGCTATTTATTATAAAGGATGATAACTGGGGATATGATTTCTTGGACACCGAATGAGTTCTACGATGCTAGGTTCAATAACTAGCCCACTATTTGAAGATGTGTCAAATACCATTCCAGTTTACAACCTATAGACATGTTGAGTCAATTTTCGGCTTTTTTCATCGAAATAAGCGGATCACGGTTTATTTTTGTAGTTCTGTAATTATGACATTTAAATTTTCCAAATAAATGATCATCATACCAGAACATAACATGGTATGGTATGTTCTGGTATGATGATCATTTATCATTCCAGAACATAAACTGGATGCCGCTAGTGATCTTTCTTTGCTGAATAGCATACAACATACGTAGTCATATTATTAATGCAATAACTCCTGATCAGTAGACACAGTTCTTTTCAAGACATGTCATGCTTCATAAGAGAGAGGATTGGTCACATCCGACGCCGAAATTCAAAATTCTTCTATACCGTAAAGAATTTCACAGCCATTCATGCCACTGTGGGATTCAAACCTACGACCTGTTCGTTAGAGAGCGGAGTGGAAATGAATCGACTAAAACAAATCAATAGAAGCTTTCAAGAATGTTAAGCAAACGAAATAAGTGCTTAAAACATATTTATTGTAAAAATAAAACAAATTATGAAAGACGAACTAAATAAAAGTAATGCAATTTGCTTATTCAGTGGTTTCAACAAAGGAACGAAATATGACAATAGATAATAGGAATAATCACAGGCGATATTATGGAGAACTAGTAGAATAAATTTATGTGGAGCGAGAGAGAGAAAAATCAGCCACAACTCTCAATAAAACTATATAAAAAGCGTTCATTTGCTAATATAATACTGAGGTAATTACTCACGAAAAAAAGGTATAGAACTTCTTTGAATACATACATACATATTCAAATACCTGACTTTTTCTATTTTATGGGTAAAAACGAGTTTTTATAGGGTTTGGTTTGTCTCCGTAAACAGCTTCAAACAATCAGATATATATTGGAAGGTGGATTAGATGTAAATCTGTTGAGAAATTATTGAAGATCAATGAATAATGTTAATTAGAAGGTGCACAGCGGAATCAATTTGAAAACGACGTTAAACAAGACAGTCCAAGAAAGAAATAATTACTAATCACTGCAGGAAATAATAGTATGAAGTGGAATTGTTCCAGTTAAAAAGAATTTAGAGAGAGAGAGAGAGAGAGATTGTAAAAAAAAAAAATCTGGAGTTTGGAGCAAACGTTTTAAGAAATATTCAGTGAAAGCCAAAGATGTGGTTAGGACTCTACAATAGATAACAGAAATTTGGCAGCTAATCCAAATTTCAAAGTAATGCCAAATAATAGATATAACCAACTTCTATAAACCAAGTTTGAAGATATAGAAAAATAACTGTTCAGAAATGAACCATTGATTTCGTTAGTTAGCCTAGTGTTCTGTAAAACTCTCGAGAATATGTTCGGGGAAAGATTATGCTCATTAAAATTTCACTGCCGTGCTAATAGAAATAGAGGTTACAGATTTTGATAATGAAGTTCATTAAATTAGTGTAATATTATTATTCTAAGTAATAATTTCCGACTTCTCAAAGTAAGGACATTATTAAAGGGTTAAAAACCATTAATTGATAATATTCCTAAAATGGTAATTATGAATCTCCTTCCCCATAATAACTATTTTAATTTCGAGTTTTCTTTTTTTTATTTGTGACAACCGTTGCCTTTTACCTTTGTTTCATAACTTATTTGTAATTAAGAATTGAAAGGCCGCCTCGATTTCAGAAAATAATATATACTCTGTTATGTAAATGGCAACAAAATTATTAATAAATATTAAATTATTTATGAACAACAAGTGTTCCATGAAAATCATTCTAATAAAAATGAAAAGAAATTAAAAAATCCTGTCTAATAACTGTTTGGCCAATCTTGATTAGTTTGGCTTCACCCCAGCCTATCTATGCTTCCAAGGAAATTACTCTTGTCTTTATTAATCTGTAAAAGCCGGGAGCGGAAGTAGCGGTTAAATTCAGTTGACAAAATAATAAATAAATTAATAAATAACCCATAATTGATTTGGCAGAGCTAAAACAGAATATTCTTTTTATCTTATTTCCTTACAAATGGAGCGAGAGTTTTATTAACCCTGCTTTGTGTATGAATGACACATTTGCTTCATACCCCCTCAAAATTTCTAGTGAATCTTAATGAGGATTAAACACTTTATTTCCAATTATCCCTTCATGGAAGAATTAATGAATTTTCCTACATGAAATTATGCAGAATTTTATCGTCTACGCATTACAATCAGGTACTATGAACAGTATTTAATGTGCAGATGCGAACAATGTTACTTATTATCATCAATGGGAGATGAACCCGAATGATATCATAATAATAAACGGTAGCATATAATGATGTATTCCATGATGACAGAATTATTCCATTTAGAGAAAGCGAATTTACAGATTCCCTTTAGAAAAAAAAATGGCACTTCATGATGGTAGATGTTTCAAGTTACTTGCAAACTGACAGCTTCTGAGTTATAACCTTCTAGCCTTCTGTATGAACTGCCTCAGTATTACGTAAATTAAGATATATGATATCCGAAGAATCAGAATTTTCTTCTTATTTTACCACTGAATAATTCTACTAAGTAGGGATAAAATCGAGAGTACTTATGGTAGTTATGTCGGAAAATATGTGATAGTATATATAAATTAACAATGGTGGCAAAATCGCATTTACTTGAAAAAGAACGCTCCTTTAAAAGTTAAGAAGAAATGATAAGATTCTCTCTCCTTTTTTAATAATAATTAAATCAAAACCCTTATAAACGTTAACAGTTAAAACTCATAATTTTAAATTTTGCGTAATTCTTGACGTACGAGCTTATGGAGATGTAAGACATTATTAAAACCATAGCAGTTATTCTCTGAGTGCTTCCTTTAATAAAACACAACATTATAGTGTTTGTTGTTAACAAATCCAAATGTCAACAGAGCGATATCAAAAGCTTCTTCTGCAATCAGCTTGCAAGGAAAGAGACCGGAACACAGAGAACCGCAAGAATTTCTGTAGAGCTTTGTGATATTTTGCCTTGTAAGTTTGTAATACACGATCTTGTCTTCTAACGAATTAGCGCCGACAACATTAGTAAGCTAACAATGTATGCGGGACTATTAATTTCGTATTTCATTCGCAAAAAAATAGCAGAGGTGATGACGATGGCTTTAGTACGTGGCTAAATATTCTTGTACTTGGCTATCATTCTGTTATAACTTACATGGCTAAGTGAAAACGAAGTACAAAGGTTGTTGTCATCGCTAAAACAGAATGAAAAATGGACGACACCAAAGCTGAAAAATAACTCTGGAATTGAGTCTTTCATGTGCTCAGAATGAGGTGCTATACAAGTTGATGTATGAAGGAGAAACCATTCTTCACAGCGCGTGCATCAAAAGTAGCTGACGTTTCATAACTTATTCATATACTTATTCATGACGAAGGATTATATTGCATCTATATATTATTACTTTGAAAAAGATAAGCAGCTGTCAACGAATTACATGAATTACAGTAATGTCATAGAGAAACTATTCAAATAAAATTTTAAACAAAATTATTAAGCCACTGCGCTTTTTTTTTTTCGTTTATAAAAGTCTTATTCGCAATGTGAAAGTACTGTAGTACTGTGGATAGAAGTACATTAGAGGAAAGGAGAGATGAATTTAACATCTGATTTGAACAGAATAATTCGAGTTTAACAGACTCAGTTCTTCTCAATGTCAAATTATTTGAAGTGGGAATTATCACGTGATATCACACATGACTCGTACTATCACACGCTAAATATGGATTCATAGGATTAACAAGCGTATAATGGGAATGAAAAGAAATATCAGTTTACCAACACTACATTTACTTGCATGCTCACTTTCCAATACAATTTCTGTCGGGATGATATAGGAAAGTGAAGCGTTATATTGAAATCTATAATAAACGCATCTTAAAGATTCAAATCCTGGAATAAGATTTCAATAAGACAGTTCCATGAATGTTTCATTTTATTTTAAAAACGAAATATACAGAACTAAGAATAAACTTAAAAATTTAGTTGAATTAATATATTCTTGATATTCAGCTAGAAATTAGCAATCCGTTAATATTTTAATAAAAACGGTAAATGTTCGAATAAATTCCGAGGCAACTAAGGCCAAGAGATCAATATGTTATTGGCCACTTTTTGTTTTTTTATTTCCACTGAAAACATTTCGCTACCTTCTTATCAGACTGGCTAATTCATTTTCTATAAAAAATCTTTGTAAAAGTTACTCGAACTCTAGATCGGATTCGAACCCATTGTCCTCTAAACTGAAGGTTGCATAAGTTGTGCTTTAGTAAAAATGTGATATTGATCTTATTTAAGAATTTATGACGGAACGTCAAGATTAATAGAAGAGGAGTTTTAAATATTTTAATTTAATAAAAATATTTAAAATTTCTTAAAACTATATTCAACTTCTTAAAAGTATATTTTACGCATCGTTTAAAAATTGATTTGTGCTAAATTGAATTCCACTTTCAAATTTATGCTGCCGTGTTTTCTGTGGGAACAGAAACGAATAAATTTATAAATTCGTCAGGATAGATCAAGAGACAGTCCCATGAACTGCAAAGTCAAGTTCTGTGAATAGTTAAGAAAGCTGTACTTAAGATAATAAATTGCAAAGAACTGAGTAATTTTCTCATATTAGTATCAAGAAGCTGTTAGAGATTAAGTATTACACATGAATCTCTGGAAAATCCTCATTGCTAGACGTAGTAACTACCACATAAGATATGACCATTTATGCCATCTGTTCACGCCTCTAATCTATCTCAGGACTCTCATATCTGCGGTTTCTAGTCTTTGGTCAAGTGTTTTACTTCTGACCCAGCTCTCAGATCCATAAATTAAAACTGGTTTGATCACTATCTTGTATACAGCTAATTTAGTGTTCCGACTAATTTCTCTCTTATTCCATATGAATTTATTTAATTGACTTCCCACCATACCAGCTTTGTTGATTCTGTTGTCTATTTCCATATTTCATTTATCATCTTCACTAAAAGTCGTGCCTAAGTAGCTGAAATGTTTTACTTGTTCCACAGGTTCTCCATTCACAACACAGTTGACATTTTCAATGATTCTGCCTATTTTCATTGTCTTTGTCTTTTTATTGCTGACCTTCATACCATATATATTACAACAGTTATTCAATTTACTCAGGGAATCTTGCAGACTTGAAGTAGATTTATTTAGAAGTATAACATCATCCGCATAAAGCAAAGAGCTGACATTAACATCTCCAATTTTGATATCATGTTTAATACCACTTTCCTTCATAATGTGAAGGAAAGTGGTATTAATGGATAATGTACATCCTTGTCTCATACCAGATTTAACATTAAACTATCTTCCTGTACTCCCTTCAATTTTAACTGCTGACTTACAACTCAAATAAAGACAAAGTATTACTTGATATAATTCCCCATTGACACCATATAACTGTAGCATACTGAATAGCTTCTCTCTTGGCACCTTGTCATAGGCATTTTCCAGATCGACAAAACTTAAATACAGATCGTTGTTATATTCCCATGATTTCTCAGCTATTTGTCATAAAGTGAAGATCTGATCCTGACAGCCTCTATTTAGCCTGAAACCAGATTGCTCTTCACCAAGCTTTTCTTCAACAATTCCTTTCAACCATTTCTCAAGTATACTTGCATAAATCTTACCAGGAACACTCAGTAGGGAAATACCTCTGTAATTCTCACATTCAGTTTTATTTCCCTTTTATATATATGGGTACTATGATAGCTCTACTCCAGTCATCGGGAATTCGTCCCTCTCTCCAGGATTTCTGAACTATGCAGTGCAGCCACTGTAAGACTCTTATACCACCATACTTCAGCATTTCTGGTCGAATATCATCTACTCCTGCTGCCTTTCCACATTTCAAGCCTTTGATGGCTTTTTTTTACTTCAAGTATGGATATGTATTCCTGAATGCATGCCTAGTCAGTGTTTTTTTTTACCACTGTGCTAATATTGCTTGTTTCATTTAGCAATTTTTCGAAGTAATTACTCCATACTTCAAGGATATCTTTTTCTCCCGTTTTCATGTCACTTTATCATCTCTAACCTCTTTTTACACCACTCTTTCCTCCATTTCTATGCTTCTTCAACAATCTCCAGAATATTTTACCACCTTATTGATATTTATTTTATATGTTCCTGCCAAAGTCCTTCCATGACTTTTGTTTAGCTAGTTTAACACAGTGTTTAGCTTTATTACATTTGTCTCTATATTCTCTAAGAGCACAAGCTGACTTATTTGCCAGGACCTTTTGATATGCTTTCTTCTTTTCCTTCGCTGCCGCTTTAACTTCCTGTGTCCACCATGAAGTTCTGACTTTTCTATTCTTGCAGACAATTTCACCACATGTCTATCTGGCTGAATCAATGAGAACTTTCTTCAAGGCTTGCCACTGAATCTCCAAGGTTTGGTTCCTGTTCTCAAACATTTTCATTTTTTCTTCAATAATCTTTGTGTAGTCTACAGCCCACATCTGAGAGCTGCTCAAGTTTTATTTGCGTTAAAACTTTCTTACATGTTATTATTTTCAATATAAAATTCAATTTTATCCTGCACAAGACTAAATAGTGATCACTTCCAATTTCAAATCCTCTGTACACTCTGGTGTCCTGCACCAGGGAGAAAACATCACTATCAACAATATCATACTCAATGAGACTTTTCTTATTCCTTACCTCTTCTCTCCATGCGAATTCGTACACATTTTTATGTTGGAAAATGGTGTTAGTAACAACCAGTCCATGTCCTGAGCAGAAATCCAACAGGTATTTGCCATTATTATTAGCTTTGCTCTTTTCTCCAAATTTTCCCAAAATATTTTTGTATGCCTGACAACCATTTCCTACTCTGCTATTTAGATCCCCAACAAGAACCAACTTTTCCTTTTTGATCGTGTCAGTTGCTTTCTCTAAAGCCTCAAAAAATTCCCCCACTTCTACCTTAATAGAACCTTCTGTGAAACCATAGGCACAAATAAGTCGCATTGTCCAGTTCCCCATTCTGATATTTTCCCACATCACTCTACTTGAGTCTGCCTGCCATTCAAGAAGATTAGCCTCGTATTTAGTGTTGAATACTATGGCTACTCCTTCTTTTCCTTGATTGTCATTGCCTGAATATAACATTTTGTATTTATTGCTCAGAAAGATCTCACCAGTTTTTGTCTTTTTTGTTTCAGTCACCCTATTATGTCGATCTGGTACTTATCTAATTCCTCAGCTAGCTGCATTTCTTTGCCATTCGGGATTCTTATGTTGATAGAACCGATCTGTAACTCTGGTGATGTTCAGTTGAGGTATGTTTTCAGATTTGTTCCAGTAGCTGACTTTTCGCTGTTCGCTCTGGTTCTTTGGCGAAAACAATGAGGCCTTGTTTAACCGGGCGACGCCCCAGCCGGCATGAAATTTTGTCATGTTGTACTATCATTTTGTATTTTGGTTTAAGCCAATAAGAATATAATTTGGTCGGCTAAATCCCAAATTGCCAGCCCATCCTCGTTCGTTCAATATCCAGGTAGATATACAACAGGGTGCACCACGAGAAGGTGAGGATTGGACTTTAGGTCAGAAGCCCTGGTCGGTTCTCCACATTGTTTTAAAGGCTATGTGGAGGTCTCCTCTCAGTTATACAACTTTAACCCTTAAGCACTCTGCTAGCAAACTATACCAATTAAAAGCCACAGCTTTCACATAAATTAAAACAGTAATCTATAAAGTATTAATTGAAAACATCTTTAGATATGCAACATATGCATTTGCCACTGACTATAAACTGAACAGATTGCACTCACTACAATATAAAATGATAAAACTGATTTTCTGAGAAGAAAGAGAAGATGCCTTACTCATACAGGATCAATGACAGAACAAAAAATATTTAAGGCAAAACACCTGTACCACTACACAATCATGTTAAAACTCTACTTCAACCCTAACTACAGAATAACCAAAACAGCATATTAGATAACAAGATCATATCAACAAACTACCTCACATATAAATGCAACAATCACTAAAGAAAGCCACCCACAGCTTTTTTATATCCAATGATAAACAAAACGCCATTCAAAAAGAGAAACCTTGGGACATATAGAGAGCTGAAACTGTGCTATGCAGATACTATAACAATACTGAAAATTAAACAGAAATTACTTCAAACAGGTATAAAAAGTTCTCTGAAGTACCAACACAAAGACAAACATGCCGACCCCCACTTCAACTTGCTGCCTATAAATAGAAATCAGAAGATTAAAATAGGAACATGCGGGAGAGTAGCATGTGTGCGTGAGATAGAGAAAGATTGAGTTTTGAATCTGACTTGTATTCGTTTCTGTATGTTCAATCAGACGCATAAGTGGCATTAAACAGAAACTTTACATGATGTTGATATTACAAGTAAATCAAAAGCATCCTCAGATAAGCTAAAACACAAGCTTGAAGGATGTCAACAGAATGGCAGCAGGACAACAGTGCAATGCAACATTGGTGGTGGGGGTGTAATTAATGTACATTATGTACATTTATTATTTATTAAAAAAATGCGCTCAGCAGTTCCGTACTAAACTTTAGTAGTCGAGTGCAATAAACAGAATTATGATTACCATGTCAATGCCCATGTTTAACCTGCACTTTCATTATCTTGAATGTTCTCTTCAAATAACTTAAATTTTCTTAATCACAAATTTAATCAAATAAATAAAAATAAATAATAAAACATTAATTATTACATAAAAATTATAATCAAATTCAATGGAAAAAGTGGAAAATATATGCAGCACTTCATTGAAGATTAATAATTTGTCTGCACATTGTTTTAGTTACATGTGGTTTTTTATTGGAAAATTTTGGCAAAGATGTTTTGAAATGACATTGACAGTGTTATGCTGGGTGGATGAAACTTAATGAAATTTTGTAGTTAAGATCTATATTAAAATTTTTCAGTTTTGATTTCAATCTAACATTATTACTGTGTAAACATTAGGTAGAACAAATTTTTTTTGTTTAGAGAGATAAACGGAGTAGCAGATAACACAGAATAATGTTCTAAAATACAACAAATAAGAAAAAAAATCTTCACGACCATCTACGTATGGTGCTGCATCTTAGGTAATGTTAAGTATTGTTACTGAACACTTTAAAACAATAATTTGCAAGAAAATTATTCTTTCTATAAATAGTGAAAGAAATTCACTGAAAATTATGAATTAACAGCGGTTTATGACAAATTGTCATACGATGAATTGCTGCTCGATGAATTCCCACTCATTAAATTGGTGTTTGATCAATTGTTTTTTCAACAAATTTCTTTTTCAATTAATTCCCATTTAGTAAACTATCTTTCAATGAATTTTCATAGACCCTCTCTTTTAATATTAATTTTTATGGCCATTTTTGCCTATTTTTGATAAGCTTTTCCAGAAATAATATCTAATCTCTTAATAGTTATTTGATAACTTCTTTTTCATATGTAGTTCCTGTTTGATGTTCTAGTTATCCATTTTACACTAAATTGTGTTATCTTTTCACTTGAAGCTTGCAATCCGTCACTGCTACTACTAAATGTTTCTTAAATTTCTCTCATGCAGTGCTGATATCTCTAATTCCCAAACCAGTTTGGGTTAGTTCGATAGATTTTCAACCATAGAACCATCCCAAGCTGGTATCTAAGTCTATTATAATCATCCATTTTATAATTCCACATATTCTTTTCTTCTCAAGGAGAAACCTCTCATGGATGGGTTCTCCCATAAAAAAAAATTAATTAATTAATTAAATAAATAAATAAAGTAAAAAAGTCCTCACTTTCTCTTATTTCTGAAGTTTCCCAATATCAGTGTAACTAATACCAGGAAACCCTTGCAACTTTTAACAACTGTCCTATTTATACTTGAGATCTAAGAAAGTATATTCTGCATTCTTTGATAATTTCCATTCTCAAATACACCCCTCCAAGAGTGCTGCACATATGCTCAATAGCCAGTTTCTTATACTTAGTGATTCTTAGGTATCCGGAGAGTTCATCGAAAAACAGTTTACCGAAAGACAATTCATCGAAGCCAATTCATCGAACAACAATTCATCGAAAAAGCAATTCACCGAATAAACAATTCATCGAAAATCAGTTTATCGAACAACAATTAATCGAAAAAGCAATTCATCGAAAGACAATTCCCCCAAAAAGCAATTCACCGATGAGCAGTTAATCGAAAAGACAATTCATCGAAACGCAATTGATCGAAAAACAACAATTCATCGAAAAATCACAATTCATCGAATATACAGTTCACCGAAAAATGAATTATAAGGCGTGTGGGGGCAAAGATGTGTGTGCAATTTTTTTTTTTTTTTTTTTTTTTGTTTTGGATTATTTTGAGAGGTATTTTATATTATTTGAGAGGTATATATATCTTTTTATTATCCTACTATTTATAACTATTATTTATCCTACTTCGTTCGGAAAGCGAATTTTTGGCGGGGCATACTGGTTGCAGTGAATGATATCCAGTGAGGCGGGTATAGTTGAGATGTTAAAAGAACATTTCATAAAGGGATTTCATCTTCGTGAAATTTTTTAGCTCATATTCTAACCGTTGATGAAACATGGCTTCGTCACTATGACCCAGAGAACAAACAACAGTCAATGGAGTGGAGACACAAAGGTTCTCCATGGCCAAAGAAGTTTCGAACCAAACAGTCAGCAGGGAAAGTTCTTGCCATTGTCTTTTAGGATATGGATGGTGTAATCCTTACCTTACCTCAAGAAAGGTGAAACTGTTACAGCAGCTCTGAAGGAATTGAAGGAGGTACTGAAGGAAAATCGGTTCGAGAAACTAAGCAGAGGCGTGTTGCTTTTGCAGGATAATGCACCTGCTTATGAAATCCAACAGACAATATACGACTTGGGATTTCAATATCTACCTCAAACACCATATTCACCAGGACTGGCCCCAGGGCCAACCCTAGAAATTTTGTCGCCACGTGCAGTAGCATATTTTTCCGCCCCTTCCCCTTAAAAAAAACTATTTTAATGACGTCTTAAAAGCCATGATATTAATCTAGGCTTCAACATCTCTGATCATAAATTCTAAATAGCAGCATTAGCTAATAAAAATTCATACGTTAATGAAAAAGGATCATAAACTATATTTTTTACAGAGAGAGAGAGAGAGATTTGCTCTTAATGTGCAGTATAATAAAATGATTCGAAACGTGTTATTGTACTTCGGGATCTTTTAATTTTTAAAGGGGGGGGGACACAAAAATTTTGCACTCAGGCGGCGCAAACCCACGGAACGGCCCTGAAGATCAGTCACTAAGAGTTGTGTAGATTCTAGTTAATTGTTAAGAAAAGTTAATTGCTCTCCACATGTTTACTTGTGGCACCAAATAATGAATGAATGATTCCAGGAAAAACAAAAGTTTCTTTTCCAGGCATTAAAAAATACACAGCCTATATATTTACAAATAAATGAATTGTAAGAATAAATTGCTGGTAGACAGTTTCATATCCTGATCATGTTATCAGGAAATGAACGTTTATGCTAAGAAAGAAGATATATATATATATATATATATATATATATATATATATATATATATAAGATATATATATAAGATATATATATAAGATATATATATATATATATATATATATATATATATATATATATATTCAAGATACCAAGTAATTTTATATTAACTTTGTTTTAATCCTATTTCCCAAGTAAGCAAACAGACAAGAAAGTCAAGTTTGCGCCTGTAAGTAGTGCAAGTCCATGGCAACTCTTGGTAGTGCCAGTCGAGGCATAATATATATATATATTAGTTAATTAGTTATTAGTATTATACACACTAAGAAAAGTGATCAGAACTTTATCCACCTTTACCAAGAGTTGCCTCGACTGGCACTACCAAGAGTTGTCTTGGACTTGCACTACTTGCAGGCGCAAACTTGACTTTCTTGTCCGTTTGCTTACTTGGGAAATAGGATTAAAACTAAGTTTATATAAAATTATTTGGTATCTTGAATACATAATATACCCAAGTTAAAAAACGTTATATATATATAGTTCTGTAGTACGCAAGTTTACATTACTGAAATACATGAACTTAATTAAGAAAGGAATATTAGCCACATTTTTTTACATAGAGAAAGCAAAGCATTCACTATGAAATTTCTTCACGTACCATGATGCACGGATGTCAAAAATAGACTGGACGTATAAATGCTTGTAATCTTTTTTTTTTTTTACTAAATTTAAAAAATTAAAATAAACATCGATATTTCTTAGGCAACCAAAACGAAACGAGAGAGAGTGTTCGCTATGAAATAGTAAATTGACGGAAAGAAGAATAAACATCGATATCGCCCTATCTAAGTAAACTCAAAGAGACCACACATAAAAATCAGAATTACATTAGTTGGGATGTCTTTCTAAATATAAAAAATGAATTCATTTACGGCGCCATACCATTTTTGCAGAAAATGTTGTGATATTTTCAGCTATTTTGCCTAGTTAAAGTTATGTTTGCAGCTTAGCATCATTCTACATGTCTAGAAGGAGTGATATCTAGTGTTAAGGGAAAAAACAATAAATTGATAATTTCGAATGACTGCACAGGAGCCCTCAACTATCGCGAGAAAGTGCAGTTTCTGTGGACATCTGACCTATGGTTCAAATCTTTGAACGATAGTTGTTTCAGATGTCGAATAAACTGTAGATTATTAAGTATGTGTGGTGTAAGTGTAAAGTTATAAAAGTACATTTACAAAAATGGGTACAGATATGTAAAAAGTAAAATAAAAAAAAAGTGTAAATGATAAATAATTACAATAAAACAGGCAGTTACACGTTTGACGGACAACGCACTTATAAGTTAAGATCATGTTCTCTGATCCAGTCTATAGAAGGCGGTGTCGCCTCTAGGAAGTCGCTCCTTTGACCTGTATATGCGCGAAGACTGCACTCAATGCAAATATGATGGATTGATTGGTTCGGGTGTCCACAGTCACACTCCGGTGAGGGAATTTTCCTCCACTTGTACAGAAAGCTTGCACATCTTCTATTGCGTACGAATCATGTTCAGTGTTATCCATGTCTTTCCAATTCCACACCCGAGATACAGGGGCACGCCGGCCATATGTGCAATGTGTGCCACGCACACAGGCGCCAGGATAGTAAAGGCGCCAAAGAGGAGGAAATACTTTTAAAAAAAACGTTTTTTTTAAGTGATTTTTTTATTGGAGGGGAGGATAGGAGCGCCAATTAAAGTTTTGCACACAGGCGCCAGACACTACTGGCGCGCCCCTGCCGGGATGTTGAGGCAGCAACTATCAAACTAAATTTTGAGTTGAGCATTAGTATTTATGCTCCACACTCGTTTCCATTAATTTTTAGTATTTTAATTAATCATTCTCAGATGTTTATCTTCACGAAGAGTGAGCTTTCTTGATTTCAATCTGTTAAGCTATAGTTCTGATATGTCATTATGTATAGGCAATACAGTATTTCTGAGTACTTTGTCATGTTCTCGTGAACAAGCATCACTTCTTAGATTTGGTGGTATTATGTTGCTTAGCATTGTAAGCCAATAAATAGGAGTTGTTTTAATGGTTCCAGATATAAGTCGCATGGTGCTGTTAAGCTGACCGTCAATTATCAATGGTAGTATAGCTCCTGTATATATTGTTTTCAGGGCTCATTGGCCTAATCCCTCAATCTCAATTTTCAATCTCTTGTTATCCTAGGTATTTTAGCTGACTGGCTACCTCGAGAACTTCGACCTTTGGAAAGACCGTTATGGGTTGTTTTGATTATTTGAGACAGATGTGGAGTATTTTAGTCCAGCGCTTCCCAAACTGTGGGCGCGGCCCCCGGAGCCGTTAGTTTTGTTGAGAAGTCTCAGATATAAGTTGCATTGTGCTGTTAAGCTGACCGTCAATTATAATTGACGGTCAGCTTAATTGTTTATTTATGAATAATTGTTTATATATGAATAATTATTCACTTAAAAGTGAATAATTATTCATGTTGCGGAAAAGGTAGATAATAGATAATATATTATTCATAAACTGTTATTTGTGTTTCTTTCTGGTTTATCTTTTAAAAGTTCTTATATTATCACATTTTTGAAATCAATGGTTGAAATCAACAGTTTCACCATTGAATATAAAGTTGCATCGTAAACGAAGAATTTAAAGAATTTTTGTAGAACGCACTTAGAACTTTTACTAGATAGCTCCAAGCATCACAGTTTTCCATAGTGTCAATAGCAATGGGAAACCTAGGGCATGCCGCCTTTTCGCAATTAAGAAAGAAATGTAATCAAAAATTATGAAATTAGCTCAGATTGAGATTTTAATGAGATACAACTACATATCCTATTCTGTGCAGTTAAAAGAAATCGTAAGGAGAACGCTGAAGTTATCACAGATATTTAATATATTTAACATTTAATTTCATTTCCATCTCCTAATGGGGTATTAAGGTTGAAGTTATTTCCATTGTCGAAGTTCCTTCAGAATTCAGAATTTTTGTAGAATACACTTAGAGCTTTCACTAGAAAGCTACAAGCATCACAGATTCCATAGTGTGGCCCATATATTTATTTATTTATTTATTTATTATATTAAAAGCAAGCAGGCCAGAAGAACATATTTAATATTCACTTAGACATTACACAGTCATCGAAGGCTTAGTCCATTCGGCCGAAGCATATTTATGCCACAGATGTTTGCATATGGAAAGACATTAGTGTGAAACCCATAAAATTCAAATGAAGAAACTACACATATGGCATCCTCGAAAACATTTAGTTGTTTAGGAATATACCCTAAGATAGCAGTTTGAGAGCGATCAACCACAAACAAAACAAGAAACCAAAAAAAGTCGCATCACGAAGCTGCAGACAAAAACTCAAAATAATTAACACAAACAGAAATCTTGAATGTTTAATTTAATGCGACGGATTTCACGCCCGTTTGTATCTTATAGCTTGATTTGATTTTTAATAATTTGTAAAATTATTAAAACTACACTTTCAACTTGTGAACTACACTTTCCAGTTGTCATGGCGGATAATCAACAGCTTATAATATAATATATATAATATAGTATAATTATATGTAATATAATATAATAATATATATGTGAAAAGTTTTTTAACTTGGGTATATACTATGTTAAAGATACCAAGCAATTTTCTAAACTGGGTTTTAATCCTTTTTCGCAAGTAAGCATACAGACAGATTAGTGAAGTTTGCGCCTTAGGTAATTTCAGGTTTGAGGCAGCTCGTCGTAAAGGTGAAGTAAGCTCTGATCACTTTCCCTTAGTATCTCCCCTAATGATAATAATCCTCTAATGACCACATGTAATAATCCAAAACAGGAAAGAGAATTGGTATACAAATGCATTGTTTAAAATGAGTAAATTAAAATGAATAAATAAATAAGGATGCACTAACAAAGATCATCGGGAACTAGAAGACTAGATTTCAGAAAAATAGATAATAAAAAGAAGTATAGAAAACAACAAAAACGACTGTCTTCAGTTTACAATGTAGAGTAATACTGCTTAAGAAACTTGCGGTGTTATGTTTTGAATAGTATTCCAAAATAAATGCACATTATTGCAAAAATTGAAATGTAACATAATGTATAATATAATACGTATAATAATATATATAATATATGTCACTGAATAATTGTATTTCCTTACTAATTCTCATATGATTAATTTATTATCAGTATACGAAAGTTGCTGGTAATTGCAATTACATATGGAAAATAACGGGAATATAAAAGTAGGGCAAGTTTATTACATTATACATATTATAAAAGCAAGAGAAAATGCATCACTACCAGCCTAAGTGTAAATAAGTCACTTAAACTGAATGAAAATGGAAAAGTTATTTGGAAAAAAAAAGTTCAGCAAAATCAGATAACATACATATAAACTATATGATTCATTTACAGTGTAATATCATATCACTGAAAATCAATCCGCGCGGTTAGCCTAGTGGCTATGCGCTTCGCAACCGTACTCCTGGGGAAGGAGTGTCCTAGGTTCGATTCTCGTCAATGACGTGAGGAGCTTAAGGAAATATCCAATTGTCTAGTAAATTTTCTGGAAAGCTCCATTGAGGGATCTTGGGCGTGGACAGCAGGGTTTTTTCCACCAGTTTATCTGGTAGTTTTCATCCCGCAAGCAGGCAAACCGGTCCAGTGAACATACACGGATTACAGTCAGGAATACTGACCCAGCCATAGGTCTGATTCCTCATCTGTTCCGGAGCCCGGATAAAATTTTGGGGGGAATGAGATGGTACCGTACCTCCTCATAAAGGGGACTCACGGCCGTGTATCATCATACGATTATTATTATTACTGAAAATCGATTAGTTTCAATACTTGGTAAATAAATTTGTTGACAAAAATGATAAATTTGTTGGTAATAGGAATTTTTATCTACAATATTGATCTTAGCATAAAGATGATAACTAAAATATTTAAATAATATAAAAAATATTTAAGATGCGCATGCAAATATCTTGTCTAATTTTAGTTCTTGGCTAATTCTCTACAAATGATATGTGTATGTATACTTGTAAATTAATAGTAAACAGTTATGTAAATTGCATAAAAATGAAAAAAAAAAAATAGAACAATTTCGGCTTACAGTAGAGGTCAATTTTTTTTTTTTTTTTTTTTGCATATTCTTAAATAGTTTAAAGTTCCACATTGGGCAGGAATGAAGTCTGCTGACTTGGAAGGTAAGATACAAATTGAAGTACAGGTAACTCTCGTATAACGCGGATGTTAGGTTCCACAAAAATACCGCGTTGTATAAATCGCGTTATGCGAGACTCAAATCACATAGAAAAAGTAGGTTTAGGTTCCCAAATCGTTTTTTTCTTTTTTTTTAAGATTATAAACAATGACATATTCAGGTAATTCATGTAAGTTAAGAAAACATAAACTATGCAACAAATACATAGTAAAAAATTATAAAAATTATAAATTGTATGTATACTTCATAGATGTTCTTTATTTATATATGCAATAGTTCTTATTGTATACTTCGGCTGGTTTAGTTATGAATTCAAGAAGTCAGTAATAAGACCTTGCTTACCACTATGCTACAATTTTTTATTAAGTTCATAATACGGAACTAAACAAATATCCAATTGTCTCGTAAATTTTCTGGAAAGCTCCATTGAGAGATCATTATCCATAAAATAACTTTCTTGCCAAGTCTAATCCTATTGCTAATTTCTTTAAACTGAATTCTTTAACGGACTCATCACAATCATAATCTTTGGCAGAACTTTCCCCGCCATTTGATTCGACGTCATCTTTTAATTGTACCAGTTCCTCCTCGTTTAACCCCCCCCCCTCAACGGTCAGGACGTCTATAGGCGTCCAGATAAATCTGGATACGATGAATGCTATCTGTTGAAGTTATAAGAAGTGCAATTCGGCCAGCATATCCATTAGAAGGTGTGATAAACCCTCCAGCTGAAGAGAACAGTTAATGGGATTATCTCACGCTCATAGCTGCATCTCAGTTGTCTATAACAAGGAATGCAGTTCCTCGTTCTATGCTGGGTAACTGAATCCTAGTTATATTGGATAAACTAAAAATATAGAAATTATTTTTATTTTCTCTTTTTCTTGTACAAAGCAATTTTAATGCCTGGACAAAATAAAGGTTCTTGCATAGTTTCTTCATTTAAATATTGCCTTACCTTGGAACACTAATTTCATTTTTATTTATTTTTATTTTTTTGCTAATTTTTTTCTAATCGCTTACTCCACAAAACATTTTCTTTGTTCTCGAAAAAAAATAATTCACGATAGTTATTTGATATATTTGAATTATTTTTGAAAAAAACAGGCTGCGGAGGTTCAAGATTATGTTATATTTTTGTTCAAAATCATGTTTCGAAGATTTCCTGAAGGACGTGCTTGAGCGACTCTGCTTTATAGAGAATAAAATGAAATTCTTTAATCATATCACTAATTTTTTTCTTTATATTGTGATCTTTTTGGTTTCCCTGTATAATTGGTCATTACAAAATGAAATTAAAGGTTATGATTTAAATTGATATGTATGTATTTTCTGCTAGTTCAGATATACTAATTGTATCAGATGTTATAATGGCAAAAATAGTAAGAAAATAATCATTTACACTTTCCTTCCAAAACACAAAGAAAGGACATTGTAAATTCACCCAATGAAAAAGAAAATATTACATATTTTTCTTGTTGACTGATTTTTTTTTTTTTTTTTGTAGTACAAAGAAGAAATTACTGCCCATAAGATGGTAGAATACAAGAGGGCAAAAATCTGTAGATTGATTACATTATAACTAATAGAGATATGTCAGAAAAAAATTATTTATGAAAGAGTTCTAGCATCAGCAGATTTATTAGACGTTATTACTCTTGTATAAATATTTTTTTCTTCCAGTTTAGATACATGGCATTGTTGTATTTACATTAAAATGATTGGACATGTTTCCCCAAGTGATTTACGTTTGTAACAGTTGTTTTGCGAACGATTTATAAAATAAATTCTCTGAAATATCTGCAGATTGAATAAGTCTATAACCCCCCGCCCCACCAAAAAATAAGATTATGCATATGTTCCTTTTCTTTCAAAAACAATTCAAATCTTCTTTTTCAAGATAATTGAAAGAAATAATTTATAATTTTTCGATAATAAAAATGAAACTGATCATTATAAATTAAGAACTTATTTTAGATAAATACTGTATCAGCCTGTGAAAGAAATGTCTATATTTATTTCTATGTTAGGATGTCTACTAATCAACAATTGAAAACAAAACACGACATTCTTGATGTAATTCGCACTACAGCTTGAGGCACTTTAGTGTCCCTTCTGGCTAAGTGTCCTCTCTTTTCTTTCTCAGTAGCACCCAGAGTAATCTAAGCCTTTACCCTTTTCCTCCAGCTAAGAGGATTACTATCAAATATTTCTAAGACGTATTTTACTTCAGAAATAGCAACCAGCATCTGAAGTAGAAGTAAAAATATTTAGATTATTTTAAGAAAAAGAAACAAAAATCTGAACTTTCTACTGAACTTTCTTTTGTGGTATGCATATAAGCAGTTTTACACGTTGAAAAAATAGCATAGTGTTTCTAAAATTTCAAATAATTTCAGCAGACAGTAGAACAGTTGATTTTAGATGGCAAAGAAAGAGTACAGAATTAGAATCTGCACGGTACAACAATATTATTCTCTTATTTCTTTTGTCAAAATGGTAAAATGAAGTAAGAGATTTTGAATACTATCTGGAAACTTTTCAAACCTGTAGAAATTTAGAGTGGTTATGTAATCGAATTGCAGGAGAGAATAAGGAGGGGAGAGGGGCGTAAGCATTAGAAATTCTTCAAAATAAGCATACATTTTGAATCATTCTGTATATGATATCCTTCATATTATATTTTCAACATATCTACAATGGTTACGCACTGGATATTATCGTAATATGCATCCTACAAGAAAAAAAAAAAAATATATATATATATATATATACTCTCATATAAATCCAGTATAAGTCTGCTTGCCTAAATAAACTGAATAAATGCTGTATTAAATTTGGTATAACAATCAACAATAAAAAGACGAAATGTGAACTGCATCCTGAATGGAGAACTTACAGAAGAAGCATAATATTTCAGCTATTCAGGCACAATTTTTAGTAAAGTTGGCAAATTTAAAATTTTAAATATGGAAATAGACAACAGAATTAGCAAAACTGGTATGGTAGGAAGGAAAAAGAACAAAGTTTCATGGAATTAGAGAAATTATTCAAAACACTAAAACTAGCTGTATACAAGACAGTGTTCGAACCAGTTTTAAAAAATTATGGATCTGAAAGCTGGTTTAGAAAAAAAAAACACTATCAGTCTAGAGACCGCAGATATTAGAGAGAAAGATTAGAAGCGTGAATAGAGGGCATCAATGGCAATATCATATTAAAAACAATGATATGAGGAAAGAACTCAACATTGCTAGCATTGAACAATTTGTTAATCTCAATACATTAGGTTTTTTTTATTTTATTTATTTATTTTTTTACTGTCAGCAGCGCTTATGTCTTATCAATAATAGAAGATCTCAAAAATAAAAAAATGCTAATATTTTGTTGTAAATCAACTTCTTATAACACAGAGAAGTATTCATTTTTACTCAGGAATTGATAAATTTTTACTACTTCTGTTTTGTCCGATGAAAATGTCCATGTACCATTAAAGAAACTTTCACTTCAACAGATGCTATAATGCAGAAGCCAGAAAACAGGTGGCTTTGTTTAACACTGAATACGGTAAAAAGACATTTATGTATTGCGATGGCAAATAAGTTTGTTCAGTTTATGCGTTAGTAAAAGTTTACGCCTTTACGAAATTTATCTTCACTGCATTTACTTTTCATATCGGTATCAATGCAATATCATTTCAATTTTCTAGCGAATAACATTTTCAGCGAATTTTTTCTGCAATCAATAGTTCGCGAGATGAATTTTTCTGATTTTTCCTCGCGATGAATTGTTCGGACACGAACATAGCCATATGTAAAAATCGGAAAAAGTAATCATTTGGGAAAATAACTCTTTTACTTAATTATTTATACACAAATATAAATATACGCAAAAGAAGAAATCCATCGGAATCAAATCGGGACTGCGCGGTGGCCACAAGCAGTGGGATACGCGCAGTCACCATAATGTGGAGTTGCTCCATCATGTTGGAAAATGAGGCCCTACACATTCTCAATCTGGGGAAACACAAATTTCTCTAGCATATTTAGGTATGCCACTCTCGTAATCGTCTCCTCATGGAAAAAATGGCTCAACAATGCGATCATGCATGATCGCATTGTTGAGCCATTTTTTCGAACCAACTCGAAAATTCCAAATCAGAAAACTCAACTTTAAGAAACATCTCATCTCTGGAAAATGGAAGACCACAAAAAACTTGGCGTGAATGTATAAAAAAAAGTTCTCCATCCTAAACTTATTTTCATCAAAACTGCAGAAACCGAGAAGAGAAAAATTCTACAGCTCATTTAATGAAATTGCTGAAAAGGACTTCAGCATCCTACGTTTATCAAGGATGTCAAGTGCAAAATTTGGTAGAACGAATTTCTTAGCCTATTCCTCCCCTTATTAACTGCAATTACATGTTTTCGAGGTTATTCGGGAGATAAGTGCATGCGGTACTCCTGTCTTCCCTACAGATAAATCGCTAACTGTACAATGAAGCAGGATGTACACTTACATTAAATGCTCTAAAATGCAAGAAAATAATTATTACGTTTCAATGACCGCTTCCATATGATGTCTGTATCATGAGTAACGTTCCACATTGTTACTGAACATTTTCTAAACAATAGTTTGCAAGAAAAATGACTTTTCGATGAATTCTTTCATAATTCATCGAAAATTTTTCGGTGAATTGTTTTTTCGATGAATTGCATTTTCGACGAATTGTCGTTCGATGAATTGTCATTCGAGGAATTGGTCATTCGATGAATTGCCTTTTCGACGAATTGCCATTCGTTAAATTGCCGTTCGGCGAATTGTTTATTCGGCGAATTGCTTTTTCGATGAATTGCTGTTCGATGAATTGCATTCGGTGAATTGTCTTTCGATTAACTGTTTTTCGATGAATTTGCCGGTAACCGATTCTTATACTTCCATTCTTTCAATGAACAAGTATTTCTAGAAAGCTAATTCCAAATCTATTCAAGTGGATTTGAAGCTAAGTTTATCCAAATTACATATTTTGATTATACCGCTTTCTCACTTTCTATTTATCAATTCTGCAACTTTTATTTCCTCAAAGTTGTTCTCTTTGATTCTAAAGTTCTTAAGAGTAATGTACTCATTAAGGGCTATATTCATATAATAATTATTTGACTAGACAACATACAAATTAAGACTAACCATGCTTGGGACTAAGAATTGGAAAAGGATCGCCTATTTTCCAAAACAGATAAATCCTAACCATTCTGATATACTAAGTGGTTTGATAAACTGCCTCTGTTCTTGCCGTTTCGAAATTTACATTCAGCTACAATAAAAACTAATATCCAATTCTGAGTTTTGCTATAATCCTCTATAAAAAGTAATAACGATTAAACCTTACAGTCTGATATAATCATTTTTCAGTAAGGTACATAGATCAATGGAATTACTCTGATAGAATAGGAAAAAAAAAATCTTTAAGAATTTGAACAAATTGTTAGAATACAAAATTGAAATGCTATTAAACATTTGTGTTCCTAGAATCGTAGATCTTTAAAGAAATGAAAGCCGCTAATTACCGTATATTCCGGCGTATAAGTCGACTTTTCAGCATTGAAAAAATGTACTAATTTTTTTAGGTCGACTTATACGCCTGGTCAAAAATCGATTGCTTTCCAAGAAAAAATTAGTACGTATCATACTTATATCAAATTTATTTACAGAAAAAATTATTTACATGTTATATAATTATTTATTTACAAAAGAAAATTGTTAGGTAACTACATAATTAATTAAAATTTAATTTTCACAGTCTGAATGTATGAAAAGTTCATTGTACTCTGGTTCTGTAATTTCTTCCGGTATATCTTCATATAAATTGTATTCGTTTTCTCCATCAGATTTAACATCAATTCCGTCATCATTGTAAACAAAATCATCTTCCGAGCCATCTAATGTGTTAGATATAGCACATTTTTTAAAAGATTTTATTACTGTATCTGGTTTTATTTCATCCCATGCTTTCGCTACCCATTCACACATAGTTACCAAAGACGCATGTCGCATTTGTCCTCCTTTTGTGTAACATTTCTCTCCTTCTTGCATCCATGCATTCCACTGTCTTCGTAAATTGACTTTAAATGGCTTGTTTATACAAACATCCAACGGTTGCACTAAGTGGGTTGAAGTTAACCCACTTTAAATCTGCCATATTGGTATTATTCTCTCTTAATAAAGATTTTGTGCTCTCCGTTAAATGGGATTTGAACACGTCCTACACTACAAGACTGTTTGGATTTTTTAATGCACCTTGTCGTGTATTCCAAATATTTTTTTATCCACAGCTTAACGCCTGCTTCGTCCATCCAACCATTCTCTTGAACATGGACAAAAATCTTTCTTAGAATTTTGATCTTTGGCATTGTTTTTCTTATAAAAATTATCATAGGTTTTAATTTAGTACCATCAGCCAATACAAGCTAATACAACTGTGAAACGGCTTTTTCATATCCAGTTGTTTTTAAAAGAAATAGTTTTATTTTCTTTCAATTCTACTGTTCTATTCCCGATCATGTCAAACATCCGGAGTTTCATCCATATTTCCGATTTGAGACAATAAATAATTTTTTTGCTTTCTTTTAGCAATTATAAATCTTTGAAAACTTATCATCCAAATCCTTTGGCAGCTTCTGTGGGATTTTCGTTTTTAGTCGAAGCAGCACTAAATTTTTCCTTCCCATAAACCGGCTACACCAACTCACTGTAGCTTTAAAGTTTTCGCTGTCCTTTTTATTTGCTTTGCCCCACTTCAAAGCAAATAACGAGTATTATTACTCGTTATAATGAGTCCATTTTGGCGATTTTCTCGAACTCAATCCGCAACATTATTTTCCAGAATAGGCCACTTACAAGTTCCTTTCCGTAATGCACACTTATTTTTTGGCATTTTCATTATTCAAGTTTAATTTTTTTCTCCAATCGCGAACTAGTTTTTCGTTTACTCCGAATTGAATTGCAGAAAAGCAACATTGCACTTTAGTTCACTATTGGTCAACTGGTCAATACGAAAAAGAAATTTTTCGAGTCGACTTATACGACGAGTATACTATAAAAACTGAAATAAACTCAAAAAATTCCAATATCGACTTATACACCAGGTCGACTTGTACGACGTAATATACGGTATATACATAAATTTTAAATCACCAAAAGAAAAAGAAAAGAAGCAAAATGATAGTTCAGTGAAATCTTTCGACTATAATTTTTCGGAAATCTCGTCATGCATTAATATCGATGTGTTTGCTCATTTTCACTAGGAAATAAAGATTTAAGATGCAGACTGTTGTGAGTAATGACTATATGTTATTATTTAATGTTTGCCTTATTAATAACATAGTAGACTGTTATTTTCTCCTTGAGTAAGTAGCAATGATACTGATACTGTTTTATCGATACAACCATAATATACTCGATAATAATTTATTATAAATAATTTGGTTCTTCTATTTGAGCGTTTTTATTACTACGACTAAACAAAAATAAGAGAAGTTTAAAACTGGATCCATTACAAAGCTGCACAAGTAAAACTGATGTACGAGGGAATGTCCAGAAAGTAAGTTCCGTTTCTAAATATTTTCACTGCAGTGCTGCAATCGCAATGGTGCGCATGCATGCGTGCTGAGTTTGCTGATTCGTTAGCAAGGCGTTGATGTCATTTTCAGACATTCTCGCAGTGCTTAAGCTTCTTGGTGTGTGTTTATAATGTCTAAGAAAGTCGAATTGCCCCCCCCCCCATGTAAAATCGAATCAAACCCTTAAGAAACTGCGTCGTGCGATCCAGAATAAACGACGTGGCATGCTTACCAGGGGCGTTGTTTTGATTCATGATAACGCCCGCCCACACACGACCGGCGTAACACAACTTCTCGCCACCTTCGGCTGGAAACAATTCCATCATCCCCCATATAGTCCTGACCTCGCGCCAAGCGACTTTCATCTGTTCAAACATCTGAAATCTTTCCTTGGTGGCCGGCGGTTTCAAGACGCGACGAGGTCAAAGAAGTAGTCAATACGTCGTTTGTGTCACAGGCAGCATTTTAGGACGGAGGTATAGAACTCTTGGTGCCCCGTTATGAAAAGTGCCTGAACAATGGCGTAAATGATGTAGAAAAGTAGTGAAAGATGTCTACTTTTTCCAATAAAGTTTCTTTAAGTATATTTTTGTTTTTCTGACAGCCCATCGGAACTTACTTTCTGGACGTCACTCGTATTATCAGCTTAAATTATTAAAAACGATCTATATTGAATTTCGAACTATAGATAAAAGAGTTGAATACTACAATTTTTAATTTCACAGTTCTCTTAGAAAAAAATAAAAGAGGCTTATCCTTTGATGTCGTGCAGTTAAGTGTGCTGATATTTTCAGAAACTTTATGTCTCAAGCTACCGATTGTGGAAAATATATTGTTCAAATGCTGTGCCATGATTTTTTATAATTCTTCAAGTCTTTATATTTCTTGTACGCCATATTTCTTTACTTCTTGCTTTGGAGTAGCGCCTTTGAAGTTCAAAGGCGCTAATTGTTCGACTTATTGAATTCGAACCTTTCGAATTCAGTATGACTAAACAGGGGCGCGCCAGCAGTGGCCGGCGCCTGTGTGCAAAACTTTAGTTGGCGCCCCTATCCTCCCCCTCCAATAAAAAAATCACTTTAAAAAAAGTTTTTTTTTAAGTATTTCCTCCTCTTTGGCGCCTGTGTGCGCCGCACACATTGTACATATGGCCAGCGCGCCCCTGTGACTAAAGAAAACTGAACCGATATTTATTATTTTTATATCTTTAAAAACTAGTTTCATCAGAAAAGCAGACAACAGCCCTTTAAAATACACGTCATTTATAGTATAGCGCACAATCACATGTTTTAGATGTCGTATGCAATGTAGTATGAAGCTGCTATTTGCCATTCAACATATTATTCTTAATGGCTTTTTTCCTTAAAGAATATGAGATGAGGCTATTGGAGAACATTTTTCGCAATGCAAGCCATTTACCTTAAAGACAGTGCACTATATTGTTACACCGTATTAAGTTTAGGCTCAGTTAACTTGAATCATCATATACTAGTATTACACAGAAATAATTTTGATAAGACATTTAGAATATTTTAGAATAATTTCATTATTTCGTTTGAATATCTTTGAACTAAACTATGGTAATCGAACAAATATTACATAATCAAACGAATATCTTGTCTTCATGAATTTTTCGCTTATGGATACAAAACGTTTGTTGTTTTCAATTTATCGAAATATTCATACAGAAAAAACTAGATTGTCTCAAAAATTTTAATAAAAACAAAAAATATTGCGATTAAATATGCAAGCAGTTATATCCCAACAGTACTGGAGTTTCATTTTTATTTTCAGTGTCAAATGTTAGTTAATTTTATATACAACTCGATTCCGGAAATATAAATAAAAGTCTGTTTTTGTTTTGCATTAAAGATGACTTAAAATCACAGCGAAAGCTATTTATAAATAAATCAAGATGTTTATTAAACCTTTTTTTTTCAGAGTACTGAAATGCTTTTAAAGCTGTATATCTACAATATATAAAAAAAGAAAACGTATTTTTGAAATTTCACTTCACTGTTAATCTAAGAGCTTCACATTCACTTTTAAAGCACTAGAAGTCTATCAATTTAAAAGTAAAGTCTTTCTTACATACTTGCTAAGAATATTGAAAGCAATATATTTCTTAGGAGTATACCGCTTCTTTTAAACGAAGAATAAATCGGGTAAAAAAAAAAAAAAAAACAGAACACGACGAATTGCATTTGTACTCTAATATTTACAAGGTTATTGTCCCGAGTGTTCATTAGCATTTCCTCTAAAAGAGACTTGTTTTGTTTCTAACAGACGTTCAGCATTAACAAGATGCCAAAGGAGGAACAGGAAAGAAATAGAGCAAATAAAAGAAAACCACAACATCTTTAAACCCTTGAAATGAGAACTTTTTTTCCCAGTAATCTACCGAATTTCAAAAAAGCCAAAAGAGAGAGAAATTAAAAGCCTTTGCTTGCTGTTTTACATTTTAACGCACCCCATAACGCATTACACAGTGTAAGACAGTCGTGCGATTTTTATACTTTTATTTACTAAGCGGTAGTAGTAGCACCAGTTTTGGCTGCTGTCCTAGATCGTTAACAGGTAGAAGCTGTATACATCAGACCACAGCGTGCATGGAAGTAGGCCATATCCCACGATGCAGAGGAACTAGGACTTATTTCGTTTAATTAAAACCTACAAAGCTGTCCTGGGATCCCTATTTATCTTTCCAGTACATTGAAATAAGTAAAGTAATTACGGTTTCGTGTCTGCAAACTTTTGTGAAATTTTGCCACTACAGACCGAATTAATAGCGTTTATTATTCTCATCTAAACTTAGCTTAATATAACTGCTTGTAACTTGAAAGAAAACTTTTATACTATGTGAAAGTAACCACACTTTTCCGTCAAGGTAACAAAGCGAAATTTCTTCCGGCCACCTAGCGCTAAATTTCTGAACAAAGCTTTCAGATGAAAATGCGGGTATTGTACAACGTTAATATTCTTCGTATACAAAAGTTGAATGATTAAAACAAGGAACGTGCTTAAATTATCCAGAAAAGCTGATGAATATTCTATATTAACATAATATTCATTGGTTTCATATATGAAACCAATAATGATTAAATAATATTTAATAATATTATTTATAATAATAATAATAAATTTAGAAAAATTAGTGACTTCAACTATAATATTTATTATAGTTTATTTGCGGGTAATTCATTAATGTAAGTTTACAAAATTTAATTGAAAGAGTTCTCTTGTGAATCGAAACGGGAATGAGTTGTGATGATCATAATAACCAATCAGTAATGGGAAACTGGAATTTAAACTACAAAAGAAAAATTAAAATTCGCATTAAATGATTTTTTTAATTATGATTTTTTGAATTTTCTAAATTGTGATTAGTTGTTGAAAATCTTCTAAAATGAACGGAGCATAATTGGAAAAATGATATTCATTAATCCTTCCCTTTCATTAATCCTTCAAATTTTCTGTCTGTATTTTTGGAAATAATGTATAATGAGACAGTGATATTATTTTGTAGATTTGTCGTAAAACAAAATAATGAGTGGTTATTTGTTTAGGATTACTCTTTGTATATATTAAAGATTATTGTTTAATACAATATGTGGATATCGAATTTGAAAAGTTCAGATATTTAACTGCCCGCTGCATTGTGCACTGATTTTGCATTCACCGATAGTTCTTTATAAACTATAAGCGGACATATTTCAATAAAATAAACGCTATTAACTTGTAAATGAAAAACAAAATATTGCAGTAAGTAATATTTTTCCTCGTTTTGTCTCTAAGCAGGCTACTCTAAATGGACGGAGTTTGACGAAATTTGACATTTGAGGTCATCCTCAATGAAATTTTTTGCTTTTCGTTTCCAATTTAGGTTAAAACATTTAATTGTACAAATGGGAGAAAATTTACAAAATAGTTACTTCCCACATTGGAAGGATTAAGATACAGAGCAAATGAGTACTTTAATTCCGAATCAATTAAAATTTACATGCACGCGAACTTTATGGAGGTTAGAATAATTTTCCTTGTTTTGTAGGTGAATGAAAGAAAGACAGAGGGAGGAAAGGTAATCAGCTAATGATTATTGTTTTGTGATGGTGTGATCTTCCTCTAAGAAAATATAGTTGTTTTTTGCTTGATTGTGGTGTTCATATTGTTAAAAATCTACAACCTTTATGATATCAGTGCAAACGAAGTTATAAGAAGATTGGAAACATTACTGTATAGAATATTCCGTAGCGATTTAATGCAGATTCTCAAAACTTTACATTATAGTCGAAAGTAGTATGTGAATCAGGGTCCTCTGCTTTTACACCGGTTTAGCACCTGACTAGACTCAACTGACAAATGCACTTTGATTTGAGATCAGTTATATACTTGTACGGTAATGATATGGTAAGCGTGTGCATACCATATATCATTTAGCCTACTAAAACAAACAAATTTTCTTTAACAAATGACTAAATTTCTTTTGAGCTGGAGGTAGCAAACTCGAGTTACCGTACCAACAAGTGGACTGAGATGTTCTGTGAGTAGGAATTTTCAGTTAATTTTTGTCATAAATGGAAAGTTTTTTTTTTTAATAAAATAATTTCTATTTTAAATTTAAACTTTAAAGACAAGTACGTTTTATGCTTTAAGCTAATTAATATGCACTTAATAACACACTAAAACATAGTTAAAATTAAAGAATTAAAACGCATTTGGTGGGTAGTTGTGCTGATAATCAAATTGTTACTTTTACAATCTATTTGCTCCTATGATTACGCTGGCTTTGCATGAAAGGTACTCTTTCTTCTGAGCTCCATCATCCAGAGAAAGAAACGATTTATAGGACGATTCCACGAAAATATTTTATGTGGTGAAAGCCATTTTCCAGAGTAATACCACACTTTTTTGCCACTAGTGTCTGAATATAAAACAGAGGTAAAGAAAAGCGTTTTTATTAAGGCAGCCTTTTGTAACCGTAATGGTAGCTCTTCGTTGTAAAAGAAAAATGCAGAGAGTGAGTTGCTAAAGAATGTTTTAAAGTGAGTTAATACAGTTTCCTTCTCCAGCCACTTGTGATCGCCGCAATCTGAGGTGCATTAGACTGCATTAGGCCGTACTTTGATTCTTTACGGTCGAAACTGCTTGAAAAACGTGAAACTTACTTTACTAGAGAGAGAGAAGGCGAGATCTACTCCCTCCTTGTTCTTTTCCAGCGCCAGTGAGACCAGGGTATTTAGCTCTCCAGAAGAAGGAAACTCACAGTTGTATTCAAGACCACTGTTGGGAAAAAGGACTTAACGACAGATGGGTTTGTTAGGATCGCGCACGTCTGTCGTTTTGGCACGGGGCTGTCGGCTCGTGATGGATGATCTTCCCATATTCTCTGTTAGTGACCCAAGTGAAGACATGCCTACCTTCTTCATATGCCGAACACCATTGGGAAGTACACTAAAGTGATCTCTATAAGCACGTATCAATCAGTGGCGGCGATGCGGTCTCTATCTCCTCTGCCGCTTCCTCGCAGGCCTGGCATTACACGGAGTATAGGGTGACTGCTGGGATTTGAAGTGGATGTAGAGATACCGCTATTAGCTCTTTTTTTGTCAAAAGGAACCAATGAAAGAAAAGTCATTATACAGATAGAATGTCTGATTACGTCCACTTTCTTGAGTTTTCATTCCTTTTTAGAGGCAAACATTCTCAGCTTCAAATCTAGGCTCGGAGATTTTATCGTGAATTCGGTTTAGCGTTTCTTTCCCTGCGATCGCTTTCACTGCGCCCACATCTATAGTAACTCTCTTCTTATATGGAAAACTTAAAGAATTACATTATTTTGGAATGGAATCTATTTCTTTAACAGAAAGCACTGTGCAGAGAAATGGAAAAAAAACTCTGCCTGAGCATTATGTTTAACACAATTTTCTTAAAAGAATAATTTATGAAAATAACCACTTGCTTCATAAACACAGATACGACGAAATAACTATAAACATGTGGATAGTTTTGGATGAAATATATATAATATTAAGTAGGATTTTTTTCTTACTGTCAACAGATATTAATATTCTATTTGTATGCATGGTTTGCGCATACTTAGTAAAGATATCACACCCATCATTCACTTATAAATTGTACAGTATCTTTCTTATTTATTTATCTTGAATACCCATTACGATATAATTGAAACATAGATATAAATAAAGCGAGTACTTCAAAACCGTGATTCAATTCTTTCTTTCACTTTCTTTCTTTCCTGCCTTTACCTATCGAATCATCTTCCTATACGCAAAATTTATTTCTGTTCTTAAACGTTTCATTCAGTAAGCCCTACAATCGAGCCTCCGTAGCTCAATCGGTATAGACGAAGCCCTTTGGTCGGAAAGACCAGTTCGATTCCCGTCAGTGACGTGAGGAACCTTTATCTCATCTCTTTCGATGAAAGGTGAGTTAGCCGGTCTCATACGGCGGTGGAGGGTTTTTCCGCCGGAAAGGGGAAAACCACCACCACAAGCTCTACAATAATATTGCAAAATTGTTTTCGTGGCATTTATGTCATAACTGACATGGTTTAGCAATAAGAAAGGAACATTCGTAAAACACAGTTAACGTTCGGTTTTATTAAATTCTGAAGAATGCGAGCATGTGATCAATGTAGTAGCTAAATATTTTTGCGCACAATGCGAACATTTTTTTTTAATTTATGCCATTTTTATGATACAAAGTCGTAAAACATGGCACATTAATAAGGAATGTGCTCTGAACTACGAAGAATATGCTCTGAGGATGAAATATACTTTCACACCAACAACTTTCAAATGTGCCATCTTTCAATTTCCATACGATCTCTTTTTTGTAGAAATGGCGAATAGGTTTTTGTGTCACAAGACATGCAAGCAGCTGTCGATATAATGAAAGGACTCTGCTTAAACATCATTAATCATCTTGGAAATGTGACTGGCTATAATTACGGACGTCTCAACTAAAGCTATAAAACTAAAATATTATATAAATCCATCAGCAGCGTTTGTTTCCGCAAGTGGTTCGTCCCTTTACTCGAATGAAAAATCTGAGTTTCTAGAAAAAAAATCTTTCCACCTTCGAGTAACTCACCTTGAGATAAAAAGCTCTTATAGGAGTTTCCTCCCCATCCTCCGTCATGCCTAAGATTCGAATCCAGGTCTTTCCAACAGTAAGGTAAATGTCTCGATGTTTTCACGACCCCGCTGAGAAGGTGCTGGAAGCTTGGAAATAAAATAAAATAAAATATTTAATAAATCACTGTCAGGTTATGATAAACTAGTTTTTGATCTTAATATTTTCATATTTCTAGTTCTTATATTTCACATTTCTAAAGGTTCAATAGTATCTTAGAGGCCATTCATTTGCACTGATCAGTGTATATTGTCATTCCCAATCTCAGAAACTATACGAGAGACTTTTTATCCCTCATTTTCAAGCAGGTATATTACAAAGTGTTAAATTGAGTGATTTAATTATTTTGTTTGCAGCTGTACACATCCTGAGCATCGTATCTTGAAATATTGTAAGACGGAAACGAATAACACATAGTTGGCGTCAGCATCATTGAAGTAATTTAGTGTATTTTTTTTATTATATAATTATCTGACAGGTTGGACTACAATTTGCTTTGAATTTTACCTTCAGGGCGATAAGGTTCAATAGTAACATTTTCCATCTAAAAGAATCGAAAAGTAGCAAGAAAAGTTAAAGTGGTGTTAAATATATATATATATATATATATATATGTGTGTGTGTGTGTGTGTGTGTGTGTGCATAAGGCTAACCACCTTATTCTTGATAGTAGCGGTTAAATGTAGAAAAATCCTCGACACCGTAAGGTAAAAAAGAGGGAAGGAATAATAATAATAATAATATATATATATATATATATATATCTGCAAATCTTGAATTTTTCCCAGTGCGCTTTGTGATATTGCTTATTAAAATAATAAGCAATATATGCAGATTGCAGGGAATAACAGAAGAGATAATTAGCGTTAAAAGATTTTGAATGTATGACTACTGTCGCTTAGGAAAGACGCAGTAAAGAAAATGTCAAAACATCCAACTAACTTAAGACAGTCAAACGGTTGAGCGACTGAAATTTTAAGATCCTATCAATAAATTTCAGTTGCTACGGGCTCACAGTTCTTTGTTGTAGTTCATTGAAGTGACGGGTGTTTTCTAATCAGAATGAAATGTACCGAAAACACGTACTTCAGTGAAATCATTTCTTATTAGGATCATTATTCCAATCCATTAACTAGGTTAACGCAAGTATCGAAGGCACAGGACCGAATTTAGATTAATGCCTTATAGCTCAGGCACGGAAGGCAAACCTACAATCTAAGCAACTGGCTGTTCTCGTCATCTGATATTTTCATTTTTTTCGTCAGTAAATTACGGTATTTTATTCTGGTGCGCACACTTTCAGATGCAAATAGACGACAGCCAGAGTATGGTTCACTGTTCTTAAATTTACACTTTCTTTCAGCTACTTATTTTTCAGTAACTTCTTTTCTGTGTATATATACATAAATGAATTTCTATGACATATTCTTGAATCTCAAACTATTTTCTTTACTTCAGATGAAATGAGACTCTTCCGTATTTCCTAAGAAAATATTTTGAAAATTTATATGCTTTGATATAATTATAATAAAAAACAAGAACTTGTTTTTTTTGTTTTTGTTTTTTTTTCAAAGAAATTTCAGAAATGGGAATATAATAAAAGGAAGAATACGTAGCCTCTGGTCGGAGGTACGGGATAGCTCCATTGCCTTCTAAGATCTGCTATTTTATTATTATACAAAAATTAGGAGCCACGTGAAACTTTAGTTTCAAAAATATCTGTGTACTCTAAAGATCGCTCTTTTTAAATAATCAAAGCAGAAGGAAGCATACTTCTTTGTTGGAAAGGGTAGATTCGAATCCTGTCAATTAAGTGAAATATTCTGCACATTTCAACATAATTTGTATTAGTCTGTCGCAAAGGGAAGTCAAAGGGGTTTTCCTTCGGAAAACTAATTTCTCCAATAAATTGGTGTGTGTGTGTGTGTGAGCAAAGCTTAGTTCATTATTTTCTGAAGCATCATTACTCAACCAACAAACACTGTCCATAGATTCCGTATTGAGCGCTTCAGTGAGTTCGCGAGTAGTTATCGTTGTATATGATTGTAAATTAGGAAAATAAAATTGAAATAAAACTTTTCTTTCTTCAATTAATAAATATTAGTCTAATTCAGTTTGTAATAATGACTCTTGTTGAGAAAATTATTATATATAATTAAATTTCTTATTAAGTTTCGTTAGCAAGACGATGAAATAAACTTCGCGAGCTATGACAAAGACCTCCTATGAGGAAGACAGAAGGAGGTGGAGAGACTGAGCCGCTGAAATAACAGATTGGAAAGACTAGAGTCTGTTATAGTTGTTAATGATGATGAGGAAACTTATGGAAGAATTATTATTCGTTTCACGTATTTTTGTTTCAACTTCAAGCGTTATAAACTCAAGCAACTCTTCAATTTCATCCAGAGTAGGCTTTTTAAAACAACACCATACCGTACCCTGATTCGAACCCGCAGCCTTTCAAATAAAAAACAGTAGCTTGTGTTTTACAAACTGGGCTACTCTCAATAGTGCTAAAGTTATTCCAATATGAGTAGAGACAGGCTTACAAAATAGGGGACTAGTTAAGAATACACCGACGAGGCAACTATGGCTATGAGGCTCGCATATCGTGCTAATTCCATGCTGAGTTCATATCATTTCCACTCATATAAAATGAAATAAAATGTTTAATAAATGTGAGATATGCTAACTCACATGTTCTCCATTATTACGATGCTGATTGGAATGTCCTTATATTACTAAAATGACTGAAAAGTCTTTACTAATTATCTTTGTTACGTAAACGTAATTTTAGCGCTGGGAATTTCAATAATTTACCCTTGGTTATCCTAGTGGATAACATCTTCGTAATCTAATTAAGAATGGTCAAAGTAACTAATTTCAAGTTCTCTCTGCCTTGCTTGTTTGTTTAAACGAGGGAAATCTCTGTTAGAGAAAGCAAATTTTCTGGCGTATGAGGGTGGGTAACTCATCATAAATACAATGGATGTGTTCGCATCCTGGTGTGGAATGGATGTTTGCCAGTATCTTTAGGCGGCAGGTGATTTTCGTTATCGGTTAAAATAACTAGCTTCCTTATTTGAGACCTGCATTGACATTGAAAATTTCCACGTTTGGTCTTTAAAACAACAGAGGAACCTGCTGTTTTCCAATCATGACGCAGGTTCCCCTGCGTCATGATTAGAATTCGTAAATGAAAAAGAATATTTCTGCTGACAGCGTTATTGATGACACAAAATCTAGGTGTGACAAAATATTCGGGATGACCTCCAAGTAATAGTGATGCAGTCACTTCAAAGCGCCTAGACAAATAGACGTAGAGACGAATAGACAAAGCAGAATCTGGTAGCTCACGCACCATTTATTTCAAAGTTATAACAGGCGGTGTTATGGCGTCCTATCTTCTTTATTGTGACAATGTTTTTGCCCGTTGAACCTCTGTTCTGTCAAAAAGTAACGGAAAGTGCAACACACGTGCATCAAGTTCCCCTTCATATTGGGCAATAATGATGAAGAAACGTTTGCCATTTTCAAATTTGATTTGGGAAAGGAAACGGCAAACTGAATTCACAAACACCTGAATGTTTTTTCCCTTAATTTAAGAGTTGATTAATAATGATTTTTATATATGTTTGGAAATTATGCATTACAATTTAGCTTCGAAGGATCAAATCAGAACCAACATTTCTTTCAGATATTCTACTGTTTTCACAGAACATGTAAGAAAAAACTACCCGAGAAGTGAAGCACTGGAGACTATATTCCACACCACCGGCACAATTTGTCTACTTATCCTACTTTAGTGTGCAGTTTCTGACCAAAAAGACCAGAAACTGCACATTGTTTCACTTGTTTAAGTTCTTTTTTTTTTTTTTTTTGAGAAACAGACAAACATGTTTATTTGTTTTTAAAACTCAAATTGTCATACGGAAGGGAGAAATATTTGATATCATCACGATTTAAGAAAAAACTCAGAGCTGTATTCGATCAGTTTGGTATATAGGATGGAAATGTTTTCATGATTGTGCGATAGCTGAACTTACTGAAGCAAGTTGCGAAAGACCTACCTATTTTGACGTGGCAGCGTCGAACAGTAAATAAATAAATGTTGTTATACCTGAGGAAAAATAAAAACAATTCAGTAATTTTATCACAAAAGACTGAGATATGTATGCTCATAAGGAGAGTATATTATTTATGTCAAGAGGAAAGTGGCAGCTGATCGGTTTTCTCTTTTGCTCTGAGCAAACTAGAGTTCCGGGAGAGGAAAATCATCCTTCCTCCTTATGAGATCATCTAGAAATAACTGCTCCTTTATAAATAGTGTTAATGTTTTAGACTGGATTCGAATATAATTTTTTGGAATTTTTGTCTCTTTTCACAGAAATCTTACTTTTGAGAACAAAAAAAGAGCAAACGTTTAACATTAATCTTTTCGAACCACTTTTCTGTTCTTTAAGTTTTTAAGCACAACGAAATGCATTCCAACACGGCTGAATTCTAATCAAATAGAAACTAACAAAGTTACAAAAGCACTTTGTAGAAAGAGACACGTGTAAAACTGATATGGCTTATGAAAAAATCGTGAACAGATCCGAACGTCACTGAAGAAGGTATTGTGGAACCTTTTGCTGTTTTATTTAACTCAAGGCGTTATTTTTGCTTGGATCAATAAACGGATTTCAGACAACACCTCCGATCTTCAGTCATCGTTATTATCAAAGACACTCCTTGCTCTCAAGGGTAACAAAGCCCTTTATTGCTACACAATTTAATCGATTTTTTTTTCTGTTTTAGATCTGGTTGTGCAACCTTATGGGATTTGTCCTGTGTGTGCGTCTTGTTTCTCTTCACTAACTATTCTTGTCTAATTAGATTACTTCTTATTGATTAACCTATGAGATTTCTCTTTCTTGTCTTTTGATCATTTGTTTTCTATTGGATGGTCTGCAGATTTTTCTTTTATATTTTCTTTAGAGTTTGCTGTATGTTCTTTGCTCTGATGGTTTTCATTTAAAACATTTCCATTGATTATTAGGTAGCGTGCTTCAAGCATAAAAGAAATTATTCCTGCAATACCATATATTCGCTGAATGCGTGAAAAATTCGTTAGAAAAAACCATCTTCGCATATTTTGCCCTTTGTTAGAAATAATTAGGATATAATTTGATTTTCATAATTTCTAGTTTTTTATCAGTTAATCAATGATCGCATGCTTAATGAGTCATGAAATCCATCTTGGTCAAACAATACCGTTTAGATAATTCACATATTCACATAGAGCTCACCTGCTTGCGCGACAATCGACAACTTGCAATAAACGTAAAATATTAAAATTCTAATATTTTAAGAATTTTAATATTTTAATATTTTACATGAAAAAAATAAGTTAACTGAGATTTTTTTTATCCTTGGCAACAGCTAAATTAATTTAATCTTAATAATTAATTTTAATTATTTGAAAAGTTTCATATTCTTGACAGTGTTTTTGTCCATTATATAGTATCATGTTGATACTATATAATGAAATAGATAACATAAGACGTACAACTTCTATTTATGTAAAAATGGAAGCAAAATTAAAAATAAAAAATTGAACAAATCAAGCTGCTTTCAGTTTTTTGAAAGCTTCTACCGTGATACTTAACAGTATAGGAAGAATAGCGCTGCGCATAACTATACTTTAACATATCGAACTGCTTGCTAATCTAGATTGCTATAACATATCTAATGATTCTTTTCCAGTCAAAACGATCCACCTTTTTGAATCTCCAGTAGCTGTTATGTCCCATTCGAATTTTCTCATTTCTATCTGCAAATGTTTAAGCCTCTGTGAATGCCATTTCCGAATGCAAGTGGTCTTTTATGTACTTTTAGTTAGTTGGCGCTACACGGTTGGTCGCAGATTGGTGGGCGTATGCTTCATTAATTTTTATGGGTGGTTAAACTTTTGTCAACGTGTGCTTAGTAGCGTATTGATTTATATTGAGTAAATAAAAATCAACCAAAATGTGCTTCACAACAAAAACAATGATAAACGCTGCACGAGGAGGACGAATTGAAATAAGTGAGGACAAATGTTTTGAACAATACAAATAACGAATATTTCATTTCTAATTTAAATACGGCTAATTGCTGGAAATTTGATGTTGTTCGCGTCCACTGATTTATTAAGTAAACTTTAATTTTAATCATTGAATTAAAAGTTCAAATATCGGGCTCATGCTGATCGTATAAAATGCATCTGAGGTGAAAATGTAAATTTACTGTAAAGAGAAATTTCGCTGATTCCCTTTGCTTATTTATAATTTTACCTTTTAAAACATCTGTAATATATACAGCGCTTATTAAATAAAATGATGAGAAAGAGCGACCAGGATCGTAAACAGATTCTAAACTGTGATTTTTATTTTCATAATTCATAATATAATATTATATAAAGTCTATCCCTTGATTTTAAATTACACTGCTCAAAACAATTAGGGGATATTTTAGTTTCTGTGGATAATTATAAATTTCTGCAAATAATAATTATAACTATTGGGCACTTTATACATTAATAAATATTTCTTACTTATAATATTGCTTAAATAATCAATATTTATTACAAATTTAACAAATTAAACACTTTAGCGTGAAATAAGTTTAACAAGAATAACAACAAGAATAGCCCAAAACACTTTTATTCATTTTTAATAGGGCGAATAGTCTCCATTAACAGCCAAAACAGCGGTACATCTTGATTACTTGGGCCGGATAAGATGATCAAACAGTTCTTGTGGGATATTTCCCCACTCTTCTGTGAGAGAAGTTTTGAGCTCTTGAAGCGATCGTGGTGGCACAGGTAGAGCAGAAACGCGCTTACCTAAAGCATCCCAGGCATGTACGATTGGATTGGTATGTTCTTCCGGCGAGTAATGACAAGTACTAATCGTCTCTTGAAGTTGTTGATGGGAAACCTTGACCTTGTCTTCGATAAACATCTCCAGTCTCCAGAAAGCGATTCCAAAGTCGTGAAATTACGCTTCGAGATACACGCTTGAGCGACAACTTGCTGCGTTTGTCAAGCTTCTAATCGACCAATGGCTCTCCAAGCCATGGATTCCGGGAACTCATGTTGCTCTGCCATTTTTAACAAAATAATGGGCGAACAAGTTTACAACCGAAGTGATAATTATGCACTTGGAAGTGAGCGCAACAAGCCACGATTTTATACCCCCCCCCCACATACTAATACCGCTAAGATACGTTTCGACAACTCTTAGCATGATTTTGTACGTAGTTGCGTGATGTACACTGTTGTATATTAAGAATATTTTAAAATAAATGGGTTACATATGTAAATTATTTTTATAATTTTATAATTTACAAGAAAACCAAAATGTCCACTAATTGTTTTTAGCAGTATATTTGACAGACTTTAAGATTCGCAAATGGTCACAGTTCCCATACAATACTCAGGCGCTGCAGTAAGAATTGAAGTTAGCTGGAACATTCTAATCCTATTGAATTGAGCTGCAGTTAATTGATTTAAAGATCGTAAATTTAAAGGGTGTAATATTGAGGACGCAAGCATGATATTAGATATTAACTGTCAAAGAATTCTGGAATACGATCAAATACTTGGAAATTCAAATACACAAATTCCATTTTTAATAACAACAGTTCAATTTCTAATTCATAAAGTTTAGGAGTATATTTTTAAAAACCAATGGAACTATAAAAGTTTAAAAAAACTAATAACGAACAGCAGTAGTAATTAGCATTGTATGGGATATCGCGGGGCTGAAACTTTCATTAGAATAAAACACTATTTTGATTGCCTTCCTTTGGTATAATAATAACGATAATTTTATTTGATTTTTATCCGTATTATGAAAACCGTTTATTTTGCAAAGATGATTGTGACATTATGTTTTCATGCTGCCTTGGCAACAGTATGTAGCATAGAAAAACATTTTTCTATGCAGCATACCATGTGTTGGAGTATATGCGTATATACCCCAACATATGGAGTATATACGCAACCCCAATCAAATGCCATAATGAAATGGGTGGTCTTAGTGTGATTTGACGTCCAAGTTTCAGTCTGTAAAGCAAGATTATTTCTTATTCAATTGCTTCAAAGCTGCATGAATCATAAATCCATATTCGTATACTAATTTTCATTAATATAAGTAGATCCATTTCACCTATATGCTAAATTTTATAGTAATTCTAAGTCCGATTTATTATATTACATATTTTTGTATATTATTCCAAGTAGCTATTATGCTGTTTAATCTAAATATTTAATGTTTTGATCGTGTTTTTTTTTTCCTGTACAAATGGATGAAAACATTCATCCGTTCAATCTGTTTCTGCACTTTTAATGTACATTTTAATATTTTAATATTTCAACTGAAATATTTTAAAGTACTCTAGTAAGAGGGAATCAAGGAGAAAGAGAAATTTCTAGTCTTCGATTCTGTGTACCTATATACTGTATACTCTGATCCATTACATTTATGACATCATATAAGAATAATAAAATGATCTTCTTAATTGCTATTCATTTATATATTCATGCATTCATATCATTATAAATGATTCGGTAACTTTGGATAGTTTGAACATTTTCTCAGCAAATTTCATATAATTCCCAACAGTATTAAAAGGGCTAAAGGTATGTTGATATACTTCGAAATAAATTTTTGAGAAGTTCTTGTAGGAATATTTTATAATTTTTCAGATTATTTCGTTCAAACTGTATCATTTTAATCCATAAAAATTGTATTTTTCTATTATTTCGTTTTCGGGTTTGTTTCGTACACACACGCGCGCGCGTGCAGCAACTCATCTGGATTAAAATGAAACTCTGTATTTAGGATCGGATCACTAGAAAAAAAAATATCTAGCTGCTACCTCTTGTTAGGTTTTAAGTAGAACACTTTATTCGCCAAACTATATAAAACGTTTGTGGAAATAATAAACTGCTTATATACGCTCCAGATGATGGAAATCATCTACCAAGATCGTTATCGCTACCGAGATTATTTATGAAAAATAGTTAAGCTTGCTAAAGAATATATATTTATATTCTTCAAATATACATGCTTATTATAATCTAAATTTAGAACAGATTGATTTAAGAATCTGATTTGTTGTGACTCAAAAGACAAGATGAAGTGGCAAATGGAAATAAACGCTCCATTTTAATAACTGCAAAGATGGAAGAGCATAAATTAAGCAACGCCACCGATTTTATTTCTGAAGAAGAGAAGCACTGATTTACTCCACTTAGTCAAACAGATACTTTGTACAAAAAGAATTATTTTATTCTGGTTTCCCTATTTACTGGTTGATTTACTTGATATGTCAAACAACATACAATTAAGGAGATCAGATTTGATAACAGAATGCTTTTTTATTTCGCGTTTTTTCCCCATTCCTTTTCAGAAACAGATTCTTGATCTCAGCACAGTAAGTTAGCTTTTGTTGGATACAATAAAATTTTTAATTAGTGCCGTCAGAAAAATTCTCCCCAATAATTAGACAGACAATTTCACTTTTCAGAATCGAGGAAAGATATAAGAAGTGAGTTTGAATAGGTCGCGGGGTCCGCCTTTTGATAAGGAGTCTACATTAAACACGGCTCTTTATTACGCTGATGAACTAACATAGCTGCTGTCATATCTGTCTTTACCGCTTATCCCACCCATACCATGTTATCCGATATGAACAGGAGAAGGCTGGGAATTGTGGCCCAAGTTACTAACAAGCCGTGCGCTCGAGGTGATATGTTTCATTGTTATTTAGAGTCCCAGCGGCTACTGATGAAACTCGTAGCTAAAATACCAATAACAGTTTTCCCTTATCCAGTGGCTAATTTTCTTAAATGGACAGGCAATCTTAATGGTGATTTTTGAATGACATTTGCTTTTCGCGCACATAGCATTTCGATTTCTAGAGTTAAATGCATTCATCAGTCCTTATCTTGGCAACACGCATATAGCAACGTTATTATTATTATTATTATTATTATTATTATTATTATTAATACTACTACGAATAATACTACTACTGTTTTAGACTACTACTACTACTATATTTAAACAAGCAGTGAAAATAATAGGAATTCTCCCTATCTTTCTCTCTCTTTCGGTGCGTGTCACTGCTATCATTGCGAGAAAAGTAGTTTAACGTTCTCTAATTGGAAAAGACACATTATATAGTTAAATTGGGAGAGAAGTGGATAAATTTGTTTATTTTTTGTATCGTTTATATATTTATACTATTGTCATTATTTCATGTATATTAATAAAAATTTATCCTTTTCCCCCCCTTATTCCTGAACGATACACCAAATTAATCATTCAGAGATGAACCGAAAAGTCGAATTTTCATGATGCTGTATTGTGTTTCTATAAATACTGTTTTTCTATAGTAGCCCGAAAAAACAAACTGAGTTTGACTTGCAATAATGTAATCGATTGTATGTTTACAGGTAAATGACATTTTATGGCATTCCATCAGCTAAATTGTCAATGAATGGCCATATTTTTACAAGACCATAAGGACAGAATTACATCTGCTATCTTAAAGAATAAGCTGCTACATGTGGAGCAAATCAACTATCGATTCAATGGATCCACTGACTGAAACTGTTCATTTTTGGTAGCGATATAAGATTCTTTGCAGCTGAACTACATGAGCCATTTGGCACTCAGCTATACGCCTTCATCTTAGTTCCACGGTAAATAAACGTAATGCAAGCAAATATAAAGAAACTCAGCTTCGATGCATTTCTCCATGACGATGATTTTGGTCGGAAAGACCTGAGTTTGAATTCTCTAGAGCACGAAGAACTTTTCACAACTTAAAGCAAGTTAGCCGGTCTCATAACGAAGGTCATGGCGTTTCCTCCTGGAAACTCGGGTTTTTCGCCCTGCAAAACAGACGAAGCAGAACATACAACATTATGTAGATATGATTAACTTCCTTATTAGAGCAATAATGGTCCCTATGACGCCAAGTTACTTGATCATAGGCGATCAGTGAGCCTGACACGTAGGGGGGGGATGAAATAATAATTTTCTTTCTAGTGCAGTATCCAGAACTACAGAATGTCTTAGCTGTTATTCTACAATATATACACCTTCATTTTCACCATAAATAAATTTTAAAATAATTTTTTTTCATCATAGATCGTAGAAGATGCATTGAATCATAGACCATTCTTGGTTTAATTCGGAGACCGTGGTTCAGGTTTGTTGTTCAAGAGGTTACCCGCCATAAACCCTTTGCATATTAGTACCCAAACTAGCTATTTTTGTAAAGAGATTTTTGATTGTAACGAACAAATCAGAGATTAACCTTGATATTCATGTAGATATTGACCTAGCTGAGAAATCTCGAATGGCTGTATGAAAATTTCAGTGTACTTCCATCAAGATTTGTATTTTCATGCACTAGGTAATGTAGGCGTTCATTAGAAATATCAGATAAGCCTTCAGTTATATTTAATCATAAAGTTTACAGATAATTTCAATTGCTTTTCGATATTCTATTTCGATAAAACGTTTAACTAAACAAAAATCACTCATGAAAGGGAAATATTTCAGTGAGATAGATAGTAGTGGGTCAGTCACTCATGAGATTAAATGACTTTTGCAATTTTATTTTTATTACAGCATGTAAAGCTTATGCTATTTTCCGAGAGGAGATCATAAGCAAATCAAACAGGTCTGTTTAAGTAAATCCTGGTCAGCACAAAAAATTCTGTTCATAACACTAATTTCATAATCAAAGATGGACTTCCTCTGAATTCAGACTTCGCTTTAACTAGTAATTATTATTTGTGATAAGTATATTCTTAATCTATTCGCTCGGTTTCAGAACCGATAGCGCATTATTATTGTCTATCAGTGAGAGAGAGAGAGAGAGAGAGAGAGAGAGAGAGAGAGAGAGTGGGGAGGGGTGGAGCGGAGAAAACATAACAATAAAGAAACCTGCTGAGACAGTCATTCTTTCATACAGCGAAAGAAGTAGGCAAAAGATGAAGCTTTCATAAATTAAATAATGGCTTTTAAAGTAATTATTTTAAAAGCGGCTATTTGAAAGTAATCCCTTACCTGAAATACTTACCTCGTGTTAGGTACGTCAGATAAAGTCAAGTTTCATTACTGGTTTCTATTGTCCTTAAAAACTAATTTAGATTTCTTAATCTGTACATTTTCCCTTTTCACACGCTTATACATTTTTTCATATGTTCTAATCAGTACAAATTTTTTAAAACGTTTACCTCTAAATTTACCTGAACCGTCACCTCATATTCTTTGAACTAATTTTTCTCCCACTTCTTTCAATCACTTGAATTCTAGACTTGCAGCCTATAGCAATTCTAAACGAAGATGGCAAATAAACATCTGTTTTTCAGCCTACACATCAAACTAGGATGATATTACATAAGAATATATAAGGAAAGAGAACTTATATGTAAGTGGTTATTCATGTTTATCATTGAAAACTTGGGTTTTTACTTGATAAAATACACCAACAGAAAAAACTAACAGACATAATGTTGCACAGTCTTTCTTGCTTCTTTCTCATTATCAACTAATCCTGTCAACTAATAAAATATTTTATTACCTTTGTGGAACTTAAGGACGGAGGATTTTGCAAACTTACGCTAGAGATCAAACGTGGTAATTTCCAAACGACTTTTTTCCTGCTGTAAACAAGATAGTTGTCTCACCGCTGCTGATGAAAATCATCTACCACTTAATGACAAAGACATTGTCAACAATTTGTACCATTGTGGAATTTAACTCACAGCCTGTATGTAAGCACAGATGCTGACCACTCGTCCAACACAGGGCATAGTTCAATAACTGGTACCTATATAACTCGGATATAAATTCGATCAAACTGAAAACATTAAAATATTTGAGGTCTTCCGAATATCTTCGGTTAAAATTCATTAATTATTTTGTTCCGTTAAACCATTTGAGTTATACGAGTAGATTATTTTGTTTATATATATATATATATTTGCCTTTGGAACGAGCAAAACTTTGCGATTGTCTTGCATTGCCTAAACAACTTTACTATGCAATGTAGGTGAACGTGATGAATTCAAGCACCACTCCAACAGCGTCGTGGGTATTGTTTTAGATTAAGGGAACCACGCAATAATGATGCAATATTTCAAAGGAAATGAACTCACTTGATGGTGAAGGGATGTCTGCAATCGCTTTTAATAGAAGTCTTTCCGGAATCAAATTTCGCCATTTAAGGGTAATCTTAATTGATGAACTACAGATCGTCTTATCGTCTTTATTTCCGTATCACGAATGTAGTTTAGCTTCTTTCGAAATCTTGGGATGTAAGTCACTAGACTACCTATGCCTCCTTGGTCCTTAATGAAACCGTTTCTTTACGTATTGCATCAATTCGCCAGTTAGACTTTGATATTGTCAATACAAAATGCGATCATGTTCCTCTCAGAATATCGGGGATTCCTTTACGTATTTAAGAACTTTCCTTAGAAAGGAAACTAGTTCAATGTTGTTATTAGAATATCAGAATTCTGAAGAGAAAAAGAAAAGTATAATTTTTTGTGTCTTTTTATATCCAAAGGCTGTTTAATTGTACTCATAGCTTGTGTTACTGCAGTATGTTATGTTATAATATACGTTTTTCATATTTTTTATGTACTAGATTTATTTTTATGAAATTCTTCGTTATCTTAATCATCATTAATTGGTAGCAATTTAACTTTGAAGACTTCAACATCTTATCATTAAACTTATTATTATAGCAAATAATCAAAACCACTCTGGAAAAAATTATTGGAACGTCCAGACGACGAATCTGCTTTGAAATCTTAACATTAGTCATTCTATTTAGAGAATCCACATTGTGGATAAAAGTACTCACGGATAACTTTGCTCCACAGAGGATGAATTCTCTATTGAATGTGTGCAAATTACTGGGAAATAGAGAGAAAATATTTACTTTTTTTCTGACATCACGAGAATGCAAACTATAAAATTCATCGAATACTTGCACACCCTTTCATAAAAATTCTATATATAGATAAAAACTAGTAGTATACATGGGATGTTTCCAAACTGGACGGACGGACACACACACACACTGCTTTGGGAAATAATCTTGCATCGCATATTTCATCATATTTTGCAGAATTACGTTGCAAGGTGTACCTTACAACTATCTAGATCATGGAGGCTTTTGCAATTAGTAAATAGTATTATGGCTTAGTAAATTCAGATAAGGTTTTTTATATAATATAAGATTTTTTATATAATATAAGATTTTTTTATATAATATAAGATTTTTTATGTACTAGATTTATTTTTATGAAATTCTTCGTTATCTTAATCATCATTAATTGGTAGCAATTTAACTTTGAAGACTTCAACATCTTATCATTAAACTTATTATTATAGCAAATAATCAAAACCACTCTGGAAAAAATTATTGGAACGTCCAGACGACGAATCTGCTTTGAAATCTTAACATTAGTCATTCTATTTAGAGAATCCACATTGTGGATAAAAGTACTCACGGATAACTTTGCTCCACAGAGGATGAATTCTCTATTGAATGTGTGCAAATTACTGGGAAATAGAGAGAAAATATTTACTTTTTTTCTGACATCACGAGAATGCAAACTATAAAATTCATCGAATACTTGCACACCCTTTCATAAAAATTCTATATATAGATAAAAACTAGTAGTATACATGGGATGTTTCCAAACTGGACGGACGGACACACACACACACTGCTTTGGGAAATAATCTTGCATCGCATATTTCATCATATTTTGCAGAATTACGTTGCAAGGTGTACCTTACAACTATCTAGATCATGGAGGCTTTTGCAATTAGTAAATAGTATTATGGCTTAGTAAATTCAGATAAGGCAAGCGAATATTTTTCGCTTGAGTTATCTGAACCCTGACTATTAGATAAGTCAGAAAGTCATTTCAGAATTATCTGAACCCTGTGATATCAAGTATAATAATAATTTAAAAAAATATCCTAAGCAAAATTGCATGCTGTTTTGCATCAAAATGTGATTATTACATCTGCTACACAATCATCTGGATTTTGCTGCAAATATTTGTTTTCCTTCACTTTGTTAAAACTTAATGAATGTATTTCTTTAGACCTGCGTTGTGTTGAAATAACGTGCTGTGATGAGTTATTCATATGAACAGAAAACCAAATAAAATTCGTAATTTTATAATTAATTTATAATTAGGTGATATTAATAACAACGGTAAATATTAGACTATTTTAAGCAAGTTAATTTAATTAATATAACAGTTTCTGTAGGAAGTAATTAAGCGAAAAACTAATTATAATCTTCAAGCGCACCAAAGAAGTTAGAATTATACGAGATAATTTTGTTACAAGGGAATATGAGATAAATTTAAGCTTTGAATCGTATTATAATTTATAAATGCGCATTGTGTTTACCGGGAGAAATGCTAACAAAGAGAACTAGTTGATAATCCTTGTTGTTAGTGTTAAATCTTGTTCCCATGGTTTCATTTAGTTCTGCTGAGAATCAGACCTTATTTTCGTAGCATGCGATGGATATGAAATGTGATTTCATTATGAAACACTATTTAATTCCAAAACACAAATCGAAACACATTTTAAGAGGGAGAACAATCGGAACATGTTTACTAAGTTAAAAGATTGTGACTGAAAATAAAGCAAGATTTTTTTTTGTTAATTTAATAAACCTGGGATGAGATAAACAATCCATTTTTGATTGATTAAATTTTCGATATTGAAAAAGTTATATTTAAATATAACAGCGTATACTTTTGTAGGAGTTTGGTTTTTGGCAGTACAAATCGTGTATTTTTCAAGCAGATTATAGTCTGCTATCATATTTTATGTGGTTAGAATGATTTATGAGATACTCTGTAATTTCAATAAAAGAAATCGAAACACGCATTAACAGAGAGAGAGAGAGAGAGAGAGCAATCTGAATGTGTTTACTTAAATAAAGGATTGTGAATGAAAATACAATCAACAGCTCTTCAGAAATAAAAGTAATAAATATAAGAAAACAATATCTAGAAGTTTGTGGATTGGATTGATAAGTCATTAAAATTCCGCATTTGGGGAACAGGAGTTCTCAATGAGCCTAACAATGTTTTGTGGACTAATTCTATTAAGATAAAATTAATCAGAATTACCGAACAAATACGTATGCACGAAATGAGAAACAGGAAAAGAGACATTAACAGATATTAAATTTATCTATCAATGAAAGAATATACAGAACAAAGGAAATGTGATAATTTCGAAGTCAAGAATGTCACTTATGTTTGGAATCGAGAGGAACAATCACATTCCCTCGATTTCACACTACTTCAGGATTTATATCTGAGGCGAGAAACTCAACAAATAAATTAATCCATTAATGTCATTTATAAATCTTATAAAGATGAATCAGCCTGCTGGCTGATTGTAAATATTCTTAATTAAATCTTAAGAAGTCTGGTAAGGCATCTTAGGCATTTCCTTGGAAATTCACGAAATGAACACTGGCATTCAAGAGAGATAAGAAGTAGTATATACAAATGTTACTCATTCCTTATTGACAAATTATCTACAAGACTGGTGCTGAAGGCCTGACACGAATGCCATGGTAGCCGTAGGGGGTTGGCATTGTTTGCCTCTCTTTAAATGCATGTACATGACGAAGCTTAATAAACACAAACCGGTGGCGAAGAATCAGGAGTTCAATAAATGGCGTGTTCCCTTTACAGAGGTTCCTTAGTAATATGATTTGTCAAATAAACAGTAGCGCTAAGCAAATTGCACGATCGCTATAATGGACAGTAATTCAAGTCCGAACAACGTATCTGTGCTTCGAATATATTTTGAATTCTAAGAGTATATGTCTGAACAAATATCGTCGTTGGAATATAAACATAAAATATAATTTCTACCGTTAATTATTAGTTATAGAAAACTTTACCTAAATTATTATAACTCATTTAGGAGCAGCTCCGTCAACAGAATTTACGTTAGCAAAAGCTTTTGTAGAACGTCTTATAAATGCATTATTTAAACATGAAAAGACAATAGGGCAGTACAGAAAAGAAAATATAGTATTATAGTACAGAAAATATAAAATAAATTAAAATACTACAAGTTTTTGTTGTCATACTTCATGTGTATGACAACAAAATATCATATCATCGCTAAATACAGAGACCCTGTAATGAATCATCGTTTAATAGTTCTGACTGTAAGGATGAATAATGTTTCCTTGGTCATTTTTCTAGGATATCTCTCTTTACCTCCGCATGATGCTTTTAGATAGGGAAGAGTTTTAAATCGTTTTTAAATCGTCCATTTCTCTTAATTTTGAAGTAGTTTTATTACACTACACACAATTTTCTACTACTGCGATAGGTATTTCATTTAGCAGGAAAGGCAACATCTTGCATTTTATACTGGTACGCAGTTATATTCTCATTGCATTGTCTCTAGTGCGTGATAAGGTACGTGACCCGTATTACTACTATAGTCCTGTGGCATCGCCAGAGTCATAAAATAGGTCTGAATCGAAATGTCAGTAATTATTTTGAGAAAGCAACTCACAAGAGCGTTGAAACAGTCTTGTAGATAACTAAGACCGTTCAGAACAGAAAAAGTAGTTCTTATTCTTTTTAGATTATAGAGTTAGAATAGATATTGAATAATTTATTGACATAAAACAAGGTATATGTAAGGTGCCTAAAGGCAAAAAGTTTGCAGTTCTTGTCATTTTCACACTTGTAACTCAAGCCAGCCTCAAGGAATTGCCACTGGTTTATTTTATCTTCCATCATATGGTGGTCATAGAAAACAGAAAAAAAAAGCTACGACCTACTCTGCTATTTGTTTTAAGTTCTATTTTCTTTTAGTACGTAAAACAATCAGGAAATATTTTCCATTTTAAACCAAATTTTCTTTAATTTACGAAACCAGTCAAGGTCTTCGACCGACAAAAAATACGATAAAGCATTATAAGCTTAGAAAGATTGTTCTTTGTTTAAAATAAAAACAGAAAGGAATTTTTAGTAAAGCTGAATCGACTTTTTTACTCATTTTAGCATACGACAGAATACAAAAGACAGCGCCGCTTAGTTTTCTTTCTTTACTCTGCTATGGCTTTCAAATACATGTGTTCTCTGGCAGGGCTGCCTGTTTTTGAGGGATATCTAGAGGATGAGAAACGCTTCTCATCCACATTCGTAAGAGACTGACCAAACTGCCAAACTCACCTATATTTCACAAACTCATATAAAGATTTTACGTATTAGATGAAGCCAGGTCAACTTACCAACAAAAGGACATATCTGCTGATCGAGGCGGTATTCTATAGTAATTACGGAAAAATCAGAATTTCCCAGATTTAGAATTTCGGAAAAATCAGCCAAAGAAGTAGGTTATAAAGCGAGTGCTTTAAGTATGTTAAATGTCAGTCTTTATTATTTTTCCCAGATTTTTCTCCGGAAATTCAAGTTTCCGGAAGAAAATCCTGGACCTCGAGATGAATTACGTCACGTATAGTTGAAAGGCCTTCATATAATTCAGTGAGGGGAGTATAAAGAAATGCTAATCATATAAAATTACCAAAGAGCCTAATTAGTTCACTTGGTATCGATGCCCTTCCGTTGGAAATTCCTGGATTTGAATTCCGTCTAGAATGTGAAGACACCATCATCAGGACTTTCTGGTAACTTGGGTTTTTCATCCCACGAAATAGGCAACCGGGCCAGAAAACAAACGCAATTTGTAGACATAGCAGACTATGCATATAGGATTAAATAACCGAAGCATTACGCAGCGTTCTAAGAAGCCGAGTTATTTGCCTGTGACAAGCCATCAAGTCTAATACAAAAAGAGAAGATGGAATTATTCTAATATCCCATCAAATTTGTATTATTACAAAGCAACAAGAACTCTTCATCTAGAGGAGAAGTAAGAATTATTTCGTAATCATTACATATTTCGTAACTGGTTAGTGTAACAATTTCGTTAATTCAATCGTAGAACCATTCTAATACGAGTTTGAAAATATTTATTGAAAGTCATGTTTGAATGTCGAGAGAAAAGGGCGGTAGTTTTCTAATTCATTCACAGATTACAATGTACGAATACTAATTTAATTTAGAATTAATTTTTTTTTCTAAATAATATACGATTATACCATTAAGTGATAAATTAGGGATGAGTATTATTCTGTATAAAAATAAAAAAGAAAATACTAACTGGCGAAGAATTACTGAATCAGGTTTACGAAGACAAATTGTCCTGCACGAATTTTGTAAACTACTAGATGAACTCTGTGAGCGCACAAGAAGACAAAATCTGAAAATTCCGAAAACTGTACACGGCTGATGTAGTATGTAGGAAGTGAAGTCGATAGTGAGGTGACTAATCCATATCGAGGAGCGAACGGTTCAAAATGCAGAGAAAATTTATGACCCCTGTCACCTTTACCGGAGACCATCGTTCGAGTTGAGTAGGCTTGCGTGCAATCAAACAACCCCCAGGAACACCAGTCTTTCTAGGTTGCCGTGGATCAATAAGGTGCCTGTTGGACGGGTGACGAATGTAATCACTTTCTCCTGACCTTGCAATGCATGTTGCACTTCTTGGAGAGATTAATCTTATCTATAACTTGAAATAAGTAAGACAGTCGTCAAAGACAGGAAAAGGACTGATAGTATTACATCTGTAATAAATTATTGTGTACTTCACTTGTATGTGGGTTTATATATTGGAACTGTGCAAGTAGACGGAGTATCGTCTATAATGTAAGAGCTAGCTTGAAAATCACAGATGAACTGAACCCCATATGGAAAAGCGGATATATTAATAAAAGATTGATATCCACCCACTACTTGGTTATATTACTTCTTGGTTCTTAAGAGCGTCAATCTAAATAAATAAATATGCTCTGGCGAATATACATTTCAGTATCTCTGAATGGAGGGTCCATTATTTTACCACTTCTGCAGCAGCTATAGAAAGCAAGTGTTCTTAGTGTAGGGTAAATAAAGATGACTGTCAAACGATGAGAGGAAATAATTTTTCATAGTACTAACATAGAAGAGTATTGCCATTTGCAGGCTTTTCGTAAATCACCATCATAGTTGATTTATTTCATACATACTTAGCAATAATGTAAGCTAAATGACGCGGAAAGGGTTACTTTCATTATACTGCTCTTGCATGGAACGTGAATACGAAAACAGGTTTGGATGTGCAACAGCAGAAGCGTTATGTCCACCTCGTACAATATCACCTGTACGATCATTGAATGATACTAACTTATTCGAAAGTTAGGTGGAATTAAAATGTGGATTTTTTTCGATTTTATAATAAAAAAAATGCGAAATCCGTTCTGTTTCCCTTGCCAATCAAACCCAAGTACATTTGCAATCGTTATTTATATAAATATGTCGTTCCCCTTGAATTATAAACGCAACACAATCAGAAAAAAATTGCGTTATCACAAATAATCAATGAATTTCCGATAATCAAAGAAAAAAAAATTGACAGTGGGCTCCACAGTGCACTGGGAAACGCATGTGCTCTTTGGTTGGAAAACTCTGTGTTCGATCCTCTACAGGAGGCAAGAAACATAAAGTGCATTTCAGATGAAGACGAGTTAGTTTCTACTGTTGAGATTGCAAGGCGTTTCGTCAATCAAAACTGACAAACTGCCGAACCATGAACCCATTTGCAAACTAGCAAGAGATGGAGTTAGAATTTACCGCCCTTTCTTAGTAAAACGAGGTTTAGAAAAGTCATGCTACTTTCCGTGGCAGGTCATTTGGCTTGATACGCGAAGGGAAGATAACCTAATAAGACTTTTTTTTTATTTTCAGTGGGATTGTTTTTTCAAGAACCACATTCGGAAAAAGAATAAGTAAAAAAAGCCACGTAAAGGTGTTTTTATCCGATAAATTAAGTATAGTGAATTTTGAGAAACCCACGAACAAAAGGCATTAAACAATGTTAAAAATGTTCGGATTCCTGTTCTTATAGAATTTAACGCCACGACTAGTAGGTATATTTCTTCCACCTTTTTTAAAGGCTGGCTTATTATCAATATTTCAATTATTTTCGTAATAAAATCGATCCTGGTATAATAATCGTGCAATATTAAAATCACATTAGCATTACATTGATTTTATGCTCAAGTGGGACTCTTGCTTATTGAAGGCTCGGAGTTGCTCGAGAAACACTGTTTCGTCTAGAGGCAAGTAATGTGGAATCGTTAACAACCCACGACACTAAAATGCTCTCATGTTCAAATCTTTCGCATGTAGGATTGTCATAAAACTCTTTTCTAATTATTTGAATTCCTATATTTTTTATTAAAATATTCTTGGAAATATAATGGAAACCTTATTTTGTAAAGTTATGTACTACTGTTTATTTATTACTCTCCTTCGCTTTTTTATTAAAAATAAAAATTATCCTCTATCACTATCGATATTATTAAGTTTAAGTATACGTCGTTCCCTTACCCATACTCACGTTTTCTTTATTCATTGCTCGTGCATTGTTCTTCTACTTAAAAGTGCATAAGAAACGATAACGTTTATGCCTCAAAATCTCGGGACAACATAACCACCATTAGAAGATATTTCGTTACCAAATATTGCTGGTGGCCGCTTGTCCTTTGTATTGGCAAGTGTCACATGTACGATATCGGGTTCTCGTCCCAGACATTTCTCTGTCGCATATTGCCAATAACTTATGTATATAACAAGCAGAGAACTGCGCCAATTCTGACAACGTATGTTTCACTGACTCGCCAGAGGAATGAATAATACTGTAGGACAGGCCTGGAGATAAAGGTGACGAGACTGAATAGCCCATTGCTGGGAGTAACACATTTTTTAAGAATACAAATAGCAGATATTCCGTTGCACGACCGTTATTCGCGCATGCAACGGCACTTCCCCCACGTACCTATATAAAGCGGGCAATATATACTGAGAAATGACCGCTGATTCAGTGAGCCCGGAGCCATTTCTTTGGAATAGCTCGGCCAAGCTGTGCATTATTTCAGCAGTTCATGCTGCACGGTTGATTTAGTGGCAAATTGGCGATCTGCACTGCAGTTATTCGGATTCTTCTTTGTGTCCGAATGGCTTTTTAACACTTCATATCTTTTATATCTGTAGAAGTGGTAAATTAGACAACGTCTTACATCATATATATTACTGATATCCCGGTTCATTTCCTCACCATTTGTTTCTCCTGCTGTACTATCCTGCTGTACTAAAACAAATAAATAATAATTGTTTGCTGTCTAAAATAATTTTTAACGATTCTTCTTTCCGTTTTTGTTCAAGTGTTCATAATTTTTTAGTGTTTTAAAAGCTCCTTATGCATATAAAATATTTGACAGTTTAATTTGAGATAGTTTAAGATGAGGACTAGTCTTGGTGAATTCTAAGAGATATGGTTGCTGAGATATTAGCAAACAGTGGCCGGCCGGAGTGGCGGGATTCGAACTGCAACCTGCTGGTTGCGGTTCGAATCCCATTGAGGGCATGGCTGTCTTTGATTGGTTTTAGGTGGGAAAGAGATTTCATTGCCCGTTTTGCGGACACCGTACTCCTTATTAGAGGCCTGAAGGAGCTTGAAAAAGTTCCAAGTTTGGTCTCTCGAGTCGGACTACGTAAAAAAAAATACACATACACACACACACATATATATATATATATATATATATGTGTGTGTGTGTGTGTGTGTGTGTGTGTATGTGTATTGGTCTTAATAAATGGTCTTAATATAAATGGTCTTAATATATATATATATATATATATATATATATATATATATATATATATATATATATATATATATATATATATATATATATATATATATTATATATATATTATATAAATTATATTAATATATATAATATATATTAATATATCGAAATATATTAAATAAAGTCTACTATGAACAATTAGAATAATTTTGAAGTCGAAATGCAATAATTTTAGTTACTTATGCACTAGTAAAGGCCTTCCTTGTCTATTTTCTTAGTAAGTTCCTTAAAATTGGGTGTGTAATTAGTCAAAGCAGTTCTTATAAGCTCGTTAAAACCTCGCCATGTGCCCACTCAATTACTCCCGTACCATCGCATCGGTCAAAGGTTGCGGCTCTTCTAAGTCTTACCAGAATTATTTTGGCTCCAAAAGGACGCGTAGTTAGCCACCCCCTGTACTATAGGTTTGCGAATACCCTTTCGTGGGTGGAACCACATAAAAACTATACGGTTTGCACAGTTTGTAGTCTTTGAACAAATACTTCAGGCGAATGTATACTTTTTTAGTTAATTTTAAGAAACGAACAACTTGAACAATATTGTTGTATAGTTGGCAGTGCATATGGTATAGTTCATTGCATTCTGTTACTCTATCGGAAAAAGCATATGACAAAGAAGGGGCTGGCACCTTCTTCATTCGATGATATTAAACACTAATACCAAATTCTTCCAAATGCAGTTGCAAATGCTTTACCAAGGGATGCTATAAACCATTAATAAAAATCATTGAATAATCTGAGGGCTTCGTTACAATGAACAACTCACAAACAGAAGCCCCTTGACATGAATTATTTATGAATAGGAAACATTTTGAAAATCTCGGATTACATAATGTCATCGAATGCAGAGATGTCTTATAAGCCTTCTTGTAAAGCGTAATCCCCTGGAAATTAAAATTATTCTTTAAATTTAAATTCTTCTTCTTCTTTTCTTTTTTTTTTTTTTTTTTCAAAAGGGTGAAAATCGACTAGTGTAATGTTCGGTATCGAACCCATGCCTCATCTTCCATTCAGGGGAATTTGGTGCACGCACTAGATTATCCAACGATTATAGATTTATGTATCACTAGAAATTCTAAGAATTTTCTTTAAAAAAAGGGGGGGGGACTTAATAATAATATGAATAATAATAGGGGAGTGAAATAATAATATGGGTGAAATAATAATAATAATTCGTAACTGCTTCGTAAACCTCAAGAAACAATTTTCAGAATTCATGCACAAAAATCATCTTTGTAATTATTTTTCATTAAATTTCTGATGCTTGACAGTGAAAAACTGTTTGCTAATGAATATACTAACTTCTAAAACGATGACGTCTATTTTTTTTTTACATCTATTTTTTTACCGTTTACTGATATGATGAAAATAACTATGATATCTACTTTCCTGAACAGGAAGCTTCGAACTATTGTTCAGAATTCTAAAAATAAAATATAAAATAAAATGAAATAATTGATAGATACATATTCTTCAGTCTTGTATTATATAATAATTTTGAAATAAAATGTCCTGAAAAGTTTAGCAATCTGTAATTTTTTTCTTCTCTGCAAAATGCTCAAAATCTAGTGTTGGCTTGTATACTGTCAATAAAAACAACTTCTTATACACGATTTAAACACAAAATACACACTTTTTTCTATCCGTGAATCAGTTTGTTTTTTTAACAAAATTTTCGTTTGCTGGATATTTAAACTGAAATTCTGTGTTTAATTCACACAGCTGTTCCGAAAAATAAACCAAGTCGTCGCTGTGTGGTGGGCCAAGCACGACAGATTAGAATATTACTAACGTATACTTAGTATAAGCAAGATCGAAAGTGTGCGATATGGGGATCCGCATGTTCCTACAAGACGAAGGAGAAATAAATTTCTCTTCGAAATTTATAAATAAAATGAAATATAATAATGGTACAACATGATCCTAGTAAAATGCAGCTATTTTAGGATCAGTGAAAGCTGAAATAAAATTAAATAATGCTGATCGTTACTTTTATCTGTGTTCTATATATTGCTGAACACGCATAGCGATTCCATCTTAACAATTCTGATTCTAAATAACCTACTCGAAATACTGTTCCTTGAAATACTGTTGTATTTTCTCTTGCACTGAATTATGACAATAGCAAAACCATAGCAGGATAAATCTGGTAGTGAATATCGGCTTTTAGCGCAGGTACTTAAAATACTCGCAGAAATTATACCATTGTTGCAACTATAAATATGGATACTTATTTGGACATAATACATATCTCTTTTTTTATGGCATAGAAGGTAGTCCGTAGTAACTCTGACGCCATTTCTATCTGAAATGTTTATATCTGATGAAATAGATACGTCTGATAAAAGTGACGCTTCTGGCAATGTCCTTTATTATCAGATGTCTAGAACTCATACGCTGTCAGTGAATGAAAGAAATGAAAGAGGACGGTCGAATGCCTTCTGATCTAACAAATGGCAAAAGAATAAATAATTGTGAGTTTCAAACACAAGTTTGAGATATAATTGCTTGTATTTGATCTCAAATTGTGTGTGCGTATGTGTGCACGTGTGCTTTAAAATAAAATATAACCCCGGTTCTTTTCAAACGCACTGGTCTTTTTCAGGCAATTGAACCGGTTACTTTGTCTAAGAAATATCCAAAACTAACTGCATATCTTTAGAGAGCTCCAAAACTAAATAATAATAAAAAATTGAAAAGGCGAAACACATTTTCTACTATATGCGTGTGAATTCTCTCTCTCTCTCTCTCTCTCTCTCTCTCTCTCTCCATGGATGTATCTGTTTTATGTCCATTGTATTGATTTCCCTTTGGACGCGGCTGCGGCTAAAACAGTCTGTTAAAGCTTCCAAGCTTGACCACCACATTTTCATGTTACTTTCCTTAGCTAAAAAATGCTCAAGACTACCGACCAGCTCAGAATACGCTACTGTCTAGTTAGTGGCAATATAGAGAAGCATTTTTTTTATATTATTATTTCAATGATTTCTGTGATATTATGCAACTGCGATATTTTAACATATATAATAATGGTAGGGGATTTGTATTCTTTACAACAATTTAAACATAATGAGAAATTATTACAGAAAATAATATTAAAACATTCAATATATATACCTTTTTGGTCAACTTCACCCTTTGGACAACTCGTATAGCAGAGTATATAAGTCCTTTTCGCTATACCCTTTGGTATTAATTTGGTCTAGCTACTCACTGATGAAGCCTCAAAAAAGGCTGAAACCGGTCTGGGTGGTGACCTCCTACCATTATGTAATAACAGCATACATTTCCTAGGAAGTGTGTTTTTACATTATGGAAAATACCAAAGAATAGCGATCAGAACTTTACTCACCTTTGCAACGGTATTGCACTACGTACTAGGGTCACTTGCATTAGCTCACGCTAGTGGTCGCCGATATTTTTATAGTTTACTATATTCGGCATGAAACTCTCTGATTCCAATCTTTGAATTTCTTATTCGGTTTTAAAACAATGTGGGATTTAATATCCCCTTAATTTAAATAATTCAATATATATATATATTACTGAAATATTTATAAAATACGGGTGTCAGACTGTCGCAGTAGGCCACTGCAGAGAAAAGTGTAATAAGATGATGTTATTACAATCTTCTAGTAGTATTGATTTGAGAATTTCTGGAGAATCACTTTAGACCGGCCTAATTCTATGTGAAAAGGATATTGTGACCTTACTTCTTCTACAAGCAGAGACTTTATCCCAAAACCCTAGGATATGGGATGAGCATAGGTGATCCAAGAATAGGGCTATGCAGGAGAATCTCTGAAGCGACACAACCGGAGATGAGGTCATAATGTGAGGGATACATGTGTTATGTCTGTCCGTTGTGAAGGTCCTGTAAATAAGGAAAAAACGAAGGATTTTTTTATGAAATACGCTGCGGTTTCTGCTTGAGAATGAATGATGTCAGAAGGAATTCTAGTCCATAAGCACGCACTCTATTTTCTACACGTGTAGCTAATAGGATCTACTGTATATTCCAATATTCTATCAGCCGCTCAATATTTTCAGCGACTCATAAAATTCATATAAAATGGTCTTAATAAAGAAAAATCTTATATTTCTAGAAGATATTCAGTTCTTCATACTTGACACCAGCTAACTGAAATTAATCTATAATTTATAATTTAAGTTAAGGGGATAATAAATCCTCATTATTTTAAAGCCGGATAAGAAACTCGGAGATCGAAATCTAAGAGTTTCATGCCGAAGAACTATCTGCGAGTCCAATAGTGTTGTACTACAAGGTGTTGACTTAAGCTTGGACTCGCCGAAAGTTCTTCGGCATGAAACTCTTAGATTTCGATCTCCGAGTTTCTTATCCGGCTTTAAAATAACGAGGGATTTATTATCCCCTTAACTTAAATTATAAATGAATTTAATTTATAATTAAATTCATTTATAATTTACAATACTACGAGAAGATTGTAATAACATCATATTATTACACTTTTCTGTGCAGTGGCCTATTGCGACAGTCTGACATCCGTATTTTATAAATATTTCAGTAATAAGTCTCCGAAAAAAATAGCCTCTTGGCTCTTTATTGAATTTATAATTTATTCAAATAATTTTATCTATTTCACAATTTAATGAAGAAATTTGATTTTACGACTGCATGGGCATCATTCGTGCACTCATTTACTGATAAACCTCACAAGAATGTGTGAAAATTGTAAGAAATGGATCTGGCTTCTCTGTAATCTTAACACTTCCCTATCCCCTCCCGCAAAAAGAAAAAAAAAACATTAATCACAAATAATTTACGTTAAAAATAAAATCTAAGATACTCATGAAGCCCAGCAGTTATGCCGAATGATGCTTCCTAGTGAGGCCCTGATATAACTCCGTTAGTAAAAAATTGTTACACAAAAATGATTGCTGATTTTAAACTGACTAAAGCCATGTTACTAATAAATCAGTAATACTTTTGTGCAACTAATTTCCACAAACTGTTCTGCTAAACTAGCACGTCATTTTAGGTATTAAGTAAGAGATATAACATATCTCTCTTTCTTTCTTTCTTTCTCTCTCTCTCTCTCTCTCTCTCTGAGTTCCTTTCGGTTCATTTCATTTCTTAACTGGTGCTTCAAGTTGATGTATGTCATAACTTCTGTTGTTATTTCATTTCATATTGTCTCATCTTTTATCTCGCAGTTGTGAGCTGTAGAGAGAAGCATAAGAAAACAAATTTATATATACTCAATTGACCGGGTAAATCTTCTTATTGGATATTAACACGACTATTACACTTATTAGATGTTCAAATATTTCAATTTTCATCTCCTCACCTATAAGAACGATATGATTAAAAATGACTTTTTACGAAAACGTCTTCATGCTTCTTAAAATATCTGGAACTTTCTTCATAAGAACAGTTCAAGATATGTTCAGTAAAACTTCAATAAGATTACTTTTTTTTCAGAAAAGTAATCATATTCATTATGCTCAATACTGCTATTTATGTTTAATAAGCATTTTTCGTTTTTTACTGAAGTAAACACAGTGATGAAAACTTCTAGCATCTATTGTTTCTCTGAAATCAGTTAAAGAAAATTACATTTCTCGATTTATTCATCTCTTCTGCCCGCACAGATCATGATGTAGAATTTCAAGCAGTACCCTTTGCCATTTTCAGTCAAGTCAGGGGAGAAACGCTGACACACGTGCATGGATCCTTGCTTAGTGTATAGGTTCACGCTGTGCCGAAACAGACACGGCATGATAAATTGTAAGTTTCCTTCTCTAAGGATGAAGCACCACGATGCATTATCCAGCCTTTGTAATGCTCTTTCTTAGAGAAAACACTTTTTTTTTTCTCCTCTTGTTCATGAGTATATTTCTTATCCTTTTTTTTTTTTTTTTTTGGACTCTGATCTCTTTATTTGCTTTTTAGCAGTGCAGATCGCTATTAAGGTCAATAAACAGCACGTGGTGATAGTCGGTAAAGTTACGGAAGGGTTGTAAACAACACTCTTTTCTAAAAAAAATAAATAAAAAATGTTCCGACCGCTGCATCTTTTACGTCCGAAGGGAAAAGTAGATCACGTTAAAAACGAATTAGGAGAGTTACAAAGTATTGTGTTTTTCTTCGATATTGCAAGCCTTAGTCATCCCGAGTGGCACAAATTGAAGAAAAATGCTGTAGGCTGACAATGAAAATAACATGTCTGGATATAGGAGATGAAACATGTGCGTGACAGCAATGGAAGGTGTTGTTTTGGAAGTTGCTGAGTATAGAGCTGATGCCGAGAGCATCTCCCACAAACCGGTTCTTAAATGGTCGTGCACAACTATTTAAAATTACGAGTAACAGCACACACAAACAGAAATTTCTTGGTATTAAGGGAATATGTTTTCTTCTTGTTCAACGTATAAAGTTCCTATTGCTAGCGTTCGAAAGTTAACTGAAGTTATTTCTTCGTTTTCGAAAATAAAGAAATTAGATCTCGGGGATAAATTGTTTCTTTCTTTGTTTCGTATCTCATAAATAGAAGTTTTCACCATACATTTCTTGTCTGAGAACTCCGTAATGTCATTTTGCTTCTGTCAATAAATATAGTAGAAATGGTGAACTTTACTAATGGATTTGGACATTCACAGTGAGGAAAACTCATAAAAAAGTTACCATTTGATTAGCACTGTTAAAGCTTTATGAAAAATAAATTTCATACATTTTATGCGTTTTATTCTTGTCGATCGTATATTCTCTGACGTTCATTTTATATGCGGATATTTCTCTAACCACTCCCATCCTTTCTATCCAGAAAAGATCACGCGAGGTCCTATTTTTCATATTATAGTTGAAGTGAAGTTAACGGCATGTTATCCAGTTTGGGCATGAATAAAACAAGAAGACAAATGATAACTTCAACCAGATTAAGATTACGATGACACCTTGAAAGGGGATGGATGGAAGGTGTTCTCATCTCGAAAATGCACTTGCTTATCGATTCCAGACGTGATAAAACAACATTGAAAAGACGCAGAACAGAGTGATGGACTAAACCTCCCTAAATGTGTCTAATAAGAAATTCTTTTAAGTCAAAAGCATTTATGCAGCGAGAGAAACCTTAAAAGTTTTGAACGAGCCTTAAAATGTCGATCAACTTTAAAAGCTTCTGATTTGTTCTTTTATACACTGACGTCTAAAATAATTTCCATCACAATAATATTCTTCATACATAGCAATCCGCTGTAATGTGTGCTGTACCTGTGTTAGTCTTCCTTCAGGTTTTGTTAAACAGTTTAGTGGATATGATGTTCAACATTTTCAAATAAGTTTGGATTATTCCTAATCTAAAGGAGAGTTTTGTATTTGAAAAGATATTCCTAATGATGGATCAGCTGCTCGGGAGACACCGTACTCATCTAATTATTTTCCTGAGATCTCTTAGTTGCTTTTTAGTTTATAAGTAGAAACTGAGTGAAACAGCATTTCCTTTTAATTTTACAAGAAATTCCATCTATAATAAACATGGAAATAAACATTTGTAATTATGAATTCATGAAGCATTTAAGTATTTGTGTGGACTTCATACTCATAATATACTTTAATATTTTGTGTAAAGTGGTATTAATGCTTTTTTTAGTATTTTTCCTCGGATTCTTTTCTGTACTAGGTTATTTTATAAACTTTTCGATGTTTTTCTTTATGCTTTACAATTTTTGGAAACTTTCTAATTAATAAACTCTTAAATCTTATCTTGTAAAACACAAAGCTTGTTTTTTTTCTCCTTAGAGGAAAAAAGATGAAATATAATCTTTCCAGCCATAACCTTAAGTTAAAAAAGAGTGTTTAGCACTGAACCGTATTAAACTATCGACCCAAAATTATATAGCTTTGGCTGATAATTATTATGTTAAGAACAAGGAAAACAGTATTATCTAATCATTACAAGAAAAAAAAAGTAAATAACGCCTACGCATTTATAGCATTTTTTAAACAATTTTTTTTGTAACTTCACAAGTCCTTAGTTCATAAATACCCACCTAGGAAGCCAGTTAATTAATTTTACATTTAAGGTAAGCAATAGAATGTGGGAAACGGCTTCTTGTAAGCTTTATGGCTCTTATCAAGTCATAGTGGTGGAGCAATAAAAGTATTTTTTAGAGAGTTGTAATTAGAGTTTTTGGCTATTTATTTACACATAATTTCATATATTTTATTAAACTATGCATTGATTGAATTCATATCCAGCCTATAAAATTAGCGTTCCCATAGGATAAAAGAAAGAAATAATTTTACTAGGTATAAGATCCCATTATTTCTACTGTAGCGCGAAGCACCGATATATTATGGTCTGCCTGCAGTATCTGCTATCCACATCAACAGATCACGTATTTTTAGAACAAAATGTAATACTAATAAAAGCAAAACATTGAAATAGCATGAACTAGTTTTTTGACATGTTATTTATTGCGCAATAATATTGTAGGCATTCATATTAGACAATAACTTAAATTTTATTACACATATCAAAAACCCGGGTTTTTTCAAATAATTCTCCCACATTGCTTACCCACACTTTTCCCAAACCCCCTTCCTTTAGCAGCTTAACAGTAGACGAATGTATATCGCCAGGACAAGGAGACAGCCAACAACATCCAAAAAGGTATGTCCGAATTTTCCTCCTGTATTATTCTTCACATATCGGTTTTTATAACACATCAGTAATGCTCTAAGATTTGAGTAAAAAAGTCAATTACATTGTGAAAAAGGGACACTCCTAAACGAAAGTAGGCCATATAGCCATAAAAATAATGTTTAAATTTACTTTTTATAAGTACTTAGGAATTTACAGTAAAATGCCTTCAATCAGGGGTATGCGAATCACCGTCATAATTTCCTGATAAGTAAGAAAAAGGTGTGTATACTGTACACGATGCTGTGATAGTATGACATAATTAAGTTCATTATGGTACTCGCAATGGTGGAGATCATATCAAAAATCAGCCTGTTCTGCTTGTGTCATTAATTACACTTGCATCTATTAAAATCAGTTATTTTTGTATAATCAATATAGTCAAATTACAAAAATAAATAAATAATAATTAAACAAAAAAGAAAGAAAGAAAGAAAATAAAAAGGAGTGTACTTGAATCTCCAAGCAAAGAATAGTGCTGTTTTGCATAGAAGGCATAAATAATTTGCGCACTTCGATCTGTGTAGTAGATATGTTTTACCACTTTAATAATAATTTTACGTAATGATTTTTGATGCATTACACTGTAAATTCGCCTTTACTGATTATAGAGATCGTTATATTAATTATATTATTTTTATAATAATTTAAAACCATTATCATCTTTACTTGTATTTCCTATGCGACACAACAGGATCTTTATTAATGCATTGATTTCAGGGGATTGCCGAAATGCAATCAGAGACGGACTTTGAATTTGCGATTACATTCTGATGGGATTTTCTCATGAACGCGAAAAAGTTATTATTAATATGATAAATTATTTTTTCGGAACATATAATTAACTCGTAAAAAATATACTTTATAAGCTGAAAGAACTTCGTCATATAAAACACATTACATTGTATAGATTGTATAGCACGTTTATTGCATGTTCTGACAAATGAATTTTGAAGAAATGGGATCTCCGATTCCCTTTACAGTTGTGGATTCGCATGCACGACAAGACACCGTAAGTTTGCTCTATGAAAATAAAATTTCTATACTTTCCGCAGAAAAACTGTTCTCATTCCAGTACTGAAAATATTGCTATATTTACAGTGAACAGTTAAGTATTCATTAATATATCATGCAATAAATGTTTGTTTTTATTCAAATAAGCATAGATTTTGTGTTCCACTATGTTTTAAGCTTTCCAGGATAAAAATACTAAAAAAAAGTGTCTTCTTTTTTTATAATATTGGAGTAAGCCACTGAGAATAAAGATCGGCTGGAAAACGTTTTTTTTACAATTATCTGTAGCCGAAGACTTTTTAGGGATAGCTCTCTAGACACTAAGGAGAACCCGGTATGGATTCCTTATTAGATGATCCCTAATAGATTGGCTGAAAAAAAATAAAAATTTTGATTTGCTGGTTAGAAAATGAATAAAAACTCATTTAGAATTTATTTTTATTTATTTATTTATTTATTTATTTTTTTTTTTTTTGCTACAACTCAATTTATAGCTTTCCGTATTCAGCAGGCAGCCTGTCCGGAGAGATTAAATATTCACGACCATGTGAATGAAGAGCATGTTTGCAGCTTGCAGAAAATGCAGTCCAGTTATTATTATTAAGTGCGGTATGTTTAAAGAATGCTTAAAAATGAAATCTGTGTGCGTTGAATTTATAGCATTGATTCCAACTACATTTACTGAAAAATAACCGCGTAGTTTTCGTAGAAACAAGAAAAATTAGATAGAAATATTATTATTTATAGCATAATTATTCAATATTTTATAGAACAAAACCATTTCCCTCAGGTTATTGTACCTACCAAATGTATTTAAACGACATAAACGATTACGGGAAATAAAATTTCGACAGAAAATGTTTGTAAAATATAGAAGTTGTAGACATGAGGTATTCATGACATACAGTCCTATGTGATCATTCCCATCCATCAAATTTAACGTTACTAACAGTTTGTGGACATGAGAGGAAGAGATAGTCTTCATACAAGAAAACATGATTTATATCCATATTACAATGCAAAGGATATTCTCATAGATACAATCTGAGTAATGCTTTCCCTTAAATACTCCTGTCGCATTCAGATTACGACATAAATCCATGACGGATAGCTGGATTTAATAAGAGGCGTGATACATCACAAACGTTTACGATATCCACGTCCAACTCAACGTAACTCCAACAAGAGAAACATCCAGTTCATCTTTGATATATCGTCAACGTCCATTTTGTGTTATTTGGTCGGCTGAACTCATCAGCGGACATACGACAGTGATTACTATTATGGTGTTTTCATAAGAACAGAATGAGAAAATGTTAGGCCTTCCTATATCTCGTGATGCATCAAATCTGCAGACTAGCTCGAGCTTGACAATGGTTTGCGTGAATGTAGGCAAAAAAAAAAAAAAAACTATGCCAAGACTGAAATCAAAATGATTTGCAGTTCGACACAATGCAACATCTAATGAAGTTTAGAATATGAAAAGCATTTTCTAGTATGACAAGTTTAAATACCAATTATTATTCTTAAGTGAGTTCCTCTATCTAATACGAATTCCGAACATTTTTCATTTATTTTCGAGGATGGCCTAACTCTACTAGCTTTTATACAACTACCAAGACACCGCCACTTCAGCGGATAAGCATCCTATGATTCTGATAAAATTGATAGTGATGGGTTGACATGCATCTCTTGATATGAGTTTTAATTGATCCTATTTATTTGCAAGCGCTGTGCCATATCTGCATCACAAGCTGACATGGAATTCAGCAGAGTACATGCTTAAACATCGCATTCGGCGAGTTCAGTCATTGTCGCATTATCCAAATAGCTGGTGATACTGTTAACTGGTTAAAGAAGAAAGTAACTCTTTTGTTAGGTGTTGAAGTCACTAACTGATTGCTCTTGTTCTAACCATCGGTCTGACATCCAGAGTGGCAGAGCAGAAGTTTTTTTGGTGAACGACGAAAATAAAATAACATTTTTATATCTGCTTTCAGTGATGTTTATGCATCATTCATTCTAGCGGGTAGTATAGTTATAGCAAATAATGGTGGCTGAAGTTACCCACCATTTTACTATATCACAGAATTGTTATAGTTGATGCTATATTCAGTTGATATTTATTCATAGTTAAAAATTCGTGTGCGCGCGCGTGCGTGTGAAATCCAAAGGGTTTCTACTTTTACAGAGAACTCCTCGAAAGAGAGAGGAAATGTAGGACCTGTAAAACACTAGACCTACTAATTCAAAATCAGAAGTCATATTTCTCATATGCAAATAATTGGTTGTGTGGATACTGTTTGCTAACTGTAAGGTAACAGAATAAAAACAATAATACATTTGTTTTATATAATATAATATATTATATAATAATAATAATATTATTATTACTTTAAACACCTCCAGGGAGTCCAAAGACTCATTGAGGGAGAACACCTACTCTACAACTCTCTGTCTCCACCACTCAATTCACTGCAGCGAACCGCAACTATGCCAACCAACCCCACTCGTATTTTCACAGTACAATTAAAAATATCCATGCCCACGGCGGGGGATTCGAACCCGCAGCCATTTTTGGTTGGATAGCGGACACGCTATTCACTCGGCCAACCAGGCCAACATTTTATCATTATTATCAATCAGTTATTATCATTATCACTTATCAAATAAAATATCAAATATAATAGATTATCTCACTCTATTATCAAACCTGTTGAGAAAACTTACCTTAATCTCCATAACTAAGCTCATCATGGCTATTTTGACACAGAAAGATGTCTTGAAAGAACAACCAAAGTGATTATCTGTTATAATCACTTTGAAGATGATTATAAAAGATCAATTTATCAAATATTTGAACAAACATCTGGTTTTCCAAAGGGATCATTTGCAAGAGAAAAAATTCAGAATATACCAATAAAATCTATTTGCTATGTTCGTTGTATCATATCTTTATAGCAACAACTTAGAAATAAACGATAAAAGTTAAAGGATGAGCCATTTTTGCCAAATAAAGTAACACATGACACTACGTCAAGAGTTTGGTTTCAGTTAACCACCTTCGAGCGAAAAAGAGATGGGGGGGCGCATTTTAGTTTAAATACGAATAATCTTCCGAATTGCTTTATGAATTTAACATGTGCAGGTGAGGATAAAAACAAACCAAACAACAAAACTTGAATTCCGTGTAAGAGTTCCATATTTTCTTCACAGTTATGCAAGATAAGATATTTTCGTTCACTACTCGAATGGTGAGGATATATTTCACCCCATGCATATGTAACACTGTCTGCAGTGTAAAATTTCTCCGAGTATGTGCATATTCTGATGGCCGCAGTTGTCATTATCATCAATCTTCCAGTGTCACAATAACCTGCAGTAGACGCTATTCTTTTTTTTTAATATTATTTTATTTCTTAATAACGGAAATACAGCTATCTCCTATTAATTTATATTAATTTAAGCAAAATAATTTTTGAACGGAACTAAGTTTAGCACACTAGAGGAAATATGGTTTAATAATTTTAATCAGTTTTAAGTCTTTCTTCAAATTTTATTAAGAATGCATTTCTATGCGCATTTATTCAATGAGAGTAAACCGCTTACATGCACGTTTGTTAAACGAGAAAATAAACCTGAGCAATCTATTGTTATAATAGTGAAATTGTTATTTATGCTGTTCCACCGGTAACACTCTTGCAGCAACTGTTCCATTTTTTCCCAATCACTGACAGCCAACAAGGCAATACTTGCTCATAATTATATGTAGATGTACCTAATCATATTTTCACAGTGGGAATAAAGTTTGGCGATGCGCCATCCTGCATAAAAATTATAATTTAACAACATTTTGCAATTTAGGCAATCTTATTATTACTTTCTCTTTATATCACTCTCCATTATTGGAGGCCCATTGAACATGACTTCGAGTTACAAGAAACTAGAACAAGCATGGATGAATGAGCAGTGAATGATTTGGGCTCTCAGGAGTGCCCTTTATTAGATTTTGCACCGCAAGTTGTACATCAGAAGAATATCCACCTCTCTATTTCTCCATCTCTGCCGATATAATTATATTTCACCATTGTGTTCCTTATAGATAGCAGTGTCGGTTAAAGGAAATTAATGATTACTGCTGGTTTAATTCAACCTACGTACTCTAGTTTGCAGCCTCCGTAGCTGAGTCAGTATAGACGAAGCCCTTTGGTCGGAAAGACCTGGGTACGATTCCCGTCAGTGATTAGGAACCTTTATCTGGTCTCTTTCGACAAAGGTGAGTTAGCCGGTCTCATACGGCGGTAGGAGGTTTTTTACCCGGAAACTTGGGTTTTTCGTCCCCCAGAATAAGCAAACCGGCCCCGTGAACACACATTGATTACAGTCATGAATACGTTCCAGCCGTATGACGGTCCTGAGCCCGGATAAAATTGGGAGGTTGGGGAAAGCAATGGTGAACTACCTGTAAAATTCTCACCAGGAATACTTTGTGGGCAATGCCTACAAAGTCACCTACGGTCGGAAACGACTGAAAGGGAAAACGAAACAAACCAAAACTCTAGTTTACGTGAGATGAGGTTCTTTTGCTTTTTTAAATATTATTTTATTCACCGTATTAAATATAAAACGCACAGTGGCACCCGCACACAGCGCATTGAAGAGTTGTAATTGTACTTGAATAGAGAGAGGGATCCCATCCTTGAGTATTCAAAGGAAACGAGAGTTAGCATTTGGATGTGACTAAATACTAACGAAAACAATAACTTCGATATTAACTTATTATGTTATAAACTTACAGACAAATATTTAAAAGGCTCTAAGCTCCCATTACAAGAATGAGGAGAGATGGTTGTTAGCCAAATAATTAAAACTAAACATTAATGTTATATTACTCATGAAGTGATCGTTAATTCAAACGAAATTATCAAAATAATTACCGGTAGAATAGAGACACAGAGTGATACCAAATGAAATGTATGTTATCCTTTTAAACTTTATGTTTCATTTTCCCTTACAATTCATTGAAAATAGGGTAACAAACATCCATCATAATCCTATAGTTAAGTAGTTGCCTATGAAATTTAAGAAGTTCCGAAAGTGATCAAGAACTTACGAGATTGTTACCTCAGCATGAGGGTTGCTCGCCCAGAAACCCTTGTGATATTCGCCTTTTATTAGTATTTTAAGTAAAAAATGCTAAAGTTCAATTAAATTTTTATTACACGGTGCCATTTGTTCGGCATTCTACATTTTTGAGAAGATAAAGGAAGTTTAGCAGTCGCATGTTTTACCCCGTGTTTTATTTATCTTTGCTAGGCCTAACGAACATTAATTATATTTTGTGAATAGTGCTTCAGAGTTAGAAAGTTGTTTTACTATTGTGTTTAGATGTTGCCAGATATTTCTTTAATAAATTATCTACTTTCAGTGCACTGAACTGTAATGGGGAAAAATAACAAAAAAATATTTGAATTAATGATAATATGAAAAAAAATAGTGTCTTTATGAGGTCAATAATTCTTGTCACACCAAAAAACTGCCGCATTTAGAACATAACTCGTTAGAAAAATGTTTTTCAACAGAGGCCAGTAAACAAAATGCATCCAGATGTCGTTTCGTTTTTGTTTTCAAAAATGAATGCGTTTCACTGATAAATGTGCTATGGTGTTAGTTGATAACAAAAGAGACACTTTTCATTTCTCAGCACAGCATTTCCATTTATAAGGAAAACAGCGAAAAAATACTCAGATTCTTCGGATCGAACTGCACTTTTTTGTACGAAGAAAGAGGAACCATGAAATACTTGCTTTCTCCTTCTTCCTAAAAACTCCGAAAACAGTCACTTGACCCAAAAAAGAAACTAACTGGGGGCTGATTGTTATCATAACACGAGTTTTAAAATTTATTATGTCGGTTCCTACTGAAGACCATGCATCGATAAGCGGATAGTCATAAATTATGTCGGACATTAATGCACGCTAGTCATCGCAGTCATTAGTTAAAATCAATTAATTCAAAACAGTGAGGCAAAACTAATTGCTAAGTCTATTCTAGATTTGGTTTAAATTTTCCTTCTCTCACACTGAGCCCCTTCCCAATGCTTACTTTTTTTACATATTAGCATATTATTTAATTAATTATTTACATCCCACCTATGTTGCCACCTTATTATGGTGTGTTTCGAAAAAGTTGCATATTACTAAGAATACTCAAAAGCTAAGGTGATAGAGAATTTTTTTAAAAAAATATTTATTATAATCGAAGCTTTAACTAAAGATTTGTTTTCGTTATTAACAGAACTCTCCATCTGTCCCTGTACAAAATCAGTTGAAAATAGCGTTCATGATTTTTAAATAATGGTCAGAGTCAGCGAATTACTTCTGCGTTTGAGTACTCATAGCATCAACCTCCACAGAAGAATGCTACCACACCGTTCATAGCGTATGTTACTCCTGCATTTGCGGTACATTCATTAGATGGAAATCATTCAGAACTACTAGGCTGCAATGTATGGTAGTCGACTTCTGAAACAGGGACTGTAGCAACATTGCCAGAAGTGAATTTAACACTATGGATTTCTAGCTTTACAATTTCTTAAAATTTCGCATTTCCTCTGCAGTTGCTATAATCATCAGAACCACAATCAGAAAAGAGCGAAAAAACATTCCTAATATATACATATTATCATCTAAGTTAGTAATCATATGCCTTTTGCAATAGGTCACTGGTGTATGTTTCACGCGTAAGACACTCATGTATGAATGCCAACATGAGTTATCTAGTTTGCGAAATTATAAGCGGCATATGCCACAAATCGTGAAATTTCGAACTATCGGAATTCTATCAATAATATAAATACATCCATATCATCATTTGGGCAAATCGGAAAGCCTGAAATTTCTTTTTATAATTAGCCAATGCTTGAGCGGAAAATTATTCCGATTTAGTTCAATTGCCTCTGAGGGAATAAAGCTAAAGTTTACAGCAGAGATCGAAAAATGTCTTTATCTGTTTAGCTTTTATCGAAACAAGAGCATGTTACTCATTCACCTAAGGCCAGGTGTTTCATTTTCAAAATGCATTATCAACAGTGAAATTTTATTTTTATGGCCACTTAAAATTATAATTTCTTCACTAAGAAATTTTCTTTAATATTTATAAATATATTTCAATAGAGATCGACAGAAACAGAAATCTGTCGAGATTTACTTTTCTCTAAACCACCTGAACGGGGTAAGAATCAAAGTAAATTTTGTCGAAAAACACTGGCATGAACAAGACGAAAAATACTGCAAGAAAAGAATTACGATGATAAAAATAGTTTTAAGTAGCCAAAAAGGAGACTATCCATGTGCAAACATAACGCATAGTAAGCCCGCCGGGCACACATTGTTGGACAGTATCGAATATCCGTACGGTATTCTCAGCATTCTGCAAAACAAAATCATAACTGCTGAAACGGTCCTCCATCATCTTACATGACAACGCCAGCTGTAAAGCACACCTTGTGATCGATCTCTAGGCTCAATACAGATGGGAAAGGTTCTTCATTCTAGCTCATACTGACTTGAGCGCCTTTAGATTCGATATCTTTTCCATTTTGAAAGAAACACAGGAAAAACCCGATCCAGTGATTTCAATATGCTGAGACAAAAGTGCACTTGTCAACTGCGAAGGAATAGATAACAAGATAAGGATTTAATTCTTAAAAAAATGCAAACTTTAGAAGCCTCTAGCATGTAAATTTCTTCTTCTTAAATCGCCAATAATTACTTCTTGCGTTGTTAGAAATGAATGCATTCAGATTACACCTTTGTACGTAACTAAAAATAATTCTAATAATTTATCTGTTGCACGCTTGTTCTTTTTGTTATCTGTTTTTCCACCCCCCTCCACAGTTTTAAAATATTTATAAATGCTGATAAGAATTCCATAGCTAAACATTGATTAGTCACGAAGCTTTCTGCCTTTGTATAAAAACAAAGAAAACTATGATTAAAAATCCGATTATTTTTGTTTTACATTAGTTTACTCAATGTATTATGAAAAAATGAATATAACTGAAATTTCAGGCATACTTATTTTATTTCTTAGATAAGATGAATAAATATGGACATAAAAGACAGTTCTCAATACCAACACTCCACCTAACATTTGGAGCGATTTAAATAGACTTATTTTTGACTTATTTCTGAACTTATTAACACTGTCACAGAGGCTATAATTTCTGTCAAAATAGTCTACTGTGCATTGTCAGATATAAGAAAAGCTGAAGCTTGAAATCCAAATGTTTTAGGATACTCGATGGTTGATTTTATTTTCTTATTTTTTTACTCATATTCGTTATTGTGATACTTTCTGGTTTATATGAAAAGTGACTCACTGATATTGACAACGATATTTCTTTCAGAATGATTTCCACGCATTTCGCTGTGGCTTTACTCTCTTGAAATAAATCCCAGCATCATCTTTCCCTTTCACTGTGCATTGTCATGAATAGCGATGTACTTTCCAGAAGAAAACTCACAAGATGATTGCTATAATCGGTGAGAACTTTCTACAATAGATTACTATTGCTACAACTGTACAACGCATTTTCAAGCACGTATGTCTTGCTGTTTGGGATGAACCAGAAATACAAAAACGAAAGGCTATAACAATGTGTTATTATATATATATATATATTGCTGCAAAAATATTACCTTTATAGGAATATTATAGAAATTTTATAGGAATATACACTCTTGGAACAATTTGTTATATATTGCTATAACTGGCTACTGCGAATTATTAGAGCAGATGTGTATATATGCCCAGTAAACTAAATTTTCGAAAATGATGATGGTTTATTATGTGAAATATCTGTTTTATTTAAAGCATGTAAAGTAACATCATCTGCTTGTGCACTAACAAAAATAATTTGCAGTAGTTCGCTGTATATAAAAATGTTTAGATGGCCATTGAATTTCAATAGCAGATGTGATACATCTGGAGGCGGCAATCAAAATATTTGTTTACTGAGAGTAGGTTTTCTGATTTATTAACTAACCTTTGCACACGTACAGTTATACAAGCGTGATACCATTTTAGTGTGACACTCTTCGTTGAATTCATAAAAAAATAATGAAACCTGATAAGAAAAATTCCTACTCTTTGGTGAATAGACGAATGCATTATAAATAATTCATAAATTATTTTTTCAATAATTTATTATTATTATTATTAAAATATTGTGATATACAAATTACTATGTGGAGCAATACATTTCCAGTTGCTACAATTACACCCATAGCCAACGAGCAAGCAGCTACTGTATATTATCTATGTACTTCTAACTAACCAACGACATCTACCTACTTTAAGAATAAATACCCTGCGAGCTCATTTACAGAAATTATGAATAAGACAGACATCCAGAAAATAACTTCATGCAATACGTTTAAAAAAATTTCAGCTCACTACTGCGGTATCTTCAAAAACACTGCCCGAGTAGCCTTCCTGAATTCAATTTAAAGTAGGGATTAAAATAATGGGATTAAATGTAACAATAACTTTCCTGATAACTCTGATGTAAACCGTTACCCTGATCATTTTCGGGATGTTTTTTTTTTGTACATATAACTCTGAAGTACATATATAAAAATTTTAAATGAATTTTATAATTAATATTAATTATAAAATTATTATTATCGTTTAATTAGTAATTAATTGCAGAAAACAATTATTTATCTTCCATTCCAAATATTTTGCTTTGTTCACATACACTTTCTTCTTCTTCTCCTCTTAAAGGAAGAATGTTTCGAAGTTTTTTTTTAGGACTTTTAAGACTTCTCAAATGACATACATCCGATTCCGTGTTGTCTTCCATCTAGGAAAGGAAATAGTGATGATTTCGACAAGGAAGAAGGTCTTGGTTCCGGTTATTATGGTATGCTTCTTGAAGAATCTCGTTATGGACAGTATCTCGGAGATCTAAAACGTACTTTTGAAATAAATCTGCTCGTAGAGCTAGCTGCTATCTTTAGCATTTAATATCGTCGTCGAAGCTTCCCTGTTTTTTTTTTTTTTGTTGTTGTTGTTTTTTACATCCTCACGCAATTTACTATATGTAATTGAAAAAAATGCTGTCACACAGAATTACACAGCAAACTACATACAACATATCGCATGAATCTGTTATAAGTTGTTGTCATTTATTTCAGTACTTAAAGGAGAGAAAAACAATCTACTTGATTAACTCTTTCTGCACGAAAAGGTCAGTCGCATACTTGTTGATAATTTTTCATATATATCTAATTTAACATATTTGACACATTAATTTGTAATGTAACCGTCAATACTACAACAACTTGCAGTATAAGTAGTATCTGTTTATACAATATGAAATACAACAACTTGCAGTATAAGTAGTATCTGTTTATACAATATGAAATACAACGCTCTATTGTAAGTGGTATATTTGGAATCTAATGCGAGAGTTATTTAATAATAATAGTAATAATTAGATAGTTACTAGTTTCCAGTACTGTTAACCATGAAGAAAACCTACCTCATCTTTGGACAAAATGAACCATAATCATGAAACAGTAGTATTGCTGCTTTCACACTAATTGAAAGATTAAGCTTTTTCCCGGTCATAAATGCGAAGTCAGTGCAAATTACTATCTAATACTTTCAGAAAGTTTTCTAAGATTATCAATTGCGTGATTCTCATATCCAGTACACTGATTGAGTACCATAACTTGATTAATCAGTGCAGCTTTAAGAAAATAACAATATCTCGTTTACTAATTTTAGAAGAAACAACTTTACCTTACAAACATACATTAAATGTATTCTTTACAAGTGTACACACGTCTGTACACACATACTAGTGAATGATATATTTAATAATATACTAAAAATAATATTATTGTCCGAAAACTTGTTGGTACAGTCGAAAGAGGTTCCCTTTGGTCAGAACCGTCTAGGTTCGAATCGAATCAGAGATGAACATTTTCTGAACTTTCTTAACCGGAGATAAGCTATCCAGTCTCATATCAAAGTGGCAGAAGTTTTCTTTCCGAAAATTCAAATCAGATTATAGGAATAATACACTTGAATTGTATACTTTAACTGACGACGCAGCTAAAGCGTACGATTCACTCTTACCAATAAGTAGATAATATTTCCAACAATGTTGAATCACCTAAAGTAGTTTCGCAATGGCAGTTTAAAGTTTAAATCATAAAGTTGGCAGATTCTTATCACCCCTCTGATATTATAAAATTCTTTCAGCATTTTCTTTTAGTTCCTCTCCCCCTCTCTCAGCCTTGCTAATTTTAATCTGAAACCATATAAAAGAACTGAATTTCATTTTTTTCCCGAGAAAACTGGATTTGTTCACTACCTCTTCATTAACCTCATTCGTGTTTTTTATTTTTTTTTGGTGTTGAAAAAAAATGTACAGAGTTCCTGCTTTGAATTCGGTTTTGAACTCGGTAAATATATCTATTTCGAGTCACGACAGTTTTTATTTTGTATCATTAAATGTTCTTTTCAGTACCAGTTTGAGCTGAAAAGAAAAGAGTCACAAGCTGCCCTGTTGGGGATAAATATGTTAAGTAATTACTATTTTACTGGACAAAGCTTTCTGAATGAACAAAAATGAAGGAAGCATTGGCGTGGCGACGGAACCAACTTCACGTGCATAACACTTGGTCGATTTTCACTACATGCCTTCCTAACATATAAACATCTTTTTTCATGAAAAAGTTATATGACTAGTGCTGTTTCCATCTGTTTTGTTGGTTTGGTTGATCCTCAGTTATTTAAGAACATCACATTCAAAACATGTGACATCCCTTCACTTTTGACGGGATGTCTTGTGACATCCCTTCCTTTTTCCACTTGGAAAAAATGAATCAAATATTCGAATTATTCTATCATTTCATGCCCGAAGCAATTTTAATATCTACCGGTTATATGCCATTTTTTAATAGTTTTCAGAACTCTTGCACCAGGGGTCTTCTTTGAATTTTCTTATGAAATGGAAATCGCAACATTCGCAAGATGCAGTCGCAGTTTACAGTGATCCTTCTCAATAATGTAAATGGACAGGGATGTGAACTAACGAGTAATCAGCAAATGTCGTGAGTCGTTTCTTTCAACTATGAAAGAAACGACTCACCATCAAACAAGAAATCTACCATATGAGCTTTCCAATAACGGTTGTAGACGCATCTTGCGGTCGATACAAATTCTTTTGATCAAAGCTTTTCATCAATTTTCTGTTTATCCAATAAGTTAATAGCCTTGATAGTGATATGCTTTTTAAGGAAAAATAATTAAATAATCTCTGTTGTTCACATGATGAAGACAGACAACAAACGAAACTTTTGTGTTTCAAAAGTGCAAACCATTGTCTGTCTTGTTTTGTGTAGAAAAGAATTTTTATTATTCAAATTATAATCACTTGAAGTCATCTGAATATCTTCGCTGATTACTCGTCGGTTCACATCCTTGTGCATTTCTTTATAATTTGAAGATAAGTTAGCCGATCTCATACGGGAAAGCAGGGGAATTTTTCTCTAGGAAAGTCGATCTTCTCATCCAGGAAACAGACAAATTTTTCAGATAATGCACGTAGCTAACAGACAAGAGTGTTGTAGTAGGATTAAGAAGAGGCAGTTTAATATAGTCGGTAGATTGTGCACTTTAGACCGTGTATCGTTTAGAAAAGGTGAAACAGCTTCACGAGATTCGTCTTCCGTATCAATTTCCGAAGCGTACTGTTTCATGATCTGCTTTCATTAAATCAAATGCCATTTCTGTAATTCATTTAAATATACTACTCAGTCAGGAAGCTTGCATCATAGTTTAGACTCTCTCAAAAAACAATTTCAAAAATGAATTCAGTAACATTCACAATATACGTGTTGCAGGACAGCGTGTATAATTCTGTACGGAATACTGATTTCGAATTTTAATTATTTTAGATGTTATGCTATGAATCGTATAGTATTTAAGGATTCTAACCTCTTCATTTATAATGCATGTATAGTGATAGTAGACTATTCTTGTATATAAATGATGCTAATAAAAAAAAAAAAAATCTGAAGTGTGTTTTGTGACCACAACTCCGAAATATCATATTTGGTTTTCTTAAAGGAAACTTCTAATCTCTCTCTAACCTCTGAGTTCCAGCCTACTGCGTGTGTATATTATATAAGCCTTCGCTTCTAATGCCCACTTCACTTCAACTGTATTTTCGACAATCAAGCAGAAAAGAACCATTATCATCGTTCGTCTAAATTGTCGTGTTTAAGAACACTTTGAACCAAATGGCTGCCTAACTGCATTATAAGACGAAGGTCGTCTGTCTCTGTCACATTTAAACATCGTTAGGCTGGTTGGTGTGGGATGAAAGTTCAGCTTTCAGAAACATTAAACTGTTAAATTTTCATTATTGTACTCGTGTCGTGAATAATCATTCACACACACACACTCTGAATGAGAAATGGATTAAATATGCTAATATGTGTCACATGTTTAATCCAACGCACGGTAATTTTTGTACTCGTGTAATCCAACGAAATTTTTAAAAGGGACGATTGTACAACTTTACTATCAACAAATCTTTCTCTTATATAACAAGAACAAATAACACTGTAATCATCTAAGAAAACTCCTAAATAAGATTGAACATCATTATACTGAATTTCGACTTTGCCTCTTAAAGTGGATTTTCCAAATTCTAAAAGCATCAAAATACGCTAATTTTAATTGCAGCTTCGGAATTCTAAAAAGAAAGAAATAGCATCTATTGGTACGCCGGATAATGATCAGTCTGCATTTGTGTTCTCAAAGATTAGTATTCTCTTCAATTTCTGACACGGCTGAACCATCGCTAATCCTGTTCGTTATGCAGTTTACATAACCGGATTAGTACTGGTTAGTACTGGCTCTATTTGAAATTTTCTCTAAATATTTTGTTTGCCGAAGGAAAAAACAAACAAAGATTAACTCCTATTAAAATTTACAAGAAATAAAATATGACTTACTTCAGTAAGGAAATTTCATTTCAATACTGCATTTGAGAAAATCTTCCCTTTTATTAGTTACTCTTTATCTGGACTTAAGCTGATGTTTCTTATTTACACGAGTTTTGGGTCGTCATAAGAAAATCAAGTTATCAATATGCTGATAATTTCCATTGTATGGATGAAAATAACACTACAGTGAATAAGTTAATAAGGAATGTTTTATTTGCGATATTAAAAGAAGACGCAAGGGCCTTAAATCAATTAAGAGGTTTTAGACGTCTTAATTAATTTGCATTTTATAGTACCATCCAACAGTCACACCTCATTATAATTAACAAAAGCAAAATGCACTTCTTTGTGAATCAAAATCGCGGCTCCACGATCTTCTTTGTTGGTAGAATGCTTTTGATTTTTTCTTTAAAAAAAAGAAAGAGAAGAAAAAAGAAAGCAAGTGAGGGACGATTGGTGTTTTCACATTATGGACATTTATTTTTTTCGTTTCCGGTGCTCCATTATTTACCCAACTATCACTGACTGTCACGATGTGTAAGAATTTCATCATTCGTCACGGTAACACATCAAACGCAAAGGAGAAGTACCGAGGACAGAAAGGGAGAGTGTCTAATTGATGATTACTTGTGAACATCGGTGAGTTTCTCTGGCGATTAGCGTATACACATTTTTGCAGTAAATATGGTTTGCATGGTCCTTCATCCTGGTACCGGATTCGAACACATATCTTCCAAACCTAACGAATATGTCACGTCATTCTCGCGATTGCGTTACGGATTCAACGGATACGGATATCGGATATGGTGTAGAAACTTGTTTTGCATCCGTATAGTTCTACTAAGCTATTATTCACAAATAATTTATTATTTTATATCGCTTTTATTTTTATCATAACTTTCATATTTATTAACTACGCCAATATTTTCCTGTTATTTCAAACTGCGCATTTAATGCACCTTTAGTTTTTCTTCAGAGAGAGAGAGAGAGAGAGAGAGAGAGAGAGAGAAATTTGTTGTTTGGGATCGGTTTAAAGAACTAAGACTACGCCACCAGTGTATAATGCCTGCTAATGTAATGTTCTCTTCTGATCAGTTTTGCATGTTTCGTGGGATGAAAAACCCGAGTGTCCTGGAAGAGAAACAGCATTTGCAAGCATGGGTGTTTTCTTAGGCACTTTCAGATGAAAAGCTCTTATAAAGGTATGTCGCATTCTAGAAGAGATTCCAACCAGCTGTATTCGAGCAAAGAGCATATTTTTCGACGGAGGCTCAACGAGAGCACCGAATCTAGACCAATCGAGAGACTAAGGCCCATAGTAGCGAACAAAAACGACCAAACGTAGAGTTTGGTATTACCTTTTCAATCGTCAACTGATGTTATTCTTTGGAACATCTTCAACTGGTATCTTATTGCTTAAATATCAAAAATCTACACACATTCAAAATCGGTTTTAAGAAAAGTGGTCCTTTTTCTGGATTTCCCAATTCACTATACTTAGTATACAACAAACTGAAAATCTTCGCTATTCGGGATCAGCTTAATATATGGTAACTATTCCTTGTTCGTTCATTGTCCAACTGCAGTTGAAATTCTGCAATTGCTTAATAAGTTAAAAAGGATTAATTTCATTAATTCTAAATTATAAAAACTGTAATATGCTAAAGAATCAAAATAGTGATATTGGGAATTCGACTAATATCCTACCAGTTGTAAAATTTCTTTTTCTTTTATTTTTTTTATGACAATAACTAAAATCTACATAGTTGCTATACGAATATACTACGCAAAAGTATAGTGCACTGATACCAGTGAGCTTTCCGGATTATCTAAAAAAAGGATTTAGATAATCCTTTTCGTACTTTGCCTAAAACAGAGACTTAGATATTCTGTTTCAGAAAGTGAATATAATACATTTATAAACCACTCCAGGTCTCCAGTAATCAGGATGGTTTCACCGGAGACCCAGTGATTTTACCGATCTGAAAACCAGAGCTAGACTTATGAAATCGACAAACATAACTAATCTGTTGTTTTTATGGTATTGACATTTATAGAATGTGATCTGAATCATTGTATTTCACTTCATTTATTTAGAAAGTTCATTATCAGTGACAACTACTACGCTTTTAGTAACTACAACTACTAAAACTTCTCTCTCTCTCTAAATAGCTAAATCTATCTTTAAAACCAAAACTTATTTCACAAAAGAAGAAATATGATCTGCAATCGGTTTGTCCTAATCTAGAATTAAAAAAAATTCTCTGCAATATCTCTGCAAGTATGTGTTCACATAAAGCGGAACAGCGAGTTTCATGAAATTCAGGGGTTCTTAGTGCAGGTTTATTATTTGGTTAACAAAAGGTTATCGACTTAACAAAACAAAAAAATACAGCGAACAACAACAAGTCGAAATAGTAATTATGTTTCACTTTTACTTGCTTTTGCCATTGCCTTTCAGTACTATTTCTCTAGTACATACATCGTTGCAACCTGTAACATGAAACTTCCAAAACTTATCATTTCAATGGCAACTACAACAACTTTTTACTAAAAGTTTATTCTGGGAGATTTATTCTATTCTAAAGAAATATTAAATAGTACAGAAGCGTTGTAAATCTCTAGGCATTAGTAGTCTGTGCAGAGTTAGGACGGATTACGGATGAATGGTGGCAGAGTTGAAGTTTAACCATGCAAGAATTGCACCGCTTCAGTAGAACGGCACTTTACAAGCTATGCGTGAGTATTAGGATAAAATAAATAAATAAAGTAGAAATCTCTTAAAAGTTGCCGCTGTTTAAAGTCAAACAGACACCTGATTAACGTGAAATAATAAACAGTGCGCTTATTAGCAGAATGTGGTTACAAATGCATGCGTGTAGAGAGGTGCAGTGAAACCAGCTATCAGTAAATATAATTGTAATATAAGAGAGCACTGCATGGTTTACTGTCATTCTATAACTAAAATAATAACAAAATAATCACTTAAAATTGATTATAATATTTGCAATAACAGTTTGCATCAAAATTAATACAAAAATAAATAATGGACGAGTTGCAAAACAAAACCTGCACGTTTCTTATGAGATATCTAATAGATTTTGAAATGAGTAAAACGTAATTAATAATAAGAAATAAGTAAACATAAAACTCTCTGAAGGAACGAGGGAAAATATAGACTTTATCGTGTGGATGCATTCTTTAATATCAAGTATAAATGATTCAATTGATCTAACTTTAGTAGTGCCGATTAAACAAGAATTTGGTTTTGTTTTCTATGGTTTTTAGATAATTTCTTTTCGAGTATAGACCATAAAATCGAGAAGTAATAAACATTAATAATTAGCTACCATGGCAACAGGAAAATCAATTATGAAAAATTATTTTAGTACATCATGCAGAAAAGAAATTATATTTGAATTTTCTGCATGTGTGTTTTTAAAGTTCTTTGCACTGTTCCTTCTTTTAGAAGCCAATATGGTGTGAGAAAAGTTGAATTAGAATTAGAACAGGGTTATATTTATCGTCAGTGTCAATTATACAATTTTTTCCAACCCAGCCACTTTAATAAATTATAGATTTGTAAAATAGAACGTGCTCCTGTCCAAACTGCGATAAATTATTCAGCTTTCGCTTGAAAGGATGGGAGTTTTCTGTGCCAAGTTCAACAGTATAAGAGAGACTGAAAGTCCCGCTCCCATTATTAACCATAAAAGAATCCGCTGGCTTGTAAAATAGCGAGTGAAATGCTAACTTTGCAAATGATAAATTTGATAAATTTTTATGCCGCTTACTGAAATGTCAATAATTCGATCATTAAATCAGCTTTTCAGGGAACAAATAAAAAAAAGAAGTACAACTACGACTACCGTGTGCGATGCTTATGCATAAGCACCGCACTCTTAAAGCATCTTGGGAAAAATTTTGAATGGAACAGTATAAATGACTTTTTGAAACTCGCTTATCGATCTGTTTCTTTTGCACCTAAACTGCGAAGAAAACGATAAATCAACGGTCTTCTGTCAAAACTGTTTTAAAGACATACTTAATACATCTCATTTTGAGTTCTTTTTTAACTCTTTTAAAGATGAAACCCATTCTTTTGTATGTTTTTCAAGATTAAGTCTTTCATGTCCGGAGGGAAAAAAGTCCTTATCGACAACAGTTAATTCAAAGAGAAAAGAAGATTAACGATTGGCTATTCTGCCTACTACAGAGCAATATTCCGATCTCCACATATTTTAGAAGCATACAAAAATTAGAGTAACCCATTTCCATTGTTTATATTTTTCTACTACTTTTGTTGCAGTAAGGAATCTACACTTTATATTGTAATCGATATAAATAACTGTAAAAAAATAAAAAAAAAGCATTACACTACTGATGGGTTTAACTTGTTTTCCCATTTTACTTGCAACGCTCTCACTTTCCAAGATAAATTTTGTATCGCTTCTCTTTCAAAATAAACATTAGTATGAGCTATTGACTCGAAGAAATCGTTCATATGTTGTATTTTGATTTTATTTGTATAACATTACTTCAAAACATTTCCAAGCAAACGATTCTTGGATGCAATTAAATGTTGCTCTACATGTGACAGCTGATCAAACAGCAACGCATCTGAATTTAAAGAGTACATAAAAGCAAATACAATATTTGTATTTTTAATCATGGATACAGTTTATTTCAGGCAGAATTGGGTTGTTGCTTCGAAGCAATATTTTTTCTCGATAAACTTTATTGCTATGTTTGGATTTGAAGGAGTTTATAAAATAGCTGGGAAAATAATGTTGTTGTTGTTGTTTAAAAAAACTACTAGTGTGATTCGTTTAATATACGAAATTTATTTTAATATTTTAGTAACAGGCTTTGGATGAATTCTGTGATCGTATAGAAGAGCTGCGATAAAATGTATGTTAGAAAGGCACCACATAAATTAGAAAAGCTATCCAGTATTGCTGTTCAGAATTCATTTAAAGTACTGTACTTTTCAGGAAATCCGCTTTTTTATGTGGCTCCTGCCATGAAAGGGGGTAATCCTATATGGTTTGGATTAGGATTTTTCTTTCTATTTTTATTTTGTTTATATTTTTTATTTATTTTTACATAATATGGAAATCTTTCTCTACAAATATAACATGTAACTTATTTAGATTTTAGCACTTTCAATAAATAAGGATCAAATCATAAATACTATCGTGATCAATTTTATATTTCTAAATTCGTTATTTCTCAGACATTAAATTACACATTGATTATGACACATATAAGAATTAAACATTGCCAATAAATGTTACGGTATATCTAGTTAACATCTAATGGATAAGAAACAATGCTTATTCCCTTGAATAATATCTCTGCTACTTATTATTATTACCATTTACTCTTTGCACTACTATTATTGGTGTCACACACACACACACACACACACACACACACACACACACACACACACACACACACACACACACACACACTAAAATTTCAAAACTATAATATAATACATAATATATATTATATATTATTTTATATCTTCAGATTATATTTTGCTGTTAATATACTATATAATTTCTATTACTATATAATTATAATATAACAATTACTATATAATTATATACTATTTACTATATAATAAATAATAATATAATTCCAGATATTTGTCTCTTTATAATAATATGTTCTAATTTTCACAGTAATTACTAGTCTAATTATTCATGCAGACTAAATATATGTTCTAGATTCTTATATGTATGATATTAAAAACTTCGTCAGAAAAAACTCACTATTTTGATTAAAAAAATCATTATTATTTAAAATTAATCATTGATTGATATATCTTAATATATTTTTATTAACTTCGGTAATTACTAATTAAATTAAATTAAAATAAAAACTATAGGTTAGACATTAAAAAGAGGAAAATTTTAAAACATCTTTGCAAAAATATTCTCATTTTTGTTGCAAATTTCAGGGTCGAAATTTGTTATGTTGGTTCATTTAAGAACTCTTGTAAGCATCTATGTGGATCTGAAACTTAGCTTTTTCTACGAAAAAAACAAAACAAAACGTGTAGCTCTTTCTAAAGAGAACATCATTATTAATAACTGGGACAGACATTATCATTTTAACTTTTACGAAATAAACTGGGCAAGTAAAACTTTTTTTTTATGTCACTCCCACAAACAAAAGGTACACCGGTAACACTAATGTACCGGTGTTTGAAGAATAAATAACAAAATTAATAGTAATAATAACAATAATAAAATAAAATTTCTATTAATTTTGTTATTCTGGATACGTGAAATGCCTGGTCAACCAGGCCTGAAAATAGAAATATAATCAAGAAAATTTGTCCTACATTTATAATCTCTAGTAAATAACGATAACTATGGTTTTTGAGGGAGATAAGGAAATTACTAAATTTTACGCTGTAGTAGATATAATTTACTTCAGCACTTTGCAGCCAAGTTGAAAGGCAATATTTTTACCGTGTGCCATATGTCGTGATGTTTGAGAAGAGTGAATGTGTGTGTGACCTTCATACACTGTATAAAACTCGGTAGGAGGACAGTCAGAAATTGGAATTAATGAAATAGCATGTTGGTGATAAATGCATATTACAATATCAAGTAAACCCTCCCAAAACCTCCTTTGTATGTCATCTGCACCACCTCCACCACTCAGAAATTTAAGAAAATATACAAATACCTAACTTTTGCATCGCCATCTTTATCTCCATGGCTGTCTTCCGTCTCATGTATAAGAATATCTGCATGTGATCTTCCAGGGTGCACTCAGCTTTCAGTGGGATTTTCCCCACAAGACCAAGTGTATCAGATCATATGATGACACAGAGCGGAGGTTCTGGCACAATATAATACTCAGGTATCTTAGGGCGCACTAAGGTACCTATTTAAGGTACTAAGAAGTTCCTTATACTAAGAAGAGAGTGTATGAGCTAGTTACATACACACACAGCTAAGACACTTCTAATACTTACTATATACAGAGTAGAGAGCAAGCAGAATTAGTAACTTTCCTTTCATTACCGTCATAGCTGTCATCTGTAATGTGTACCTAAGAAATATGAAGCTGAATATCCAGCTATTGTGCGAATATTAGCACTACAGAGAACAAGGAACACCCTCAATTCAACGCAGACTGGAATCCAAATGGTACTCTTCTGTTGACTGAAGAAGACACTCCCAAGCTACTCAAAAGTGCAGTGTACTGTAGTCGAAGGCGGTCTAAGAACTGTATTGCTTGCTGTGTTATTAAACCTATCTTCTTCGTTATAATATGTAAAGAAGAGTTTAGTTCATTCTTTCCTTCCATTTGCCTCATGTCTTGTGTTTTATTATTAGTTTTGCATTTAATAACTAGTTTAATTTAAATGGTTCATTGTCCTAGCCAATCTAATTAATTAAAAAACATTTGACTGTATGTAACAGAACTGTACTGTACTGTACATGAATGGATTTTGATGAAATGTGATATTCTTCCTTTATATCAAATCCGATGCAAAAAAAAAGTTGAAAACACCTAGTGCATTAGTAACAAACTTTTTAAAATATACGCATGTGGAAATAAGCGAATGAATAGATGTAATATCTTCAGAATTAGTTTAAATTCGACAACAATCAGTATTTAATCGTGAAAAGTATCACAAAAAATCTTTAAAATCTTTGCCAGATCTTAATGAAACTTGCACACAAATGATCATTTGTTTAATTGCATTCAGGCATTTTAGCTCACTGCAAAATCAAATTCTACCATTATTTTTACCTCTATTTTTGCCTCTTCGTTTAGGAGTGTCCCTTATTTTAAATACATTGGCTTCTTACTCAAGAAATTCGAAGGGTATTATAAGTGTATTTTAAAGGTAAATATATGAAGATTAATAGAGGAAGGAATTTTGCACATACCTTGTTTGGAAGTTAGGATGTCTTCGTTCTCCATACTTCTGCTGTTGGCTGTTAAAAAGAGGGGGGAGGGAGTCAGGAAACGTGGAGGGGGTATTTGAGGCAAGGTGGGGAAATAAATTAGAAAACCCGGGTTTTTTTTAAATAATATATATATATATATATATATATATATTATATTTAAGGGTGCTTTTTGGAGACGGGGAAGGGTTATATGGGAAACAGGGGCTGGGGGAGAGCGTTAACGGGGTGTGAGCAGTTTCGATTCTGTATCGTCATCCGAATATTACAGGAAAAGTGTAGAGCTATGCCATGACGGTTCGGTGTATCTGCTTTAGGGGTGGGGGGGTTGTGTTATCGCTTATTGGTTGGAGTCGTGACCTAATTTTTATGTTATGGAGTTTCCAACACTCGGAAATTAGGTAGGGTCGGTGGACATCGATTGAGTTTTCATCACATTTTATGGCAATTCTAAGCAGTGTTTCGTTGTCTTGTTTGTCTATTATTATGGCCTTGTCAATTTGCGGGGTATGTTTCTGTTCTAGGACGTGAACTGCTATTTCTGTCTTCCCTGTACTCTATTTTTCTTTTTGATGTTGTGTTTTTTTGTGTTTAAATATTCTGGAATAGGGATGTTACAGTCCCGGAAATGTTCTTGTAGTCTAGCCCATTAAGATCTGAAGGTAGAACCTGTGTAGGTGATATCACAGTCTTTTTGGCAAGGAAATTTGTAGACCACATTGTGCTGTTCTAGTATTTCTTTGTGTGTGAGAGATTTAGTGGGTTTTATGAGAGTTGCTAATTTGGTTTCGTGGTGAATACTAGTTTATAGTCCGTCTGCTTGAAAATGTATTTGTAGGCTTTGTATGTGTTTTGGAAGGAGGGCAGTTTGATAACCTTTCGTATTGGAAAGTCTGTTTTGGTTGTGGGATTGTTTTGACGGGTTTTTAGCAAATTCTACCATTTAAATGGGTGACCAGATTAACTCAAAATTTCCTATTAATCATACTTGCTTTTAAACTGGCATTTATATTAGGAGAGTTCATTAGTAGGCCATGAAAATTCTATGAATGACATTCTATGAAAATTCTTATCATTTAAGACCATAGCTTGTGTGCCAAGAGACACCTGTATAAGACCAGAATGTAAAAAATGATATATTTAATAAGCTTGTTTCATTTTCATACTGGTTCAGTTTTTCTTTTCCATATTTGTTTTGAATTGTGTTAATGCTGATTTTATATATATATATAAGAGAGAGAAAAGGCAACAATTTCTATAAACTACTTCAGGTGCCACGTATTTCAATATTTTTACTTATGACTGCAAAGGATACTACATCCTGCCTGAAGGATTTTGTGTGCCTGCAACAGAAAATAGAAAATACTAATGCACATGTGTACTCTTGTTATAAATACATGACACAAAGCCATGGAGAAAACAATATTAAAGTATAGAAGCGTGATAGAATGCAAGTCCCGTGTGAGTAACAAGTTTCATAAATTGGTATCGTTGATAGCACTGTTATTGTAGTAGCTATTAATTATACATCGTCAGTTACACATCACGGAACAACATCATAAATTTTAATTAACATCATGTCTATCTCAGTAATGAAGAGACTGAATTTTCCATCAATTATGCATTGTGTGTCGCTCTATGCAGCCTATTAATTTCCTTTAGTACCGAGTCTGGCATTGAAAGTGCTGGAAAAATGCAGCACCATATGGATATCAATTTGTAGCAATTAATTTCCTTGTTTCTACCGTAAATGAACTTTCGAAATTCGAAATGTATCTTATGACCCAAACTTCTAGTGTATAAACTTAGTAAAATAAAAGCGGAGTCTTCAACTCAAATTTAATTAGATGGATTGGTTGAAATTATGACAGATGCAACTAAGATCACGAAGGGATATGCAATATATTTGTGAAGGGGGGGGGGTATCTTCACAACAGGATAGAGTCAATGTAGGACTTGCGCTCTTCACAATTTACTTTTTCAACTGATAATCGATTCATTCAGCCACATACAATCTCAATCGATTCAAGGTCACTAACCGGATGACAGAGTGCTGTGTGATATGCGTTTTTCTCACACTATCCTTAAATTGCCTTCAGTATGCCACTACTAATACTAATGGCTGCTTCTGACTACAACTTGAAATGCATTACCGAATCGGTCCTTTTTCCCTAAAAATATCGTTATAATTTTAGGTAGCATTTCATTACTCCCTATGTCTTGGAGTACGTAAAGCATAATTAAAGTGCGACTGTGTAAAAGTGATTCTCTAATAGTATTACTATTTTTAACAAGTCGTAGCTTCAGATACCAGGAAAAAGTGCAGGATGATCGGTTCCTAAAATGTGACATAAGGCGACATTTTTTGCGCTTTAAGCTGAAAAGGCCATCGCAAGAATATAGGTAGATTTTCATAATTATTTTACTTTTTTTCTTTTTTCGAACGGTTACATTTCAATAAGCGGAAGTTTTTTTTTTCTTGGATATACTTTCTTCGTGATTTTTACGTATTCGAAAATACGTAAAGCACATGCTCAAACACAGCTGAATATGGTAACCGACAAAGAAAGATCTGGACGTTCGATGTGAACAATAATAAATCAAGCGCGCTTATGTTAAACAACAGAAGAGTGAGTGTCGAAAAAGAAGCAAGCCAAATACAGGTCACTCACGGTTCTGGCCATCCTACAACCAAATTCACATCTCTAAAGTTCACACAAAATGGTTACCTCAAACAGCCAACATGCAAGTATAAATGACTTGGACATCGATTGCTTTCTGAAAGGATTTCTTCACGAAGAGAGTGAAGTTGTCTGTCGCACCGGAGAACAAATTGGAGAGTTGGTTCTCCTCTCTCTCAATAAAAACTTCAGATCACCACTCTTTAGCAAAAATATTCAAGGATGAGCCTTGGACATTATCAGAAAAAGAGATTCTCTTTACAGTAATACTTTGATAAGCAGAACTCGGTGAATAAAATAAATACCGAGGAAGTCTCTTACAAAGTGTTTCATTGATGCATGATCACGCTTCATAATGTTCCCTCGAAGAATCACTTATTTTGTAAACTGAAATGCCACTAAGTATGATCGAAACCAAGGAGTGCTGAGAAGTGATGCATTAACGGAAGATTTATTGTTATGTTAATATTAAACAGCATTGAAAATTTGAATTCTAATATAAGTAATTTTAAACAGACTAAGGAAACTTGCTGAATTAATTATCGATGTTAATACACACCGTAACTTATATGCATCTATGCATGTCTCCAAAATTACCTTCGGTAATTAGGTATTGTAGAGCCACTATAACTCAGACGAGGTTCGAACTCAGGTATTTCCAAAACCTGGCCTTCCTCGAATGTTCTGTGGAACCGATTAATTCATCGGTTTCGACTGAACTAAGCGAAGAACCTTTATCATGGATTTTTAACTGAATAGCAATTAGCCGATCTCCTATTAAGATGAAGGGGGTTTTCTTCCAATAACCAGCCAAACCGCAAAGGAAAACAAGCGCAGTTTGCATAGTAAAATACAAACTGCGTTAAAAAATTAAAATTTATTGCCAACATATTAGTATGCTGACAATAAATTTATGTCCCCATCTGGCTGTTGTCATGAAAAGTTTTCATTGCAGCCAAAAGTGTACTTCGTCCTTAGCTTTTTGGACACCAGATTATTAGCAACTGATTATGTGTTGAAGATGCTCGCCGTTTGAAAAACCTAGGTCCGATTTCCATGTAGGACTAACTGAATTTTTCTTTTTCTACTTCTTCTTCCTTCATCTGTAGATTAGTTAGCTAGTCTCATACCAGGATGGTTTAATGTTTCTTCCAGATATTCTAGTTAGTCACCCACGAAACAAGTAAACTCTCCACATAAACACACGCAATAGACAAATATAAGGTATTTGCATCGCGCCTTAGTTGCTTCTGAAGTAATTCCTAAACGACAATGACTACAATTGCCATTATAGCCTTGCTTATGTTGCTCGCTTCTTGATATTCCAAATTCAAGTGATAAAACACAAATCGAAGAAGCTAAATGAATGAGCAAAATCATTTACATAGTTTGCTCAATGAGTCGGAAAATCAAATGCAACATCAAATTATGACTTTTATGAGATAAATATGTGAATTCTTAACATCTGAAGAATGAAATTCTCCCAAAAATTATTGCGCATTCTGAATACCAATCGTGTCCTCTCGAATCTTTCTGCAATGCACTCTGTAGGTTTGAGAATACTAGTATCACAAATTAACTTTGTCTATTGACTGTTCATGAATGTAAATTAGACATCGATTTCATCGGTATCATACTGCACATCAAACATACTGAAATCCTTTACCACAAAAATAATGAATATTGAAATCAATGTTACATGTTTGTATTATATCATAAGTTCTGTGCAAGACCCAAAGAGCACAAAACGGTGTGTTTCATTGAACCAATCACGCTATCATGTAAAGTGACATCACTCATTTGTGCATTTGGCCATTTCACACCATTATTACATTGTAAGCGTCTTAGAAATTTAGTGCAAAGCTGTTTTATATAATTTACTATCGTTTTTTCCTAATCTTGGTATTTAAATTGGTCCCGTTTCAACAAATCTAGAGTCTAGACAAAGTTTAATAAATCTGAAACATTGAATTTCATTTAAATCCTTCGAACCAGAGTTTAATTTTTATAAGCCGATAGAGGGAGAGATAATCGAACAAATTAATCCAGTAGCTATTTTAGCATTGTTATGAAATATACCTCAACCTTACTGTAGAGCGACATTTGGGTAATAAACAATGCAAACAGAGGATGACAATTTGGTATCATTAGTGCTTTTGAAGCTTTGTTGAATTACGGTGTGTGCAAATTCAAACAGTTCAAGAGCTTCGATGTGGTGACTTAACATAAACCTAGCGCATCATGTCAAAGCCAAGAGGGATAGAGCTGAGTTCCACATTACATATAGAAAGGATAATTAGTGAAAATCAAAATGATGCGGTACAATCGATTCCTAATGAACTTTGAGACGTGTCCCTTCCAAATCCGGTCCTGTTGTATTACCAAGTAAGTGCAACCTTGCGAACACATCTTTGATAACTGTTGCTATCTCTGTAATGGCCACAAATTACAAACTAGCTTCGGAGAGATTTTTCTATTTGGTTTTCAAAGCATTTCCGCTGAACCTATCTTAAACTGTTTGCCTTTCTCTTTCTCCAGGGATCGAAAGATAAAATAAAGCATTGTTTTACCTTATCTAAGTGAAAAATTACAAATCAATAACTCACCGCATGAAGTCAGTGCTGAAAGCTGAATACCTTCGCAATGACATTTCTTTTCAGATGCACTGACGCGCAGAATCTCGGAAATTTTACTCATTTCGCTCTGTCCATAACTTTGCGGATTAAAAAAAAAAGATTTGCATGTTGTCCGATTTAATGTAACGATATCAGCTTTTCTGTGAGTTAAGCCGATACTAATGACCACATTCCGGAAACCTATCGACGGGCTAATGCATCGTTACAGCAATGAACTCGCTTTGTTAAACTCCTCCACCAGACATATGATATGAGACGAAATTAATTGCCCTCTCTCTCTCTCTCTCTCTGTGTGTGTGTGTGTGTGTGTGTGCGTGTTAATACTTGAAACGACAGTTCTCTTAATCATCACAAATTAAAGAAAGAATATCTCATGTGCTATTTAATACCTTAAGTAGTCCATTTACCAATATCTTTGTATTACGTAAACTAGTGTTATAACGAATGTAGAATGGAATTTATTAAAGTGTAATGTAATTAGGACTGCATACGAGAAGTCCGTTTTTAAAGCGCTTTTGCATGCAATAATTATAATTATATTTTTGCTTTTGTGATTACTACTTGTTGTGAATGTTTGTAATGCTTGCTATAAAGAGCACATTTGATCGACTATTTTCTGCGTATGTGTAAATAATACATCTGCTAATGCAACATAGGTGTGTGGTGCGAATGACAACACGGACTAATGGTAGGCAAGCAAAGTAAAACAACGTACTGTACCGTTGTGAAACCATTTCTTGACATCAGCTGCTATTAGTTATGTTTGCGAAATGACTACGTGCTTATTTTCTACTTTAATTCTATTTTTTTTGCTTTTTTTCTGGAAAACAGAAATGAAGGTTTCTCTCTTTGTTTGTGTTCATCGGGTGTTACTAAATTAATGTTTGAAATTAAATTCTGAACCAAATTAAAATTCATGCTTTACAGTGGATTGATTTTCCATTTTGTTTTTAATGTGAAGTGACTTGTGAAAGAAAAAATTCTTAGTATAGATATGCCAAAGAAATCAGAACAATAATAATGAAAAACGCGAATGGGATAAATTGTCCACTGTATACAGTAACGATTAATTCTCACTTTGTCTACTCTTAAATAGGCGCTAAGTTTGTTTTATATTCATATTAACAGTAACAGGGTCAATGCAGAAATTCGAATTATTAAACGCATTATCCCTTTCGAGTCGATGGCAAGTTTTAGTGAAATTTAATTACAATTATTGAGGAATGGATGGCACGATAAAAAGTCTAATTACTGTCTCTAATGTTAAATTCTTGGGATATTTTGCAATTTTTACCTTTTGAAATGCTCTTTCGGTTTTAATGAGCAGTGATATTTTTCAGATCCTTGTGAACATTCTTGTAATAAGCCAATTCCTTATAAAATTAAGAAAGCCCTTCAGCACTTTAAGTTGTTATTGATTCAAACACATTGTTAAATAATTACAGTATATTTGCACACGTGTAATTAGGTAAAAATTGATAGTCTGGAATATTTTTAAGGGACAGAGCTGTCCAAAAATTACGCTAAATTGAAAGAGTTGATTTTAGTTCTTCTAATACAGTGGCTGCATCGATAGACAAAAACTAATTATCCAGCTATCTGTCGAGTTAACTAGCCTTTCTGTATTTTTTTCTTTTATGATCTGATGATGTGTTGCCGAAGTTGCTAGCGTACTATTACTAATATTTCTTTGAAATGAATACTGCGCCTTTTTCGATATTAGTCTTCTACATTGCTATACCCACATTTGTTTCGTAATTTTTTGGATTATGTTCGTATTCTTGTTATTCCATGGTCCTAATTTATATAATTTTATCTCTACATGCATTTCATGATCTTAGTTTTAATTATGCATTATTTCTATACGATTTCGGCTCCATAAGTTTTGTACTAGAAGTTGTTTACGAATTAAATTAGTAAGTATCATAAAATGATTATTATCTTTCCCTTTAAGAATATCCAAGTGTTTCTATGTTAAGATATTATTATTATTATTATTATTATTATTATTATTATTATTATGAAACCTCTAAAGAGTCAAAGAACCCATCTTTCGAACAATTAATTAGTAAATTCTAAATTACTGGATTTATTAGCCATACAGCTTAGTGAGATTGGAAAATCTCCATTTCAAATTAAACCTACACAAAAGTCAACACACCGCTATTCAAATAGTAGTGTGTTGACTTATTTCCTTCCACAAATCATAATAATTTCCATATTCATCGCAAATAGCAATTATTTCGTTTCAGCAGCCATACTGCAAATTCGTATATTCTTGTAGAATCATCGAAACTCTTAATATCATTTGTCGCGTAGCAGTGCGATATTCTGTTTCGCTGACTTCTGAATTTATTAATTTCGTCATCTGCTTAAAACACTAGTTTTCGATTCCCTTCTACAGAGATGAAATGAATGAGTTCGGTAGTTCATGGTACAATTTGATAAGGCGCCTTCATGGCTAAACAGTTGAACTGAAAGAAGTAGTTAATTATTAGATGGTTTACGTGTTACCGTTTGTTGCCGGCGTAGAAGTGAATAGCAGAAGACTGAGGCAGATTCCCACTTCCAATTAACGGAAAAAACTACTAATAATCAAATTCTATCCAAGAATTTCATAAACTGCACATTTCGAATTCAAGATTTATTTTTCATTCGATGATTTTACTTTTCACAGACTCAAAAAATAATTAATTAATATAATTAGTTTGGAATATTTATTCTGCAAACTGAAAGGTTTCACCAAATTATAATATCGCTAAAATATGCACAAGCGTAAAGAACAGAAGATTCTCCTAAAATTTTAATTTTCAAAAATTGGCAGGAGTTACTCAGAATTTAAGGTAAGTTTCGATCGCATATGCTTATATTTTTTTTCTTCCAAGAATAATACGCTCAGTACACAACCACACAAAAAAGTATCATATAGTTTAGAAAGTTTGACGATATTTTGGAAAGTATAACGATAACGTACGTGTTAAGAGTTTATATTGTCGTCTGTTTTACTCTTCTGTTAAACTCAAATGAATAAGAGATTATAATTAATAATAGTTTAATTGCTGGAAACTATAGTTTTATGCTAGGTAATATTCGTTTTAGTGTTAATTTCTCGTCTATATTTATTTCTGCATTTTCTACTTAAATAAGTGTAAAATGGTTATAACATTAAACATGGCACTATTGTACTGTGCACACATTTCTACAGAAATCAATGATCGAAAATAAAATTCGTGTGGTTTTCTGGATGTAAATAACTAGTATTGATTTAACGTCACTCTCCAGACTTCAATAGGACGTATTTAGGTTTCTTGGATATGACTTGCAGTGCGAAACACTTGAGTAATAGTTCTGCCCTAGTTTAGCTTTCAGAACGACAATGCCATGATTTATAGTGACAGCGTGCATATTTAAATTCCTCCATTAGGATGATATTACTTTCGTTCGTTTCGGTTTGGCTTATAGTTCCATCTCGCTGGCCACTTCGAAATTCAAAAAAAATTCAGTCCATTAAGGTGATGATTTTACAGCACTTTTTCAAACTTTATTTATTTATTTATTTATTTTTTACTTTCTTCCCACCACCCAAATCTGTTATTAAGAATATAGTGCCGCTATTAGAAGGATGGATATTTCTCTTATGTTCAACAGTAAGTCACAAATCTTTGCCAACATTTTACTGGGCATGCTACCGTGTTATGAACACTTCCGAATATCCAAAAGAAAGAAAAACTCACAATATGTTTTAATATTTTGTTACTTAACGTAAACATATGTAATACAATCTGTCAGTATGTTGTGATATTTTTAATGCTCGAACATCGCACCAAATGGCATTATCAGCACATGGATGCATAAGGAGAGCAATGAAAGACGCACATTGCAGCCCTCAGCTATCGAGATAATGCTAAATAAATCAGTGGTGATCGCCCGCACGTGTGTGTGTGTGAGTGAAAGGGAGCAACAGTAAGCTTTTACGGTGTCACGTTTCTTCTTCTTTTCACCTTTTTATTCTGAGCCTTTTAATAACTATTTTTAGTTACTAGTCAAATTTGTCTCTGTCCTTCTCTGTTGAAAGCTTCCTGTTATAAACAGTCTCCTTCTGTGTTCTTTCTAGTCACTTAGACATTTGCCTTTCATTATATGGGTGCCACCGATGATTTCACCCATAATGAAATAATGTAATTTGTCTATCAATCAGTTTTCATACGTACAATATGTCCTGCCCATTTAAAATTGGCAAGAAATATGTTCCCCTGTATTTTTTAGCGTGATGTTTAGCAAAGTTTTATCAATTTTAGGTTCAATTTTGTTTTCATTCTGTGAAGTATTTGTTTTGTTATTGGCTATGTTTCTGACTGCTGAAGTATCATTTATCTTTATTTGGTTTGCTTTATGCCTACTGATTCTATCATCTATCTATATTTTTCTCTAACTACTCTATTATAATAGGCATAGGAAGATAATTGACTGGCACTGAAACATCTTTAAATATTCTTACATGAGATGATAAAACATATTATATTCGTTTCATTAAAATGGTTTCTCATCATAAGTAAAAACATCATATTTTCTCTTTCATTTCGTTCTCCTATTCCATTTTTCTTACATACTTCCCATGTTTATTTTTATTTCTTTCTGATCTGTATTAAAAATTTCCAGCACCATGAAGTATACTGTGGGAACTTGTATTGTATTCGACGCTATGTCAGTAGCTCTTTAGCAAAGCATGACTTCTTTTGGATGGTATAATCGCGGTCACGATATGCTTCAGTACTGACTGTGCAGTCCGAAGGCAGGAACTCGATCAAACGATTCCTGGTTATACTAAAATTAGTCAACATCACCCGTCTGAAGGTCTAAGTCATTCAGAACATTCCTTGCATAATCTGTATATGTTTAAAATACTTGCACCACCAATATTTATTCCAAAATGTGATATTTATGGGGTCATCATCGATAAATGTTAGTCAGTATGACAGTCTAGGAAAAAAAGAAATTGCACATCACTTAGTAGTTCCTGTGAGAAGAATAATATTTTGAGAAAAGCAATATTTGGAATACTATAAACACGAAAACGTCATAATGCTTCATTTTTCATATACCTGCTCTGAAATTTTCATAACATTACAATAAATTAAATAAAAAATACCCGCCATCACTTTTTAGTTAATTTATGGATGTTGGCGAATATATTCCACTATTCAAGTACAGTAAGATAACTCTATCCAGGCTTTTTTGTTCCATTGGAATTTAAGAAAAGCTACATTTCTGGAATTACCTGTTGAGACAGAGCAGAGTTAACGAAAATAGGCATACACCACAGCATGTTAAAAACGCAACATGGATTTTCTGAAGGCAAAGTATTATCGTCCACCGTTTTTAGCATATACGTTAACGATATCTGCAATTTCTCTACCTCTCCACATCGAACAAAATATGCATTAATCTGTAGAGGACACACAGCACCAGTTACGATCACACAGGCATCAATATTGTCATCATCACCATAGAAAGATAAAGCCTAATTGAACTAATAATATATTTCCGCAATACCCCAGTCATAATAACATTAAAAGTGAAATTGAAATAATTAGTAAAATCCGAGAAATCGCGCACTCTGTGACAATAACATATATCATGTGATTGTTATATGTTGACACAACAATTATAATATCTGTCATTTAATGAAAATAAAAAAAAAACTGTTCCGTAATATACTCTAAATGTTTAGAGAGTGTCGAAAGTGCTATCATATTCCCAGTAAAAGATATGATCCCAATAATCAACATTAAGATAACGAACTATTGTGATATTACTCTTACGAAACGGTGATAATATCCCGCATAGCAGTCTATGCTAGCACTAAAACCAGTCACTCCTCGAAGTTAGTAACATTGCAGAAATGAACCATTTACAGGGTGCACTGCAAAACTGGATCAATGACCAAGTCTTTACTAGCTATGCATAAATTCAAACTCTAATGAATCGTAGAATCATATTAAACATTAAACGATTATATCAAGAATTATTGTAGTAGCAACAGAAATACATTCAGCATAACGCCACTACAACAACTTTCGACAGCAATGCGCTGTATTATATCAACTTAGAAGGTACTGTTGTGACACCACACCTAATACGCACTCTGCTCGACAACTTGCCACATAACCGATTTTCTATCTCAACTACAGTCGTTGTAACTTTTCCAAAGAAGATTCAAAAACATCTATGACTTCAACTGAAAAATATGAATTGCTATCACATCGCGCTTGTGCTCTCCCATTTCATTCACTTATAATAGAAAATATATGCCAGTAGTATTTTTTTTTTACTATTTCATTTCATTTATTGAATTATCATTACATATCATTGCATTATTACATTACACCTCATTCATTTAAATTTTCTTTCAAAATGATAAACTGTAACCCAATGTCATCCTATAACCCAAGAGCATGAGCTCATCCGGGTTACAAGAAATGCAACAATTATACAGCATAAATAGTACACAAAAATATTGACAATATATTTAAGAGAATAATATGTGTATGTGTGTGTGTACATATATAGAAATTCGGAAACGATATCTGAGAAAAAATATAAAAGTAGTTCCAAAATTTACCACCAGGGGCATTGTAAACACCAAATGCATGGAATTTGCATAACACGCAACTCGGCAGTTGTCAGGAGAGGACACTGAATTTTTCCACAGTGATGGCGCTAACCTTGCCCATATGTGCTTTGCTCGTGAAGCTGTACTACCTAAACAATTGCAATGCTGTTGTGATGCATTTCGCGAATTTCCTCGACTGAACAAATGCCGACGAGGTCCGCTACTTCGATATACTCTATGACGAATGATTAATCCTTTTAAAGAAACGGGATTGTTGTGAGTTAGACCTGGCATAGGTCGCAAACCAATCAGTTCGCAACAAGTGAATGAAGTTGTTACTGCCGTTGTGAATCAGGCCATGAATAACAGCGTTGGTTCCTGAAGTGCATCTGCTGTATCACATGACTGTGCCTTACACAACTGTCTGGAAAATTCTAAGGAACATTCTGCATTTCTACCCATCCAATATAACCCTGACATTCAATATAACCCAGTTGCGTCCACAAGACTTAGAAAGTCGACTGACATTCTTTGCTAGAGTGGAGTTGGACGCTGCGTAGTCGTAGATGATTTCTAAAATATTTATACATACAATAAACATCTTGTGTGACATTGCACCTTATAATTTTACAGAGTTCAGCACTAACTGCTGCAATTCCTACACTGGATTTCAATTAAAATTTTTAATAATACTTTTTTGCCTTTATATTATGTATTTACAACACATGTTCTTCTAATATTAACAATGAAGATTATACAGAATTTTTGTATAATTTTTTATTTTTATTATTTTTAAAAAAATTTTTTTAAAGTTTGAGAAAGAGTGATTATACATACAAATTTCTGCATTTGCTTATAAGGATTACTTGTAGATAAGTGAGGCAAGTTAATCCCACCTACTTCGAAGCTTGGGTTAGCTTTTATGAAGAGAGTGGGATTTAGCCTTCATTATTTGTGTTGTTGCTACTGTTTATGTATGGGATGTAGGCATTGGATGCTAGTGATTTGTGATGTGTATATTAGTGTTAATGGTTTCTTAACTTTGTTGGTATATTTTCCAGAGTTCGTTTTTTAATGTTCTGTAGTGATCTACGTGTTTTAACATTCTTGGTAGGTTGTTGAGTGGCGTGGGTATCTGATATGATCTCACAAAAGAACCGTATGAGTTGTTGAAGGGTGTGTGGATGTAGAGAGTTGTTGTAGGTCGTGTTATACGATATGTGTTTCTGTTGTTTCGATAGGTGATGTTGAAGTAATTCCTTGTTAATGTCATGTAGTGTTTCAGGTTTTAATGATCAGAATCCTGTGTATCGCCATCTGCGTGTCGGATATTGGTTGTTGCGTGTAAGGTGTTCAGATCACTGTTGACACGATTTCCTGTGTAATGTTACTAATTTTGTTAGGTGGCTGTTTGATGTATTTGCATAGACTGTTATTCCGTATCTGAGTAGGGATTCGCAGATACCGTGATATAGGAGTTTTTCTTATGTTTGGGTGGAATAATGTCTTTAACTTGAAAGAGTTTTGCTGCGATGATCCGGAGTTTGGTGTGTAGGTATTCTATATGTTTTGTCCATTTAAGGTGGGAATCTATGTAGAGACCAAGGTATTTTGCGTGCGTTACAGGTTTGATTTCGGAACATTGGCAGGTATTTTTGTTGTTAATGCAGCGGTATGTGTGACAATGTATCGATAGTGATGCGGGGCGTATGATTCTTGGGTTGTGTATTATCAATATCTGTGTTTTGGTGCCGTTGATTAGAATTGCGTTTTGGTGGAAGTATGTTGTGATTTCGTTTAGGTCTTGTTGTGCTTTGCAAAGAGCTGTGTTAATGTCTGTGTGGATTGCTAGTAGTGCAGTGTCATGAGCGTATTGAAATATTTGACTTCTTATGGATATGTTATGAACATCGTTAATGTATATATTGAATAGAGTGGGTGATAATATGGCACCTTGAGGTACACCGTGTTTTACTTGTATACTCCGACTGTGACATGTACCTATTTTTGTTACTTCTGTTCTGTTTGAGAGATAGTTCTTGAACCACGTATGCAGTGTTCCTCTTATCACCTATACCTATTGGGTATAGTTTGGTGAGTAGCATGTCATGTTCAAGTGTATCAAATGCTTTGGTTAGGTACAGCAGTATAAGGACGGCGTACTTGTTTTTGTCGAGAGCTTTGTTTATTGTGTCGGCGATGTCTTCTAATAAAGTAATGTTTTCTGAAAGCCGTATTGCTTTTGTGAGATGATGTTGTACTTCTGTAAATAGTTCTGTAGTCTGGTGTGTGTGTTATTTTATCTAGAATTTTTGAGATGACTGGTAGTGTAGCTATTGGTCTGTAGTTCTGAGTATCGTTTCTTTTGCCATGTTTGTATATTAGCGTAATTACTGCAGTTTTTAGTGTTGTGGAATAATGCCTGTGTCGAATATTATGTTCACGAGTTTCAAAAGTATTGGATTTATTTGTTCGAAGTATGTTATAAGGTCTGCGAGTCTTATTTTGTCTATTCCTGGAGTGGTCTTTGGTTTTAGTTGTAGGATTGCTTTTTTCAGTTCCTGTTTTCTTACGGGTGGAAAATACATCGTTTGTTGTTGACTTTGTGTCGGTAGTTTTTTGTTGATCGTTGGTAGTTCGTCATTTTTGAGTTGTGTGATGTTGTTTGTGAAAGCCTGGTTGAATTAGTCTGATAGTTCCTTTTGGATTGTCCTGACCTTTTTGTGTCCTGAAGCTTTTTGCAATAAAATCTTGTGCTGAAGTTTTCTTTTTTCGGGTTACTAATTCGTTGAGTGTAGCCCATGTTTGCTTAATGTTGTCGTTATATTCCATGAATTTTTGGAAGTAGTAGCGTCTTTTTGCCCTACGAATTTTTGTTTTTAGTTTATTTCTTGTGTTTTTGTATAAGGTTTGTAAATGTGTGTTACTGGGTGACTTTTTAAGTTTTTTCCATAGATTTTCGTTTACAGTAATGGTATTTAGTATGTCGTCATTTATCCATGTATTGTTGTCTGTTTGTCGCCTCGTTTGTGTAGGTTTTGTTGCTTTTTTGTATATTTCTGTGAACTTTAGTTGAAAATTCTCGTATAATGTTACAGGATCGTTTATTTTAAGTAGGGAATTCCAGCCTGTATTTTTTACTTGGTTATCGACAACGCTCTTTAGTATGATCGAGTTTTGTCGCCTTTTGTGGTGGTGGGAGGGGAGGTAGGAAACGTAATAAGACGAAGTTGAGACAAAGTAGTGATCGGCAATTTTTACGTTAATTATTGATGATGTATATGTTTGGATGGGAGCCCATATGTTGATATGGTATTTAGTATGTCGTCATTTATCCATGTATTGTTGTCTGTTTGTCGCCTCGTTTGTGTAGGTTTTGTTGCTTTTTTGTATATTTCTGTGAACTTTAGTTGAAAATTCTCGTATAATGTTACAGGATCGTTTATTTTAAGTAGGGAATTCCAGCCTGTATTTTTTACTTGGTTATCGACAACGCTCTTTAGTATGATCGAGTTTTGTCGCCTTTTGTGGTGGTGGGAGGGGAGGTAGGAAACGTAATAAGACGAAGTTGAGACAAAGTAGTGATCGGCAATTTTTACGTTAATTATTGATGATGTATATGTTTGGATGGGAGCCCATATGTTGATATGATCAACGCATGATTATGTTAGTGAGTTATTGAGTATTTCTTCTCTTGTTGGGAAATTAATGGTAGGGTTGATGTTGTACTGACGTAGTATATCAAGATATGTGTTAGTGGTTGAAGAAGGGTGATCAAGAGTATTTATGTTAATGTCTCCTATTAGGATGAGCCTGTGTGTTGTACGGGGTTCGATGCCGCTTAGTCATGTTTCTAACTCGTGAAGAAAACTGAGGGGATTATTATCTGGGGGTCTGTATATTGTGTTTATTGTGTATTTGATACTATTGTGGCTATTTGTGAGTTCCAAAGTTAGTGTTTCCGCATGTTCGAAGTGAGTTTGTTTTTCTGTTACATTGTATTTTTATTTGATAAATGCCAAAATTCCACCTCCTCTTTTGTTTGGTCTACATAAGTTGTAGGTTTGATAATGGTTTATGTTGTATGCGTACATTTCTGTGTCGTTTATTGCAACTTTGGTCAGTATTAGCGCATCTATGTTTATCATGGTATAATTGAGCTGTGTTATCAATGTAAGCCAGTGTTTTTTATACTTCTTATGTTTGTGTGTATGATAGTGATGTTGGTGGAAATGTTTTCTGACCATTTCTTCAAAGAGTCAAAGACCTTGAATGATAATAATAATAATAACAGTAATATTTTTTTTTTTGGTTTATTATCTCTCAAATAATATACATGAATATACTAATATTTAGGCAACAATGCATCTTTTTCTTGCAAAATGGTTCAGTAGGAATTGTAATTACTCTTAATATCATTATCATTTGCAGAATTTTTCATTGACACAAGAGTAAAAATTGTGTATTATTACCATTAATAATAATCATAGTAATCGTGTTTATTATTAATGACTCACAAGTTAAACAATATTACTTATGTTGTAGTTTACATAATAATAATTTTTTTAAATTTAAATTGTAAATTAAATATATAATTTTAAACTTAAATATATAACTGAAGTATTACTATCACATTTTCTGTTTACTACTAGAATTCATTACAGAATATTAAGTGAATAATGTTAGATAAATACTGCTACTGGGATGTAACTCAACTGCACCCTCGAAGCTTTGTAATTAGCTTATCTGAGGGTGATACTGGTTATATATACATATATTTGTTATTGATTTGGTTGCTGTGTTGGAAGTAGGCAGATCTTTGGGAGGTCAAATGAATGATCTGAAAGGTCGGATCAAAGTGAAATTGCCGGTATATCCTGTGTTATTGCATCTGTCTTGATGGTTCACGTTCTTTTTTTTTATTGTGGACTTCTTTTTGAACTATTTAGGAAGCTTTTTTCTTCACAGTGGCAGCCTTTCTATGTCTTCTGTGCTTTTAATTTGTATCGGCTTTGAAGTTTGTGACTTCCTTATGAATATCTTGGCATCTCTGGTCCACAAAAATTGGTAATTTTTTTCCATTTTTGCTTTTCTTGTTTGGTACAACAGATTCTGGTTGAATGGTGTTAAATATTCGTATAGGAAGATTGGTGTATTGTCTTGCTGTGTGTTCAAGTCCTTGGCAACTGGTTTTTTTCTGCCTGCTGGCTTTTATGAGATTGTCTCTTGTGGACTTGCTCTTAAGACGAATTATGACTGGTGCAGGTCTTGGGAAGCCTTGGTTTTTGCTCTTCCTAGGAATCCGATTTACGGTCTGAATGTCGTTAAACTGTAGGGGGATACCAATTACTGGCCTAATTTTAAAACTACGTCTGAGGTTTTCTGTAGGTGCAGTTTCAGGAAGACCGTTTATGACAAGATCTTTTTTATGTTTTTGCTGATTTAAACGTTCGTATTGTAGTTTTAGAGAATGAAGTTCTTGACGGAGTTCGGATGTCTCTTTCATCAAATTGTGTTGCCTGTCTTTTAGTGCGTTAATGTTCATTTTAATGTCTTTTACCGTTTGCAACACTTCTATAACTGCTAAATTATTATTATGTGTTACCAAATCTTCATATTCGCTAGATTTTTTTGTTATTTGTTCGTTCTGTTTCTTAAAGAGTTCTTGCACAAGATCTACTAAGGTGGCTTTTATAGTCACTAGACCGTTTTCTATTAGTATACTTAAAGAGTTTAAATTATAGGACTCACCTGCGTTTTTTTGTCTGTTCAGTTTGTCATCTGATTTTGCCTCCGGTATAATCGGCTGCATCGTAGGTGGCTGCCTTACGTGCGTTTCTTTGTTCCTCATGCAGATTACACACTTCCATTCCTCACGTGTTACATCGGGTTCATATTTATGTTGCCCGGTTGTTTCTGAAAAGCCGGCGCATTTTAAGTGTAGAATCCTACTGCATTTCGTACAAGTTATATTATTTCCGTTGGACGATAACTCCTCCAGGCATTTGATACACTTCATGACTCACCTTTCTTCCCTTAGGCAGTGACGCGTGATTATAAAGATGGCGATGTCCTTTGTTCTTCGCTGGTTGTTGACCACGGTCCTCTCTGTTCCCTTTTTCAACACTTCAAAGTTTGGTTTCTTCTTAGCCGATCTCGTTGAATTTTATATCACTGTCTTCGGCGTGATAAGTAGGGTTACTTCGGAGCACTTTCAACTTAAAACAGGAGTTGGAACCACTTTAAAACTATAAAAAACTGGAGCAGCGATATCACCGTGCGACCGTTCGTATGCCTGCACAGCGCCCTCTTATAATAATAATAATAATAATAATAATAATAATAATATATGTAATAATAATAATAATAATATGTAACTGCAACGCGGCACAGATTTCTTATTTCTTAATCCATATTTATTACACAGAGACAAAAATAATATTAAGAGCGAAATTGAAATAAACAAGTAAATTTGTGATCCAGTGGAGATATGGAGGTTGGTTTAACATGGTCAAAAATAACTTTCTCTCTCTCTCTCACTCACACACACACACACACACACACACACACACACACACACACACACACACACACACACACACACACACACACACACACACACACACACACAGAGAGAGAGAGAGAGAGAGAGTGACAGGTTTAGACAGAAAAAAAAGCATAAATAATGTAAACATATGCATAGAGGACGAGAGGTTGTGCACGTCACTCAGCATCATAAAGCGTAGGCTAGAATAGTTTTCTTCAAGCACGGTCGAATGACTGAATGCACTTATGCTATCATGCATTTCTCCCAGAAGGCTGAATTTGATAGAAGATCGTTATGCTTATCCCTTCCCGTTCGCAGAAGCTTTGTATGTGTGAGGAACACGTACTTCTAAAAGAAATGTGCTTCAAAAAAAAAAAAAAAAAAAAACTTTCTTTAAATGATCTATTTTGTATTCTTGACTCGTACATATGGTATATAAACCTTATTTTAACTCTATGCACCTAATCTCTTGACTTCATTAGTTCAGTTTCAACTCAACGCTGCATAAATCAATAATAATTTGTTCATTTTAATAAAGTTTTGGTTATTTATCTTTCATCATGACAGAGTAGATTTCTCTTTAGTTTACTAACTATTAATTACTATCCGTTACTATACCTTATTAAGGAACACCTTTCATGGACAGATTGCGTAATATGTCCAGCTGTGAATGTGTTCATGAAAAGTATCGTAAAAACAAATGAGTTTGCCTATTAAATTGCAGTCAAAATTCTCTCCATCTGTATTGGAGAGAACACATAACCCATCCAGACACAATATTCCCTCGAACATTGTCGAACATACATACAACACACTCAAGGTTATTCGCATCGTGACGCTCTACTACTCTGTGTTTCAAGGTAGATCCAAGCAGTATTCAATTAATCGGTCTTTGTTGGCTTGTAAATCGCTAAATATTGATATAGGGATTAAAGGAAAGTTTTAGCCCAAAATAATCGACTTCATGAAGATTCAAATTAATTTCACAGTTCATTGTTTAATCCATTACTGACAGAGCCAGAATGGGACATAATAATCATCCAAAGTTCACCTTTATTATTTGGTGCATTTGAAACTAAAGGATTCAAATGCAATCGGCTGAAGGCTGCATTAGATGTTGCAGATAACTTCCAAACATCTAATGCAGTTTCGAAACTGCATTAGATGTTCTGAGACCGTTCAAATAGACATGAAATATATAGGAGGAACTATAATATTAATAATGAATTTTTTTTTAAAAAAAGTAATAATAATAACCCTTAAAAACAACTGCACAGAAGTAAAAAGCTGGAAACATTTGATTGAAGAACTCGATTATAAAATATGCATTCAAAAAATCTCTTCTTATAAATATTCATAATTCCTATTCAAGTAGATCAATGAGTAGTTTCCTTGAGTGGGAGTTTCCTTATATTACCACCCTGCTTACTGGAAGCTTAAGTAAGCTGAAAAGGTAAACTTCATGGATTATTTAACGCTTCTCACGCTAAGAGCACTACTGTGTTCTATAAGTTTTCACGTTCATAGTGATTGTCAAAAAGTAGATTAGTTTTCTCTATATACAATAAGATCTGTTTAATCCCACATTTTATTTTACTATCTCACAGGCCTGTTCTGACCCGTAGCTTGCGTATTATAAATTAAGTTTGATAATAATAGGAATAGTTATTCCTATTTCAAAAGTTTGTTAAGTGTCTCAATACATGTGTTATCTCTTCGATTTGTTCTCTTTAAAAATAAAACGTTATTCCAATATGAGACCGGTTCACATAAATTAACTTGAAAACCACGTTCCTAGAATCCTAGACTTAGAAATAATTGATTTCAAATTATATTTCAAAGTGAAACGCGTTGTCACTATCAACTACATGACCGAGGTGCTCCTGGCATTTAACAAGTTCTTAAAAAGTTGTTCGAGGCCACTGATTAATATAGCAAGAGAACTCGAAGCGTCACTAGATTTTTGGCGGGTCTTAGCAAATTTGTAACAACTTGCCGTTTATTTTTTTTTAGCGTCACAATTTCGATAATTGGTGAAATATCCTGGAATTTATGCCCTTCCGACATTGGTGCCTTGGAAACTACTTTAATGCGTAGTTTCTTCGTCTCTGAGCAGGTCATTGGTTAATATAGCAAAAGAGGATGGGAAATATATAAGAATACTTACACACACGAATAGGACAGATGTGCAAGAGAGTAATTATATCTCAGAAAATCGACACTACACAACTTTTCAGAGCATTCTGCGATTGCACGTATAATTAAGTTTATCTTTATCGATTTGAAATATTTTCACCATTTTTATATAAGAACGTGTTTTACATTGTATTCTTCACAGTTTCTCAATCGATTTATAAAACGTTTAAATCATAATAATTTCTGGGCTAAAGAACAGTGATTATTGTTAAGGAAAAAAGGGAATGCAAGCTCTGAAATTAAACCAGAAACAGAACAGCGCTATACAAATTAAATTAATAGTTAGTTGCTCATATTCAATGATAATTATTTTTGTAAAAGGAATGTGCGTGTTCTGTGAAAGAATTTGCATTTTATTGCTAACAGAATGAGTTTCCGCTATTTTTTTATATATTTTTTTTTTTTTGAATGGGGAAGAAAGGGCAGGAAAGAACTTTTCGATATGGGCGAATCCTCAGTTCACTCTGTATTCTGTTATAATATTTCCTTTCGTTCTCACCTCATGGGAATTTCTAACTTGCGTTTCCATTCCTTTGTTACTTTATTCCATTCCATACATTCTACAGAGGTTTAAGTGAGTTTTTATGATTTTGTCACATCTCTTTGGTGTACTTCATGTCTTCATTTTGCTAATATATGTGTAACTGGTTCGAACAAACATTTACCACAATATTCTCCTGTAGTACGTAGTATCTCCTACTGGTACGCAGAAGAGTACTGGATTCCTCATATGTGTAACATGCTTTATATATATATATATATATATATATATATATATATATATATATATATATATATATATATATATATATATATATAAAGCTGTTCTTTCGTTTATTGCATTGCTGGGAGAGTGCGTGTTTGCAGCATCACGTGAACGCCAGTACATGATTACAGCTGAATGACTATCTGGGAGGTTGTAGCTCAAGTTATTATTTCGATGAACAGGATTGAAGATTATTTCTCTAGATTCCACGATTTTTCTCTCTAGGTCATCGTTGCAACGGGAGATATTAGTAGATTTTTCCCAGCAGACTTCGTGACTTTGATTTTCATCATTAGGATTAGCCGAGAAAAGGATATAACTAGATAATGCACTGGCTCGCTGTCTCTTGTAAGTAATGTCCCTCATGTGTTCTTCCATACGCAATTCAACAGATTTGTCTGTCTGACCAAAATAAGGAATATCACAATCACACAATATTTTATATACACCAGAGTATTTGAGTTGATGATGACAAGGTTTTGGGTTGCTTATTAAGGAACGGATCTTCGGAAGCGGAGTGAACAAGGTTCTGATATTGTATTTTCTTAGAACTTATGCTAATTTATGTGAAACAGTACTTATGTAAGGAATAGATATATTGCCTTTGAATCTATTTGTTTCTTCTGAGTGATGTCTAGGAGGATTAAGAAGGAATTTTTCAATGATTCTCTTGGAATATCCATTAACTTCGAAAGAAGTTTTCAGATGGTTTATTTCTGTAAGAAGTTCATTTGGGTATCAAGAAGAGAACGAGCTTTATGTCCCAAGGTGGAAATTATTCCAAGCTTATGAGGAGGGAAATGATGGGACTGACTGTGCAGATATCTGTTGGTATGCGCGGGCTTTCTATATATCGATATTTTGAGTTTACCAGAAGAGCGAGTCAGTTTGACATCAAGAAAAGGCAAGGAATTATCCTTTTCAAGCTCGGCAGTAAACTTAATACTTTGATGTCGGCTATTGAGATGTTCGAGGAAAACCATAAGGGATTCATGTCCATGGCTCCAAATAATGAAGACATCATCTACATAGCGTTTCCAAACTTTAGGTGTTAAAATAAAGGAAGAGATAGACTTGGTTTCAAAATCCTCTAAGTAAATATTTGCGAGTACAGGGAATAAAGGATTACCCTTAGCCAGTCCATGATTTTGTTTGTATATATTATCTTGAAATTTGAAGTAACCGGACCTGATGCAATGTGTAAGCAAGGCTAACATTTTTTTGAATAACTTGTCCTTGGATAATGTTAGGACTTCATCTGTTGGGACATTAGTGAAAAAAGACGTTATGTCCAAGCTAGCCATGATGTCATCTTCATTAACTGTAATATCCTTGATGTATGTAACAAATTATGTAGTATTCGTGATCAAGGATGGTGACTTGCCTGAAAAACGTTTTTGGTATTTGGCAAGATATTTTGAAAGAGTGTACGTCGGAGAATTTATACCTTCTACAATTGGGCGTAATGGAGTGTTCTCTTTATGTATTTTAGGAACACCATATATACGCCATACTTTTCCTACTGGAAGAACACATGAGGAACATTACTTACAAGAGACAGCGAGCCAGTGCATTATCAAGTCATATACTTTTCTCGGCTAATCCTAATGATGAAAACTAATGTCTGCTGGGAAAATTCTACTAACATCTTCCGTTGCAATGATGAACTAGAAAGAAAAATTGTGGAATCTAGAGAAATAATCTTCAATCCTGTTCATCTAAATAATAACTTGAGCTACAACCTCCCAGATAGTCATTCATGTACTGGCGTTCACGTGATGCCGCAAGCACGCACTCTCCCAACAATGCAACAAACGAAAGAACAGCTTTAAATACAACTACAGTTTTCATACTAATTATGCATAGAGACTCTCTATGTTGTTCATAGTCTTTTAACCTTCGGTGTTTAGTGTTTTTTCTTTTTTCTTTCTTTTATAATGTCACCTGATGAAGGCTGTTACAGGCCGAAACTAGTCGTGTATTTATATTAAAACCTTTTTACTTAATTCGCGGTTCTAGTCATTCGATTCTTCATAAAAATATGTATGATAACCGAGTTAATGATCATTCTTTCATATTTTAAAAAAAATTTAAATTTAAGTTTAAATATAAAAATACAATATATATATATATATATATATATATATATATATATATATATATATATATATATATATATATATATATAATATTTCATTTATTATTAAAATAAAATCATCTTCATAATATTTAACGTTAAGAAACTGATGAACAGTTTCTTACAAATTTTTTTCTACTCCAAAATGTAAAGTATAAAAATGATTATTTTAAAAAAAAAAATCGTAAAAACTGGTTGGAGTGGTTGGATTACTAAAAATTAATGGATGGAAAAGAAACACACTGAAAATTAAAAGGTAGATAGAAAAGTTAATACATTTTATCCATAGTCCAATAGCCCTTCTGAGAAACAGTTCGCGGTTTCAAAGTTTTAATTTTCCTCCTCGCTTTAGGCTACTAATCATCCCTGGTCTAGTTCAACTTTCCTCTGTAGAACCCCCATTTTCGATTTTCCAAATTCAGAAGGGAATTTCTCTTCTTTGCTTCTTCCTCTTGATTAAATTCCTACTTTCTTAAGTCCGCGGGGATAAAACTTGGAGCCACCACTAATACTATAATTTTGGCCTAAAACTTGCTGCTTATATCTATCCTGATGAAAACTTTCATCTTCCATCCAATTTCCGTTACGTTGGAATATAGAATAAGAAAAACAAAAACAGTGAAACATCTGTATACTTAGGACATCTCACTTTATTTAACAGAAACTTAGAGCTTCAAATGACTGCAGCGCCTCTCATATCTTTGATGTCGTTTTTGCTCTAAATTTCCGAGAAGCGAAAAACTACTTCTACTCATATTCTATTTTTTAGGGATGGTTTACACTTGCATAACGTCTTATGGATATTTTGCCTTTCCTTGAGTCGAGTCTTATCTTTCATCATTTGGTAGAATTCCCTAAAATTTGGTATAGGGATTTGCAAAATAAAATAAAATGAAATAAAATAAATAAATAAATAAAAATAAATACTCCGCCATTACTTGTGACCCATATTAGATAGCACCAGTTTCTCTTTTTCTCAGTCTCTCTCCGTAACAGGAAATGGCTTATATGCCCGTTTGACTTTTTAAAATTAACTTATTCTTCAATTTTTTTTCTGATATTGCACTAATTATGAAATATACTATTCACACATACAGACCCCAAACATATTTCATTTAGAAACTGTGGGGGATGACTTTCGTTGGATACTTTTGTACACTGAAGCTGCATTCCGATGTTGCTTGTAGCAAATATTGCTGCTGGGCGAATCATGAATGACATAAGAAATTTGAAATATTTTTCATTAACAGCGAGTAATTTTTTAAACTCTACCCTGTTATGCATATTAAGCTTGAGAAATACGATATATATATATATGTGTGTGTGTGTGTGTTTCACTTTGATTAGTGCATGATTCTTTAAAAATGAATAAAATTTATCATGTATTATATAACTGGGTTTATGAAAATAATTCTTAATGTTATCTAATATTTCATTTCCTAGCTGTTTTCTGTCTGCGTATGACTAATTTGGCTGTCCCAGTATCTGTGATGCGCGGAGATCCTGTCTGGTTAAACTGTACTTTTGACTTGGAGAATGATGAACTTTATTCTATAAAGTGGTATAAAAACAATATCGAATTCTACCGCTATTTACCTACTGACCGTCCTCCAGGACAAAAATATGAATCGCGTGGGATATACCTCAATGTAAGTAAGCTGAGTAGCCTTTGTTTAATAATGCTTTTGTCTCCTAAATTTATCTATTCATATAATATTTATTCGCTTTGCAAATACCCACTTTACACTCTTGTGTAAATTGACTGGAAATGAATAGTTAAAAAAAGTTGAAATTCTGAAATGATCATTATCCTTGGTTAAATTGTGGATAAGAATACCCAATACTGTCTTCGATTATACATGTTGAGTCAGTGGTTCTCGTGTAGGCTAAACTGAAAGCATTCCACAAAATAATCCACAGCGCTCAACTACTTGCGAAATAATCATAAATCAGAGCATCCATCGAGAGTCACAGGAGTGAATTGTTCTGTAAGAAACCACCGACTATTCTTATTACAAGAATCATAAGACTCAATTTTCTTTTTTTTTTTGCTGTGGGTTTTGAGATATGTATTATGGTACTCCTGTTTTACCTGAAGGAGTTTTTCTACAGGGTAGATCTTGCTAAATATGAATCATGAAATACATTTAATGAAATTATTAAAGCACCTCGAAAAATATCTAAACACATATTGTTTTTCTGCTTCTTCTCCTCCTTTATAATTTTCTCCTCTACACACATCATATGTAAAGATGTCTGTTTCTTATGCTGCCCAAAGTTTCAAAATTTTTAGCCAAATCAAAGTAAAATGAAGTTTTACTTTGATTTGGCTAACTCTTGGCTAAGGAGCTAACGATTTCTTCCTTCGCAGATATATCTGAAGGTCGCATATTTAAAAGAATTTCGATTAAATTTGAACGATTACTGTTTCTGACAGTGCCTAATATTCTCAAAAATTCAGCCCAGTCGAACCAAAACGAAAGGGGATATACACGTGTACAGAGTGTGCAGGAGGATTCTTTCATCTCAAACTCTTTACAAATCGCATTGATCAATCAATTTCAGCTGAAATCAGAAAACTTCTGTTTCCTTTGCTGATTAATGTCAGTAGGAAATTGCTGGCCGTTTGATGCAAAATAGAGAACGAGGTTGCTAACAAGGAGAAGAAAATAAAATATCTCAGACAGTTTGTATAGCTATAGGTTACCCAGTTCAGCTGATTGCGACTGTGAATCTTTCACCTACTTCATTTAAAATTTTAAGTAATAGGTCTGTCGTAAATCTTGGCGAATATACCCAGCCGCAAAATGCAACTCTGATGTTTTCTGCTATGTAAATAAATGGGAAAACTACTCTTGGAGATCACGACTAACGAGAGATACAAATAAACGGTAAACACAATATTCAAACCACGTCAGTACCAGTGTAGGTAGTGTAAACGCTATCTACACCGGTACTGATGGAAAGAGCGGGAATCACTCTAATAAATTTGACAAGAGAAGGACTGTCATTACCCTCCATCGTGTTAGGGGTATTCCTGTGGTGTTCTTTTGACAAATTTATTTGTAAATACTTATTTGATTAACTGGTATTATTCTCTCCAAACATGACAAAAACACTCAGTTCTCTTGTTTCTTATAAACAATTGATAGTATATTGGGTTTTTGAAACACTTTTGTAGTTCCTCATTATGTCTTCGTTAATACTATGCAGTATTTGATGTAAGAATATAAGATGGTCTAAACTTTTTACTTATTACTTTATTTTTCAAATGGATAAGTTTTCTACTATATCCATTCGTTACTGACCATGTTTCAGAACTATTAGTTAATATCAATCGTATATAGCTAAAATAGAGTTTCCCTTTGAATTTTTCCTTTCTCGATAATATTTTAGACTTCAGGAGTTATAAAATCGCAAATATGTATATCCATGACTGGTATTCTCAGTTTTCTCCTCTGTCCCTTGACGCATATCATTGTAGCTGTTAATGCTGACTCCTAGATAGCTAAAATCATTCAATTGCTCAAAGATATGATTGGTCTTGATGGGTAATTGAAACGCATATGAAAGATATACCAGAAAAGTAATGAGAAAAAAATTCGTATAAAATAGTGTATCCAGTTAATCGTCTAAATCAGTGTGGTCGCCTTCAAATTAACTCCCTCTCCCCGAAACGCACCGGTTCCAACGTTCCTTCCATGCGGTTTAACAGGATTGGAAGTCCTCTTCTATTAGCTCTTTTGTCGTCGTATCCGACTCAGGATTTTTTCTACAGTCTCAAAATTGGTACATTTCATCATGTTCTTGCGCTTTGGGAAAAGAAGAAAAAGTCACACGTAGACAAGTCGGACGATTACGGTGGCTGTTCCAACACTGGAGTGCATTTTTTTGGCAAAATACTCAGGCATCGCCAGCGTAGAATCAGAAGGTGGATTGTCATTACGCATGATTTGCCATCTCTGGACGCACTCGTAAGACGCATTTTCGCAAACGATCAAGGATTTTGTAGTAAATTTAATTGACAGTCGATCAAGGAGATTGTTGTTCATTCTTGTTGCGACGGCTTCCCTGCACGTTGCTCATGTTCCGCACTCTCTCTCTCTCCTCCAAAAACACCATGTGCCATTTAAACACTTGAGCACATAATAAAGAATAGTTGCCATGTGCCCGCTGAATTTTTCTAACATTTTGGTAGCACTATCGTTCCGTTTAACACAAAGTTGAATCGCTGTTTCGCTTCTTCATTTTCGTGATGAACACACCAGCCATACACTTACTAAAAACACATCTAGACAGGCGCTTACCTACCTACGCCGGTACTGACGGAAAGAGCGGTTATCACTCTAATATAATGTGCCATCGTCGGTTCGACAGTGCTGCCAATTGTCGCGATTAAAAAAAATGACTTTTCTGCTATACCTCGTATATTTAGACTTTTTTTAAACAAGTTATTTAGGCTTACCTGCCGTGATTAATATAGACGGATTATGTATAACATCCTCACAAGAGTCCCCATGGATAACAATACCATCGACATAAGCCAACAGGATGCTGTTTCAATTCATTTCCATTGTCATTTAGGTCTGTAATGACTTTTTTCAATGCCGGATTGAACAAGTTTGATGAGAAAGTATCTCCTTGGCAGAGTCCAGATTTTATTTCAAAACTTCCCTCTATCCTCTTTGAAATGCAGTGACAGAGAAGAAATGATAGACAAAAATGCTAATAGTGAAACATTTGTGCCATCACACTGCAATATAAAAATAATATGATTCCAACAGAATAACAAAGAATGGTTATCAAATAAGCTGGTGGTCAATAAATTACAGAGTATACATACAATAATCGCTACGGCAAAGCTATCCGAAGTTACTACATTCTAGACCTGAACAAACATGAATGAATAAGCTTTCATTGAGTAACGAAAATTCTTCCATCTTATGGAAAACTAAGACGTGCATTGCTGAAATATTGCAACGAAAGAAAAAATTAGATATGTGAGCTTAATGATTACCCCTCTAACATTAATGCATCGGCCAACGGAATGATGGCAATGCTATATATTATAGCACATCACTATAATATACTATACCCTTAGTGCAGTGTACATTCACGTTTGTATCGTCATCCTTTCCATATCAGCACATGTATGTGTTTATGTGCTCATGCATAAAAAAGAGGCATACAAAAACAGAGAAAAAAATGTCTGATATATTGTGGATATAGCCTTAAAGGCATGCATACTGTACTTATGAAGTATCATCTTCAGATGAGCTCAACACTAGCATTATGTTTATTGATATCACACCAATAAAGATATCTGAAGTAGCTTAACGTAATAGTGACTTCAAAAAATATACATGTCTACAGTCATAATAACTGTCCAGTGAACAAAACGTTGAATCTATAGGGCGGACACAATTGAGAGGAGGTGTTCAGAGCCCTGTAACAAAAAACGTATTTGCACGAAATTCAACCAAAATTGGTGTAAGTACACTCTGGGACATGATGATTTAATTTGCAGAAAACAAAGTAAAAAATTCTGCCTAGCGCACAATTGGCGCTTGAATCGCGTGATATTTGCATAATCTCACTGTTTCTACTGACGAGTTGGTGGATATAATGAAGACCGAAACGGATTCGCTTCATTCTAATAAGACTGAAGTGCTATAGATCTCACCTTACCGGAATGTGCGTTATTAATCAAGCTTATCAACAGCGCGGTAACGCTAATGCCGCTTCGAGATTTCTAGCGTTTGAAGGATAGTAGAAAAGATCCAATGACAATAACAAATCTTAGAAAAATTATTCTACGATTTGAAATTAGCAGATCTTTAGCAGTGATGCCAGGACGAAGTCACAAATGAATTATTCCTAATGAAGTTGCAACTGCTGTCGTCAAATACGGAATGAATAATGTACAAGAGTCCAGCAGTGCTCGCGCAATATAAAGGCGACTGTACATGTCATTATCTATGTGGAAAATATAGATAATGGCATGTACAGTCGCCTGTGTGGAAAATATCTATGTGGAAAACCTCAGCATTTGACCTGCGTCAAATGCTGAGGTTTTCCCCTACAAGATCTCCCATACTCAAGCTTCGCTTCACTGGTGATGCGGAAACTCAACTGCAGTTTTCCCTGACGTTCTTAGCTCGAATGCAGGTGGATTATGCATGGCCGTGGAAGATCTTGTAGAGTGACAAGGCACATTTTTATCTGAACTGTAGTCTTAACTCATACAATTGCCTCATTTGGACTGCTAATAACTCTCATCCATCAGATCCCGTTACACTCATCGAAAGTCACAGTGTGGTGTGGTTTCACTGCATCGTTTATTATTGGTCCGTACTTTTTCGAAGCACTTCGCCCGACAGGACCAGTGACTTGTGCTGTCTCTGATATTAGGTATCAAGAGATGTTGCGCAACTTTTTTGTTTCGCAACGGCAGCAGCGAAGATGCCTTGACTCTACCATATTCATGCAGGATGAAGCACCACCTCACATTGGATTGTCGGTACAGCGAATGTTAGGAACATACTTCACAGAACACAGAATGACTAGTTGTGCATTTCCCACAGCATGGATACTTCGTTCGTCTGATCTCAACTTCTGTGACTTGTGGTTGCGGGGCCATGTGAAACGCGTGGTGTATGAAGGACATGTCCCTGATTTTGGTTGATAGTATTTAGCCGTACGGCTGTCTGGGGTTAGCTATATATGCCACCATCTAAGGAAATGATTATGAGCAAGGTGGTTTCCCGTTGCCTTCCTTGCGTACTAAATCCTATGACTGTATCCTATGTGTTCACGGGGAGGTTTGTCTGTTTGCGGGATGAAAAACCCTAGATAAACTGGTGGAAAAAACCCTACTCTATACGCCTAATACCGGCTAACTTGGCTGTGACTGAGAAAGATCCTTAAGCTCCTCACGTCGGCGACGAGAATCGAACCTAGGACACTCCTTCCCCAGGCATATGGTTGCGAAGCGCATAACCACTAGGCTAACCGCGCGGACGTCCCTGATTTAGCAACCTTGAAAGACAAAATAACGCAGCATGTGAGGCAAATCATGCAAGTCTGTTGCATTTCACTGTAGGAAATATCATTCACAGAATGCAGTTCTTAGAAAATCTGAAAGGAGGACATATGGAACCACATTTGTAAGTTATACGCGAACACGAAAATTGATTTGTTGTGTCGCTTCTATCCATTACTGTTTAATTAATCCTAAACAACACGCATATAGCGCAAATTCCGCTGGTAGCAGAATTTTGTAATTTTTTTCTTTTTTTCTGTAAATTTGTAAGTTATACGAACACGAAAATTGATTTGTTGTGTCCCTTCTATCCATTACTGTTTAATTAATCCTAAACAACACGCATATAGCGCCAAATTCCGCTGGTAGCAGAATTTTGTATTTTTTTTTCTTTTTTTCTGTAAATCAAAACTCCATGTTCGACATTTGGTTGAATTTCGTCCAATATATTTTTCGTTAAAGAACTCTGAACATCTCCTGTTTAATTATGGCCGCCCTGTACGAATGAATAATGCACAAGAATGAATTAATGTCTATTATGTCTATGAATTAATATCTGAATTAACATACATACATACATACATACCCGGTTTTGCATACCTAGTATGATTAACAAGCTGCCATTCGATTAAAAAAAACCACAAAGAGCTGAAAATAGATGCTGTATCAATATTAGAGCTAGATGGAAATTAGAGAGAAATTATGGTAAATAAATAAATTTAAAAAACATAAAGAATCTTGTAACCTCTTACAAGAACACAAACACATTCTTTCCAGCATCTACCTCCTTCAAAAATGTTAATACACGCACATGCGGGTGTGTCCTTGCGTGCATCCGCTCGCTTTTACACACTAATCGAGGGGGGGGGGTGCAAATATAAACAGTTAAATCGACACCTGGCTTGTTCTGGATACTGCGACAAAGCTACTGTCATAAAATATCTTCGTCAGATAAGCTTCGAGGAATATTACCAGAAACGTCATAAAGACAACAACACACATTAACAAACAACTCCACAAAACGTGCAGTGCAAAAGTCGGAAAAATCACTATAATTATGAATATTTATCAGAAAAAATAGAATGTTCTCAGTATTTTGTGCTGAACAGTAAATGTAATAATAACATTTTAATTCTAGATATGCAAATATTTGACAAAACCAGTTATTATCTATTATTGTCATTGATTAACTATGTTCAATTCACTGTTTATTTATCATTAGTTACGTCTCTTTGCATCTTATCTTTGTTGGTGGGATTAACTAACAACAAAATAGCCAAAATAGTCAACAAAATTAAGAAAGGAAGAATTGTTGTAGAAATCTAGACCGAACTCCTGAAACACACTAGTGTTTTCAAGTTATTACCAACAACAACAACAAAAACAGAGATACATTATTAACAAAATGTACAGACTTCAGAATAGAAATGTACACAATTTCTTTGAAAACTAGAAACCTGGAAAAACGATATCACCGTCCCCAAGAATTACGACCTCATTCTAATAGGAGGTCTCAAAATAAATACACTACACCTTGCTCCTCAGCCACGAATTCCTATTTTGATGTACCATGCCACTAGAACATTAATCTGGCTATACGCTTCATAACAGGAGGAGAAAATACTCAAGAACTCAATTACAAGCGCATGCATCGACTCTATTAACATAAGAGCAAGAGATGCTATCGACATCACGGATCATTAGCAACAAAATTCCATAAATGAAACATGAATCGACAATGACAATAAATTAAAAAAAAATAGTCTCGGCGGTCTTATAAAAACACCGACTTGAACAGTCCGCTTACTTTAGATGATCCCATAATTTTATACAAAAATTTCCTCTCTGTTTTACGGAAATATCCAAAAAAGCAACAAAATGTAGAAAAAGAGACATCAGACATAAGCTAACTCATGAATAATTAACGCTTTCCCACACAGTATCAAGAATAAATATAAAGAGATTAAAAAAAAACACCTAACAGCATCAAAATGCAAACACCTAACAGCATCAAAATGCAAACACCATATGATAGCACAAGAAGATGCTAATTAATAGCCAAAATACGCGCCACATGAAACTGTTACCTCTAGAAATGTTCATGAGTCATCAGCGATATGAAACAACAGAGTCAACACTCAACGAGTTGCTTAATAAAAATGTAAAACATCCTCACCAGACTGACTCGCCATCTTCTTCCAGGGCGTAGAGCGACAACATCTAGTAGAATCCCTCAAAAATAAATTGGTAAATATCATGCTAATCAAAATTGATATTTCTCTAATCATGTATAATATGATACGATACTGATACACCGCAAAATTACAATATATACTTCCCATTTACATCAAACTCAAATTGAAAGATGTTCTCCGAAGTTAAATCCAAAAGCCAGTCCAAGAAGTGACATCAGGTGTTTTAAAGATCATAAAACACCCTTTGACCAATTAGGCCGGTACTCTTAAAACTGACTGTTGCAATATTCGATAAAGGTATTACTTTCACAGAAATAAACTGAAGCAATTACATTTCCTTTTAAATAAGATATGAAAAATGATATACGGAATTAAAGTCCCACTGTCAATATAACTCCTGTTAACTCCAAAATTTTGCTAGAAAATAATAATAATTTATTCTTAAACAAAATAACATCCGCTAGATTTCAAAACTATACATGATAGAGAAACAACATAGTCTCTTTCTCTCAAAATTAAAAATAAAAAAGAAATAATTAAAACACATAATATATTTATGGAACTCATGACCAAAGCTCTCGCTAAAACAAATTCACTGTGATCAAATATCTAACCGATGTAATCGATATCACGATCATCAAATATTACTAAATAAATTACTTCCCTCTAGAATCCGTGGAAATCCAGGCTCCTTGTTCAATAATTGCTTATCAAACAACCTACTAAAATAGATACTAAACAAAATAAGAGTACACAAGCACCCTCAATGTTCAATATTACCCACCCTATTTAACATACACGTAATGATATCCTCAGCCGTTCCATATAAATCATATATCAATAAGTAGACGACTCTGCACTACTGACAATCCTCTCAGGCATCAATCTGCCTTCTCCAAAACTCAACAAGACTTAAACCAACTAACGACTTATTATTGCTATAATTCTTATAATAAACAACACTAAAACTCAAATTCTTGGTAATTCAAACCTCAAAAATCGTGCACTTTGGACAAGTTACATTTCATGTCACGCAGATCATTACATTAACAATGACAACTGCTAGTGTCTCCAAATCACAGTCTAAACATTTGGATCTTTATATAGACAACCACTTTAAATGGACCATCATCATCAATTTTCTGATATGTATCTTCAAGAAGTGTATAGAATACTGTGCGAGTGTCACATGAAATTTCCATTATTATGAATGTCGTGCCAGCAATTTTCCTCCAAATTATTTTATCATTTATCAACATCGTAATATCGTCAGATCTCATAATTCTGACTTCTAAGGCACTAATGTCTCTTATTCTATTGTCTGATTCCATATTTAGTTTGCCATCTTCACTAAGAATTGTAGATAAATAACTGAGTATCTGAATATTCTTATAGGGTTTTTTTTTTCATATTTTGGTATCTGTATTGTTAATTTTCACGTCACATTTGTTACAGTTATTATTCGGTTTAACTAAAGAATTCTGGAGATTTGCAATAGATTTATTTATGAGTATAACATAATCTGTACAATCCAAAGAGCTAATTTTAATGTCTCTAAGTTTTGATATAAGGTTTAATAGCATATTCCATAATGCCATATTCATATAGATGATGTATAAGTGTGGAGATAAAGTTTCCCACCCCTCTTATCTTACACCTGATTTTATATCATACCACCTTTCTGTACACTGCTTGGAAAGAAGTCAATAGACACCGCTCTGGCAAGGGGAATAGTGCCATGTAACGAGCCACCTGTTGTAACCGGTATAAATTCTAGGAATATGATGTTCCCAAGTCAGTGAAACTGAGTTCGAATGAAATGGCTTCAAGAAAGGAACTGGTGGGGTTTGAACGAGGCAGTGTGATAGGATACCATGTTGTAAGCATCCTGTCTGTTCGGCAAATTGTTCCCAAATTTGGCCATCCCAGGTAAAACCTGGGATGGCTAAATATCACCAAATAATCGGTGATACCATATTTAGAGGGAAGCGTAGGAAGTCAACTGCAAGTGCTACCAGCAGTGGACGACCCACTACACTCACCGAACATGATCGTAGGATGCTACGAAGAATAATATGTAAAAACTGCCATTCGTCGGCTATCACGTTCAATTTGGAGTTCCAGGCATTGACTGGAACAGAAATCCGCACAAAAAAAAAAAAAAAAAAAAAAAAAAAAAAAAAAAAAAAAAAAAAAACGAGGCTCACAACACATTGGCTTTCATGGTAGGACCGCAGTATGCAAGCTCTACATTACCCGAACCGACATGCAGCGCCATCTTTTTTTTGCATAGACCGCTCACTGCGCGACTCGTTTTATTTGATAACCAGACTTTAATATGTTTTTTCCTTCCCCTACCTTAGTTATCGCGATTTTTTTTCTCTTTGTTCTTTAATTTATGGAAACCAGCGTATTTGTTCAAATTGTATTAAAAGGCAATGCGAGTCTTATTTTGTTCCTGGAGTGGTCTTTAGTTTTAGCTGTGAGAGAGAATCCTTCACTTCCAGTTTGGGTTTTGGGTAGAAAATAACTGGTTTGAAGTTGACTTTGTGCTGGTAATTTTATGTTGTCGATCGCTAAGGATTATATATATATATATATATATTTTTTTTTTTTTTTTTTCCTTTTGATTTAAGTGACATTGTTTGTGAAGGCGTAGTTGAACGACATATGGGTGACCAAACTATACTCTGTCGGAATTAAAGGAACAGTACGTACCTGGTGCAGGAGCTATCTCTCAAACAGGACACGTGTAACAAAAATAGGCACTAATCAAAGCCAGGATAAATAGATAAATCACGCAGTCCCAAAAGTCTCGATATTATTGCCCACTCTGTTCTTCATATGCATTAACGACATTCACAACCTGGCTACACGAAGTCAAATATATCAGTACGCATATGATACTAATGATCCACACAGATATCAACACCCCTCTCTCTCTCTCCAAAGCAAGCAGATGTTAATTACACACACGCCCGAGCGCGCACACACACATCACATACTACTGCATTAAGAACAGTAACAACAACTGCCACAGCGCCGAAATCACATTCGTAAAACATGTATCAGTATATACGAACAAATCAATACTGTTATATCGTACTAGTCTGCAAAGCTGCAAACGGATGTCTATCCAAGTTAGAAAAATGTAACAAAAAATGTTGTTACATTGTTGATATTGTTGTTACAAAAAATGTAACAACAATATTATAATTCTATATAACTAAATCGCACCATGCTTGCATAGTGATGATATATGATGATGAACATCAGAATTTGAATGCACATACATGCACGTATATATTGCAAATAGATTGCATCAATTAGAAAGTTTGGATGAATAATTTTTTAATCATTATTATTATTAATTATCATATATTAATTCTACTTATTGTAACAATATTATTATAACAAACTTCCTATTATGATTTTGTCTTTTTTTAAATCTAATTTTGTGTACGCGTAACTTCTTTTAAAGAGAATAAATATGCAAAAACAATATATATATTATTTCAAACAATACGAATTTAGGAAGAACGGTGAAAATAACCCATAAGAGAAAGATAACGAACACGGTGATTCGATCTGATCACCTAGAAACATGAGCAAATATTTTCTAAGAATACTCTGCTTCTATTTTATTTTATACAGATGTTCGTTTTGAGATAATGTCAAAAAATTTGGTTACAAACTACTTTACAAAGGTTACTGTTGAGAGAGCTTATGAAGGGTCATTTTAGATTATGTCAGTCGATAAACTTTTTTGTGCTGGTCAGTTCGGGAGAGCATTAGTTACTTGGTTGGCCTGATCAGCGTAACTAGACGATGTGTATTATTTAAAATTATTGCCGATTAATTAATTCGCTATTGTAAGTTTAAATGCATGCATTCAAAGTTAGAATGGAAAAACGATTTAATGAAAAAATAAAAAAAAAGCCAGAATTCACATTTGCAGAATACCTATACAGAAAAGATATCTTCCAGTTTGGTACAGAGATTTAAAGAGTTTTTCAATTCAAAGATTGAGAAATTTATTTTGGATGAGTAGGTAAGATTAGGAAAACATTGATTACAACAAAGTATTCAGAGGTATAATAGTATGAATGAAAATAGACTTCCATACGATTCGAACGGAGATTGTTATATTTGTAAAATGGATTTGGATTGAATTAGGCAGCTTTTTTGAAATGCGTCTCCAGTTTATTAAGCGAATCTGCTAATTAAATTTTATTATTTTAATACGTAAAATGATATATAGCATTAATTGAAATGAAATAAAAATGAAATAAATGACTATAGAAAATCTTATATAACATTTTTAAAGATATTAAAGTCTCTAAAATTATTAAATGCAACGGATTTTAAAAAACAAAATAAATAATTATAAGACCACCATTACTGAATTTTCAATTGAAATGATGGCTAAAAATTGTGCATATTTTGACATCGGTATTTTTATTTATTTTTATTTATTTTTTAATTTATCGGAAACACCCTTTTAGTGAATCCTGTTCTAATAAAATCTTGGATGAATTCTAAAGTTATATATTATAGTTTTTGTAGTACTCTCTGAAGCATGTGCAACGTTCGTGGTCACACTATTTCCATCTGAGTTAATCTATCTCGAAAAAGTTTTCATAATATCATCGATTTTGAAGCCGTATCTCAAAATTACTACATTTATTTGCAATCAAGAAAAAACGGCGAAAGCATGAAAAGTATCTACTCAAAAATTCAGATATTCATTTTTCTTTTCATCGCTGATTTTATCTTCGTCGCAGATTTTATTGAGAGTATTGACCGCCATCAGTTTCAAGAAATTCTGGAAAAGATCCAATCCGAACGTGCAGTCTCGCATTTTATTACTCAGCAGGTTGACGAAGTAAGAAGGAATGTCCAAGTGATTTTATAATTTGAAAGATGAGGTAGCTACTTTTACGGACATGAATTAGAAAGTATAATATGACCGTAAAATCTTACATTTCGCGGAATATTAAAACTTATTAGTATGAACGGAGAGGTGAATTACAAATTCAAGAACAAGTTGGTTTCTGGAGATAAAAAGAGTCCTGTTGTTTTTACAGATTATCAAAGCAATGATGGCTAGAAAGTTAATGTATTATATCTGTTAATCGGGGGTATTCTTCTGCCTATTTTGTCTGTTTTATGGTGTAAAAACCCGAGTTTACGTGAGGAAAATCTACAATCCTCTTTAGGGACGAAGTTGTTTTCATTTGGAAAGCGATTGTAACCATTCTTCATGTCCTACGAAAGATTTGAATCCAGGTTTTACCTGGATTCAAATTCAAATTTCTCTCTCAGCTCATTCGGTATTTACCGAATGAGCTGAGAGAGAAATTCATTTTTAAGAACAGGAAAGTCTTATCCTAAATTAACAGACTCATTATTTTCGAGACCAAAAGGTGTGTTTAAAATCTGAAGAACTTACAAGTACTTACTTTATTGTGCATGTAAAACTGAAAAAGAAAAAGAACGCTAAAGTGAATACATAATTCAATCTGTTTTTTTTCACAATATTTTCAGACGAAAAAACTGCTTTGATCAAGAATAAATAATCTTCTTGCAACTACATTTTTTATTTAAACGAAGCTGGTTTAGTACAAATCAAGACAACAATAATGGATTTACAATAACGGAAATAGACGCTAGAAAGTTTTTTTCAGGTGAGAATCCATATCATTAGCAGATTTTCATCAGTTATTGTTGACTTTCGAGAGATACGAAATGTCAGAAGTCTTCTCACTGCAATTATACTGCAACACTTGTTATTAGTACTAAGGAGATTAAAAGCTATGTAGCATCCGTTTTTTTTTTTTCTTCTTTAGGGGAGAAAACCCTCTAAGAGAAAAAGTCTGATTTTTATCATTAAAGTTTGAACTATGCTTATTCTACTGCTTTGTTATTAATGCGTTTAAAAATAATGAAGTCTGCTTTCAAAAATTAAAGAACATCATTATTAGCCAAGCTCATCAGCATACTAAACTACTACACGTTTGTTCTCTTTGATTAGCGAAAATATCTAAAGGTCTCACTCATGATTATACAGATCCAGAGCATGATATAAGGTAGTATACACAGGTCAATGACCATCTGTTAACTGTAAGAGAAAAACTAAAACTTGATCTAAGAAAATTTTAACTAACCATCACGGTGAGATATGATAAGAAACGCTCAGTGACGGGAGAGAATTTGCAAAGTGATTTGATTCAGTGTTTTAAACACAAACACACAAAAGAAGGACATTCGAGTGTCTTAGCTTTTTTTTTTTCAAGTAAGTATATAAGTAGATGTTTCCAAAAATCGAAATACGGAGTGAAAAATTAACTCGGTTCTGTAAAATCTCGTATAGAGAAAAATTAGAAGTGATTTTTTTTCTATGTCGATTTTACATGGGAAATTAAATTTACATAAAATACTTGTAATTAAGTTAACGTAACAACTGACTTTGCTGTATTAGATCTGGTAACAAAAAACAAATGTTAGAATATTTTAAATAAGAGCCACTAGAATTGTTAAAACAAAAGAATAAGCTCAGACAGGATTAAGCAGATAGACCTAAGCCTAGCGAAAATAACGAAGGTCACCGGGTTACGAGTTTTCCCGCCAAAACTCAACTATAGCGTAGGTGGCGCAGAAAAACCCTCCAGCAAATCCGGGGGACTTAATTTGAAGAAGGTCCAAGGTCGGGTGAGTAAGATAAAAGGCAGAGATTGAGGGGCCAAAGGGCTCTTTGGTCCCTCAAAAAAAAAAAAAAAAACTTTTTTTCACGTTCCTGCCAGCAAAAAGTTCCGACGATGATGGGAAGTTAGATAGCAGCGGAGGCGGTCCTTTCGAGATGTCCTACCGTGTGATTCTTCGATGATCTAAATGTGTGTGTGCTGTATAATTGCTGTCGTAAACTAGTACCTGATCGGAAAATTTTCGGAAGAAGCGGAACGTTCCCGTATACCTTAGGATCTAGTACTATATGATAAGCTGGCAAGATTGTAAGTAAGATGATTTATGTAAAATTCCTACTTTCTGAAATTTAAGCGACGAATGTTGGTTCTATTGTCTATTAACATAAAAAGTATTAGTGGAGTCGGAAAGCTGTACTTCTGTTTGAATGTGAATAAGCAGCATATAGAGTTCTAAGGAAATTGCCAGTGTTGCGTAATGCAAAAAAAACTGAAGGTAGATTAAGTTATACCTCTTTCTGTTTATAGCCTGAGTCAAGTTAAAGTATGTTTAAGTCTATCCACGTGTGTTTGAAAAGCTATGTGAATATATATTGTCTTTGTCTTAAAGCTTAAGTGAAAATGCTAATTTGATCGTGTGGAGAATTTGACACGTGATTTGTATTGTCTCCGTTATTATCTAGTTGAATTAGTCAGAACCAGACACTTGATATGTGCAGTTTCAATTTTGTATTTACTTTGTCTTTGAATGAATAAACACGTTTCTTTAATTGCTTGCCTGATCTCGTCTTACCAATGCACTGTCTCAAAAATATAGAACCTGTGTGTCCTAAGAATAGCATTAGCCACGCCTGACTGATAATAAGATTTAGGAGTTGCTTGAACTAGAGTTAATCTAAGAGATAATTTTCGAGCTTAGCTGTATGTTTCTCTTGCATGTAAGGGAAAGAAAAACAATTCTTTTACGCGATCCTTAATGGTGCAGTCGAAACAAAAAAGTAAATTTTTAAGGATCACTGCAGGAAAAAATACAGCAACGTAGATAAAGGAATTGGTTCCATTCAGAAGCTTTTCTTGTGTCTACACTTCGACCACGTGAAATAGCATACTTACGACCTTGAGAAGGGGGAGTAAAATTATAGATTAAAAGGATTAAGAATAATTAAAAGTTTGTGCATGAAGAACTAGCTCAGGCAATGACGCTAAACTCGGCATTACGACTGATAAAAAGATATTACAAAGGCGCAGTAGTACGCCGACGTTAAATAATAATAAATAACAAAATAATATCAATAATATTAAAACTAAAGGATAGTTCGAAGCAAGTAAATTACGATGTTTGGACTGCTGTGTTTACACAGTACTCATATATTTTAGGATTCACTCTTCAAATGGCCCTTTAAGTGTGACTGCAGCGACTTTGTTTTGTTAGATAATATTCAACTCCATCAGAAAAATAAACAAGATAAATAGCATAAATTCGAATTTTGTTTTCTCTGGTTAAATGAATTATATTTTTTTAAACTATATTTCTAACATAATATCAAACTGCATTTTATTTAAAAAAATAATTGAAGGTATGAATGATGGTATTTTGTGTTTTATGAGGAATGATGATCTATGTTGGTGAACTACGCGGGTTACAGCGCTTTTCTATTATAAGACAGCAAGAATGAAATGAAAGATGCCCAAGATTAGAAATTAATACAAAAAGTGAAATAATTACATGCAGTATGGATTTAAAAGCCTTGAGTTGCTAATATCTCTTGAATTCGATTAAACATGTGAAAAGAAAATTAAAAATGACGCCCATCCAAACCGAATATAAGCATAAATATAACTTTGTTTTATCTTTCTTTTCATCTGATTAAATTATTTCAGATTTGTAATTGAGTAATAAAATGTTTTCATTCCGAAATAAAGTTAGTAAAATAATGCCATTAAGAATAACTTAATTCGACATCTTTATCATTAGAACAGCAGTATATTAAAATCACGAAAATTAATTTACGTAATACCATTTTGCATATAACTAAGGCAAATAACTGTAAATCAACCAGTCCTGGTTTTCTTCCTCCAGTGATGACGCTCTAGATATTTTTAATTAATGACTTTTAAGTATTTCATTAACAAGGACAAAGTAGGTTTGTCGTTTTGATGAAAACTGATCACTCATGATCCTTGGACTAATATTTATTAATGAAATTCTGCTGCAAATACATTCTAACAGTTAAGCAAATGAAAGAAAATAAACCACAAAACTGCAAAAAATAATTGCGTGCACCTTTCACTTGATTAGGAAATTTCAAATTCAAAACAAAATGCTCGAATCCATAATCTACATCTAGTAACTGACGATATATTATTATCACAATATAATATCCTTTTTCACCAAAACAGATGTTCCTCCTAATTTTAACTCTGTAAGATTCTCCCACTTCCTCACAATCTACTACTTTTCACGCTTTATTTTTATATCGGTATCTTTATTCCGATAGAAGATCAAGACGTGCGAAGTGCCCGGCTTGATCTCCTTCTTTCACTACGCGTTATTCCCGCTTCCTACGCAGGGTCCGCTGTTACTTAGATGCGACTTCTTGTTAGTACCACTCCCAACCGACCTGTCGCCTAATCTGCCGCTGGTGGGGGGGTATATTTTTGACTATGTTCACCGGGCCGGTTTACCTGCTTGTGGGATGAAAAATCCCAGGATGAACTGGCGGAAAAACCCTGCTGTTCACTCCCAAGGCCGACTAACTTGGCTATGGCTGAGGATGATCCTTCAGCTCCTCACGCCTTCGACGGGAATCGAACCTGGGACACTCCTTCCCCAGGCATATGGTTGCGAAGCGCAAAACCACTAGGCTAACCGCGCGGAGAAATGCACGACTTGATAATTCTGTTAAAATGACCGACTACATTAATTTGGAGGCTTTATCTTATTATAGTCTCTCGACTTTCTACGTCATATTAAACATTACTAGATTAAGTTATACTGACAATAAAGTAAAAATAGATAAAAAAATAAAGTCTCTGAAATTAACAGTTCCTCATTAGAAAAGCGAATCTTTTCTGAATTTGCTCTTTTGTATATGAGAGAAAGCGTGTAATATGGCAGATCCCCCAATATTAGAATACATATCTGAGTTTCTAAGCATCAGTAATTCACCATCTTATTCAGTGTTCGGCTCAATGGTTTGCCTCAACCAAATAATAAATTTACTTTACAGAAATCTGTTGAATAATATGTTAGCGCAGTTAATTTAATCTCAAGTATATAATCTGTCAAACTGCATGTATTCTACCACAAGTTCGTAATTTGTTTAGGACAAAAAAAAAAAAATAAATAAATAACTTGCCACCTCCATATCAACGAATGAGCACCAGAATGAGCTACGGTGGTTATGTGTTTTATATGACTTAAAAACAAACTCAGGAAATACAATTACTAAGTTGTATTTAATCAGGCAGGAAAAGAAAGAAAGTTAAAAAGTTCTTAAATTTCACTAAGAACTTTTCACAATTCACGAGTGATGGTATTATTTCCATCTTTTCTTATTAGAATGGGTATATACTGCAGTAAAGATTATTTCAGTTTGTATTTTTGCTTCTGTTGCTATTGCTTTAATCAGAAGATATATACTCATCCAACAGAAACAAAAAAATAAAAACTCAATTGTTTACTGCAGTAGCGTCACATACCATGCTAATGCAGTAATCTACATTAAATGGCCACTCATTTAGGAAAATGGATGGGTGCTCCTAATAAAGTGGCCACTCAGTGTATATTGCTACAATACATAAGAAAATAACATACTCTACATACAAATTGTATAATGGAATGGAAAGTGCATTTTATTTCCGATTATAGTAAAAAAAAAAACAACAACTAATTATTAACAACTAATTTAAACGACAATTATCATTTAAGATACGATATTTCTATAGAAAATGATGAATTCATTATTGATTTCTAGCAAGATTTTCTTGTTTATATTTTGATAATACTAATTAGCATGCATCTTTCACATTATATTGCACAAGATGTTTGTTATAATGAAGTTCCCAATTATCCTCAACACTGCGTAGCATATGCGTGCTCTTTGTAGATATGCAGGGCAGTTTGCAGATGATTTACCTACAATCCACCCTGAGGTTCTGTAGATAAAGAAGGGGAACAATTTTAACCAGTATGCTGTACTTTCGGACCACAGATAACTATGAAAATAATTTCGTTTCCAACTTGTTTAATTATATGTCAAGTGCACAAAGTAAACTTAGTCCCCACGAGAAACTAGAGTTCGGCGACTGTTCCGAGAGGAACTAAGCGTAGGATAAACTGCAGAACACTCCCTGCGGTTGACCTTATGATAGCATTAAGCGGGTCGCTATTATTTAAGAAAAGGAAAGAAGAATATTTCTAACTTTAAATGTTTCATTACTCTGAAGAATGCCTGCTACTTCTACACGAAATAAAAAGATTATTAGGAGTGCCAGGAAAGTAGAACATCTTTTCGATTCGACATTCAAATTGTTTGCTTAAGGTACTTACAGTGTGAAAAACTCCACAAAGGTTTAATGCAGATATTTTCCTTACCAGAAATGACTTGCTACTTGGTCAAAGTTCATAAGAAACATAATTAAAAGTTTTCATTTCTAGAACGAAAAAATATATATATATGAGTTGCTTCTATAACTTGCATGGTTCAGAATTTTAGACTTTTATGGTAACGTGCTTCTTTTTCCAATTCACACACTAATAAACGATGGGTTTAACAATTTATTTTGTATGAGTTCGATACAAAACTTAGAAGTGGAATAATAAATCTCCATGTTTTATATGAACTGGGTGTCTGCGGTATAAAACTTAGAAGTGATCAACCGTTGATACGACGCCATAAAATTCGACTTAAATTACATTATTTATTACACTACTTAGACACGAGATACTACTACTTTCACCACATTTACATTCACTTAATTCATTCAGTGTTTCTAACGTAATATCAAGGTTACTCTTATCGAAAGTCACATAGAACTGTAAGCTATCGTTCTTTTGAAACTGTGTCATAATTCTGTAGCACAAACCTGTTTATTTTCATGTCTATTACATGTGATTATTTATTATCCTTCGCTTCAATACCCATGGTATTAATCATAGTTAATTCGTTGTTAATTAATTCCTTTTGTTTCTATCAACTGTTCCAAATAACTTTAGGGAAACTCTATGTTTAGATGTAAACTGGAAATTCAATTATCTTAATATTAAAATTATATTTTTTACGATTACAAACTAAAACTATCCGTCAAAACATTTTAAACCCCTAAATACATTAAATATTTCGGGAATATATTTTTACGACTTGATAAATATATTTCATCAAAAACTTGGGGTTTAATCTTCTCTGATTTACTACAGCCCTAAATGTTAGTGAAATAGTGCGCACGGAGTATCAGACCTTATGTTTTTTCTGCTATTTCTCATTGGGACGAGTATAAAAATGATACCAAATGTTATAATAAATATTCGAAGAACATGTATAAACAAGACATGTAGAGAACATATATGATCAGCTTGCAATTCTTATAAAAAATGAAGAAAATCATAATTCTTTGTGCAAAGCTTTAAAAAAGAATGACATCAAAACTCTGCTCTTCACTATTTCCTGACACCCTTTGTGATATTTCTGATACATTAAGGCAGCAAAAGCCTTCGCAGAACACAAGAATTAATCGAAGTTTATAGAATACGTTACTTGAGACTGATTATACGTGTCTGAAAATGTTCTCATTTCCCCATTCAGTAATTCTCGCTTGCTTGAATAGTTCATCTTCCCATTCGAATATTCAACATTAATCAGCAAATCTGAATCTTATCCGTCCGCCTCCCTAACTTTGCCAAGTGTTCAGAAGTTATTCCTGCGAGTCATTCATATCAGTGTCTGGATTACTGCAGTAATTTTCCTATTTGAACCTTAATCAGAGTAGTCCTTTCCGGCTGAATTTAGAATCCCTAATAGTGCATGCGGCTAGCGGAGAGGACTATTATTAGGACAAAGACGGCAGAAATGAATGGTTGTGTAATTGTCAACTGCACGACCATGTTCTGCAGCCCAGAGTGATCTATTCATTAGTACACCACTTAATGAATACCAAATATACAGGTGGAGATTAAAATTCGTGGTAGCAAGCATGATTAATGGTTCCTTGCAACCGCCGTAGTCATCAGTACCACCTCTGTTCGCAGAATAACAAATGGGGTCGATGTAAAATAGCTAACTTCCCGACATGGCAGGCGTTATGAGAGTCGGTTGGCCTTATTTTCAAGTAAAAATATTCTTTTCAATCATTAGTTAAATGTGCACATCGTCTGACAGAGATAATTTTATTAATTAAAACTCCCTTTCGGTGTTCGTCAATTTCCTGCCATTATCTATCTGTTTCTACGCTTTTGTCGGATTTACTGTAGGATTTCATCAAATGTACTCCACTGTACAGGAAACAAAAGATTTTCTCCTCGTGAATTACTCAGCATTGCACTTAGGATTCTTAAGAATTTTAAACAATATTTAGCCTTTGGATATTGTGAACAAGAGAAAATTGCGGCCACATTCAGGTCATACGCACTGAAAACTTTTCATTTATTTACTTATTTACTTTTTTTCTTCGGAGAAACTGAATATAAAAATTATCGGACGTAGCCGTGGAATTCTGTATATAAATTCATATACAGTTTTATGAAAGACTGCAAAACAGGAACCATTATGAGAAATGAATGTAATAATCTCTTTACGAAAGAAAGTTACTGATTCAGAGTTGTCACAAGTCTTCTTTAATCAGGCATGCCTTGTCAAGAATCCTGCTCAGCTTTATCAAGTCAGGAAATGTGATTACGGGAAGGGTAGACATTTTTTCCTATTAACACAAAGAAACTGTTACAGTCTCTGATTTCTCCATCCATCAGCTAAATGAAAACACGCTCGACATATAATAGTTGCAACAAATCTGTTAACAACGCTTTCTAAAAATATGTTCCCAGTCTATTCTGTAATGGGATAATAAATTTTCTGTATGAAAAAAAGTAATACGATACGAGCTTATCACTAAAAGTCAAGTACACCTTACTATATGAGTGAGAAACTTCGACCCATCTCACATCAGGTAATGGAAGGAAAAAATATCAGCTACAGCAACACACGCTTCTTTCATTCATTGGCTAAGAGAAAGAAAAAAATCGCGTTGGTTCGTTCTTATACAACTACAAAAAACTTATAAAGTATCATGAATTCGTCGATTCAAACTGTGCTTCTATCTAGAACGATTAGCTCTCTCTCTGTGCGTGCGTGCGTGCCTACTCACAGAAACATCTTCTCAATTGCAAGACAGTAGTGTTCATTAACATGCTACAATATAAGTTACTGAGTGATAAAAATCATTTTAATGATCCAATGTACAGCGACGAGTTAATCAAATTGCAAAGTTTCTGCAATTTGCTTTGTAGAATGTCCACTCGTACATTTCTAGAAATATACTCGTACTTTCTTATACTCGTGCATTCATTCTATTCACTCGTATATTTTTTCTATTTGAATTAATTTTTTTCACATAAAATTTCCAAACAAAATGTTACAATAACACAGAACTGTAACTATTTACTATTCATATAATTTACTATTACTTACAAGTTTTAAGTAAATTTACAGTTAAGAAATCCAGCATTATATTTGTAGTGCAATAAGCTCTAAATTTAGTATTCCTTATTTTACTCTTTGAATGAGTTAAAATTCTTATAACTAAATAAAATTAAATGTATGATGGGAAGCAGAATATTATTTAAACATCATACCAACTTTGAATGATTAACGAGGTTTGAATGTTAATTCAAAAATTTTATGCAAATAGAAAAAACAATACTCAAAGAAACATTTTATGTCGTTTTTTATATATCTTTTAAACTTCGATACAGTGTTAGGTTTTAATCTAAAAAATAATAATAGCAGTGAAAATAGGATAAGTATCTTCAAAATCGAATGTACGAGTGGACATTCTACAAAGCAATTTGCAGAAACTTTGCAATCCGACGTTTCACTGTTTTGCTGTCTTTCTGGCTGATAAGAAGTTGTTTAGCGCGCGCGCGCGCACACACACACACACACCTTTCCAATATTACCTCTACAAATTAAAAACAAAAAATATAACATTTTTCAATTTATAAAAATAACCGCTTTTGTAAACATTTTATTTGAGTTTCTTTTGTTTGTGTTACATATCTTTCTGAAGATAACATAAATGACAAAGCCATTTACAGCGAAACATATCTGAATGATATTAAGTTAATAAGATATTTTCGAGTCAAATCTGGATAATTATTCATAGTTGATAATCTACTTGTATTTAATTATTTTAAAAAAATCACCAACTCTGTAAGCTGTAGACGAACGTAACCAATTCACATCCAAAAACCTGAGGAAGGTAATAGATTTTAGCCAATGATACCTGAGGGGTATCACAGCAATCATACTTAAATCGACTTATAGGCTTTCGGATATTTCTTAAACGACTGTCAGGAAATGCACAAATGACACGGACTAAGAAATAAGGCGGAAGCTACTAAGGCTAAATTAAAAGCTACATTGAAACGTATATGGCAGCATACGTTTTAACGGCTTTTAAATGATTATTCAGCCTGATTGTCATTTTGCTGCAAGCGAAAAAATGGTTCATCTTTTTGCATGGATAAGTCATTAGAAATGTTTCTTAGTTTTAAACTGAATTCGACTTCAAGTATTTACAATGCAAGCACTATCGTTTTACTTACTGTGCTACAGAAATATCAGTAAGCTGAATGGTTGAACAAAATTACTTCCTTATAAATTATTATTATTGAGGAAGAATAAAGATGAAGTTAGTTGCTTATCTACAGCATCGAAAATACAGATATGCTTATTTTCTATATCTGACATTAATAAACAAATAATAATAAATAAATAATAGACATTATTTCTTGTTCTTCTGAACAAGAAATAATGTCTATTTCCCACCACTTCGGTATGCGATCTTGAACAGAATGTGCCCAGTTGAATGAGAGATCCTATCTTCGCTCGAAGTTGAGAAGTTTTGCTGATTATGAGTTAAAATTTTAGTTGCATTATTCGTGTAGAAGAGGACGTTTTTGATTGAACATCCCGATACGCAAGAAATCTACCCCTCTTCGGAAAAGGCGGGCCCCAAAACTGTTTTAAAGGTAACTAGACAGATATTATTAGGAGAGGCAATCGATGATCCATGTTAACACTATAACTGGTAAAATTCAGAACGTCCTAAAATACTGCGTATATCGTATATCTTGAGAAAGCTGAAATATGATGACAAGCTGACCTACTAGTGAAATACTAGCGTATCTGAATCCATTGCTAAATTCTTTCTAGGAAAATATACTTTATATAAAAGGTAAGATCTTTCTCGGATAATTCATATTATCTCAATATCCTCCTCTTAAAAAAATTAGAATCTCACTAATTTATAAAAGAAAGAGAATAGGTGATCTCATAGTAAATATTTGTCATAAACCTATTCAATGTTCATTATCTCTCACAAACATCATATACAACAAATAAAAACATTTGATCAGATGTAGAAAAATCAAACGAATCTGCTTATTTGTCAAACAATTACATACCAGCTGAATTAAGGGAAGTCAGCCAGTTACGCTGGTGGATTTTTTCCCCCTCTGGAAAGTCGGATGTTTCATCAGAATAAACAGGTAACCGACTAGAAGAACGCATAGACAATTTATAGACAACACACTGACCTCACCTTAGTAGCTTCGAGAAGGAGAGATTATTTTACAAAGACTACACTTGAAATGTCTTGAAATTTTTGTTAGAATAAACATAAACTAGTAAACTTTGTAAAACACTGTATATTTTCTCAGATGTTTAAATAATCTAATCACGAATACTTAATTTTTTTGTAAGTCTATATAAAAAATAACATTAAGAAGAAGAAGAATGAACGTCACTAAAATGTACCTTCATATTCTGGCTGAAGCGCATAATATAGAAATTTTCTTACCTGTCATCCGTATTCATTCATCAAAAGTAAAATATACTTTATTAAAGGGAAAATGGTATTATGCATAAATTAATATATCGCATTTGAAATAAATATTCATTTTTATTACAGAAAGTTGAGTGGTTAAAAGAGTCACATGCAAACAGACAAATGCAATCAAGAGATTTGAATCTCTGTTTACAAGAGGAATTGAAGATCCTGTTGAGCTGTAATTACGCTAATTAAAGAAGAGACCTTGTTTCTTCTCTAAGTTGCTTTTCTTGGAGTTTGTATTTACGATGCTCTTGGGCTGGGAACAACTAGGTTCGAATCCCGTCTAAGATAAATCTTTATAAGGACTTTTCTATTGAAGATAAGTTATTAGCTCTCATACGGAGCTTGATAGGTTTCTCTCCAGGAAAGTCGAGGCTTTCATGCCGAAAACAGGCGAATCAGCCATAACAATACATCATTTACAAGCGTAATACACTAGCCTCATAGCCTTAATTGCTTCGGCCATAAATCTGAAACAATCACCCAATCTGTCACCGCTTTTTGCATTACTGTAAAATTATATAACAGAACACGTTAGTGCTGTTATTCCCTTTGATCCTCCTCTTCAAAGTGCAGCGATCATTGAAACGTTGTATTCGTCCTTCGGTTAGAAAAATCGAGGTTCATATCCCGTTTAGAATGGGTGGAACATTTATAAGAGTTTTTAATTTAAACTAGCCAGTCTCATATGGAGGTTACAATGCTCTCCTACGGAAATTACTGTGTTTCATCCAGCGAAACGAGAAAACTCTCAAGAGAACACACAAAATTAAATGCATTAATATACATTTCAGCTACTTTGGGTCAGATTGGGTCAGCTACTAAAGCTCTAAGGCTTTAGTAGCTGACCCAAACGAAGTCATTCCTTGCTTAAACCGTAAACAAGATATAAGTAGAAAAATTCATTGCTTAGATAAAACCATCGCACGTACATAGACTTTACTGAAAAACGCCCAGTTTCAAAAGAACAGTTATTATTTAATTTTTGGATATAGTAGTCGTGCCGTTCTACAAAAGTTTCATTTATGCTTTAATAAAAAGTGTCGAAATTGATCTCATTTTTTAAAACAGAATTCGATTTACGTTTCTTCAATTAACTTAAAAGTACCAAGAGAAATGTCTGTATTCAAAATGAACATCAAGACTCTTTGAAAGTGTAACCATTATCCTCACTCCAGTAACGTACAAATAAATAGTGATTTCCTCAGAGAATTTCGCTATAATTACTAGGGAAGAAATCGATTCAGTTAAATGTAATTTCCTACTAAAATTTTCTATTAAAACTTAGGAATAATATACTTGCTTATATAATATTTGTATCTGATAGAAAAATTGATAATTAAGTTATAGTAGCGAAAAATAATTACGGTAAGTAAAGCAACATACATTTGAAATATCACTAAACAGATCAATGTATTAAGCGAATAAAAAACAAAGATATAAAGTTTGATTAAAATAATAAATACAGCAGTGTATAATTACTGATCAAGAAGAATAAACTCTATTTCAGGCAAAAGGCACGTCACGATTATCGAAAGAGTAAGAAAGGTTAATGATAAGGTTTTAATAAAGAGAACACACAAAATTAAATGTATTAATATACAGGCCTTAGAGCTTTAGTAGCTGAGTTGAATCTCAAAGCTGGAACTTCTCTGCTTACCACTTTGATAATAATATTTAAAATGCTTTTTGCTTTCTTATATAGTAAATAATGTTATAAATAAAGATGGATGATATCAGGACCAACTTAAGAGCCAAAAAAGTGGGTGAATGGCATGGGTCTCCTGGCAAGACTCATCTGACTTTCAATAGGGTAATCAACAGTTTTGTAAAAACTTGCAAATAAGAAAGTGTTGGCAGTTTATTAGTTGATTTCATATCTGTTCAGAAAGTCTTCAACTATCCTGCCGTCGAATTAATATTTGCCATTTAACGAAATGGACAGAGCAACAATTTTTGTCCAATAAATATCAGAATCGCTACGTCTATGTTTCTGACCCCAATTCATTGAATATAATTCCAGAATATAGAATGAAAATATAGAATGACATAAAATTAATTCTGACATAAAATATTTCTGAAGAATAACAAAATAGTAGCAATCATCTCATATACGAAAATTTCACCAATTCACGTATCCTACACTTAGGTCATGGATGGGTCAAAGTGTCCGAAGATAAACAAAATGACCTATTTGTGTTTAATCAAGAAGTCACTTGTAATTATTGGGTAATGCTCAAGAAGAAATTGTCTCACATAATAGAAGGGAAGGAGACGAGATGGGAGAAGAGAGGAAGGTAAGCCTCTGGATTTCAAGTTATAGGATGTGAGGAAGATCGGTAGTTATTTTTACTGAATAGGATAAAGTGTCTTGGACGGGTAGGAAGAAAGTGCTTGAATTCCTGAAAATATTTTTGGTATTTGTCCAAAAGCAGCATAAACACGAAACTTTATTGTGAATCTGCAGCGATGAAAACCACACTGTTGTCATTAGTGCGCATTCGGTTGAATGCACACTAATGGAGTTCATTATTTTGAAGAGAAACCAGCTTATAGCAGTAGTAAATTGCATTCAGGATCTAGAAAAATACTTGGCGTCAGCCACTTCAAACGTGGTGATAATTTTTGCCAAATAGAAACGAATATCATTATTATGAAAATTACGAATTATCGCCTTCTTCGCTTTGAAGGGATATCGATAATATCACGCAGTTTAAAGTTCAAAGTAAGATGGTCAAGACTGAGTCTTTTGCTTTAAACTACAAAAGACTTTTGTGCTATAATAAAAATAATTAGTTCTACTTATATTAACAGGCACCAATGCAGTAGTCAAAAGAAAGGAGTCCTTCGGTTAGAAAGCTATAGGAGTGAAACCCTAATATTTATAAGGATAGTCATAAGGATCGTTCAGAGGAATATAAATTAGCCGGACTCGTATGGAGAGAGAAAGAGAGAGAGAATAACATGCTGGAGAATATTTGGAACTAGCTCTGAAGATAGAAATTACGGGCCTGTGAAAATAAATCCAAAGTTAAGAATTCTAGGTTACTTAGCCTTAACCTAATAAAACTAAAAAATAAGTAATAAAACTGTTTGAGACCTAATAGAAGAAGAAATTTTTAAAAAAAGTAAATTTTTTTTATTTTTAACATAAAAACTTAAACTGACAGTTATGGTATGAAAAGGTGTTTCCGGAAATGAAATGAAAACAATACTGAAATAAAGTATTTCTTTCGTAAAATTTATTCAAATATTATCATAAAAATTATCAAAAAATTGTGATACTTTCATTGAACTTATCCATTACAAAGATGATTAGAAAACATTTCAACTATCTCGTTAATATCTATGACGGACGTATTTCAGACAGCCATTTCGGATTTAAAACTGAACAGAACAAGGATCAATAAACAAGCAAACCTTCTTGTCTTGAAAATAACCAAAATAGCTTACTCTATTACAAGGGTGGGCAAGTTCTTCGGTAATAAGAGTCACATATAATACTTTTCATACATTTTGGAATGTTCAGAGCAACAGAAAATATTATATTAATATTGTATTTAAAAAATAAAAGACAACTATACGTGGGTGGTGTGAAAGGTTCTCGGCCTCGAACATAGATGGCAATATTATCGGCAAGATTTTTTTTTCTAAGTTGGTACGTCTGTCATAAGCATCCATGTATAATTGCAAGACATTCTAGTCAAGTAGTTTGTTTTATACAGCTATCTGAAGCAAAAGTGTTGTCTGTATCCCTTGAAATGGATGAAATTGAGTACCGTGCGGTTATAAAATTCTTTGTAAAAGAAGGTTTAACGCCAAAGGAAATTCATTCGAAGTTCATAAAAGTTTATGGGCACTCTTCTCCTTCGTTTTCGACAATTAAGAAATGGGCTCCAGAGTTTAAACGTGGTGGCTGCCAGCCTTGAAGATGATCCAACGTGAAGGACGTCCAAAAACTAACAACACCAGAAATCATTGATTAGTGCACGATATGGTATTGGATGACAGGCGAATCGAAGTGTGTGAAATTGCTGAGACTATAGCCATTTCAAAAGAACGTGTAGGATATATTTTGCATGAAGAATTGCAAATGAAAAAGCTTTGCGCAAGATGGATGCCGCGCTTGCTCACAGCAAATCAAAAACGCACTCGCATAAAAATCTCTGAAGACTGCTTGGAGCGTTTTAACAAGAATAAAACTGATTTTGTGAGTCGATTTATTACTATGGATGACACTTGGATTCAGCAATACCGGAATCCAAACAGCAGTCAAAACAGTGGACAGAAGACTTTTGTTCAGTTCCAAAGAAGACAAAGTACGTTCTATCAGCTGGAAAGGTCATGGCATCGGTGTGTTTCGGGATGCTAATTTTGTTTATTAATTATCTTGAAAATGGTAAAACAATAACCGCGGAATATTATTCAGATATTTTACCCAGACTAGACGAAAAAATTCGTGAGAAAAAATCCGGTTTGCAGAAGAAAAAGTTATCTTTCATCAGGACAATGCACCTCCCCACAAGTTTGGCAATGGGAGAATTAAGGGATATGCACTATGAATTGTTGGAACACCCACCCTATTCCCCAGATTTGGCTCTCCATCTGATTTCTATTTCTTCCCGAAACTAAAAATCTTTCTCGCTGGTCAGCGTTTTTCTTCGAATCAAGAGGTGATTGCAGTTGTAGAGGGGTATTTTGCAGATCTTACTGAGAACCACTACAGGGACGGGATAATGTCGCTGGAGCATCGCTGGAATAAATGTATTAGTCTTAAGGGAGATTATGATGAAAAATAATTTTGAAATTATAAATTCGTTTTTTCATTGTTACGCTGAGAACTTTTCAGACCATCCACGTATATTAGTCCTACTCACCAAAGAAGAATATGTTTAATCTCTACTCGTTGAAGGCTTTGATTCAGTCTTCATTTGTGCAGTTAATAGTTTAAAATCTCGCTGGTAGGATGTCAAAGCTGTTCTAAGAAGATCAGTGAGATGGCGGCTAGTGGGGATAGCACGATGTTTTGACTATTGACAAATTTCATTGCAGAGAAGAGAGAGAGATTCACAACAGCAAGTTGTCCCAAAAATAGAGAGTATTCCGAAGCCAGTCACTTGAAATGATAATACTTTGTTTCTGGGATTTATTTCCAAAAGTCAGTTACAGATGGGCTTTTATATGTACTAGCTTCAAACCCACATCTTCCTTTAGCTCAATAAGCTCTGTCTCTATTGAAGCAACATCCGCGGTAAGAACGTATTTTAATAATTTCTCATCCAAATTATAAATATAAGATTCTAATCTAAATATACATATAAAATAAAGAATGTTTTGATTCAAAGTATTTATCTTTGTGCCGTTTGCTATTGTTTAAGGATTGTGAGCGATGTATTTAAATGATCACTATAATGAAGTAGGAAACATAGCACAGGTAATATAATAAGTAATATAATATAATAGATAATATAATAATAATAAGAAGAAGATGAAGAAGAAGAAGAAGAAGGTGAGAGTTGAATGATTACATCAAGGAAAGCACAGAAAAATATTAATTGAAGCTGTACAAAGAAAAAGTAGTGAATGTAGTAGTTGCAGTACAAGAAGAAAGAAATGGCAAAACAGATCAGAAGGTTGGAAAAATGGAAAAATAAAGCACTCCATGATCAATATTTGAAAGATATTGAAGGAAAAGTTGACTCTCTCTTAACTTTGCAATGGCTTCAGAAGGGCAGCAGCGACAGAGAGACAGAAGGTCTGATATTCGCTGCTCAAGAACAAGCACTACAAACGAATGCAATAAAGACGAAGATTGAGAAGATCTGTAACGATAGCAAATGCCGACTGTGCAGAGATAAAGAAGAGACAGTGGACCATCTAATTAGTTCTTGCAGCAAGCTTGCCCATACAGACTATAAACAAAGGCACGATCCGGTAGCACTGTAGATTGTGTACACTGGAGATTGTGCAGGAAATATCTCAACTTACAAAATCCCTTGGGAACACACAGTTGAAAAGTTATTGAAAATGAAAATGCGAAGATATTATGGGACTTTAAAATCAGACCGATAGACATCTTGAACATAGTAAATCAGACATCACTGTAGTCAACCAACAAAATGTAGTTTATTGATGTGGCAATGCCCGGGGATATTGGATAGAAGAAAAATTACATGAAAAACTGACCAAGTATAGCGATATGTGGATTGAAATTCAACGACTTTGGAGCGAGAGAGCAACAGCAATTCCAATTGTCATAGGAGCAATACTAAGAACATTTATGAAATATCTTGAAAGTTTGAGCCTCCTAGATATAACACCATCTTAACTTCGAAAAAGTGCACGTTTAAGGACTTCTCGTATTTTACTATATCTAGTCGATCCTAGGCCTTTGGATAATGCCTGAATTGGACTCATTTGCCAGTCAAAGATTTCATTATTCTATTTCATGTTTCTTGTTACTCTCTGACTGGGAACTCTGTTAATTGAATTTAATGATAATAATAATGTGTGTGTGTGTGTGTGTGTGTGTGTGTGTGTGTGTGTGTGTGTGTGTGTGTGTGTGTGTGTGTGTGTGTGTGTGTGTGTGTGTGTGTGTGTGTGTGTGTGTGTGTGTGTGTGTGTGACAGTGGGAACTCCCACGATGAGGCTTTTGACTCCATGGAGGTTTGATAATAATACAAACAGCCATAATAATATAAATATTGATCTCTAAAATCTTTACTTTTGTACAATTATTATCTTCAATTTTCCAGCATATCCTTTTACAAAGTTCAACTCTGAAGTGCTTCTGCACATATAGTCCATTTTCTAAAATGACTAGACTTTCTTTAAAAAAATATTGTTTTTACTAATCTGTTCTGTGATATTTTAATTTAATTTTATTAACTTATTTAATTAATAATTAAGTAAGTTATTAATTAATTAATAAAAGACGATGATATTAAGATGTATCAGTCAAAATTATTCATAATACGACTTTTTTTTTAAATAGCAAGCCTTTTACTATCATATATAAGCAGTCAAAATATCTTTGTTTTATTTTAGTTGGTAAATGTTTATTACAGTTAGTATTTAGTTCAATGAAACAACTAACATAAGAGGATGATCTGAAAGGTTCTCGGCCTAACAATGAAAAAGCGAATTTATAATTTGAAAATTATTTTTATTTTTCGACATCATCTCCCTTAACACACTTATTCCAGAGATAGTACAGCGCTATTATCCAGTCCCTGTAGTGGTTTTCAGTAAGATCTGCAAAATACCCCTCTACAGCTGCAATCACCTCTCGATCGAAGAAAAACGCTGACCAATGAAGAAGAGATAGAAGACAGAGAGAGCCAAATCTGGGGAAATAGGTGGATGTTCCCTTAATTTTCCCATTGCCAAAACTCCTTATGTGGGCAGATGCATTGTCCTCATGAAAGATGGGGGTTTTTTCTCTGCAAACTGGGTCTTTTTTCACGATTTTTTTCGTCTAGTCTGGTTAAAAGATCGGAATAATATTCCCCGGTTATTATTTTACCCTTTTCAAGATAATTAATAAACAAATTTTGTTTATTAATTATCCCAAAACACCGATGCCATGACCTTTCCTGATGGAACCGACTTTGTCTTCTTTGGCGCTGAACAACCGGCTTCTGTCCACTGTTTTGACTGTTTGTTTGGATTCTGGTGTGTAATGGAAAATCCAGGTCTCATCCATAGTAATAAATCGACGCACAAGATTAGTTTTATTCTTGTTAAAACGCTCCAAGCACTGTCCGGAGATTTTCATGCGAGTACGTTTTAGATCTGCTGTGAACAAGCGCGGCACCCATCTTGAGCAAAGCTTTGTAATCTGCAATTCTTCATGCAAAACATATCTTACACGTTCTTTTGAAATGGCTATAGTCTCAGAAATTTCACGCACTTTGATTCGCCTGTCATCCAATACCATATCGTGCACTGATCAATGATTTCTGGTGTTGTTACACTTTTTGGACGTCCATCACGTGGATCATCTTCAAGGCTGGTTGAAGATGAATCAGCCTTGAAGATGGCTGTTTAAACAGGCCATTTAAACAAGGTTGCCTAGTTTAAATGGCCACGTTTAAACTAGGCAACCCATTTCTTAATTGTCGAAAACGAAGGCGAAGAGTGCCCATAAAGTTTTATGAACTTAGAATGAATTTCCTTTGGCGTTCAACCTTCTTTTATAACCGCACGGTACTCAATTTTATCCATTTCAAGGGATACAGACAACACTTTTGCTTCAGGTAGCTGTATAAAACAAACTACTTGATAGAATGTCTTGCAATTTCACATGGATGCTTACGACAGATGTACTAATGTAAAAAAAAATCTTGCCGGTAGTCTTGCCATCTGTTGTCGAGGCCGAGAACTTTTCAGGCCACCCTCGTAGTTATTAGAGTACCAATCACCGACAAAATTATACAAAACTATGAAAGAGACAACGAGCGAACATGTAAGACACATTTCGTATTGCCTGATAACAGTCGAGTATGATTTGAAGGAATAATATAATAATAAATGATTGTTTTCGAAACTTAATAATATATAGTGTGGGCATGTGAATTATGACATGAAATACGGTAAAATAAAGGAAATAATAAATTTATTGAAATGAGTTGGTTAGGTTAGTTGTTGGAAGGGGATCAATCGTTTGATGCTGTTGGCATACTCTCACTAGATGAGTCTTTGGACACACTGGAGAAGTCACATTTCATTTTTTTTTCTCAGATAAATTACATAAATTATATGAAGACAATTATGCATAACAAATACTTTCTCGTACATAAACTTTTTGGAAATAATAATAATAATCACAATAACTGTTTATAACGAATATTATTATAATATTCATAATGATGATTATTACAGATGTTTCTTTGCAATTTTGCACTCTATATATACATTATCAATGGATATAATCACTCTATATTGCATACTTTTGTTAGAGTTATTACATACTTACATATATTTGATTACATATGATACATTACTTACATTTGTTTACATATGATACTAACATTACATACATTGGTTTACATGTGATACGTACATTACATGCATTTGGTTACATATAATACATCTTGGATGAGAACTAATTTTTCTGCTTTCATCCTCGAAGCTTATATCTAAGGTTATTTGAGGATGACACCAGTCGGTTATTAGTTATTGGTTTTTTTGCTGTGTTGGGAAGCTACGAAATCTATGATTGAGAAATTCGCGCGCACGCACGCACGCACGCACGCACACACACACACACACACACACACACACACACACACACACACACACACACACACACACACACACACACACACACACACACACACTTGGAATGTATTGATGCGTCGTTGAACTGGAAGCCTGAACGAATATATTGTGTTTCATGAAGTTTGTATGGTATTTTGGGTGCATGTTTCTTGTTCATAGTATGTCCTTAGAGCTCTTCTCTGGCTATTGTAGTTTGTAAGGTTTCTGTATTCGAAAGGTAATTTGTTTTCATGTCTGGGATGTAGAAGTTTCGGGTGGCCTTTCCGTAGTGATTATTGTATTTATATGTGATACAATTAGTGATCTGAGGTCTTGTTATACGGTTTGTATTTCTGACTGTCCTGTAGTTCGCATCGAATTAATGTTTTAGCAAAGCTGCATAGTGACATAAATGTTTTTCTGTCAGAATTTTGTGTTCTGACATTGCAATGTTTATAAGGTCGTGATTTTCTATTTGTTCCCAAAAAGATCAGTTTTTATCATATTGTAGTGTAGCGACATTAATCTATTTAATTTGTACGGTGCACAGAAAACATACGTTGTTATAGCATATCTTAGTATATTTTGGCATAGTGCTTTGTATATTAGTGTTTTTAGGAGTATGGGAACTATGTCTTTTAACCTGTAGGGTTTTCCAGTTGTTGTTCGGAGTTTGTAGTGAAGATGGTTTATGTGGCTATTCCAGTTCATATCTGCATCGAAGTAAATTCCAAGGTATCGTATTGTTTCAACCTGAGTGACTGTAGTGGTTTTGCAGTTCTGTGTGTTCCTTATGTTGAAAAGTGGATATTGGATGGTTATATATTTGTTATCAACTGGTCGAGTCAGTGGATTTCTGCATATCATTAAATTTGTCTTTTCTAAGTTTAGGTGTATAGAGTTTCTCGTGAGCCAGTCCATGATCAGGTTTATGTCATGTTGCATATTTGTTTGGGCTATGCTTCCGTTATTATGGATGGATATTATTGCTGTATCATCTGCGTACTGGAATATCTTACCTTTGAGTGGCAACTGATTAATATCGTGCGTGTAAATGTTGAATAGAGTTGGGGAGTGTACAGCTCCCTGTGGCACTCCACAGGTTACTGGTAGCTCTCTGCTTCGGTTTGACCCGATACGTGTGATATGCTTTCTATTTTGAAGGTAGTTTGTAAATTACCTATGAAGAAGCCCGTCTATTCCAACATGCCTCAACTTTTCTAACAAGGTTTGATGTGTAAGTGTATCGAATGCTTTAGTTAGATCAATAAAGACTACCATGGCAATTTTGTTTTTGTCTAAGGCGGTATTAATTACGTCTGTAAAGTCTTCCAAGAGAGATGTTGTTCCGTTATTTTTCTGAAAACCATATTGCGTTTTGGGGATAATATGAAAGATCTCAGTGTATGCTGTGAGTTTCTTCAACATGATCCGCTCCATAATTTGATTGATAATTAGTAATGTTGCTATGGGTCTGTAATTGCTGATTAAATTTCTTTTTCCATGTTTGTATATGGTGTGTGATTATGGCGGTCTTTAGCATACTTGGTATTTGTCCTGTTTTAAATATTTTATTTATTAATTTTAGTATGATAGGTCTTAAACTAGTTGCATGTTGCTTTATATCTTTAGATCTTATACCATCAATTCCTGGGCCTTTGTTTGGTTTGATTTGATGTATTGCAGAGAGAAGGTCTGCTTCTCTTATGGTTGGGAACCATAATGTTAGTTTTGATTGTGGTCCAAGTGAGGATCTCGTTTTGTGATTGGGGAAATATTTCTGTTCAGTTTTTGGATTGGATGGAGTCTGCAAAGTATTGGTTAAAGTCATTTACTAGTTGTTGCGTTTTAGGTTTTACGTCTTTAATGAAGCTGTTTTATGGTTTCAGATCGGTGGTGTTGGGTAACACAATCTAGCATCTCATTGATCATATGCCAGGTTTGTTTCATGTTGTTTTGTGCAGAGGTTAGTTTGTCTCTGTAGTAGCTTCATTTTGCATTTCTAATTTGTGTTGTAAGCCGATTCCTTGTTATCTTATATTCCGTTTTTAAAGCTGTGTTATTTGGATATCGCTTTAATTCTTTCCATAAAGCGTCCTTTCTGTGTATGTCTAGGGTTACGTTTTGTGTTATCCAAGGATTTTTTTTGTTTTTGAACAAATTCTGACTTTCTTTGTAGCTTTCTTATATATTTCCTCCGGTGTGAGTTTAATGTTGTTGTATAAGATATCTACTGAATCTGATGCCAGGTGTTCCCAGTCTGTTTTTCTTATTTCGTGGTTGCCTATTTCTTCGTCTATTATTGTTTACTGTCACTTTTCCTCTGTGGGACATTGCATGGATATTGTCTTGGTGCGCAGATTTAGAGCGGTGAAGTAATGGTCTGCTACTTTGCACTTTATGACTGATGCAGTTTAACTGTTTGGTGGTGCTCGGATTTTTATATGATCTATACAGGAGGCTGTGATAGTATTTCCGAATATTTCTTCTCTAGTACATGATGTTATTGTTGGTATTAGATTATACTTGGATACCGTGTCTAGGTATTGTACAGTGTTTTTCTGGTTTTCGTTTTCAATATTTATGTACATTTATTTATATGTCGCCAATTATCATTAGGTATTCCGTTAAGCATATTTCTTGTCGTGAAAGAAAACAACTGAGTTCGTGCAAGAATTTTATCATGTTTAAGTTTGGCGGGCTGTAAATAGCATTTAGTATTATGGGATGCTGTCTATTGGTGGTATTAGTGATTTCGAGGCAAAGGGTTTCAGCATGCTCAAACTGATAGGCCGTTTCTTTTGCTATTAATTTTTGTTCGATAAATATTTATATTCTACCTCCTCTTTTTGTTTGGCGGCATGATCTATGTTGTTGGAAGCCTGGAATTTGGAAAGCAGTCGCTTCGTCATTGGTTATGGATACTTCTGTAAGAATCAATATATCAATAATATTAGGGTAATTCCTCAGATAAGCCTGTAACAATAACCAATGTTTTCGGATGCTTCTGATGTTAATATGCAAGATTGAGAGACCTCTCGCTTGTACTGTGCGTTGTTTATGCGTCAAGCGATTCGAAAAGTATAATTACTGATGTATTCTGGTGTAATTACATCTGTCTGATGGTTCACATTCATTTTTGTTGTGTTGAGATCTTCTTATTGAACTAAGTTGGAGTCTTTTGTTTGACTCTGGTAACCTATCTATATCTTCCGAGGTTTTTATTTGTATAGTCTTTGAAGTTTGTGATTTTCTCAAGAATATGTTGCCGTCTTTGATCCATAAAAATTGATACTTTTTCCTGTTTTTTCTTTTCTTGCTTGGTTCAAAAGTTTCTGATTGAAAGGTGTTAAATACTGAGATAGAAAGATTGGCGTATTGTCTTGCGATGCATTTAAATCCTTGACTACTGGTTTTGTCAGTCTGCTGGCATTTATGAGATTGTCTCTTGTAGCCTTGCTTGTCAGACGAACTATGACTGTTGCGAGCCTTGTTTTTTGTTCTTCCCGGGAATCCGATTTATAGTCTGAATATCATTATGCTGTAGGGGGATGTCAATTGCATTGCCTAACTATAAACTACGTCTCTGAGAATTTCTTTGGATTCACTTTGTGGAAGACCGTTAATGGCAAGGTCTTCTTTATGTTGTTGTTGGTTTTAAACTTCGTATTGTAGTTTCAGGGAATTAAATTCTTGAAGGAATTCCGATGTGTCTTTTATCAATTTGTGCTGCCTGTCAGTTAGTGCGTTAATGCTGGTTTTACTGTCTTTTACCGTTTGTAAGACTTCTTCGACTTTTGAATTATTAAATTTAGCATACTCTTCATATTCGCTAATTTTTTTTGTTATTTGTTTATTCTGTTTATCAAATAGTTCGGAATATGTAAAGTGAAGATTCCTAAGGCATTTCCTGCAGGTTATATGACTTCCGTCGGACGATAATTTCTTCAGGCACTTGTTGCATTTCATGACTCACCTTTCTTCCCTTGGACTTCTGAGAACTGTCTTGGACTTCTATGCTCGTTAGTGACCACGGTGAACTCTACTCAATTTTCAGCACACTCAAAATTTGGGTTTCCCTTCGGTTTCGATTGGCCGATTGGCCGATTTCGATGAATTATATATCACTGTCTTCAGCGTGACAAGAAGAGTTACTTTGTGACACTTTTAAATTAACAGCAGGAATTTAAAAGTGTATACTTTTAAACTTCTGTTGTTAATTTTTATACTTTAATCACATTAAAGTATAAAAACTGGACCAGCGATACAACCATGCAACCGTTCGTATGACTACACAGCGCCCACTCTCCAAATAATAATAATAATCATAATTTTTTTTATTTATTTATTTTTAAACATTTTATTATGTCTCAGTATAAGTTACATACAATAATAATATTTACAGTATTTACAATAAGGATTATACAGATTTTTTTTTTTATGTCTCAGATGAATTGCATACATAGTTGCAGTAGTAATTATATGTATATAATATTTATAACGCATTACAAGTGTGTATAAGAGATACTTGCAAGTTAGTAATTTTCTTCCTCGAAGCTTAGCAGAGCTTATCTGAGGAAGATAATAGATGACAGAGGGTGGTGGTTTCATGGTTGTGTTCCTATACTGGTCACAAGCCAGGTGTTGATTTTACTGTTTGTTGGTACGTGTTTGAAAGACTTCGACTGCTATTACAGTTTAACTTTTTTTTGTGTGCAAATAGGGTTGGATTTAGATATGGTGTGTTTGTTTCTTTGTGTTCTTGTAGTGATAGTTTTTGAGAGGGGGGTTATCATAGGTTTGTGTGTGTGTGTGTGTGTGTGTGTGTGTGTGTGTGTGTGTGTGTGTGTGTGTGTGTGTGTGTGTGGTGGGAGAGAGAGAAACAGGAATTGCTCTAATTTTCATTCTCGCTATAATATTTATATAGTGCCTGTTTCAGCTCTCTGTATGTTCTTAGGTTTCTGTTGTCAAACGGCTGTTTGTTTATCATGTCAGGTACGTAGAAGTTTCGGGTGGCTTTGCTGTAGTGATTGTTGTACTTATATGTTATGTGGTTTGTTGACTGTGGTCTTGTTATTTGATATGTTGTTCTAGTGACTCTATATGTTGGGCTGTAGTAATGTTTTAACATGACTGTGTAGTGGCATAAGTGTTTCACCTTAAATATTTTGTGTTTTGTCCGTGCTTCCTGCATAAGAGTGGGTTGTTCCCAGAATATCAGTTTTATCATTTTATCTTGCAACCATTGTAGCCTGTTAAGTCTGTAGTCTGCGCAGAATGCGTATGATGTGATTGCATATCTTAAAATGTTTTCAGATAATGTTTTATAGATTAGTATTTTTATGTGGGTTGGGGCAATGTCTTTTAATCTGTATAGTTTGCTTGCTATTATCCTAAGCTTGGTATGTAGGTAGTTTGTATGGCTATTCCAACTTTGATCTGCATCGAAGTGAAGTCCGAGATAGCGTGTTGTTTTCACCTGTGTGATGGTTGTGATTTTAGGTTCTGCACTTTGTGTATAGGAGGATTAATGTTTGATAGTGAGATATTTAGTTTCTATGGGCAGGGTTTGGGGGTTTTTGAATATCATTAGCTTTGTTTTTCCAGGGTTTACTGTATATATATGCCGTTTTCGGTTATCCAGTTAGTGATTTGATTGATGTCGTGTTGCATATTTTTGTAAGCGATATTTGCATTGTTGTGAATGGATACTATGGCAGTGTCGTCTGCATACTGGAAGATTTTACTTTTTATGGGGAGTTGGCTTATGTCGTGTGTGTATATGTTAAATAGAATGGGAGATAGGACAGCTCCTTGCGGTACTCCACAGGTTACATGTACCTCTTTGCTGTGTGCTGATCCTATACGTGTGATATGCTTTCTGTTTTTCGTGTATGCTTTAAACCACTGGAGTAGACGACCTCCAATTCCGATATGGGTAAGTTTCGTTAACAAGGTTTTATGTGTTAGTGTGTCAAATGCTTTTGTTAGGTCAATGAATACCACTAATGTTATTCTGTTTTTATCCAATGCATCGTTTATTAGGTGAAATCTTCCAGGAGTGTTGCTGTTCCTTTATTTTTTTGAAAGCCATATTGTGTTTTGGGTATGATTTTTGAAATTTTTCAACGTATGTGGAGAGTTTCTGATGTACAATGCGCTCCATGATTTGGTTGATTACAGGCAACGTGGCGATAGGTCTGTAATTACTTATTATGTTTCTTTTTCCCTGTTTGTGTATGGGTGTGATTAATGCAGTCTTCAGTGTTTCAGGTATGTGTCCCGTTTCGAAGATTTTATTTAACAGTTTTTGTATAACTGGAAGTAGGTCGGTTGAGTGTTTCTTGATGTCTTTTGGTCTGATTCCGTCTATCCCCGGTCCTTTGTTAGGATTAATTTGTTGAATTGCCAGTGATAGTTCTTCTTTTGTTACTGTGGGGAACCACATCGACTGGGTTGCTCGTGGACCTAGTGGAGAATGTTCGTATGTGTGAGGAAAGGTTGTTTCTTGTAGCTTTTGGACAGAGTTCACGAAGTGCTGATTAAAGTTGTTTGCCAACTGTTTGAGGGATTTGGGGTCGCAGGCAAAGCTGTGTTTTATTGTTTCTGTGGCAGTGGTTCTGTGTATATTATCCAGCATTTCATTAATCAGGTGCCAGGTTTCCTTTATGTCATTCTGTGCTGTTGTTAATTTGTTGCTGTAATAGTTTCTTTTTGCCGTTCGAATCTGGGTTGTTAGGAGATTCCGTTTTCTTTTGTATTCAGCTTTTAAAGCGATATTGTTCGGTGACTTCTTAAGTTGTTTCCATAGGGCATCTTTTCTTTGTATGTCTGTTAGTATGTTGTCTGTTATCCATGGATTCTGTTTCGTTTGGGGGCGTATTTGTATTTTTGTTAATGCTTTGTTATATATTTTGTTAAATGCAAGTTTTAGATTATTATATACAGCTTCAGCAGAGTCTAAAGATGCTATCTGCATCCAGTCTGTTTTTCTGATTTCATCGTTCACTGTTGCTTCGTTTACAATGCTATGATACTGTTTTGTAGTCTCAGTGATTTTTATGGATTCTGGTTCAGTGTGTAACTGCATTGCTGTGAAATAATGGTCTGCTAGTTTGCATGTTATGACGGCTGCTGTGTGGCTGTTTCGAGGGGCCCTTATATTTATATGATCAATGCAGGTTAAGGTTGTTGTGTTTCCGACTATCTCTTCTCGTGTATACGACTGTATGGATGGGGTTATGTTATATGCCGATAATAGGTCTAGGTATTGTTCTGTGTTGTTATTTATGTTCCTAATGTTTATATTAATGTCTCCTATTATTATCAAGTATTTTGAGGTGCCTACTTTCGTGGCTGAAAGCCATCTGTTTAGTTCTTCTAGGAATTTTATGGTGCTTAAGTTGGGTGGTCTGTATATTGCGTTTAATATCAGGGAGTTTTCTTGTTTGATGTTTTTAATTTCGATGCATATGTTTTCTGCGTATTCTAATTTATAGTTTATTTCTGTTACTTCTAGTTTATGTTTGGTAAATATTATTATACCACCGCCTCGTTTTGTTTGTCTGCAGTGTTTGTGTTGTTGGAAGTGTGGCATTTGGTAGGAGGATGCCTCTTCGTTTGTCGTAGATACTTCAGTCAGTATTAAAATGTCTATTTCGTCTGTATCTTCCTTAAGATAAGCTTGCAGGGTCAGCCAGTATTTTTGAATGCTTCTGATGTTGATGTGGAGAATAGATAGTCCTTTTTTGGGGATTATCAGTTGTTTCCATTCTGATATTGATTTCAGAATGTGGCAATTATCATATTCCGGGGGATTACGTCTGCTTGATGGTGTGCATTCATGTTGGTTGGTGTGCTGTTCCTTCTTTACGAGTTGTCAATATTCCTTTCAATGTGACAGCCTGTTGAGGTCATCTACTGATTTTATTTCGATTGGTTTTGAGTCTTGTGTCTTTCTAAGGAATATTTTGCTGTCTCTTATCCATATAAACTGGTAATTGTTTTCTGTTTTTACTTTCCTTGCTTGGTAGAATATTTTCTGATAATATGGCGTAAGGTATTCAGACAAGTATATTGGGGTGTTGTCGTGGTCTCCTTTCAGATCCTTTACTACTGGATTTTTAATCCTGCTAGCTTTTATGAATGTAGTTTTAGTTGGGCTGTTGGTGAGTCGCACTACGACGGGAGAAGGACGGGTATTATTTTCTTTTTTCCTTTTTTGTGGTAACCGATGCACTGACTGGATGTCTCTTGATTGAATGGGAGAGCCGATTTTTTGGATTAGTTGTATGACAGTGTCTCTTAGATGTTCCGTAGCTATTTCTGGGAGACCATTTATGAGAATAATAATAATAATAATAATAATAATAATAATAATAATAATAATAATAATACCAGTAGTGAAAGTAAAAATATGACAAGTCAGAGTAATGACATTGACTTCGACGCTGGAGTTAGCTTTATCGAGAAGAGTAAGATTAACACAGTGGTCCTGGCACCCCAATGCATTTTAAGTTGAGCGTTCCTTACATTTTTTTTATTATGTAGTTAAAATTTCAAGGTTAAAAAATCAATACACATATTGTTATGTAAAATTGTGCACTTTGAAAATTACATAATGTTAACATCACAGCAAAAATTGCAAAACATAAAAAAATGCTCAGACTAGAAGTACAGATTCATAAGCTGCCGACTACTGACTATGAGCTATGACTAGAAATGTACAAAGTAGAAAAATTGCATAATGACAAGAATCATTTAATTTTTAATGGAAAAAGAAATGCATGAAAAAATTAAATGATTTAAAAGTTAACTTTTCTTGATTTTTTTTTTCTTTTAGATGCGCTGCATGTAAAAAGATAGTCGGTAGTGTAAGACGGCTGTAACGCGACGTCCAGGGAGAGTCTCTGCTCGTGATTAAAATATTAGGTAATGTGATAACTCGCTATTACTTCAATGAAGTATCGAATCTAGAAGATAATTATTCGACCATTACCTCCAGAACATCGTTAGATAGGATATCTATCTATCTATCCCTCTCGTCCGTCCTAGGACGGGTTGAGTCCCCTCCAAATGACGGTTACTATGCACTTATAATTGGTTGGCCGAGTGGTTAGCGTATCCGCTCTCCAGCCAAAAGTCTGCGGATTCGAATATTGACGTGGACATAGATGTTTGTGATTGTCTCTGAAAATGGTGGTGATAGTGGTCGGCGGCAGATGGTGTTGGTGTAGATGATAAAGGTAGTTGCGGTTAGTGGAGACGGAGAGCTGTAGGGCTGGTGCCCTCCCTCGATGAGTCTTTTTTACTCCCTGGAGGTGTTATGTAATAATAATAATAATAATAATAACCTGGATCTGTTGATCTATAAGGCTGATCTCTATAGCTGAATGATGCATTAGAAAGGAAAGTCAACCACGGATACGATAGGTGTCACGGAGTTTTGATCAAAATAGCCGATTCAGTGATTTTACCACTTTAGTGATTTTTACATGATTTTCATCGCGTCCACCACTGTTTTCTCTGAGTCCGTCATTAAGCTAAATGAAGGATGTCAGACAATCATGACATGCAGGCATCAAGGAAGAGCTTGTATCATGCATATTCTATGCAGCTTTAACATGAAATAGCTGAAGTCGCATAGAAAGAGAGAGAGAGAGAGAGAGAGAGAGAGAGAGAGAGAGAGAGAGAGAGAGAGAGAGAGAGAGATCAACTAAATATTGGCATGAACAAACAGTGGACTTTCAAAATTCGCTAAAATCAAAAAGGAAATAAAATAATAAAAAACGTGACAATTGTTGATAATCATAGAGCTAATAAACATGTTCTAATATAACATGCTAATCATGTTATATTAGAACAACAGGGGTTAGAATGGAGGGTCAATATAAAATATCACATTCACATTAATATGGTAAAATTTTAAATATATCGTTATAAGATATTTTGCAGGATAACCAATTCAACTGAATAGAAATAAAAAGGGGGGGGGGGGCAGATAAGTTTATTTTCTTAATGTCCGAATTCTAGAAACGGCAAAAAACCATTACTAGGTACTATGCAACGATCCACATGCTCTACCATTACAGACATTATTTTTTAAAGTACAGGTATGCATTTTTGTGTCACTTAATTCATTTTCTTTCCCTGTTCTATTAAATAACACATACCAGAAACCGTGCGATGGTTTTTCCATCGAGGTCAATAATTAGAGTCAGCCACTCAGTTATAGAATAAACGAATAAAAGAATATGTTTTGGTAAGAAATTTCAAAATTGCAGTTTTAGTTTAGTGATGGTTAGAATTCACTTTGCAGCCAGGTAGGAGGCCTAAAAATCATTAAGACATAAAAACATGGAACTGACTCAGGCTTAGGAGGCTGAGAGGTTTTTATCTTCCACTTCAGTAATTAAATATTTCACTTCGAAAAATAGTGCATATAATAAATCATGAAAATTAATAGCCTCGCTAGCAAATGACGTAAAAACTCCAGTTTTGCCAACATATTCAAGAAAAAAAACCCTCTGTCGTTAACAGTAACCCAGAATTTCTTTTAACATAATCAGTGTTCTTTTTTTGATGCAGGAAATTTTCTTTACAATCTGTTTTTTCCGTAGCTTAAACGTAAGTAAAATACGAGACACAAACTGCTAAATTGTGACAATGATTTGTTAGCGTGAAACTCCAAAATCTGACATGAACGTGACAATGCGCACCATCATAAGCGACTAATTTGAACGTTTAACGACATGCTACCTTTAGACGGTTGGTTATGAAGTCAGCGGAACTTGAACACCAATAGTCAAGTGAGTCTTTAAAACTAACTCCGCCATCTATTCTACTATGGTACGCACTTTCTTTCCGAAAAGCCACAACTGCGTCGTTCCTTTCTTAACAGAGGACAATCTTAATTTAGTAAGTGTGATCAATAAGTGCGGTCAATCTTCATTTTATCTGCGGTATTCAAATGACCTTCGTAGACAGAATTAAGCTCTGTTAATTCATGATGAAGCTGCAGAAAATCTCAATTAAAATTCTAAGGAAATCACCTGAACGCTCCAGGTGATTTCCTTGAACCTAATTAAGTCAGCAGTTTTCGCTAATCTTCTCTGTTGACCTCGTGGATTGTCGCAACACTTTATTGTGTACGCGTGTTCGTCTAACATTGCACATCCACGCTTATATTACTATTCTTATATGGATGTTGTCTATTCTGTTGAAGGAACCGTGAACCACGTCTCCATGGAGTCTGCTATGTTTTATGGCTTCATTATTCACTGAGTGAATAGCATTAGTCATCAAGATGTCATTCAGACAAAAGCGAAAATTTAGTGAACCAATGCTGGTTAGTGAGTAGAAGTTTTATCACTTAGGTAATATGCATATGGGCATATTATAATTTAGAAACGCTACCAATTGTAAAAACAATAAAATATTTTCAGTGATCTTTATTAGAGATATCTAAAGTATTGGAAACAGAGATAAATAGGACTAAACTTGAAAAACTATACCTACATGGAGATCCACGAATTTTGATATCTTGGCAGTGTAAGACAGCTCTAACGCAGCAACATAAACGAGTTTGGTTTGCAACAAATTTTATCGTGATCATCAAACTTATATTGGTTATAACGCAAACTTTAAATGGCTTGGCACCCAACAGTAGATAACTATGGACGCTGGACGTGTAAAACATTCTTGATTATCGGAAAACATATATTAAAATACATAAATACGAGGCTGGTCTGAAAATTTCTCGGCCCCGACCACAGATGGCAACACTATCAGCAAGATTTTTTTTTTCCTTAAATTGGTATATCTACCATCAGAATCTATGTGAAATTGCAGTCATTCTATCAAGTAGTTGGTTAAAAGTTGAAATGGATAAAATTAAGTATCGTGCGGTTATAAAACTTCTTTGTAAAAGAAGGTTTAACGCCAAAAGAAATTCATTCGAAGCTCATAAAAGTTTATGGGCACTCTTCTCCTTCGTTTTCGATAATTAACCCTTTCTGCCCTAGTGATTCCAATTGGAATCACTAACTGTCTTGTCTTTCGTAGCCTATATTACGTGGCGAATGATTCCAATTGGTATCGTACGTCGCAGTTCCATTTCTTTAGTATGATAATAGGTATGTATTATACGTATAAATCTTACCAATATCAGTTTTTATGACATAGTAGAATAATATGCATATATTGGATTATAGAGTATAAGCTCAGAAGTTGAATATTTGCTACCAGAATTTAATGATTCCATATGAAATCAGTCGGTCAGAATTCCTATCCTGAAATGTATTTTTCATCAAAATACTTGATACTTACTCTTGCTTTTTTTATACCTAAAGACAAAATAAATAGAAAGAAATATTTTTTTCACTTGGAAAAAAAAATTCAGGTCAGAAAAGGTTAAGAAATGGGTTGCCGAGTTTAAACGTGGCCGTACCAACCTATAAGATGATCCACGTGAAGGAGGTCCAAAAAGTGTAACAATACCAGAAATTATTGATCAAGTGCACCCTATGGTATTGGATGAGCGAGTCAAAGTGCGTGAAACTGCTGAGACAATAGGCATTGAAAAGAACGTATAGGATATATTTTGCATGAAGAATTGCAAATGAAAAAGCTTTGCGCTAGATGGATGCCACGCTTGCTCACAGCTGATCAAAAATGCACTCGCAAGAAAATCTCTAAATAGTGCTTGGAGCGTTTTAACGAGAATAAAACTGATTTTGTGCGTCGATTTTTTACTATGGATGAGACTTGGATTCACCATAATCCAAACTGCAGTCAAAACAGTGGACAGAAGTCGGTTGTTCAGCGCCAAAGAAGACAAAGTCTCAACTAAAGAAGGCAGTCATTATCAATTTTTGTTCAACGTTGATTATCTATATCGTTCTTGGTATCCTGTTTGCTAATGAAGTTTCTGTTCCCATAGCTTTTCTATATTATTACTTTCTGCTTCTTCCATTCTTGTAAATTGTATCAAACGCTATAAGTGGAACTAAATTAGCTCATGATATTCGTGAATGTAATACACGATTGGTACGATTATAACACGTGATTCATTAACACTTCCTACAGTAAGCGCTACCCGCTTATTGATCCCTATCTGCAGCAGCAGAAGACGAACTGCCGACAGAATGTGAGTAGAGAACACATCTTTAGATCATTGTAACCACGACATCAGTGTTTTTAATAAACGTACAGGAAAATATTATTACTGGGTAATCATTCATTATACCAGCATATAAAATCCGAATTTAAAACGGAAAAATAAGACAATATAATACTGAAGTGGAGGGATACCTTTTAAATTTTTTCTCATTATTTACTTCCTATGACACACTTATAATCAATAATCAACCCCTCTCTCTCTCTCTCTCTCTCTCTCTCTCTCTCTCTCTCTCTCTCTCTCTCTCTCTCTCTATCTCTAAAACCAAATAACGTTTGCATAATAAAAACAGAGAAAATTCCTTAGACAAATGTAGTGACAAAAAATGCTTTGATTTTTTACGCTGTCGCCCATAGTAAATTAATTCTTGGGATTCTAGTAAACTTACCTTATGGAATAAAACAGATGCATCAACAAAAAGAATTTATCAAAAATGCATATTTTGCACATAATTTTGGATAAAACTCGATTTTGACATCATGCGAAATGATGAGAATCAGAAGATCTGCCATATGATGAGTCCTTGGACTCCTTGTAAGTGTCATGTAATAACAGTAATAGCAATGCGTCCAACAAATACATAAAATGAAATAATAATTTTCGTTCTTTTGATATTTTGAATGTTTTGGAGAGATAAATAGCTTTGAAGATTAAGTTATTTAACATTATGGTATAACCAAAGGACTGAAGAGACATTTCCTTTATAAAACCTTGGTTTACCATAAACGTATGGCTCATAAACCCAAATATGTACGTCTTCACCAGCAGAATATTTAATACGTTACTTTTATCCTGCTGGAAATGTGATATAAGTAATGAAAGTGACCCATCAGCCTGAAACTAAGACTTACAACGATTCTTACAATGCAAATTTAATTATTGGGTGAAAGATCAGATTTAGGAAGATTCTGCACATCGACTCAAAACTAATACCACTTTCTTCGAATAGAAGTCGTGGCAATGAATTCGTGCACAATATAATATTGTGCACGAATCTCAAGTAGTTTCACATATATACTTCCGGAGACCTTCGGAGTTTTAACTGTAGAATGAATGTAGAATGTAGAAGTTTAGATGTAGAAGTTTTAACTGTAGAAGTTTAAATGTAGAATGAATGAGCCGAACCAATACTGGCTATATGTTGACTAATACTAAAAATAGCTGAAATAATACTAAAATACTAAATACTAATACTAAAATAGCTGCCCGTACTGGACTATCATTCTGTGTTCTGCTATCATTCAGCATTCAGTGTGTAAAGAGAGAAAGAAACTTGTGAAAACATCATAATAACGGGAATTATAAATCTGGATTTTTTCGATGCGGGACAGCAATTCGGTAATATGAAAATTCCAAGTTTTCTTTTCTGAACATGATTCAGTCGTCATCGACGAGATCCTCTACTACTTATCAAAGCCTCATTTCAAATTCCAACTAGGATACAAATAACATTTATGTTTTTTTTTTCTTTTTTTTTTTCTTCAACTCCGCCTCATTCGAAGGCAGCAGTGTTTTTCATCCCGCAAAACATACTAACAGTAGAACAAACAGGTCTGGTTTGCAAGAATACAAGAAAAAATCTTGAAGGTTCTTCTCTTGTAATTTCGTTTACAATATTTTCCTGAGATTTTTGTTTTATTGAGAAAAGAGTAGGACGAAACATTCCTCCTGGATCAAAAATAGATGTCAGCGTAGTTCTGAAACATACCTGATTTCTGGTGCGCTTGAAAAGAGAAACTGTTGGTGCATGAGATAAGAAACAGACCACAAAAGGCAAAGTTTACAGAAGAACACCATTTTCTTCGAAGAAGATTATGGATTCGAATAAGTATTTATATAAACATTTTCCCAGTATCTTCTGGTTTTATTCGTGATTTAATTACAGAATGTCTCTGATCATTATTCTCAAACAATTAAAATTGAGAAAACAAAGAAACTTTCACCTGTTATATATTTTATAGGTTTGCGACAAATCTTTACATGACCTTCCTGCAAACGTGGTTATCGTTATTTTTTTTTAATTGTCGCAGTGAACTTTGGCAGTTAAATCATTGGAATACAAATTCATTCGACAATTTTTAATTCCCAATATAATATTTATCAATGTTTGTAGAATTCAGATATTTTCTTGCTTACTACTCGAGAACTGTGTGTAAAATAACAAGATCCTCTACTTATCAGAGATTCTACTTATCGAAGGTGAGAGCTTCGTTAGCAGATCCTGACACAAAGTTATGTAAATATTTCGGTGTTGTGGTTATAGCAATATTAAAAGAGAGTTAGCACCACAAATTTTCTCGCTCAAAACAAAATTCGTTTTGAGCGAGAGTGCCACCCTTGTATGACACTAGGAATAGTAGAAATTTTTATTTTTGTTTGTGCCAAATAAAATTATATATCGTTTTTCCTCATTATTTGTAATAAAAATAAGCGAGACTAATCTAAAAAGTGCCTTGTGTTATAGCAGTGATTGATGTTAATGTAACCTAAGGCTCATGATTAAATTACAAAATATAGCATCATAAAGAAATTTAGATGACTACATGGACTAAAATCTGTCACGAATTAAAATGCAATTATTTAATTAATATTTGAATTTAAAGTGATCCTCATTAAGAAATCTGAAAATAGTTTTTAATATTATTTTATTTCAAATCCATATGCCGCAGTCAGTGTTTCCATAAACTTCTTCATTTGTAGTGCGAGCCTGAATATTTCGTCAGCTATTACCTCTCGTGGTTTGTGATTACTGCTGCACTAAAAAGGCATAAAATGCTTCTTTGTTATTATAAATTGCAAAGAACTAACGTTGTGTGCGATTCTACCAGTCAGATAATAACTCTTCAAGCTGAAATTTACAATTTAAAAAATTACCATTATTCACCGAGGGTCTGAATTAAAATATTGAAATTATGTTCTATTACTGAATTTATTAATTTTTATTCAGTGTAAACGAATAATGAACTGAAAGTTGCTTCCTTCCCTTTGAAGATCGATTTTATAATGATATGATATACACACAACATTCTTAACTTATTCCTTAATTATTAGTCAAAGCTCGATTTCCTTAATATGTTTCGTGGAAAAATTGATACCAGAGCCACAGAATTTACTGGAAACTCATTATATATGAAGTCAGTTTATTTGTTGTTTCCCTCTAGAATGCCAAAATATAAGGCATTGATTCAAATGCATAACAGTATCCATAGAAGTGGTTAATCTAAATACAGTTTCGTTAATTACTTACTGCAGTATACCTACAGAATATCAATTACACACGTGTGTCTACTTATTTATCTACTTATCTATCACTTGATCTTTTCACCGGTACATATATGTTTGCGTGGAAAGCATCAACAAAACAGTTGGAAAACTAATAAATTTCTTTTAATTCTTGATGCAGATTAATTTAGCTTACCATAAAACAGAAAATCTCCTGAATGTGGTTTTTCACTTGGAAAAGTTATGCTTCAGCGATACTTTACATCGCTTGGTTAGAGCTTCCAAGAAAAGCATTGGGAATATTTCTCATGTGTTCATCGTAAAAAAGAAATCTATAAAAATAAAAGAAATAATGAAAGTTTTGTTATTCTTCTGTTAAAAATCACTTATTATGTTTTATTATAAAATAAAGGAAAGGATAATTAAAATTTTGCTTTTATTATTGAAATACGGGGTAACGAAGGTCATTTCAAAAGTTCTGGATGCTGTGTTCTTGTTATTAATACAAGCATTTTGAACGAAAGGTGTTAACAAGCCTTCAGTATACTCTGCATTATCACTGCTGCCCAGTGTTTGAGTAAGTCATGTATTCCTGTCAGTAAATCTTTATTTATATGTTTGATAAGTCGGGCCACTTGGCTACTTCAGCACCCTTGTCAATGGTTCCTTCAACTTATGGAACAAATCGAAGCGAGAAGGCTTATATCAGGATTGTATTTACAATCGTCATATAAGGGATGGGGTAGAACTTATAATCCATATTTTTCCATTAAATAAGATACTTCATGTAAAACGTGTGGCCTTGTATAGTTATGCAAAATGAGGAGATATCCTCATTTTGCATAACTAAGAAAGCTTGAAAAGAAGACGAGTATACGAAGTTCTGACTGAAAGAGCCTTGCTTATAACTGATATAATGGTAGAAACTAATCAAACCGCTTACTGGCTATGCAAGCGTAGTGTGCAGAACTTTTGAAAAATGATTGGTTTATTATAAATATAATCTCTCTCTGAAATACTTATTACAATAAACAAACAGAAAAACTTTCAGAAGAGGAACTTTAGGAAGTGGACTAAAGACAAGTGTCCTACTGCTCAGGCCATAGCTGAATAACAAGAGAACAATAAACTGTTAAAAATACAGTTCCAACAAAATATTCAAAAGTAAAATCCAACTGCATAAACCATAAACCAGATATACATTGTGTTAGAGGCGAGATCACCATAACACACAATTAATATATGATGCAACTTTCAGACAAAGATGAAATTCTTCAAACATTTTAATATATGTCTTTGAAACAGTTTTCAAAAGCATATAATTAATATGAAAGATAAAACAATCGCTCGGAAAACGTTAAAGTCATAAGCTTTCGGAAATTTATGCTCCTACTTCAGATAAATTTCAGAAAAACTTCCACTGAAAATTAACGAAAATATTGAAAATGTGGAGGCCCCATAATATTAAATAAAGCTTTTTTATTATCGTATTTGGTTGGTAAAACGTGTTTCGAGATTTGATGGCATGTGTCGCTCCCTCCAAAATTAGTTCCAAAAGTGACTACTATGATCGCTGCATTACCCACCGCCTCCGTTGCCTGGACCCTGCGTCATCACTCTTCATGCAGTACACACGCGCTTGTGGTTGTGGTAGCGGATTTTAATGAAAGTTATAAAACCCTTGTTTAAAATGACTGAGCAACAGAAGAGTATAAAACGGAAATACGAACAAGAAAAGAGAATGTTTAACCAACAATAGGAGGACGATTTTGCTTTTACTGTTATGGGTGAAATGGCTCTGTGTCTTATCTGTCATACAGCCATCAGACACTTTAAAGTAAGTAATGTAAAGCGTCACCATGAATGTAATTATACAATGTTTGCATCTGAATTTCCTCCTGAATCAGAACTGCGAAAAAACAAGATAAAACGTTTGAAATATAATTTAGTCACTCAACAAAAAAATTCAATTATTTATAAATACAATTTTAAAATAATATTTTCTGCGACTTTTAAACATTCAAAAATGTATGAAAGTTATTAGATATATGAAGAGCCAAAGGCTTCTCATCAGTGAGTAGGTAGACCAAAGGTCTACCTACTCACTGATGTTTTGAGGTTCATCAGTGAGGTCTGGGTAGTGACCTTCTCTCATAATGTAGAACAGAAATACAGCTCCTAGGAGCTAAGTTCACATTATGGGTAAATATCAATAATAGTGATCGGATCTTGCTCCACCTTAGACATGAGTTGCCTTAGCTTGCACTACCTTAAGGGTCAGTTGCTGCAATATCCAGGTATTTGCTTACGCTTGGAATCGCCGAACTTAATATAGTTTCTACTATATTCGGCATGAAACTCTTTGATTTTCTTATTCGGCTAAGAAACGATATGGGATGTAATATCCCTTAATTTAAACAAATGTATGAAAGTGTTATACGTGGCTCTTATTACCGAAGAACTTGCTTACCCCTGCTATATCCTATCACAATTATAAGAAAAGAAGGGAATAATTGAACACTTTTGCTGTTTCATAGACGAAACAGGAATATGATTCATATAATGTAGAAGAAATGAAGTCGTTTAATTATTTCCACATAAATAATAAGAAAGGGAAGTATTCAATATTATATCATAAAATGAAACACTGCAAAGTAAAACTTAAAGCGGTTGAAACATGAAATAACCGTCCAGAAAATAATTATTCCGGTATGTTCTCGCTCACCATATTTGTTTAACTTAAATCTGGAGGAATAATAGAATTAATATCTTAAAATTAAAATAAAGTTCACTAATATAAAACACATGGTAAGATTATTTGCATAGGTTTACAGACAAAAAAAAAGGAAGAAAGAAAAAGAAAGCACTACTTGTTGTATAAAATGCACTTAAAATAGTGAGCACTAAGTGAAGATAATTTTACCAAAATCAATTCAAGAAGCAGATTAAAAATTCACTCATCTAGAAACATTAACCACAGAAAAAATCAAGATGAACGATTAAACACCGAATAGATTTTAACTTTGTCTCCTAGGAAACATTAAAATAGTCGAAAAAATGCTCATCTCTCTAAACAACTCCTGAAATTAAAGTGTGCAGTTCAGTGATATTTCCCACGGTTCTTTACGTGGATTTCGTATATGGGAACAAAGCTGCACAAGTTTTTTAAATATGCGTTGGAGAAATATAAATAAATGGAACAGTGTAAACAGAAATGAAAACCATTCGCAAGCTTAGCAAAGAATTAAGGTGTCATATTCCAATAACAGCAAGAATTAAAGAAAAGACAAGTAACTACTCGCTGAGAAAATTAGTCATTTCAGTAGTAATGAGGAGAAGCTCATTTTTTTGTTAGGAGAAATATGTTGCTGAGATTTGTTAAAGGTGTAGCAGCAACCATATCAAAAGGATTTAAACACCCTGATATTTAAATTCTTGCAGCAGCTGTAGTTTGTAACAATTTACAGTGGTTTTAGCGAGATTTACTTAAAAGTTTACTATATTTTACACTTGTGTGTTGGTGGTTGTTGTAGGGAGTGAAGCTGAGAAAAGAATGAAATAGCATACGCACTGCAGAAGAAGAAGAAACCACTGTTCTAAATTTGAATTTAAACTGTCAGTACTAAAGATATTAAGCGATTGGACAGATTTATAATTTGTTTACGGTTAACGGTATCCCAGATGTAAAGCAATCAGTAGTGAGAAAGGCTGTTGTTGTTGTTTTGAACTGCTGCAGAAGTGACTAAAGCTGTGAGGTTTGTGTCTGTTAAATGTATGTTTTTTGTGCGATGAAAACCCAAGCTTCTAGGAAGAAAAGCTCGTTCACCTTCTTATGTATGAGAACTGCTAACTCATCTTCTGAACAGTACGAGGGAGCCCTTTATCGGATGCTCAAGAAGCAATACTCGTGATATGATTATTCAAGTAACATTAGCATGATGTCAAGAAAAAAAATTGTCCAAAAATTTGGGTGCTGTGGATTCTTTATGAGAGAAATAAAACAGAATTCTTTCAGTAGTAATTGAGTTTATTGCTAATAATGATTGAAGTTTTTACAAGGTTAGCAGATCCGTATCGAAGAATGCTTTTATAGATTAGATCGTATTTGAAGTTTCGTGATTATTCTCTTAAGTAGACATGGTAAGTCAATCGAAAACGTGCGATTTCCTCTTTGTTAATGGAAGAAAAACTCATATGGGGGAAGACCTAGTTTCCTCCATATGAGAATGGCTAACTCACTGGTTAAAAAAATCTTACAACGTTTCAAAATGTCCTAGATGGGATTCCAGCCCTCGTCTTTCCACTCAATAAACATTCTCGATTATTACTACTGAGCTACGAAGGCTGCCGCACATTAGCAGCAAACTTTGAGTAGTAGGAATTAACAGCCATTAAACCTAATTTATAATTGGAAAGAAAGTTAACCACCTGGTTGCTAAAAACAGGTAATATAGCAGAAGGGCAGAAGTTACTTAATGGTTGCTTATGCTAAATGGGATGAAATAGCGATGAAATACCTATGAGGTGTACCAGTGAGATTTTCAAACATTCTCCATTACATTTGTGAAAAGGTGGGTAGTACAAGCAAGGGATCCCTTGTCAATCGGCAGCAGCAACAATACCAACAGATATTTATTACTGGTTAGATTTCCAGGCAAGTTGAGTGTGAACGAATTTGTTCATTAGTTTAGAAATAACTAAAATGAGAGCAACAGGGCGGCAATAGGAGAAGTACAATTACCGAAATCATTGAAGCATTAATTGAAAAAAAAAAGTGAAGATTGGCTTTTCTTTGGATAAGGAGGCAAGAGACTCATGCGCAAAGACAAAATCAGTGGAAGATGAGTAGAGAAAACGTCAGATTAATATTCTTGCAAGCGCCAGGACAATGTGACTTCCGTTTGGACCTAATGCAGTGCTTATTTTTACTTCTTTCAATATCAGTTTTTTTTTGAACGGTGATATTTTATAGCGATTTAGAGCTTGGTATAAGCATGGAAATTTCAATCAAATACAATTTCTCTATGATTAATTCTCGTCTTTTCGATCTCTGCGTACCACTTTGGAGAAACAAAGTGAGGATTTCTAGCTTTGTTTCTCCAAAATGAAACAAAGCTTGAATTACAGCTTTGTTTCACTTTGGAGCGAGAATTTCAAGTGAAAGTGAAATAAATATTTCTATACATAATAAATTTGTTTTAAAGATGAGCTTAGTGCAATTTTTTGGATAATAAATCCCAAATGTAGCATATAAAATAATGAAAAAATCCCAGGGCTCATTGCACTTGGCATTCTTATAATCCAGACATGAGAACGAAAGTTGCTGTTCCGCTCGAGAGAAGATCAACACCATGATGTAATTTGGACTGTTTAAGCAGACAAATAGTACCCGCTTATAAGTTATTTAGTAAGCAGGAGATTTAAAGGAAGGATTTAAATAGTAGGGAAAGGATTTAATTGATTGGTCCATGCCGGTCTGTTGGCCAAGTGATAGCATATCCACACTTCAACTAACAGGCTGCAGATTCGGATCTGGACTTTTGTCAGTAGGTGGGTGATGAATTTCATCGACCTGCGAGAGACCACCTCCCAGATTACTGAAAGCCTGAAGTGGATTGAAAAAGTCCCATATTTGGTTCTCTAGAGCAGGATTTTCAGACCGATCAAAATCAATAAAAATACAACATTTTAAGAATTAATAAAACAGAAAAAAATCCTCCTCAAGGTACTGTTGTACTTATAGGTTTGCAAACTTTCGACGGTGAGAGTGATGCGAAAAAAGAAATAATAAACATGCGAAAATCTGTGTGAAGTGCTTAATTTGAAAGAATAAGCAAACTGTAATGAAAACCATTAGAAGTTCCGAAGAAGAAGATATTGCTGTTAGGAAACTGAATTGAAGAAAATCAAGACTTAAAGAAAGGAAATCAAAACGTTCCAAGAGTTATCAGCATGATGAAAACCAGATAGAATAACGGACGAATATAAAATACAGTAAACAGACTTTTTAGAGAAAGGTGATCAAAACGAGCAGATTTTAAATTAGACGCTCTCTTATGAAAGATATCAGAGGGAGCAAACACACAACACTTTTCGGACGGCTTAATTGGGAAAAGCGACATGAGCAGTGATTGAAGTAGCTGACACCCGAATTGCTGTTAGGAAATGTATGAGTGATTTCTCAGACGGAAGATGAAAATATACATTATTAAGCTTGGAACTGCGATGAGATGTGTTTGAATGCTGAATCGGAAAGGTTTTTTTTTTCATATGTAACTTATTTCATTTTGTTTGACTTTTCATTTCTATGATTCTTTGTTTACGATATGTTGAACCTGTGAAGGACCTGAAATAAGAAATGATGAATTCTTTGCTAACTTATACATGCAGAGATTTTTATCCAACATCTTTTACGAATTGTTTCCTCTTTCACCCCTCCTCCTTTCCACCACATTCCACAGTCGAGACTCTCCAGGCATACCTGGCAGAACACTCACAGCGAGATTATTCTACGAGATTATTCTATAAAGTCACTGTTACAAAGCTAGACACACCGAAAGAAGAAATTCTGGTTCTTTTCGATGTCCAATAACTTAAAATTATTCACCCTACATGTTAGAGGAAATAAGGGAAATGAAACGGGGACTTAAGTCTCTCTTTGGTTATTTCTGAGCGATCGGAATTCATAAAAGTTCAGCATACTGCTGGATTATGATAACCTGACCATCAGTTCCTTCAGCGTCTTGGCAACTTCCACAGTTTGGCATCGTTAGACCACAAGTATTGTACACATTTCTTGACTGATTCAAAAGGAATATCTCTCTTCCTCCTATTTTTTATACTCTTCACATGGAATAAATGTGACTGTTCTAGGTGGTCGTTTGACATTCATCTCTATTAAATACCAACTCCGCACAACAGTCAGAAGAAGATGTGGATTCATGAAACAAAACAATTCTTGCTTTATCCTGTCGAGTCACTGTGCAGAAATTACATTGCACGCCTTAACCAAGAATACCGTGAACTCGCAACTCAGTAGCATTGACTGGAAGAGTTTTCGTGATGGCTGACGCTTACTTCTGTAATTATTTCAATTCAATCTCTTCTTTGTGTAATATTTTAAATGTATAGATCATTTATAATAATCTTGTGGTTTGAATGTTTGAAATATTAATTTATTAAAATTGATTTTAAAGCTAAATTAAGACGGACTAAAGTAAACCAGGTAAGACTTGCTTTCCTCTGTAGGAAGCCAGACCTCATCCTTAGCCTTCTTCTATAGGAAGCCAGGCTTTACCCTTAGCCATCGGTGATACTGCTTTCCAAGCAATTGGCAAAAGATACTGCTTCCAAAGCAAGGCAACTGATTCATAGGCATAAGAGGAGAGAGAGAGAGAGAGAGAGAGAGAGAGAGAGTATGACAGATAACTGATGCAGTCTCGTAGTCCTTAACCTAAATATCCGAAGTAGTGTGTGTCTTATACTGTCGATAATAATCATCATTGGTATTATTATTTTGATTGTAAAGATAAAATCACAGGTTTCCGGAAGGTCAAAACTTCTTCCTGCGCTAAAGATAGACGAACTAGGTAAGAGAAGGTAACCAGCTGAGAAGAAGAAAAGAAAAGGGAAAAAAAAGCCTCGATTCGGCATCTAGAATCGAGCCAATGTCATTCTTCCTGCAGTCTATGGAAGCAAATAGCCATTTCCTTACACTACACGGAAACAATATAGTATTATTTCACTTCTATCAAGTGGTTTCAAATCTTTCTAGACGAAAGAAAAATACAAATTCTAACGGATTAGAAAATACTTTTTATGGCTTTATCAGAAATTTCCTTATTAATGATAGATTTAAAAGAAACTGCCATAAAATTTGAGTAGTACTGTATTAGTACTACGTTATATTGCACGATAAACAATCTCCCTTATATGTTTAATAATGTTTTTGTTTCAGTTGACGTTATCAAATGAAGGTAATGTTTACCTCGATCGCACTGACATTCATTCAGAGGGTACTTATCGTTGTGAGGTATCTACCGAAGCGCCCTCATTCAAGACAATCCGCGATGAGAAAGATCTTCGCATTTACGGTAAGTTGGATTCCTTTCATTCTCTTGAAAATAATTTTGTTTTCCATTAGTCGTCCCTAAGTAAATGAGAATGTAGTGGAAGAAACAACTGTGGGGGGGTATGGGGGGATGTTATATACACTATTACACTTTTTCTTGGTATTTTTAAAGTTCAAACACAGATGGAAAACACTCGGTTTTCCATCCTGAATTTCCTGAACAATAGGAAAATTTAGAAATGTTTATCATGGCTTTATATATCGAAGAGTATGTGCGTCTGCATATCTTCCAAGATTTCCGATCTGTCCCTTTCGGATTTTTTTGATCATACACCCACCCACCCACAGATATAACATTTATTATACCTTGGGTATAATAAATGTTAAAGATGCCAAGCTATTTTAAACCTGGTTTTACTCCATTTTCCAAGTAAGCAAACAGACAAATAAGTCAAGTTTGCGCCTGCACGTAGTGTAAGTCTAAGTGACCCGCAAAGTAGTGCAAGTCTTAATATTTACCCTTAATGCAAAGCCATCTCCTCAAGGAGATGGGCTTTGCATTAAGGGTAAATATTAAGAATAGTGATCAGAGCTTATTCCAACTTTACCACGAGTTGCCTAGACTTGTACTACTTTATGGGTCACTTAGACTTGCATTACACACACACACACACACATATATATATATATATATATATATATATATATATATATATATATATATATATATATATATATATATATATATATATATATATATATATATATATATATATATATGTTAAAGATATATATATATATATATATATATATATGTTAAAGATATATATATATATATATGTTAAAGATACCAAGTAATTTTAAACCTGGTTTTACTCCTTTTCCCAAGTAAGCAAACAGACTAAAAGTCAAGTTTGCGCCTGCAATTGATGCAAGTCTAACTGATCCCACAGGTAGTGCAGGACCAGGGCAACTCGTGGCAAAGGTGGAACAAGTTCCGATCACTAATCTTAATGTGGGATCAGTTAGACTTGCATCAATTGCAGGCGCAAACTTGACTTTTAGTCTGTTTGCTTACTTTGGAAAAGGAGTAAAACCAGGTTTAAAATTACTTGGTATCTTTAACATATTTATACACAAGGTAAAAATACTTTCTACATTTATATCTCCTCCAGGGATTTTTGATTTAATAAGGTTAAAATACCTTATGGTAACTTGTTTTGGCGAAATACTTACAAGCTCTGTACTACTAAATCTTGGTATTTCTAATTCTAGCCTAGCTCCCACTGACGAAACCTCATGCTGACAGTAGAAGAGGTCGTATGACTACAATTCCCGCCACCCGTCCAAAATACCCAAAAGTTCACTATCTTCCTAATCAATGTACTAAAATATCACATCTGGAAAGTACGGAAAAAATCCCAGGTACGAGACGCAAATTTAATGTATGCAAGAATAAGAAAAGGTTTCTTTTTCTACTTACCCAAATTTCTTGCACAAGAAAGGCACTTACTAGGAGACTTTAAATTTGTGAATCAATACTGCAAACCACCGACAATGTGCTTTCTTATACAGGGACGCATCAGGCCCTGTATATCTCTTTAGAACCCAAAAAAAACCCCCACCACCCCCCCACCCCAGGAAAAAGATTAACCACTCTGTCTCCCCTAGCCACAAAGTTTTCGCTGGCACGGTTTCTTTACTCCAAACAAGGGGGGGAAGAGCTGAGAACCCGGGCGGCGAAGGCTTACTGCGAGGCGGTGCCGCTCCTCGTGAGCGGCATCTCCCGGGCCAGTCTCTTCCCCATTCTAAGTCCCAGTGGTACCAGGTATACAAGTTCCTCAAAAAGTTCCTATTCACTCCTACTTACCGGACCTTAAGTCCTGTTATTTTAGATTTAAAATAAATATTTAAATAAGTCCTATTATTTACATCTTGTCTTTAAAAAAAAAAAAAAAAAAAAAAAAAAAAAAAAAAAAAATTACCTGGAATAAAAATAAGGATATTACATCTAGTAACATAAAAAGAACCTCCATTAACACTGGAGTAAACCATTACTTTAGATAAAATAATATGTGAACTATAGACAAAAGTCTATCTTTAACCTTTTTTCTGAACAGATAAATTGAGTTATATGTTACAGACCAATTAGCCATTAAGGCTAAACAGGTTGACTGAGGCCTCTTTTTACCTCCTACTATCCTACTCTATCTTATATCATACTCCTCTTTTACTGTCTGCTGATCCTCAGCATGCTTTATTCTCCAAAGGCCAATGATGAGAGACATGAACTCCCATTCTACCTCAATAAAGGTCGAAACCGGTCTGGGTAGTGGCCCCTTGCCTTTAATACAAAACATCATACATCCCCTTCTTGGAGATGTGTTTTGGCATTAAGGGTAAATATTAAGATTAGTGATCGGAGCTTGTTCCACCTTTGCCACGAGTTGCCATGGTCCTGCACTACCTGTGGGATCAGTTAGACTTGCATCAATTGCAGGCGCAAACTTGACTTTTAGTCTGTTTGCTTACTTGGGAAAAGGAGTAAAACCAGGTTTAAAATTACTTGGTATCTTTAACATATTTATACCCAAGGTAAAAATACTTTCTACATATATATATATATATATATATATACTGTATATCCTATATATATATATATATATATATGACTTCATAATTAGAACATTTTAGAGATGGCAATATAATTAATTGGTTCATATGAAATAATGTGGTATTCAGTATCCACTTAATTTTGAATGAATTACTTTGTTATTTTTGAATAGTTCTCAGTATTACAATATGGTAAGTTTCAATTAGGTAATTTTGATTACTTTGAAATCGAAGCAATATTCATAAATTTAAGAAAGCTGCTACAGATATTTAGAATTTACTAGAATACTACTACGTAAAATGGCAAATTGCGGCTGCCCTAAAAATGCCTCCGGATTAGCCTATATTTGCAAAACAACCGATACTCTTACGATATATGAATTAGACATATTTGCTCCAATTTAAATATGCGTTTAGAGGGATTGTGTACTGAGCTAAGTAATGCTAATATCTCTCTCTCCACTTGCAGTGCATTTCTTTTGAAAGAATACGAATGTGTCCTTTTTTGTGACTTTTCGCTAGCACGTCAATGCAAACAGATTTCCTGTTCAAAACGTATATTTCATTGGAGGATTTTCTCTTCTTGATATTAAGAATAATGAATGGAATATCTGTTACTTATTGTTAAATGATTACCTGTTTGATTTTGAACTCTGTTATTTGCATATTTTTGTTTTCCAACATTATGTGGTAATCAAATATTCTGAGAACAATCCAATTTTCTGAGAACTACCTAAGTACTTAGGTAGTTCTCAGAAAAAATTAAAATTTTCTGAATATTCCACCATTATAGAGATAAAATCTGATATGAATCAAATTTGAGATGGATAAAATCTGACCATCTATGATTGTCTGTTACTTCCTTCAATTCTTGCACTGATGTACTGAAAAAATATCAGTTTATCATTCTAAAAATATCATAAAGCATTCATTTCTACATGTTGATTTTTTTTTTCTTCTGCAATAATTAAAACTCTTGTTTAGTCGAAAAGTATTATCCGCCTGATAGGATTTCATTCATTGTTCTGAATGCTTGATGCAAAACAAGGAGGTTGCCTTGTTTTGAGTCACGTTTATAAATTTCGCTACACGACTTCAACTTGAAAATTTGGAATTAGCTCATATTCAACCTATTCCTAAGTACAGCACGATACGACTGTATGTTTGTGTGTTTATACAAATTTATGCCTGTTTAGTATGGAAAATATGAAGATGACGATGAGCCATATAAATATTATCATTAGTTTACTTCCTTAGGTTTCTGACAATTATGCAATAATATACAAATAAACAAATAATCGCAACATAATTATTCCTCAAAATATAAATGGAATAAATAAGAAGAAATCATATTGTGTAACTCCACGAGATTATCACAAGTAATTTCAGTAATTACAGATAAAAACAATTTCATTTCTTCATTCTTGTTTCTAATATAGTTCGCATATAAAAATAGCAATATTTTAAACTCGATTGGCTTTGCAATCAAGAGTCACGAGCTTTCTAAACAGTAGAAGTTTATTCTACAACATCTTGGTGATGTTATTGTAAGCAGTATTCTTCAAGAAGAGAACCTGCGTGAGAACTAATGTAAGACGGTAACAAAATTCCTCATGGTTAGAGAAATAAGCCTTTTCGAAGTGCATCCAGTTTATAGGGACGAGCAAACAAATTTATGCTTGTCTGGAATAATATTTACGTCAAGCTTTAAATATTTAATGACATATTCCTATTAGCGCTCTTTTTCATCTAATTCTTACCACTTTTTATTTATTGCTTCGCGCATTTTGGTTATAGCCTAGCGCTGTAAAAAATTGCGTACTAATTTTCTTTATTATAATAAGCTGCTCAGAGCATCTCACACCTTCTTAGATTCATTGCTCAAGAAACATTTATAAAGCGCCATCTAATCCCCGAAGGGTGACGAGGTTAACATTCTTCCTCAGTAACATCGGCGATCAATAAAGAAATGTATTAAGAGTTTTTGGTCTGGAGCAAGGAAGCTGTCGTCCAGGATGACTTAATCAACCTTCACGACCGACAGGGAGTCCTAATTAGTTATCTGTTTCTTTCAGCACGTCATTAACAGACCTTGACTAATGGGGGTGCCTTTTGTCTCGTGTTCCGCATTAGTTACAGGGTGATTACTACCAGTGTGCTCTGCTATTCTACATGGAAAACTTCAGTCACAACGAGGAGACAAATGAGAAATAGGGATAGGTTTAATGAGTTGCATGGTACCCTTGTGGCTGTTCCCACCACTTTCCCACTTTTATAATAAAAATACCACTCTAAAGTGGTGAAAATAGAAATTTCTTACTGGATGTACGCTTTTCCTAAGATTAATATCACTCATTATTCCTAACTTTATTTTTAGTGTATTCTAATATGTGCTGCGCATACAGTATGGTTCGCTTATTTCTGTTATACGAGAGGCGAGGGGTCTGGAAAGTTCTGATAATACCTAGACAAAAATTACATTAAAGCAACTCATATAACCACAAGAAAGTACATACGCGGATATGCGAATATAAGGACATATGTTTAATATATAATAAAAATTATATTAAAACAACTGATATAACTGCAAGAAAGAGCATACTAGTAGTAGAGTAATGAAGGTAAATCAGTTGTTTTAATATAATTTTTATCTTGGTGTCTTTAAGAACTTTCTAGACCCCCCTCTGGTATAATTATCGGTATATACAACAATTGATTCATTCAGTGTGAAAATTGTTTTAATTGTTTTTTTTATCAAAAACAACAAATGGTGTAAGACATATTGGATAAAAAATTTCGTCTAATAAAGGAAACGGAAGAAGAGCAGAGTTCAGGTACAGGGTGTTCGGGATAAATTTGACAGTTTCGTAAGGAAAAAGAAAATCTTCTTTGTATCTATTAAATTTAATGAATTGACAAAAAACATTACAGGCAGAGTTAATTACAATACTATCAACAATATTTACTCAAAATAACCACCATTAGCATCGATCACAGCTTCAATTCTGCTTCGGAACCTCGAACAAGCTGATGCTACAGTCTCCCTGGGAAGGGCCGCAAAAACTGTTTTAATTTTATCCATTAACTGGGCTTTTGTATTACTGGAAGTGCGATTGGTGTCTTTTTCAACTGCGCCCCATACAAAATAATCCATGGGGTTAAGGTCTGGGGAGTTTGGAGGCCAAACATTTGGACTGGTGAAGTCGTAGAAATTTTCAGACAACCATTTTTGACTTTTCCCAGAGGTGTGGCAAGGGGCCGAATCCTGCTGCCATACATACGGCCTACCATTGGCTACCCTTGTTATCCAGGGCTTGACTACAGTTAGCAACTCCACGAACAAAGCCCGAATTCCAATGCCAGGGTTCTTCAACACCTGTTCCTGCAGATTTGCGAGGAATTTTGCTGTACGAACGCAATCAGATCGTCTGCTAGGGATCTTTCTTCTTGCTACATCCTCGTAGTCACCATTGCAAGTCTCTAGTTCATGCCTGATTGTTTTTACTGTATTCAGGGAGCATTGGGCAGCAGTCGTAATATCCTTATTTTGATGGCGGGCACGAATCATCATGATACAAGTTATTCTCTTCCATGATTCAGGTGGGTTCCAGCTATCCATCCTTTCTGACATCTTGTATATGAATGAAGAAGGGTCCAAACTTTTAAATGAAGAGAAGTGTGTGTTAATACATGTAACTTACGGAAAAATATAATTAATTATAAATATGTCAAATTTATCCCGAACACCCTGTATATTGCAATGCAGTATTGTCTTCGAAAATATAATAGCATAATCATAAATATGTAATAAAATATTTCTTAATGAAAAATAATTTTTACAGGTCGATATGAAGAAGATTATTTCTTGAGATAATAATTTTATAATACAGTTTTTTTAAATTAAATTTTGCTATGTGGTTTCAGAAAAAAACGTGTGGAATATTTATGAATATTTACTTCGGTTCAATAAGATTGGTGATTAACCGGAGTTTGATTAATTCAATCTATCATATATAATCACAGAAAACAATGCTGTATATTACACGTAATATTTATATAATATCATAAGCATATTCGGTACTATTAACTTTTAATTAACCTAACTTGACAATTATCAAAGTTCCCGGTTGGTCGAATGTGTGGTTGAGAGAATTCATGTTCAATCTACGAGCAGATTTCTCGGATAACCTAACCTTTGTCCATCCCTGCTAATTTTCTAGATTCCTAGTCCATCCCTAATTTTTCTAGATTTCCAAAATTTCGTAGTCTGAATATCATAAAAATAGACATGCTATCAGTTAGCTGGCCGAGACACAGATAGAGTAGCTAAGCAGATATCTTTACTGGACAACTTCGGTATGCATCTGGCTGACATAACTCACGCAGAGTTCGATGACTCGATATTAATGCTACACAGATAACCTAACCTAACCTAACCGAATACGGTTTGATTAACTGATTATTTAAGTGCAAAGTTCAAGAGAAATGTTTATTTGGTTCAACGTTTGGATCAAAATCTCAATATTAAAGGGTTTTTTTTTTTTAACTTTCACATCTTGAAGATTAATATACTGTACTTAGCAGATAGAACTTTTTCTATACAGAATGCAAAAATATATGGAATAAAGAGAATGTTTCTTACTATTGTACAGCTATATAGAGAGAAATTATTATATGCTGTGCAGAAGCATGTAATATAACATGACAACCGATATAGAGACCCTATTGTACAAATACCTAAGATCACCTGTAGCCAACTAACTGGCTAGACGATCAGGTAACATTTCGATATGCCTATTATTCTTTTGTATGAACATAACAGAAGAGAGAGGGGGAGGGTGAATGATGTAGAATCTTCCCTAAAAAGGCAAAGAAAGAAAGAAAAAAAAGAAAACCGCATATCGCAATGAGCAGTATGTCATATTGATCTTCCCTGCACTTTAGATTACTGAATTACCAACGTGGGAGGTAGTAAAATAGTAGCACGCTCGCAATCCAATCTTCAGACACGAGATCTCGTCGGTAGAGCAACAGCAATGCTGGGGAGAGGTATGCGCTGCAAGAAATAAGAGGTCAGTATATGCAGGTAGCTGGTGCTAGAAAGAAAAGGTGAACAACAGATGTTCGAATAGCTCCGAGCGACACTACATAGTGTTGTTCTTTCCATTTAGGAATAGGGCAGTCAGAAAGCTCCTCACTTCTTTGGTCCCAGTAGGGAGAAATCTAGACTTATGACCACTGTACTTCTTTTCCAGTCATCACGGATTTATGTTACAAGTTTGATTAGTTCTACCGCTAACTCATACTATTACAACTACACTAGTTCAAATGAAAAGAATTATCAAAAAAAATATTAGAGTTAAAATTCTTTGCTATACTGCAAATTTCGCAATTTTTCTGACTGTTCAATCCTGAGATGCCGATGCTGATTGGAAAAAGGAATAATCTGAAAACTTCAGCCCCAACTTAAATAATAATTATCAAGCAGATTAAAAATAACTTTGCGCATTTTTGAACCAACCAATGAATTTTCAAATGCAATGTTTTCAAGCTCCGGGATAACAGATTGCATTTTATGGCGAAATGAATTTTGATCATATCTGAAATTAAACTAAATACCGGACAAAAAAATTTAATGGAATATACAGTATGCTGTTCCTATGTAATTCAATATATCTGTTTATATTAGGATATCGCTACATTTTTTCTAAGAAATTTTATTTTACTTTTCGTTATTCTTTTAAAATTTCGATTTGGTTATTTTTCATACTTTCTCTTCAAGGGGATTTTTTTTTTTTTTTTTTTTTTTTTGTAAAATCAGAAAAGACAAAATTCCACGAGAGGTTAATTAAGAAGTCATAGAAGTAAAAAATGAGACTAAAACTTATAAAAAAATGAAAATGGAATTTATGATTTATTTTCGAACTCAGACTTGTTTAAATTATTGTTTAACTAAATATATTGTTTAAGTAAATTATATACTTGTTTAAATTAAAGCAAAATATAGAAATGTGTCTGAGAAATTTAGAAAAATAAATAAATAAATAAAGTTTTCTAAGTAGGATATATCTTTAGAGTGTGCAATGAATATTTAATAACTAGAATCAAGATAGGTGGCTTCCAGGTATTTTGTGATCTAGAATTTAGACATAGGATATGTTCTTTTTTTTTTTTTTTCAGCACGTTAGGATTTTTTTAAGTACCTTGGTTATCACTTGTAAACAACTTCCGATATCCTTCTTAGAAGAAACCAAGAATCGTCTCCCTCTATTGCTAGTTCTATTTCTTTGGTATCATAGCTCTATTACCAAGTACTGGTAGAACCGGTCAACCTGCTCTGCACCAACTATATACTGTACAAGGTTTTTCAGGAAAGAAGTCCCAGTATGACGTATTAGTCCTAACGTTCAGAAGCTTGTTATAAATTGTTCAACTAATTCTTTGAAACTTTCGGTTTTACTTCTGCCAGAACTCCTAAAAGAATGCCCTAAACAATATTAGATTCCATTTTAGTGAGACTAGTCTTTTCGAATTCTCAATCTTTTAATATTTTTTTAAATTTTTATTTTTTAATAATTATTTTTATTACATATGATATACATTACATACATTTGATTACATATGATACATACTTGATTACCTATTTTTCTTTAAAAAAATCAATCCTTTTTTAATTGAAATTATGATTAATATTGTGATTACCTATTTACAACAGGCTTAATTCTGTTTTTTTTTTTTTTTTGTAACAATAAAATTCGTACAGATTTTCTTTCTTTTCTTTTTCCCCCTGTATAATAATAATAATAATAATAATAATAATAATAATAATAATAATAATAATAATAATAATAATAATAAATACAGCATTTATTCGAGTTATATATATATTTACAATTTTGTCTTTTTTTTTTTTTTTTTAATCTGGGATGAGATGTACTTTCTCAGCTTTCATTCTTGAAGCTTATTTGTAAGCATGGTAGGGTTCCAACCCGTTTGTGATTGTCTTTAGATGGGAGATGAATTTAGTCGCAGGGTGTGAGACCACCCACCATCCTGCTTACTGAAGGTCGTCTGAAGAGGCGTGAAAAGTTTCATGTTCTGTCTCTAGAACAGGGTCTCCAAAATAAGTAAAACACTCAGTCAGTATTGACGATGCTCTTGGGTTGGAAAGAACTACGTTCGAATCAAGCCTAGGACGCGAAGAACATCTATCAAAGCTTCTCAAATGAAGGCACACAAAGAAGGCTTCTCAAATTTACATCCATAAATCCGTAACAAAGCAGCAAATACAGATAGGATTGACCGCCTTATCGTAATTAAGCAATATTTAGGTTCTAGAAGCCAAGTCCCTTTGGCTTCTAAATCCCGAATAAGAGGCCAAATATTGAATATTTGAAGCGACTTTATTCCTTTAATAAGAGGGATTATGATCTCACATTGGGAGATGAATTTCATCTCCGACTCTATCTGATCTTATCTTCAATACGGAAATATAAGGTTATAATACAATTACTGAATTATCACCATTTCCAAAGCATTAGTGGGTTTTTCTTGGATAGAAACTTATGTATTTTTTTTTCTTTATTTCCTTAGGAAATTGGTAATAAGAATATTATATTGTGGGTGTTATTTCTTCTAGGAAACATTCTGTAGTTCCTTCTCTACAATTCCTCCCTTCTTTCTCTTGAATCTATTCTTCTCACATTGGATGACACTACTCTACAACTGTTTTACATTTACACGACTTTTCTATTTTTTCCCTTTTCAATCATTCACTGCCTAAACATAGAATCACTCTCCTCCGTAACTTTCTGGCGAAAGCCATCTCACGACATTGAACTGTACATTCAAGGTGTACGCTTAAACAGATTCGTGAAGATCTGGCAGTCGAGACTCACTGGATTAAGAATTGATGAAATTTCACCCTACTACCTTTAACCTTAGGGAATTCTATAAGACATTTCAAAGACAGGAACATGAAGTAACTTTTATCATATTTACAGTAACGGCAGATTTCTCCGCACGTTGAAGGTATTTGTAAGTTTGATCGAGATTAATATTAAATATATCACTGAAATGCTCTTGAATAATACAAAATGCCATTGACTCCAAATACATAAAAAAAAAAGAATCATATTCGTCAAACATAAAAAAGGAAATTTATCATAATTAAGCAACTGTTTTTATTTAGCAAGGTATCCTCTACAAATCACATAAATAAAGATTCATATGCTCCTAAATAAGAGTTTACTCTGTTCTATTTATTAGGGGTCTGACTATTATCACGAGCATTTCATTATTAATATATAGTTATTAATATCATTATGTTATTAATAATGATTAATAATTTCACATTATTAATCATTATTAATATATAATAGGATCATTAATATATATATATATATATAACTTCATTGTTTGAAATATTTATTAAAAATATGTCGATCCAATGTCATTGCCATTATAATTCATTTAATAAAAGTAATACCCTAGGTTTGGGGGGATATCGCGAAATGCTCGTGATAATAGTCAGAACCCAACTAAATAGAACAGAATAAACTCTTATATAATCATTTTTGTCGATTCATTTCAACTTTTGTTGCAATCGAATATTTTAAGAGCAAAATATACAAAATGATTCGAAACAATGCAAAAATATGACACAAATGACACGATCTTCTTTCTCTCTAAAATCATTCACTGCCAGAACATCCAGGGTCTGTGTCCTGCGATATTATGCGAGTCTGTGTTCTGTGGCAGTCTGTCCTGCTCACCTTCTCACAAAACTATTTTCACGACAATAAACTGCGCGATAAACCAAAGCCATCTTCGATTCAGCAGCTGTAATAATGCTATACATTATTATAATATGCTATACAAAAAGGCTATTTCTAAACGCAAGTATTTTTTTTAAGTTTGTCCATTAAATGCAAATTGATGGACTTTATTTTCAATATTTCGGAGACTCGTTTTTCGCACACCATTTTTATAAACTATTCCGAATTCTCATTAACCATTGCATTAACAAATCTCTAACCCCATATGAACCTCGAATTTCACCAAGAGATTAAATTTTAAATGTCTTAAATTTTAAATTTTAAATTTTAGTCGACAATATATTATAATTTTATAATATTATAATATATTGTCGACTCGATTAGCTGAGTGATTAGCATAATCTGCTTTGCAAGAACCACTGCCATGTCCAATTGTCTTTAGCTGAGAGGTCGAATTTAATCCCCAGGTGTGAAACACCTCCATGCTTACTGGAAGCCTAATGTGGCAAGATTCAAATATTTCCGCGTTATATAAAAAACTAAACAAAATAAAAATCCTTATTCCACCAATAGCAGTAATATACAACCTTTGGTGAGTGAAAGTCATGAAAATATACACTAATGAGAAATATTAGTCATTTATTATAATTCTTTATTTGAATGTAATTCTCTTATATATTATTGATCTGTGACAAAACGTTTAAATCCTTATCGAAAGAACACGATTTTCTTGGAGTTTTAGGTTCATCACATATACGGTGTAGTTCATTAAAGCTACAAATGCATCCTGATGGTGTTATTCTACATTTTCAGTTTTGGCGTAATGAATGATCATTGCTTTACCACTCTTACGACAATGTGTATAGATTGTATTCTCGGTATTGATTTAAAAAACGTAGGATCATTAAATGAAAGTTATGTCATAACTTATATAGTTATGTTTACTGAACAATTAAGCAAAAAGCGGAAAAAAGAAATTTATTGCATGCAAGATTATTTATAATAGACAACAACAACAAAAAAAAAATGAGTGCTCAACTTTTATTTCTTTATCACACACACACACACACACACACACACACACACACACACACACACGCATATCCTGATTTTTATCGCTGTTTTTTTAAAAAATGCTAATATCCTCACTTCAAACTGTCCATCAAATAAGAATCAGAAAGTCTACTTCGTAATCTACAATAGATTGTTCTTCACCCATTGTATTCGGAAGTTCAAGTACAATCAATGAATGCTAAATCAACACTTATTTAATAATGGACATTGTTAATACACGAGAATCCATTCGTAGACTGCCCCGGTTATTATTTCGGCAGATTCAAATGCATTGCCTAGATTGGGTCTTTAAAAATAAAAAAAAATGCGAGAAACGATTTTGAACAATGAGAGAAAATATTTTTAGAACTCCTCTCTTCCTGCTGCAACCAAACCACACCCGAAATATATGAGTAATTCTTTACTCAGATGATGATTTCTGAACTTATTGCTTCTGTTTTCAGTAGTGTACAGAAAAAAATAGAACGCGTGAGGAATGCTCTGAAACAGTTCACACTCGAGAACTGAAACAATTTCCAAAGAAATTAATTCAGTGGAATAGTATGGTTAACTTTATTAGGCAATTATAAAACGAAAGGAAACTATATACCTTATATCATTTAAAGGATGCCGCAACATTTGCCCTTAGGAAAACCTGCGCCAGTCCAGGTTATTATTTTTTTAAGGTGGTAAAGAGCCGTTATTAGGACTTTTCAAGTGAAGAAAGAAATTCACCTCTCGGAAAGTCGGGTTTTTAATTTCGTCAAACAGACAAAGTAACTTAGAGGAACGCACGCAATTAGAAGAAATAATGGCGTTTATAACGTGTGATAATAATGAAAATAACAACAACAACAACAAATATTTAATAATAAATGCTTTGAATAATTATGGATTATTTAAAATATATACGTATGTTTTATACAGACCGATAAAGCTCGCTGGTGAAAAATACGAAAACACAAACACAACTTTCACCTATATTTGAAAAGATGGAATATCTCTCTCTTATAATTGCAGCCTTGGGTTTCACGCGAATCAAGCGTTCAATTTAGTTATCAGGCCAATAAAACGGTATTCAAAAGCACCTATAAAAATATGCATTTTTTCTGTACGTCTTTTGGAAATACTCTCTCTCTCTCTGTGTGTGTGTGTGTGTGTGTGTGTGTGTGTGTGTGTGTGTGTGTGTGTGTGTGTGTGTGCGCGCATTTTCCTCCCAATAGTAACCCTACCAGGAGGTAATTTATTCCTACATGCGCCATTGCATACAATGCTTATATTACACATAGCTTACAAGTACTGATTAACATTGGCATTTATATTTTTGTATCAATATCCATATTTAAATTTATATTTTTATATATCCATATATTAACACCATATAATTCACACAGTATCAGTAATTTATATTAGATTACAAGCATTGGAAGTTGATCTTATTGGCAAATTTAATTAATTCTAAGTAATACTTTTCGATAAGTCTCTGTCTTAATACTGGCCACTTGTCTCCGGAAGTGATGACATGTTGTATTAGCGGAATCCAGATGGAGTCCAGTAGCTGACAGTCGTAGAGTATGTGGTCAACAGTCTGTTGAAGGTGTGGACTACAAGTGTATGATGGCAATTCCAGGATATGGAATCTGTGTAGGTAGGATCTTAGTTTTCCATGTCCCGTTAGTAGCGTAGTTAAACCTGGAGAAATGGCGTGTCTTTTTAGACGGAGTCTGCTTCTGATGCTTGGCAAGAAGATATTTTGTTGTTGATCCATTTTTTGACGTCTTCCATTCTTCTTCCCACCAGTCTAGGCTTTTCTCTTCTGCAAACGTTTTTATAGCAGATGTTGAGTAATTTTGGTAACTTGTTTCTAGCCGTTCGTTTCTAGCTGCTTCTTTAGCCAGCTGATCCGCTCTCTCGTTTCCTGCTATTCCAGTATGCGCTTTCACTCAGCAGAACTTGATTTCCCATCCCTCTAGAGTGAGATTACGAACCAGATTTCTTGTCTGTTATATTAATGCTATATGGTTATTTCGGTTTTTATGCCGTCTATAGTGCTTTTACTATCACTGTATTTTGTTGCTGTCTTTTTATGATAGGTGTTGAGTTCTAATTCCCGGAGATATGTAAGTGACTGAACTATAGCAAGTTGTTCTGCTTGGTTGTTGGAACAGAGAGGATGCAGCCTAGAGCAGCGTTCTTGTATAATGGACTGTCTGTTGTATGCAATGAAAGAACAACGACGTTCCCTTCGGTTTTGCTTCCGTCAGTGTATATTTGAAAATCGTCGCTTTCGGAGCTTTCCTTCTCCTTAATGTATGTTCTCTTTGCTAGGTGAGGCCACCTACTCTAGTGAAGCGGACGTTCGTAGTAATTTGGATCGATGTTATAACTTTCATTATATCTTCCGGAAATGACGTCATATATAAGAGATAATTCTTGTATTTTCAGGCAGATCGGTGTTACAGCTGCAATAATGCAAGCTGCCTCGAAAGATATTGTCCTATATCCTTTGATTATACGTATGGCTATAAAGCGTTGAACTCTGTTTAGTTTTTGTCGGTTTATCTTTGATTTTAGTGTATGTTTCCAGGCAGGTACAGCATAAGAGATCAGTGGTAGTATAGTACCGGTATATATTTTCAGCGCTCGTTGGCCTAACCCACACTTAATCCTTGCCGACTTAGTTGGGAGGTTTACTACTTGTAAGCTTTTTTCGGTAACATATGAGATGTGCTTATTGAAGGTAAAGTTTTCATTTATTATGACTCCTAGGTATTTTAGCTCACTGGCTACCTCGAGAACTTCTCCGTTTAGGAAGACCGTTACGGGTTGTTTTGATTTTTTGCGTGAGATGTGGAACACTTTAGACTTGGTGGTATTGAAGGTAACTTTCTTCTCGCGTGCCCACTCTGCAATTTTCAAGAGTTCTTCGTTGGCCGTTACTTCTAACTGTAAGCACTCGCGTCCTCGAATCATTATCATCGCATCATCTGCTAAGGTTATGACTTTTGTTTCAGTAGTGAAAGGAAGTCTTAATAGCGAGTCGTACTGGATGTTCCAGAAACCTGGCCCACAGCAGGAACCTTGCGGACAGTCCCATTTCATTACAGTTGTGATTTTTAATGTCATAGTTGCTCTTCTGTCTGAAAAATAATTTTTGTAAGGTAGAGTAAGTTTTTGGGGCATTTTAAATCTATTAATTGGTTGATTATGGCTGGCCACCACGCAGCATCGAAGGCTGCCTGGACATCGAGTGAGATCAGTAGTACGTCTTTTTTTTGTTGCTGTTGACTGTCTTCTGCGAACTCTTTAACTTCCACAATCGCGTCTACTGTGCTGGACTGAGATCAGAATGCGTATTGATTGCTGCTTAATAGGTTTATTGAGTAGACATAGTGCATTATTCGGTTTATCAAAAGTTTTTCTAGCACCTTACCTGCAACGTTTATGAGACTGATTGGTCTGTATTTGTTAATTTCGTAGGATGTTTTTTTCTGGTTTAATTACAGATATAATTTTTGAGTGTTTCCATATTGAAGGAAATCGTCCCCTTTTTAGGCATTTGTTGTAAACTGTTGTTATGAATTCGGGGAATTCGAGAAACGCTGTTAGGCGTATATGGCTGCTTAGTCTGTCTTCTCCAGGAGTTTTCTTGGATCCATTGATCTTAATGCTGACTCGATTTCATTAGTTGTAAATAAGTAGTCGTTAGGAGTCTCTATGTTTATTTTCATTCTTTGTCTGCAAGATTTGTAGATATCTTCATCTACTGATTCATCGTCATCGGGAATAAACTCTATCATAATAGCTGCAGTTTCTGCTAAGTTTTTAGTGTAGGTGCCGTCTGTTTTCTTGATAGTTGATAGTATAGATGTTGTCTTGTTCTTGCCTACTGCTAATTTATATATGCAATTCCAAGGATTCGATACGGTTGAAACTGTACAAATATTTTTTCACGATTCTGTTTTTCACGTTTGTAATTTTGGACTGATAGCTGTATTTGGTTTTATAGTAGTTCTGTCTTCTGCTCTCTCTTAAATCTTGGTTATTGTATGTTCTTTGGTATAGTCGTCTGAGTGCGTTGACATGTTTTCTTAGGACTGTTAGTTCGTCGTTCCACCAAGGTACTGATTTTCTTCCATCGATGTTTAGCTTCTTGGTTGTTCTGAGTGTTTGGTCGCTGGATTTTATCAGACCTGATGAAAGTGCAGAAGCAAGGAAGTCTATATCGGTTTGTGCTGATGCCCAGATGGCTAGGTTTTTGTCTAAGCTGAGCTGTTTTTCGCTGTTCGCATTAAAGTGATGTTCTGTGATTGAGCGTGAAAATTATATTTTTAATGCTTTTTTTAAATGTCTCTAGGTTGGTTTTAGGTCAAGTATTTGATGTTAATGCGATGGCTTGTGTTGTGTATTCTGTTTAAATTTTTGTTAATTTTTGGTACTAATAATGAAACGTATTATGCGATGGTCAGAACAGCTTTCCTCTTCTTCGTATTTCCATTCAGAAACCCGGGGTAAAATAGCGTTGTTTTCCACTGTTAGATCGATGAAGCTGCTTCCTATGGTATTTTCGAATGATGGAGTGTTACAGTAGTCGTTTAGTGTGTGCAGGGAATTTGATGCTATGAACTCTTCCAATATTTTCCCTCTATTGTTTGTATTTTCGTTAAACCATAATACCGAATGGGCGTTGCTATCTATTCCAAGTATTAGGCCGTGGTTGGTGGTAAAATCCGCGGTGTTGCTCATTTTTTCTAAGTCGTGTTTTATGTCTGTGTGAGGAGATACATACTTGTGGCAAAAGTTTTAATTCCTCTGTAAGTAATTTCAATAAGTACCGAGTCCTCGTTGCTGTGCTGAGAAATTAATATTGCCTCGACTTCAGCGAAAAACCACGAATATTGCAGCTCTATTTCTTTCTGATCCTTTGGAAAATATTTTATAATTACTTGGAAAGCCGCATATTTTGTTGTTGGTGTTGTAGTGTTCTTGTATTAATGCTAGTCTTATATGTTTTATATTTATAAATTCTGTTAAGTTATTTACAGCCTTTATGGAGCGTTGAAGATTTATTTGAAGGCATGCCAGGGAAGTAGTGCTGTTTTTGCTATCTTTATTATTGCTTTCCATAATCTGTGTTTTGAATTTTGAGCTGTCTAGAGTAGCTGTATGTTGGGCAGTCTTTGCTTAGTGCCATGTGTTTGCAATCGTTTTTGGTTTTGGCATGCTTGTTGTGATTTTGGCAGTTTATGCAGTTCATCTCTGACTTCTTTCGTGAGCACTCGCTGAACTTATGTTCAAAAGAACATAATGGACAGGTGTTTTCCCCCTGCAGTCTCGTGTGTGATGGTGGAATTTATTGCAATTAAAGCACCTCAGAACGCTTACGTTTCTCTTGTTCGTTTTTTTATTTTTTTTTTATTTGTCATGATGAATTTTTGTGTCAGCTTTGTATCGGTACTGAAGAGTTCTTCATTCTGCATGCGGATTGAGCCAATTGCATTGTTCGTATCAATTTCGCCGGGAATGTCATATATAATTATTCTTGGAACTTGGAAGATATTTCCTACTGGGATTTGCTACTAACGTGTCTGCATTCCTTTGTGATTTCGTTATGTACCAAATCTATGTCGGTCATTTCTTTGGTGTGTGTGTGTGTGTGTGTGTGTGTGTGTGTGTGTGTGTGTGTGTGTGTGTGTGTGTGTGTGTGTGTGTGTGTGTGTGTGTGTGTGTGTGTGTGTGTGTGTGTGTGTGTGTGTGTGTGTGTGTGTGTGTGTGTTTAGCAGCGCAATATCAAGAAAAGCTCTCATTACGAAAGTTGTATATAATAAAGTCCCGTTCACTTTCGAAAGTTTCAAAATCAAATATTGTTTTCTTAGTTACTTATACATAAACATAATACAGATTTATCATATGCATAAAGTAAAAGACTTTAACCATTTTCATGCCAAACTGAGTGATGTTTCGTTCGTTTTTTCTTGTTTGTTGCTTTTATCGAGTTCTTCATTTTCCTTTGTTTCAAGGAAAATGAAGAACAAAAGAACAACGAGAAATTTTATATGCAATCGTTATAAAAATTTATACCGTTAATATATCTCCAGGTCTTCAGCATTAGTTACTTTATTAATAAAGGTTGAGATAAATAATACATTCTTGAAATAAAATAAGACACACAAAAGAAAATGCCTAATGTAAATATGGAACGAGTTTCCACACATTCAACGATGCTGGATTTTTGAGAGTTTTAGTTAGAACGATCCCATCAAATCCATCCACATTTCGATTTAATTAAATTAATTTTCCCTTGAGTTCAACAATTTTTCTTTTTCGGATATAACACTTCGTTTTTATAAGAATAATATTGCACTGAATAAGAGGGACACTAGTAATATTCTAGCAGATTAGAATATTACTTACCGCTGCAGCAAACTACAGAAAGTGATAAAAAGATAGTCGGTTGATCATAATTATGTGAAAAAATACTAATACTGCCTCCGTGTACTGTTTCACTAGCGATTTGATTGTTAAAGGTATGATGATCCCTTAGGCTAATTAAGGCTTACTAACGCTCTCGATATGCTTCTTCTAGCCTGCTAATAGCTAATAGTTCGCCCCAGAATTGTATTGTTTAAGTAAAACATACTTCTCTCTTCACAGCTAGTTTTACTTTTCACATACGAACTCCGTTCTTTTCAAGAAAGCAAAGAAATAAATAAAATAACAAATCCGAAAGGATGTGTGATGAACCTGTTTATCAAAAAATCGAAGTAGAAATATACCACTGTATACATACCATTGTAGAATTATAAATCAACTTCATAAAGAATTAGAAATCCGAACGGCAGAGGATTCTTTGGAAACTTCACTTTCCACAGCCATACTTTGTCTGAGGTCTCCAGAGCATATTTTCTGTCTCCCCAAGGAGCAAAAGGCAGTACTCCCTTCCATTAATATCTAGAAACTCCAAACCAGAAGTACCGAAAAGAGAAGAATAGTTTTCGAAGTGTCAAAAATATGCTTTCTCTAAGCTATAAATCCAAAAGTATCTCTAGAACACATCAGTACACATCGTGCTATTCAGACAATTATAACTGTGATCTGATCCCCAGATTTCATTGCTTTTTGGATAAAAGAATTTCTGCATCACTGAATATGAAGCTAAAAAGATAAAACAAAAAAAAATTCATCTCCTTAGAAAATCCTTCGCTTTTTTCTCGTAACACAACAGTGCTGTGTGAGCAAATGGTTAAGGAGAAATAAGGAAATCTGTTAACAAATTTCTTGAAGATGTGGGATTTGTATTCTCTGGGGAAAACAGCGAGAGGAAGGCTGTTTTAAAGAACAGAAGAATAAGAAGAAGAAGAAAAAGAAGATGATGATGAGAAGTTGGTTCGATATGTTTGGAGTTCTTTCTGTATGGATGTTGACCGGTGGCTGTTCGTGTTACATGATTAGGAGAAAAGAAATGGTAGTGACCAGTTAGATGGAGCAACGCACACGAAAACACATATAAAAAGGTATGATGGAGTGAGACAGAGCGCTTACGAGAACGTAACTAAAAGGAATCTGCGTGGGAGAAGCATCACCTATTAGGCAAATTGCTTTCTTCTGTATAAAACAAGAATTCTTAAGGTTTTTGCTGCATCACCCCAATTATGAGAAAAATATTCTAAGACTGAACATATTTGGGATTTATAAAGTATTAAAAGTTGGACAGGAGAGAAGTACAGTTTTGAATTAAAAAGAACTACAAATTTTGGATTCTGAGCAGAATGCTATGGATATGATATATATCTGCAAACATAATCTAGATGTGAAAGTCAGCCTAAAAAAAAAAAAATTGTCTAAGAAGAAAAAATTTGTCTTGACTGAAATATTACCAAAACGTAAGAGGGAGTGAGGTAGGAGTGACATCACTATATCACCATCAGGAATAGACCTGGAAGAGTCCTGAAGTACAGGGTGGCCATAAATTAACTTTCCCTCTTTGGAGGTATCTGTAGCTAAAACTAATGCACGGAATGAGACCACATTTTATATTGAAACTTTCGAAGGCATGGGGAGATGAATTCCGCGAAGAAAAGATTTTGTACCAAAAATCGCCGATAGGGGAAATTTTGGCGATGGCGGAGCCGAAAGCAGTCAAATATTTGCAGTAAACGCGGTAAAAAGGATTATGCAAATTTTATTGTGCGTACGTGACAGCAGCGCCACCAATTCCACTTAAAAAGGAATTGGCGTTCAAGCAGTTATTCGAATGACTGACGAATTGTGCTCAATATGCATCCTACCTTGCCTTAGCGTGCTTTACTTGTTAAGTTGTTTTTACCTTAAATAGTGCAATGCCGTAGCGACCCTTCGGGAATTTAGAAGGTTTCATAGGACATAGGACCTACGTACAGGTCCTATGTCAGCTGTAGTACTGACAGCTATGATTAAGAAGTTTGAAGAAACTGGATCACTAGGAGTTATACCTGGCAGAGGACGGAAAGCAATGCAAGAAGAGACAGTAACAGACGTTGCTACTGCGGATTGAAAATCGTGTATGTGGTCCAGGGTACCCTGATTCTGATGAATAAAACATTATTTCCTGTGAGTTCAATCACTACATTAATTTCTGTGTCTCTCACAAGTTGTTGTTTTAGTTTAATTATTATTATTATTATTATCATTGTAACGCGCCACATATCCAGCTGGAATGAGTGACGCGGCTGCCGCTTACACTGTTGAAATGTTATTATTCCATTTCATCTGTCTTTAATGTAATTATCAGCTTGTTTTCTGCTCCGTCAGCGCCAACATTTCCCCCTATCGGCGACTTTTGGTACTAAATCTTTTTTTTTTCTCGGAAATCATCTCCCCATGCCTTCAAAAGTCTCAATATAAAATTTGGTCTCATTCCGTTTATTGGGTTTAGGTACAAGTACCTCCAAAGAGGGAAAGTTATTTTATGGCCACCCTGTACTTTCAGGACTGGGGCAACTCGTGGTAAAGGTGGTATAAGTTCTCATCACTTGCCTTAGTATCTCCCATAATGCAAAGCACATCTTCTTGCGGAGATATATAATGTTGTACATTAAGGGAAGGGACACTACCCAGAACGGTTTCGACCTTTATTGAGGTCTCATCAGTTGGAGCCAGACCCAGAGGTGGCGATACTAAGGTGGAAGTAATGGAGAAGTCATATATACCTATACGACTTGCCTTAGAATGTCACACCCTATTGTTAAAATTCTCTCGCTTAGAGATAAGTTTTTGGAAGTTTTTTCACTTGGCTATGCTACTAATTATACATTTGGTTTTATCCTTTATCCAAGTGTAAGCTAACAAAGTTTGCGCATGAAGTACTTTCAGGACTGGGGCAACTCGTCGTAAAGGCGGATTAATACAGGATACCCGCCATAGTCTAAAAGAGTGCCAAGATCGATGAAAGCGGCATCTCGGCCCAGCATGCTACTAAGTGGAGAAAGCGCCGGTTATGAAAAAGTTCAAAGTGTTGCAAGAATGATGATCAAGAATACTTGATCAATGAAGGTTGATCAAGTATTCTGGTTATTAGCTTAACCGTTTTCATTAGATGATGCTAATAGCAAATAATTCGACTTCCAGTCCTATTTAATCTATGGAATTAAGGAAGGGGATCCAATTTGAGTTATGAACGTTAATTTTGTATGACGACAACCTTAAATAATCAAAGTGAACAGCATTGTTATATGAATTAGAAGAGCGGTAAAGGCAGCAAATGAAAGCTATAAAGAGAAGCAAGGAAATCCTTAATTGAAGCATTGTATAGATGGGGTTCAGTGTTTAACAACGTTTGGTATGGAATGCCTGATTCGGCAGTTCTCCTTTTAAAGAAGGCGTCATACTGATGATGTTGGGATAGATGAGCTTAACTGTAGTCGGAGAAGATGCCATTTGAGTTCGGTTAGGAATAACAAATCAGGTATTGATGACTGTAAGAGGCACTGAACTTTCTCGATGTTTGTATAGAAGCTCCAAATGTTCGTATGATGTATGCGAAGGTTATTTTTATTGTAGGAGATTTTAGTATGATTTTGTCTTTTTGGTATATTTTTGATATCTTACACTTTTGTTTGTTGAATTTTTCATATTTTTTGTGATTGTGAATTTTTCGTTGCTTTTGTAAGCGATTTTGGTTTTAAATAAAATGGTATTTACTCTAATATTTACTTGGTTACCCTTCATGGCTGAGTAAATTAAGGAAACTTACAGATAGAGACGTGAAGCAGTGTTGAAAAGTTGTGCACATAACACCCAAAGAGAATGTTTCCAGACTCCAATCCAAGAACGACCTCGACGGTGACCTGGTTTCCGAATTTATTATTAACAGTGTGTTCGGTATGCTATCAAGATCATCACCTAGACGTGAATATATGATAAATATGAGAAGAAAGAGTAGATGAAACTCGGAGCTTCACTGTAAAGACGAAAGGTAGCAGTAGATACTTCACCCCTCTGATAAGTAAGGCGGAAGTGTTTATATAGTAAGGCAGTTAGTCAAGCGATAACCTGAAGGTTGGCTTGCCTTAATGCTTTATGTTTTTTTTTTCTTGATTCATCTTTGTTTGGTTTTTTTTTTCTGTTTCTTTCCTTGCTTGACTATTCAGCTCAATTGGAAGAAGGATGATGTCTTTTGGTTGTAGAAACCAGGATTTAATTTCCAACTTGGAAGTAAGGAATAATTAACTGAAGGTTAATTAATAGTTGTCATCAGGTAATTGCAGGGGGATATCCTATAAAACAGACCAATAGCTAAACAGTATATTCAGTGAGCACATGTAATACGTTGGTTAACACCATGTAATTTTAACCCGTTCCACTGCACTTCCTACTTTTAATAAGGTAACTAGTTTCAATTATTCTGAAATGAGAATCTTGTAACTTGGTCATTTTGAGAAAAACATTAGCCAAAATTTTAATTTTGAAGAGATGAACAGTTATGCAAAGTAAACAGCATTTAATAGAGGAATGCATTCGTGAGTGAGGTTACTTGAAAGATTAATCGAACATTCTGAAGCAGATGCTTTAAACAGAACTTGTTTCTCATAAAGAATATTGAAAGTACCAGAACTATGTCATTCTCTGAAGCATCAGATAAACCACGTGTAATAATATGCCCCGTTGTGCTCAGTGAATACTGTTATGGGTGTAATGAACAAAAGAATGCAGTATATCTAAAGTACTGTCTGTGGTAAATTATCCGATATGCTCATATCCCTTTCTCTGACAGAAAACTCCTTCAGATTATTCTTCCTTTAAAATGACGAAATCAAACAAGCTTATCTCCATCATCAGTACATATATCATGCATTGGAAATTAGAAAACGCATATGTATGGATCCATTTCAAATCGCATCATTCTCAGATGAATTTGCATATTAGCAGGCCTTACTTGCATTTAGGAAGACATGCAAGCATGATTTCAGTCAGTTTAAAGTCATTTGTCTCCGAAGTGGTCTGACAGCGATCTCATCAGTCGACTAGGCTGCGTTTAACAAGAACCGAAATGACAGATACTGCTTAATCAGAATGTTATAATGTTATCTCCTACCACACTGAAAAGAAAACTTGAAAGCAATTCTTCTATTTTCCGCAGTTATCCGCTGATCGATGTGCAGAAATCTAATTTGATGCATCAGTCGATTTATTTCTAATTTCAAACTATTAGAAATAGAGCAATGACGAAAATTAACGATTCGTTTAATAATATAATTATTAGATGAACTGAATCGAACAACATTCCTTACAAATATATTCATTTTTTTTTATCTGAAATCTGCAAAATGGCATTAGATAACTGCCTCTCTCAGATACGACTGGCACTCGGACTTTCACAAAACAAATTGAAAATTGCAACGATTTCAGAAATAACACTGCCAGAGGGAAGCAGTTATGTAATAAGTAATTCAAAACTTTCTTACACCCCCCTTATGCTTATCCCACTCTTTATTCAGCTAGAATCGTGAAAATTACCAGATGATTGTTCTCTGCTATTTATCTATGTGAATACTTCGCTCAAAGCTTAATAGAATATTACCCTCACGAGAATGTCTCTTTGTCTCTGCCTGTCATTCGCAACGATGGCCGGAAGCTTGGCTCAGCTAACTCAACGATTCGGATTCATGTTTGTAGAAACATCAAAGCCTCTTTGCATAAAAATGAAGAAACATTCCAAACCTCTTGTAATTTTATCTTTCTTCTGTGAAAATTATTATTACAGACATCAGACTACTAGCCCCTGGCTTTAATGTTTTCTTTAAAGATATGAAATACTTGGAATTGCAAGTGCAATATTGGCAAATTAAACTCCATGGTGCTAATATGTAAGTATCTCGAATTTCGAAATCAATTTGTACGGTGCGAATAACCTACAGAAGGACAAAAGAACTTCGTGTTTAACGATGGAAAATAAGAAATTCTTTTATGTAATTTGACAGATTATTTATGTAATTGGTATGTTTGTATATATATTTAATTTGCATATATATATATATATATTGTAATTTGACAAATTTCTGCTTACTGCACAGTTATCAGAGGAATATTTCCATATAATAAACGCACTTCAAAAATAATAAAATATTCTGTATTCAGAATTTCTTTGTTATATATTACAGATAGACAAATATCATATTACAGATAGACCAACGAAGAATATGAAATGAATGTAGTGTATCTGTTTGAGTGTGTTCTTCAGCCAGTATGTCACATTTTCTTCAGGGAATCCAACTACCTCTGTGTAAAATTGATTAACCCACTTCACTTGAAAAAGACCTAGGTTATAATCGTATAAAGCCTTTATAAGCATGGTTTTTATGTTGTACATGTGATTAGAATCTAAATATTTCCAAACGAATAGCAAAGTGTTTTTTTGGGAATCGGCCTCGGATGGAAGCAAGTAATTAACAGTAATCAAATCAAGCCTACAGCTAGAAGTATAACCGAAATAAGAATCTCTTCTGCATAAACTAACAAATTATTTGTTTTAACTGATATCTGGCATAGTTTTAAAAGTAAAGCTTCTTTAGCTAAAAATATATTTAAAAAATAGTAATATGGTCAATTGATAAGGATAATCTTTTCATACTTGGAAGAAATTTGGAAAAAACAAAATTTCAATAAATGATTTGAAAAACGCATTTACTACGCTCATTCAGACACACACTAAATACATTACATTCAGTTAACTATTAAGACAGTAGTATATTCCGAGAAACTTGAAACTCTCCGCATCTTGGTAGTGTGTGTGTGTGTGTGTGTGTGTGTGTGTGTGTGTGTGTGTGTGTGTGTGTGTGAGAGAGAGAGAGAGAGAAAGAGAGAGAGAGAGAGAGAGAGAGAGAGAGATTAACCTTTTCACTTTTTCGCATGCTTTATTCAAAATTATGGATCGTCCCAATACGGATTGCCCCCCCTCCACTCTCTCTCTCTCTCGGTGTGTGTGTGCGTGTGTGTGTGTGCGTGCCTAAGATCTCACACTTCTTGTAATCGTTTCAATAAGATTAACTGCTAACAAAATTACCTGGGCTTAACTTGTATTCGAGTTTATACAAGAATTTCGAATTAAAGAAACAAAAATTATTATTAATATATCCAAATCATTTATTCGAAATTGGAGGTATCTTTTTTTTTCCAGAAAATATCGAGGACAAAATAAGGAGTAAAATAGGTATTATTTATCGGTTAATTATCCGATAGCATCATCAGGTTTAAAAAAAGAGTCCTCCGAGTTTATTATTTTACATTTGTTTTCTAGTGATGCTGGCAAATAACTGGGAAAGGGCATGCAAACATTTTTCTCTTTAAGTCCCGTTGTAAATAGATTTCCTCTATCTTAAGAGCATCCATAGCTCAGTCGGTATAGACGAAGCCTTTTGATCGGAAAGATCTGGGTTCAATTCCCGTCCATGATGTGAGGAACTTTTATCTGGTCTCTTTCGGCTAAAGTTTAGTTAGCCGGTCTCATAAGGGGTTTTTCTTCCGGAAACTCGGTTTTTCCTCCCTCTGAACAGGCAAACCGGCCCATGAACTCACACGGATCTATCATAAATCAACAGCTTTATGTTGGTTTCATAAGATGGTGCCATACTATTCATATGGGACTCACGGCCGCTGTATCATCACACGCTAATTAATTAATTCCTACTATCTTCTCACAGTGCATCTGTGGCAAATCTGAAGATATTGTAGCTATTTCATGGACATATTCGAGTTCCGTTATCTTTCTCAAAAATATTTGGTTTGAGATTATGCTCTAAATTAGCGAGTGGGGCAGAGGAAGAGATTGTAAAGGGAAATTCCATTCTTTCGATATTTTTAAAACATAAAAATTGGCAGAAAATAATATAACTATGCATTAGTATATAGGCGTTAACATGTTACAATAAGGCCTTATATATACTGTATATACAGTGTCCGTCAAAAAATGTATTACTCACTTTAACAGATGTCATCTATGGCCTTTTTTCGAAGTTGGATCGGATTACGGTAGTAATGTGTAGTATGATGTTCTCTCAAAAGATGTCGTTACTCACATGAATACGTGACCGGTAGGACAATCGAACAAAATGACCGAGGCACGATTGTCGTTCGAGGAACGCAAGACCATTTTAAAGTGGAGAATTTAAGAATGTTGTTGAAGTTCAACGACAATGCAGGCGTGAATTTGCAACACAACCTCCAACATGCCTGACAATTGCACGTATTCGTGATAAGTTTGAGACCCATGGCATCGTGTGTGATGTGAAGAAGGGAAGATCCGGGAGGCCTCGCACAGCAACAAGTCTTGTTTTCTTAGCTATGGTGTTCAAACGGTTTACATGATCTCCACAGAAGTCTACCATACAATGTACACGTGAGACAGGAGTTAGCAGCGCGAGCATACGGCGCATTCTTAGAGCAGCTAAATGGAAAGTTTACATCCCAAGATTATTACGTCCAATGAATGAAGACGATCCTGATCGTAGAACGCAAAATTGTGAGTGGTTTCAACACATGGCAGATGAGGATGAGGAGTTTGTGAAGAAGATGGTTTGGTCTGATGAAGCACAATTTAAGCTTAATGGAACAGTGAATCGGCATAATTGTATTTACTGGGCTACAGAAAATCCGGGCGTTCATGTGGACAAGGCAGTCAATTTACCGGACTTAATATCTGGTGTGGATTGTCATCTAGGGATTTAATAGGACCATTCTTCTTTGACGGTACTGTTACTGGTCAAGTGAATCTAGACATGCTACACACATCCATTTTACCTGCCATTCATGCACTTATGGGAATGATCAATTTCTCTTCCAACAAGATGGCGCACTACCACCGAGACGTGAGAGCTTACCTCGATGAGAGTTTGCAGGGACAATGGATAGGACGAAGAGGTGCCGTTGAGTTCCCCCCCCCCCGTTCTCCTGATTTAACACCCTTGAACTTCTACGTATGGGAAATTCTAAAGAATGTAGTATATCGTAGAAAACCAGCTACACTGGTGGCTCTTCGGAAAGAAATTGAAACGGCATGTGCAGCAATCTCACTGGACACTTTGGCCAACGTTGCCAAGCAATAATTCGCCGTAATAATAAGTGTCTTAATAATAAATGGACGCTAATAATAACCACTTTGAGTACCTCATGTAATTGTAGAAGTCAAAGGTAACTTGTATTCATCTCTTGATGTCCATATAAATTTGTATTACAATTTTTATACAGGTTTATCTTTTGCTGAAGTGTGTATACATTTTTTTGACGGACTCTGTATATTACTTGAACATCCTTATTCTCATCATATCAAGCTAGAGAAGATGTGCGATAAGAAATAGGTAGCACGAACTGTACAGATAATTAAGGATGTGCGACGTGTGCAAGGATTGTCCCATTCAATCCGGTCAACAAGGCATGCTCACGAGCGTTGTCGTGTTTATAGCAAAAATATGAGATATGTTTTGTGCATTTCTGCGAATATTACGTGCATACATATTTACCTGTCTTTATTAGTTTTATCCTAATATGCCGAACTAGAAGGTAAATTCTATAAAGGCTTGCAGAACTGCCCTCTAATTTGACAAAACGCATGCCATTAACTAGGTTTTTTTTTTTATTAATTTATTTATTTTTAATAAAACTGTCTGTCTCGAGGTCACCTTTGAGCATAAAATCTGGTCCGTGAACAAGTAAAGGTTGCTATCGCTACTCTAAATTATTATTTCAGGCTTAAGATTATAATAATCTCGTTACCCAGATTATTTATTTCCTCTCAGCTTATTGTTTGTATCGTAAAGCATCATTCTTGTAAATTCATCACTAATCTTGCCCACAGGCTGAGTTCAGTTTATTCTGTTCAAGGTCAAAGGCTGACAGTAGCCTTCTTTAACTTACGATATTTAAATATACAGCATCTGCAATGCGTTTGAATACGCATTTTAGGAACACGTCTAAATCGCATACTTCCTTTCAGATGAATTTTAATTAATATTCTCTAGTGTACTCCAACGAAATATACGTGCACAAGTGGGGTCATTTAACTTTCTAGGAAAATGACTGAACGCGTTATATCACCTTCCTTATTGAATGTAAAGAAAACTTCACGATTCTGAAGTGATTCACGCCGCAATGACAACAAAAACGGCATCTGAGAAATGAAAATTATCCCTTGAAGTGCACGGAACAATATTCTAACCTTAGTTTAGTTGACTCTTAGGTATTATTCGCAACACGCATAAACCTGTAAGAGTTTTTTGTTCATCCTTTCGAATGTTGTTTCGGGACTCTGGCTGGGCGATTTTATTCAAATGTGGTATTTTAAATCCTGAAAAGAATCTGTCGAACCGTTTCAATGTTTCCTACAACTGTATTATTTGCATGGTGAAATACTTGCCTAAATGATATACTGAAGTAATTCCTCTTTTGCTAGATGAAATTCAATATAATTTCGGATTTAAAATACACATTGAAGATATCCATATGGTGCAAGTTTCGTTTTAATCAGCGCTTTTTTATTTTAGCAATGATTATTTGAACTAATAGTAATAAACAGCACTAAGTGGAATTTAAGGAACTTATCTGTTTAGGAGTTATATTCGACAAAATTTAAAAATTTGTCGAATTTTTAAATGTTGGCTTCGATCACACCATTTGTTATAAGAAGATTAAATAAATGACAGTTGTATGTCTAGGGAACATGCACATAAGGTGAAAAATTGGTTATACGTCTTAACTTATTTTCAGTTGAAAACGTCCGTGAGAAGATTCCGCTGTCATGATGAAGGGCGCATTGTCCATCGCTCTTCACCGTGTTGCAGAGGCACTTAATAGTTATACTATATTTGTACACGAAATACCTGATGCCAAATTCTTGGTACCTAATATTTGACAAAAATTGTATTCTTTTAACGCTTTACCCAAGCGTAAGCGAACACCATAGGATAACCACTGTTATCTAAAATGCACCCAGTATAATTTATAATGTGCATTTGCACCACGTACTACACTCTTTAGTCTATTTTATTCCATACCATCAGTGGACAAACCATTTTAAAAGCACTAGTACTCTTATGATCACTGAAGTTAGGCAAAATCTAAGTTCATTCAGTACTTGGTGGAAGCATGACCACATACCAATGCTACTGATTAAGATAATTTTTATGATGGAATACTGAAGCAATTGATGTGAATTCAACAGCCTCTGTTATAAACGAGTAGACTATTTCATGAAGATACTTCACGCGCAAAATTTGTTTGTACTTGAGTTCCCGATTAAAACAAGAATATAATTTCTTGTCAAACATATAATATACTTGGTAACCAAACAAAAATGTCTACTTTGTGCAATAAAGATTAATAGCGTTCATCGCTGAAAAGTACGTGCTAATAAATAACTGCACATTGTAAACTCCGGTTTTATTTTCGTCACAGATTTTCCATTTTCTATTAAAGTTGAATTCCACGCACATCAATTTTCTGGTTCCAGACTAGCTGCACATAGTGTATAAAAGGAAATAATTTGCATTACATTAATTCAAGTATATATATATATATATATATATATATATATATATATATATATATATATATATATATATATATTTGTGTGTGTGTGTGTGTGTGTGTGTGTGTGTGTGTGTGTGTGTGTGTGTGTGTGTGTGTGTGTGTGTGTGTGTGTGCCTTACCTAAAATAATTATTTTCATTCTCAAAGAAACACATAAAATTTCGATTAATGCGCAAAATAAACAGATTCCGTTTTATAATGGGGTTTAATCTCTTCTTTATATTAGTACAAGCAATGAACTTATGGCAAACAAAAATTCATCGAATAATTTTTCTTAACTTTGACCAGACTAAGTAGATCGAAAAATTTCAAAAAAATTTCAAATGTATTCTTGAATGTGAAAACTTAAATCGCAACACTTCGGATAAACTCTTTTAAGTTGTAGTGAAGCAACTTATCACAGAATTAGAACCACCTGGCTACTTTCTGTTTCTCTCATCCATTGTCTTTGCGTGGCTCACAATCTCCTGCTTCTTATTGATTGAACCCGGGAAATGTTCGATGCTTAGTGCCGATCGTATTTACCAGTTTCTGTTTAGGAAATCATTACGAATAATTTCTAGTTAAGCTTCTTTCCATCTCAAGAAATATGGAAAAGAGAACTAGCAACTTTCTAGCAAAGCTATTAAACTTGGCGATTCTGGAAAAAGAGAAATAAATAAATACCTTCCAGGTATACGTTATTTGCTAAAGAATTCTTAGTAAAACATCAACGAAAAAATGTAGAAGCCTCTCCTTCTTCTGCTCCCTTCCCCCTTGATAGAAGTAATCTATAACAGAGCTTCAAGTAATATTGTCATTTCGTTGCACACAAGATTAATGCACCGGCAAGCGTACGACCAACACTCTTCTTCAGTCGCTACTGTAAAGAATTTAAAGTTTATGCAGAAAGCTTGCACTAGGAAAATGAATGCAGCTTCCGTGTTCTTTTGAAATTCAATTATCTGCAGAAGTGCTGTGTGTGTGGGACTGGTAACAAGAGTAGCTTGCGGAACAATAGGGGAAAAACTCTGTGTATCGACGTGGTGCTTGTTAAATGACGTACAGTTTTTACCGTGTCCCATCACATCCACCCGCTGTGGGAAAGAACCCATCTGAGCATTACCTGGATGTCATTGAATTCTCTCAGTAACGTGAAATGAAAAACTATCCCAACAAACTTGAATACTGAGGTTTGTTGATATAAAATTGTGATGTATGGAATCCCAATGGCTTTAACTTTGGTGAATCGCACAGAGAAAGAGACTGATAGTAGTTCGAGAAAGTAAAATGAAATTTGTATTGTATTTCAGTCAGTTTGCATGGCCATCATGACCAAACAAAAATGAGATAAGTACCGAGCGCTCCTTAAAGAGAAAGGCAGGCCGGCTTTCACTATTATGCCAATGTATCATATTATATGAACGCCATTCTAGGTGGTGCATAATGTTATAAGAACATTATCTGTAGGTGGTATAGAGATCTGTGTCCAGACAGAGCGTCTTTTAAATATACTCGGTTAAGAAGATATGCTCTTTAAAAGTCTTCCGGTTTATCTGATACACTGTATTTTTCAAAAAGATCCGTTAAAATAATGATATATTTAAAAAAAAAAAAATAATAATAATAATAATAATAAGTGCGCACGCGCGTGTGTGGGCGTGCGTGCGTGTAATACACTGTTTCAAAGGTGTGGACTGTTCTTAGCTTGTTCAATGGATTCCTTCATGTTCATTATTATGAAATGGCGATCATAAACAAAATATTATAAAGAGTAATAATTCAAAAATCAAAGTACCTAGTAATAGAGACGCTGCAAGTTACGCATTTGACTGGCACCTAAACAATTAAATAACAGGCTGGAGAAAAAACAGTAGATAAAGAATCCTTAGTAACAGACAGGGATAAAATGGATGAGGAATCTGTCTGGTAGGGGGAAAAAAATCAACCTATTCTGTTGGCCACCATGTTAAGAATATCTTACAATATTTGCTTATAATATATTTTCTATAAATTTAAATGCTTTGCTGAAAGCACTAAGCATTTAGAATACTAATACTAATACAATGCATGCTCTATTATGAAATAAAATGTTAACAGTATTTTGATTTTATATCTGTGGTCTGATATTTGCCAACAAATCTATGACTTGTCATATAGGACTTACTCAACGAACAGAAATAAATAAAATAACGATAAATGTTGTTACTCGAATTTACTTCCCTATATATATATACGAATTATAAAAATAACAAGGTAAAAAACATGGACTTTCCAGCTTAATAAAAAGAAGCAGAATAGTAGCAGTCATATTTGAATAGGTGATCGCGTGCTACTGTTGGCATGAGTTGAATGTGTGTGATAGTTAATTTTAGAGCGCCACAATTGGATTTTGAAGAGAGAGCTATTTCTATAGCTACTTTAAAACCTAAACTGTGGTTACGCTACATTGATGACGTCTTCCTTATCTGGGAACATAGTTCAGAGGAACTTCAAAACTTCCTAAACCATTTAAATAATCAACATCAGAACATTAAATTCACATCAGAACTAAAGATTAACGGCGTTCTCCCCTTCTTGGATTTAAAGATCATTAGATTACTTGACTGTCTTAAATTATCAATTTTTCGAAAAACCACCCACACTGATAGATATTTGCATGGCTCTTCTCATCACTTCACTCCTCAGAAACTGGACATCATCTCCACCCTTGCCCATCGAGCAAGATGTCTCGCTTCCACAGAAGAAGACCTTCAAACAGAGCTTAACTTCCTGAAAAATAACTTCTTAAATAATGGATATTCGTCTCGTAACATCACTAAACGTTTGAGACCACGCCAACAACCTCGACAAGAAGATGGATCCAACCCTATCACTCATATACAGTTACCATTTATCAGCTCTCTTACCCCAAAACTATTTAGGATTATGAAGAAATTCAACATAAAAACCCACTATATACTATTCTGCCAAAACTTTGTTCTTTTCTGAGTCGACCAAAACCAAAACACAACCAACTGTTTGTGTTTTGGTCAACTCAGAAACTTCATTTTCCTGGTGTTTATAAAGTTATGTGCGACTGTGGTCGACCTTATTTTGGCCAGACAGATAAATCTACTTCACTTCGTCTTGAAGAACATAGACGTGACATCTCCTACAGTAGAACACGAGCGAGCATCCTTTCCAGTCATGTTCTCTTCTCCGCAAACTCTAACCTCGAAGAACGGCCACACCAAGCTGATTGGGACCGCACAACCAATTTATACATATGCAAGGATAAATTTGAAAGACGAATTATAGAATCAAAAGAAATAGTTCTGGACCCTTCACATTTGAACAACAATCTAAGCTACAATTTGTCTGATTCCCATAGCGCAGTAATCCAATACTGGCGCTTTAAAATTAGCTGTCACACACATTCAACTCATTCCAACAGTAGCACGCGGTTACCTATTCAAATATGACTCTTACTATTCTGCTTTGCTTCGTATTTTTATTAAGCTGGAAAGTTAATGTTTTTTAACTTGTTATTTTTATGTCTTATGTTATTTCTTACTCACCTGAAGAAGTCGGAACACTGAACAATGAAACTAGTCGTGATTTATTAAAGGTTTTTGTTATACTTTATCGGGTTCTAGTCAGTTAAATTTTAATCTTATAAATGTATACATTCCGAGTCAATCCTAATTATAACAACATATATATACGTGGGCTGTTCAATAAGTATTAAGACTAATTTTACTGTGGCGAAACCACTCATCACAATATTAATTTCTGTGGAATAAAGAAATGTTGCTGTCTGTATTAACAAAAGAGGTCGATAGATGGCGTATACGGGCTAATGTGCCAGAGCGTGACGTGACTAAACGCAAGTGCTCATCGGCGCGCCTAAAAGGCGCGACCAGACTTCGAAATGGAGCGTCCTTGGAACAGCGTTATGCGATTAAATTTTGTGTGCGTTTGCAAAAATCGGCATCGGACACTTTTAACATGATACGTGAAGCTCTCCACGATGAAGCAATGTCGAGGGCAAGTGTTTTTCGCTGGCATAAAACTTTTAAGGAAGGAAGGCAAAATGTGGAATATCTTGAATGTGAGGGAAGACCTTCAACGCCCATCACAGAGACAATGATCAACACAGCAGCGATTATCATCAAGCACGTCAAAAGGAAGCGTCCATTGCTGAAGAATGGCTTCTTATTGCACCACGATAATGCAAGGTCACATATTGCTGGTTGTGTAGTGGACGTTTTGCAGAAGAACAACACAGATATCCTACCACACCCTCCATACAGTCCTGATCTCGCACCGTGCGATTTTTGGCTGTTTCCTCAGCTCAAGAAACCACTAAGAGGCCGCCATTTCGAAAGCAACAAAGCATGTGTAAAAGCTGCGGAGGCGGATTTGAAAGAACTCTCAAAAAACGGACTCTCACATGTGTTTAAGAAGTGGACGTAACGTTAGGACAAATGTATCGAGTTCCACGGTAGTTACTTCGAAAAAGACTATGTAAATGATGACGATTAAAGGTAATCTGTTTTTTGTATAAATATAGTCGTATTACTTATTGAACAGCTAACGTGTGTATATATATATATATATATATATCATAAGTTCAAGACAGATTAAGTGCAAATTGGACCAAATTGTTGTCATTAAACAATATTTAACAAATAAAAATTGAGAATGAAAATTAAATTACGAAACATTAACTTATTATATATATCAACAGTTCATCCAGTGTATCTCAGAAACTCCTACTTCATTCTCTTCGTCAAAAAGTCAAGAATACAGAAATACACATATGAAGATAAACTCTGGCCTCTTGGCCTTAAATGTCGCATTGAAATGCAAAAGAACAATTCCTGAAGAAAACGTAGCGTTTGTCAAGCAGGAACCTGCTTCAAAGCAGGGACAAAAAAATCGTACCATATGAGACCAGCTATCTCACTGTTAGTTGCAGGTTCTTTGTATTCCGAGACGAGTTTAGAATAAAACATTTCGAAGCGAAGGGTAATGTTATGAGTGCGCAGTGGATTAACAGCGATTCAATAATATTTTTCAGGTCAGATCAAGTAATTTACTAAACGCGTAAAATGTGATAATTAGAGAAGAGATACTGCATGCGTTTTGTTCGCTGTAATGCTCTTCAAATAGCATTAGATGGTGAAGGTATTAAGGCACATAATGGCGTTTCTGAACAAGTTTGAGGTTCTGCGGAACAAAATGAATACGACATACAAGTAGATGCCATATCAGTCATATGTATGCCTAATATCAAGTCGACCAAAATATGTATTATCAGATTGACAATGAAACTTGTATTTAATATGATATTTGCGTGGCGTGCCGCTTTCAGTGATGCGAAGTGCACATACCGGCCACTGAATTAGATAACCGCGTTGGACCTCCTTTAGTGACTGCCAATTAGCGATCCGCTTCAATTCCCTGCAAATGGGTTGGGAACAAATTTTATAAATGCTTCAGTCAATTACTACACACATGAAGTTCTGTTTGTCCGTACAAGTCCGGCAATCTCGTGCCTGATAGACAGTCTTAGACCCGCACCTGACATATCTCACTTTACAGAAACTGTTAGCTCTGTTGTTTTCAAAATCGTGGCTCCAGCCAGACGGTCACTCGCAATAAGCCCTTTATCGAATTCCGAAAGAACGCTTTTTCCCCCATTTGATCAGCACTTTTGTCCATTATTTACCAGCAGCATACCTAAATAGTTGCTTAGACAATTGGTGACACACTGACCAAAAATTTTGCATATACGCTGCATAAGTGAGGTACATCTTACGTATATCTGCATAAAGGTTTCTATTTCAGTAGACCAGTATGTATATAACTATCTATCTATCTATCTATCTATCTATCTATATAATGAAAGTTGCAGCTTGACGAAACAATGATCTGAAATGTAGGAAGGGATGTGTGAGATGTTTCTGACTAGAGGCAAGGTATGTTTGGAAATGTAGTATCTGTCCAGTCGTGCTTGGTAGAGTGGCCTATTTGTCGCTGTGATTGCTGACCTCCATGTGTAGGATTTCTTATCAGGATGTTGATGCCGGAAGACGTCGATGAGTTCATTATCGTTTACCAATGTTTGAAGTTTGTTTATTAATTGGCTACGATGTTCAGCACACTGAAGTCTGTCTTTTTCTTGGTCAAGAGTGCAATTAAAGTCTCCCGCTATTATGACATGTTCTTGGTCTATACTAGACAGATGGTTTTGAACGAAATCCAGGATTTGTGATGCCAGAGCATCCTGCTGTGGTATGTAGATGTTGAACACATGCAGGGTATTATGGTTGGGTGCTATTATGTGAGCATACAAGGCATATCCTGGTATATCGGCAATCACTTTTAGTTTGTAGGGAGATCTATGATGTACACCTAAGCTAACTCCTGCTCCATGATGTTGTTGGGTTGCAGAGTGCTGTAAGTCATAAGGCCACTCTGCCCATCTTCTGGATAGATTGGATGAGGAGTTGATGTTTGTTTCTTGCATTAGTATTAGGTCTATATGATATTTTTGTACCTGGTCAAAGACTATTCTGTTGCGTAGAGCAGAGGCACATCCTCTTGCATTGAGAGAGAAAAGGCTTATAGACATTATGATTTATGAAAGTATTGATTGTAAGTTTAATCTAATATTGGTCCTGGTACTGTGTTTGTAGACCATTAATTAGGTAGTAGATTCGCTTACTCCTGTTAACCTCTGCTCTGCTCTTTTTACATTTCAGTTTCGAGTGTAGGTCCTGAAGTTGAGATATTAGTTCTGGGATTCTTGTGGTGTATTTAAGGGCTATAGTTAGTTTGTGAGGAGAACCTCGCACTTTCTGTATGAAGGATGACAGCTGCTTCATGGTTAGGGTACCCTCAGTGTGAGGAAGTTCGCCCTCAGCTTCCTCTTCTTCTAGGTCGTCATGTGGAAATACAGTTTCCTCATCGTCTGGGAACTCTGTTTCTCCTTGGCTGGCTGCAGGTGAAGAAAGGCCATTTTGAGTAGTTTCTTCTATAGGGTGAGGTTTTGAATTAGTGGGAGGCTGAGTTAGTGATTCTGGTTGCTGGGTCTGGGGATTGCTTTTAATTAGTTCGTCCTTGTCATCTCTGTTGGGAGGATCCGTGTTTTCGTGTTGTGAGACTTCGTTTTCTGAGCCTTGGATCTCATTACTTGGCAGGCGTTCAAGAGCGACGTGAGCGTTGTCTTTTTCAGTTCGGGATTTTCTTTCCTCTGAACTTTGTAATGAGGAGAGGATTTTTGGTTTACTTTTTCCTATGCTTTGATTTTCTTCATGTGCGATGTTATTCTGTTCAACTGGTTTACTATTCTGGGCTGGGATGTTTGTTGATGAACTGTTGGTAATATAGGGGCATTGTTTCCTAATGTGACCATCTTCATGACAGAAGAAGCACTGTGATGAGGAAGATAAGTAGAAAGTATAGGTTATTCCGTTTATGTCCGTGTTGATTAATTTTGGGAGGTCGTGCAGTGCGTCGTTGTTTGGAAAATGCATTAATGCCTGCCTTCGAAAGCTTTTGACATGGGCAAATTCGGGCTTCCTCGTGGCTGCTGACAATGTGCGTATTTTTCCTGTGACCGAACCGTATCTTGATAACATGGATCTGATGAGTTGATGAGGAATTTCAGGGGGAACATTTGATACTGTTACTTTTGTTGGGGCCAGTGCTATTGGGGCTGCTTCGAAGTGATAATCGCCAATATCGACTCCTTTTTGCAGTACCGTTTGTGCCCATGAGATATGGCTAAAATATACCTGCACAGTTCCAGCTACGCGGGAAGCGTCAGTAATGTTTTTTGCGGGCACAATTTTGGCGATCGCCGTCAGATAATCTTCTAATGGGATGTTTTCTTTGGTGGCGAAAATAACAATCCCATTTTCTCGGGAAATGACGTTCGTAACAGTGGTAGTTATTTTTGCGTTAATCGGTTTATTGCTGGCTGATGAGGCGTTCGTGTGTGAGATCAGTGTTTTGGGGGACGATAGGATATTTCCTTTAGATACAACATTAGCATAAGATTTTGAATTGACTGACCTGTTTTCTGTGTACATAGCTCCGGTGACCTTTGCTCTTCCTTCCGGGTCCGAAGTCGTAGGGGGTCTTTGAATTGCTAAATCCTTGGTAGTACATGAATGTGCCGTTGCCATGGCGGTTAATCCTTCGCTGGCTATAGCCTCAGGTGAGGGGTGCAGGTGTCCGAGAAGGAATTATGGCGTCCAAATTGAATATATATACGAACTCGTACAGCAGTAGAAGAAAACTGTCATAAATCACTTATCACTACACTTACGCGTACACGACTAGTATGAGTAGATAGCTCTCGGCTTGGAGAATATACCTATATAAAAAAATAAGTCCTTCCTTTCGGATAAACGTATAAAAGGTGGGGGAAGGCAGGAGCGGTATGAACGCACGTGCAACACCTTGGCCACCTATAGATAGATAGTGTGGCCAAGGTGTTGCACGTGAAATATTCTTGGAAGCATCCAAATCAGGAAGTGCCTACTGGATCTTCAACAATACTCTCCTGAAAGATCCAGATTATATAATAAACACTCAGGCTTTAATAACCAACCTCACTCACTCGAAAGTGGATACAGAACCAATGAAAACATGGTGGCCCCACCTAAAATCACGAATAAAATCCTTTACGCAGATCTACAGTCACCAGAAAAATCAACAGAAGAACATTAGAATCAGACAACTTGAAGAACAGCTCAAGTATCTCCCAGAAGAAAGCCCTGAACATCATTCTGCCTTGCAAGCCATGCAAAGACAGGCAGAATTATCGGCAAAAGGTGCCCTACTTAGATCGCGGCATACACAAATAAATCTTTCAGACGCCCCCACAAAATATTTTTTCTCTTTGGAAAAAAAATGCCAGGCAGCAAACTCCATCTCTGCTATCAGACTTCAAGATGACAGCATCACAGAAGATCCAAGAAAAATCACCTCTGAAATCCTACAATACTACAAGAATGCATACAGCACTGCAGGAACATCCCATCATGCCATTCACGAAATACTGAAAGAAACAAAAAAAATCTCTGCAACAGATCGGAACCACTTAGAAAAGAAAATCACTCTACATGAACTGAAAACCGCATGCACATCCTTGCCAAAGAACAAATCTCCTGGCCTTGATGGTCTCACGTCAGAGTTTTTCCAAGCCTTCTGGAATCAACTCGGACCACTTCTCCTCGAAACACTGCAAGAAGCCTACATCAATGGCCTCCCACAATCCGTCACGACCTCAGTAGCACGATTGATACCAAAGAAGGGAGACCACACGGATATCCGAAACTGGCGTCCACTCTCCCTAATTAATACCGATTGCAAAATAATTTCCAAAGTTATAGCAAACCGAATAAAGCCAACACTGCCTGAAGTTATTGGCCAACATCAAACGTACTCTGTCCCAGGAAGATCAATACATGATAACCTCCATTTAATAAGAGACCTCATCCACATCGCAAATAGCCAACATGAAGACCTAGCACTCGTCAGCCTTGATCAGGAGAAGGCTTTTGACAGGGTAGAGCACGAATACCTTTATGAAGTTCTAAAGGCATTTGGCTATGGTCCTCTCATCATTGAAACAGTGCAATTGCTTTACAGAGATGCACACTTCTGTTTAAAAATCAACAACAGGCTCACTCGCAGTTTGTCATACTCTCGAGGGATCAAGCAAGGATGTCCCCTCTCTGGTCAATTATACACACTGGCCATAGAACCCTTCTTAAAAAGAATACACGACACCATCATCTGCAAAAGAACCAGAATAATAGAACCACATCAAAAAATTACCTTATCAGCATATGCCGATGACGTCACTGTAATAGTACGAAATGAAGAAGAAATGACAGTAACCGAGGAAGCACACAGACTATATGCCCAAGCCTCAGGGGCCAAATTAAATTCTGCCAAAACCACAGGCTTGTGGTCAGGCAGATGGAAGTCTAGAAATGATTCTCCGATCGAATGTACCTGGTCAAGCGAAGGACAAAGATACTTAGGTGTGCACCTTGGCAACACCAAAATATATAACACACTGAACTGGACGCAGCTGCACAATCGTTTCAAACAGGTGCTAGGTAAATGGAACAGCGTTCGTTCCATGTCTTCACTTAGAGGAAGAGTACTAATAGTTAACCAGATGGCTGCTAGTGTCTTATGGCATACCCTCAAAGTACTCACACCTCCTGAAGAATTTCTCCACCACATTCAAAAGGAAATCAAACGTTTCCTCTGGAACAAAACTAACTGGACAACACACCCTCAACTCTGCAAGCCACTCAGCAAGGGAGGTCAAGGCCTGATTTCCCTTGAAAACAAGATTCGATCCTTCAGGATAATCCTCCTCCTAAAGACACTTCAATGCAATCACACTTATGTAACCACCTTCGATTACATCACGAAAGCATCCACCAGAGGACTTACACTTTCCACAATCCTCCGAATGGCCAGTCCTGCACCATCTCCTCCTAAACTACCTACCTTTTACAAAGATGCTCTACAGCGATGGAAAAACACAGGACTCCATCACACACTCACAGGATCAACAGAGTCAGCTGTACTTACAGAACCACTATTTTCAAACAAAAACATCACAAGTCTCACAACTGGCCAGCCTTTTCTTTTCCCTACATGGAACTGGGCAGGAATAAGAGTCATAGCAGACCTCCTAACCCACACCCTAAAGTGGAAAGCATTCACAAGCCTACCAATGAATAACCCAAAAACTGAAAAACAATATCAACAGTTGCAAGCCTCCATTATAAAAGCCTATCCAGATATCGCTACACCTCAGGAAATCCGTATTCCTTCTAGAAACTGCTCGGGGCCAATATTTCATCTTGTACAATCTGAAGCCTCACTTCCAATTCATCCCTCCAACTACAAGAAAATATACCACTTCCTCATGTCAGTGTCCCCATCCTCACCATTCTTATATTCAGCCTTAACACTCTCATCTACAAGGCTGCATATACCACACAGTTTTCAGTGGGATCTGCCATATAAATCAAAATGTGCCAAACCAGATTCCGAAATACAGTGGAGATTATGGCATAACATCTTACCAACTCCTTCAAAGCTCTACAAATTTAAGCTAAGAGAAACGGATCTGTGTCCATTCTGTGACGTTTCAGGCACCCTGGAACACACATATCTGACCTGCCCTGCAAACAAAGTGATAATCACCTATGCCCTGAATACCGCCTCTAGCACCTGTAACTACACACACAGCCAAGAAGACTACTGGAATTTAGTCCACATAGAAGAAAACAGACACAGAACATGCAATTTCATCTTCATCTGCGCTAAGGCCGTCATCTACAGCTTTTACCTAAAACAGACAAGAAGTAACCAGCACCCATCGCTCACTGAAGCTGCACAAACCCTCATGCACATCCTCCGTCGGAAACTAAAAAGCAGGCTTCTATTGGAACTTGAGCACTTCAAAGAAACAAGAACTGTCGCAAAATTCCTAGAGGAGTGGAATCCAACTGGTACCCTCTTCTGGATTGACGACGACAATGTGCTCCATCTGAATGATAACTCAGAATGAAACTGAACTGTAAATTTTGAATATTCATTTATATCTCTATTGTACACCCGAAAGGAAAATGTTTTTTTCTTTCTCTGTAAATATATACTTATAATATGTAAATAGTCATTGTTGCCTATCGTGTAATGTTTATTTTAACAAGTTAAATAAAAAAAAAAAAAAAAAAAATCTATCTATCTATCTATCTATCTATCTATATATATATATATATATATATATATATATATATATATATAATCTTGAAACTTGTACATGACTAATACATTTGTTACTTTTTAAGTACCTCGATTTTAGCAGTTTTCCAGTTTTGCTGTGCCTGCGAAAGCTGCCCACGCGCTTAAAAAAAAAAAAAAAAAAAAAAAAAAAAACATAAGACAAAACTGCATTATGTGCGTGATACAGTGTTGTCAAATTGTTTCAAAAACATTTTGTTTCGCTATTTGGTGAATTCTTATTTAACAAATGTCTGAGAGGAGGTTTCCCGTTTTCTTTTCTTTCTTTTCTTTTCTTTCTTTCTTTCTTTCTTTCTTTCTTTTTTTTTGGATCATTTACTTTTTATCAGTGACCGCCAGATTAATTACAAGACCGTCAAGATTAATATAAAACATGCATCAAGATAAAACAAGAATAAATACGAATGTATCAGTGTTACTAAAGTGATTTCATTTCAGCATTTCCCTCTTGTAATAAATCTTTGAGAATCTCAGCGATCGTATATTTTAAAATGCAATACAAATGGATTTATACATACTCTTTTCACTCGGGAGCACATCCATTGACTTAGTTTTAAAATAAAGTATTCGATATAGCAAATAGCCAGCGATATAGAAAACGACGGAGAATACATGAAACGTGGCCAAAAGTTTCTTTTTGTCTATAATCCTGTAACTACTATCAATCTGAAGAGTCATATTGCAATTGGAACGACCCGAGGAATGTTTTTATTCTGTTAAATATTAGACTACCAACTTTAAGAATAAGCGCAAAACCCCATTCCTGGACATTTATACAACGTATAAATGCATATTTATTAAGAAAATATATGCTTTTCTAATGTTAGTATGAAATCAATTCTAATATTAAATAGCTGGTTGCAACTAACAATATTAGAAATAATTAAATAGTTCTCAAGATCATGAACCACATTTTAATTAAAAGGATTTCTTCCGATTCGCCTATTTTGTGTGCGTGTATGCAAAATTATACCAAATCATTTCATATTTCGGAAAACACTGTTACATGTTCGCCTGAAACGAGTTGAACAATATGGCGCTGTTAAATCAAGCATATGGTATTGGAAGCGGTTGGCTCATCATGTGTGCAAATGGTTTCAGAACAGCATTTAATATGAGCAACGCAAAAAAAGCATTAAAATAGTACTCCAATAAATAAATAAATATTTAAAAAAAGTGAAGCAAGCAGCGTTCGTTAGTGTTTGGTTGTCATCCATCCCTGCTGCAAAAAAAAAAAAAAATCTCTGCTGAGAGTGAAAAACACAAATATGCACACACGCTTGCAAAGATATTTGCAAGATTGGCACACGCAGTTCAAACAACGATGTGCCGACTAATGTTTGGTCAGTAATCTACAAATAACGAGTGAGATCATACGAATGAAATGTCAAACAGATGGGCAGAACTTTGTTTACATGATTTGTACTTACGTTATAAACTTTAAAGTGCAATGCTGTGCAAACACCCATACACACACTTCTATGTATTAAACTACTAATCATCTTTAATTGGTGCAGAAGCACGTAAAACTCTCATAACGGAAATATGAGTTTGCATCGGCTGCAGTAGTACTAAGACCGATTTTCTTTGTTCGCAGTTAGTTAAAGCTCTTAATTATCATTTGCGCTGGGTGTGAAGAAAATATGGAATAATGAACGTTTTTAAAATGCTTGTGGGTTCTACCTGTTGCGGTTTTGGTGAAAGACAGATCAGTTAAATGCGCCTTAACTACGACAGTTAAATTATGCTTTCTTCCTTCCTGTTCAACACTTAAGCGTAGACCCATATCGTTCTTTGCAGGCCTTCCAAACCAGATCCCAAGAACAGGATGGTTAATACTCATTCCCCGTTGCCTCCTTCGTCTGTATGTTACATATGTTCTTCTGTGGTGGAATGAAAAACTCGCGTGTCCCAGAGGAAACTCTGCACCTCTGTACGAGAAAGGCTCGTACAGAGGTGCAGAGTTATCACCTCTGTACCTCTCACTTTTATCAGGTTCATTCATCTGAATGTGAGTTCGCGTAGCCCCACACGGGATTCGAACCCAGGTGTTTTCGTCTAAAGGACATCGAAACCAACTGAGCTATGGAGGTGCTTTAAATACTTTAAGCACTTTAATATTTACTCGCTGATATAGTTTTAGGCTCGGTCCAGTGTTTTGCTTATGCGTTCTACAGTCAATTGCTATGGTTGCAAATCCCATATAATCGTGAATGCTTTGTGAATTCTCTCGACCTAGGTGTCTCCGAACAAAAAACCTGCTTTTTGGAGACCTGAAGTTTCTTGACAAAATTCCATGTTCGGTCTTTATAGCATAGTTTTCAGGTTATCTAACTCTTATTAAATTCATGATAACAATTCTTAATGTGCTATGGGTTAAGAGCCTTTGACAGGTATCATTCACATAAAAGAAAACAATTCATATTTTTATACAGAGAAATTATAAAGCTTGTCCCTTGCTGTATCCTTCCTTCGAAAAAATGAACAAGAATAACAATAAATTATTAGTAATACTCCATCCGCCAGTGGCTTTAACTGGCACTTAAGCGCCCATAGCCTTTCAAGTATCCTCGGACTTCTCAACAGTAACACGAGGATAAGGTGATTACCCCTATGCCGCTAAACATTCTTGTCTGTAAATTGCATATGTTCTACTGGCCCGTTTGAATATTCTGATGAACGAAAAAAAAAAAACGAGTTTCCGGGTGAAAAAAACTTCTACCGCGTATGAGACCGGCTAACTCACCTTTAGACGAAAGAGACCAGATAAAGGTTCCTCACGTCTTAGACGGAAGGAACCTTTATATAATAATATTTGAATTTACTCAGAAGCAGAAGGAAAGTTATACGGAAACAAACCGACTTAAATTGTACTCTTTCTGCATTAATCGTATTCATGTAGAACTTTGCATTCCGTTCGATTGTTGGTATGAGATCCTACGCGTGGGATTGCGAATGCGATTCAGCAAAGTGACGCATCATAAATTTTACCTTTACACAAACCAGACAAGGTTGAATAAAACTTTGCTTACTTTATCTGTAATCGTGTTTTCAATTAACTATCATGCCATAAAATGGCATGAAAATAAACAACATTTGAAACGTTAATAACTGTAGATATTATGTAAGTAACCACAGTGAGATTTTTAGAAATTTTAATAAATATTTCTTTCCACTCTATGAGATTTTGGTATTCTTTATAAAAATTTAAAAATAATGATTATTATAAACTCAGTATTTAAAATGTATTTTAAAATTTCACGAAAAAAACTTAGAAGTATTGTTTTCAGCCATTGTTGCGACTCTGACTTCAGTTGTCACTTTTCAGCAGCAATCCACAGATGGCAGTGACTCATTCATTCGTTTAGATAGGCTACACTTTCGCAGAGCGATCCAACGAGACATAATCATACCTCCCTAATTATACTTTAATCATTTACCATTAGAACGTATCGAGACTGTAAAATAATTATTAATAGTATAATTGATTAATAAAAATGTAAACGATGTACAATATACTTAACATTTTATTGAGTTTATAATATATGTGTGCTAAACGACAACAGGAAATAACTGTATGTCTGACTTCTACTTCTTCCTCTAATAATAATAATTGTTATTGTAATTATTGTTATCACATGTTATATGACAAAACAATTCTGAGATCAAGTTAAATAACCACGCGGACGGTTTGTGCCGCCTATATGTATTAAATTTTTACATGCATTTAATTTGTGCATTTAATACATTAGTTCAAGTGGTAAATTAAACAGATCGTTTTGAGCAATTTTTATAAATTGTCCATTTAAAAATGAATTTAGGCAATAGTCTTCTGCATATCTTATAAGTAGTAGTAGTATTATTACACATACGAAGATATAATTGCAGTTTTATACACCATTCATATATCTAGTGGACTAGTAACCTCTCATACATAGTGTGCGTAATTCCCACATGCAAAACCCATGATTTGTGGTAAGTCGAGGGCCACTGAAGTGTCAGGACTCACTACAAACCGAAATGAGGGGACATAAAATCGTAGTTAAGGTTATATTTAAACTAATATGGTATTTGTTTGCTTCTATATAAAAAATAAATACTTTTTTTCAGGCGTTAGTTTTCATTTTCTTAATAATAAACATTATTTCATAATGTTTATTTTCATTTTCTTATCAATAAAAATGTATACCACTTTTTTTTTTATTGTAATTCTTTGATCAGACTGCAATAAATAAAATATTACGATATCATTCTGGATATTGTTCTTCTTAAACTTGTTAATATCAGGTAAAGAAAAGTATTTTCGCCAAAAAAATTCAAAGAATACAAAACGCAGGAACTAAAACTAGATTTGAAATTTTCAGTCCATTTCAACAACTTTTGAAAAATCATCATAATTTTTAATTATCCGCATTACTGAACTGCTAACAGGAAAGAAACCTGGAAAGTTTAAAGCTTTCGATTTTTCGAAGTAAAAATTGTTTTGCAAGCTGTTTTTACAGATTACAACAATTTCCTTTGGTCATATTAAATAAAGTTCTCTTATTGCGTAATGAAATAAATATGCAGTCATAACAAGACAAACTGAAATTTCCTCCTACTCATATAAAATATTACTTTAACACAACAAAGAGTAAATGCAAGTTCCATTGAGGTAATTAAATCGGAGTAATTCCATTAGAAAGAAACGTTACTTTATGCAATTAAGCCAGATTAATTAGATTCCTTAATTAGTGTAATTAGAAAAATCTCGTTAAATCCATTCCAGTGTCATGTTATTGTTTACAAAGCCTCTGATTAGAATTTATACTACGAGTTTCTTTATTTCCTGTTTACGGCCATTCTGGGTATTTCGGAACTAGTTGCAGTGAATCCGAGATTCTGCATAAATTAAGATTGTCTAAATAAATCGATTATTTGAGAAAAACACACTATATATCTGCTCTGTTTCTAAGTTCGTTTGAAATCAGAATGTTTCACGTCATCGGGATACACGATTTCAAGCACTCTGAGTGAGAGTAGTTATTTATTTATTTACAAATAAAAGGAACTTTATTTTAATGAATCGAGTGTTGTGAATATTTAGCACATCCTGTAAATTTGGCTGTTCAAGATGTCACTAGGAATTTAAATCCATCTCGAACAGCAGATATTCTTATTTTTGACAGATAATCTGTCAAAACACAAAACTCGTTATAGATAATAATAAAAAAATTTCATGTTTTTCACTTCACAATACATAACTACCATATATGATCTGTCTGTTAGTGACTTCGCCCGTTATACCATGGGAGAGGATTTCCCATCCATTCGTGTTGGCCACATACCCAGAAAACCGTCATCGTTCCGACTGAGATTTTCTACTTATCTGTTACAGGACACATTTCTAGCAAAACCTTACGAATGTATTCTCTGTGCAGTTGTTCTAATCTGCGTTGTTTTTCTCGTATTCATATTCAGGCTTATAGGCTTATAAAGACTGTAACTAACATAGGCTTGTGATGTAGATTAAGATTACTGTGAACTGCCGTACTATATCCTATGGCTGTATCCTGGGATGAAAAACCCCAGGATGAACTGGAGGGAAAACCTTACTGTCCACTCCCAAGACCGACTAACTTGGCTATGGCTGAGGATGATCCTTCAGCTCCACACGTCTCCGACGTGAATCGAACCTAGGATACTCCTTCCCCAGGCATATGGTTGCGAAGCGCAAAGCCACTAGGCTAACCGCGCGGACACTGTAAATATAAAAAAATAAAAAAAATAATGTGGTTATTTTTTTAATCTGAGAATGACTCGTTATGCCAGTGTTGGAAAGTTTGTGAAGCTACCCTCCACGGTGTAGCACCTCAAGTTACAGCATTTCGATAAATCATTGAGATATGAAACTACCACTGTTTTTAAAGATTTATTTTTCATGAAAAATATTTAAATCCGTTAGCCTTTAAAAAGCTCTAATCCGGAAATTATTTAGCGAATGTCTTTCCGCTTTAAATCCTTTAAAGCGGATGGGGGGGAGACATTTCATACTCGTAATTAATATTTAATTTTAATATTTTGAGATTTTAATTACATTCTTCATTAAAATGGAAAAGATATATATAATTAAAGACAATATATAATGAAGATGCAGTTTTTAATGCAAAAATTAAATTTCAAATGATTACGTAAATTAAAATAATTTAAATTAAATTAGAACAAGAATAATTGACTTTCGTATCCATAACAGTGATCCATAAGGCTGAAACGTATGCAATTATACGAGTACAATGCATAAAATGGTTCTTATACTCACCGAAATCGAATAACTTTTAAAGTTTAGAATTTTACAGAATATGTCTGCTACTTATAGGAGAATGCAATTAAGAAAGACGAGTTTTTCTTTTTCTTTTTTTTATTATCTCATTAATTATGCAAACAGATACATGTAACTGAGTAGTAGTAGGTGTGGATATTACGGTGGGTATATGATATTAAATCTTTTAGAGGCAATTAAGAGCACATGTCATTATATTACCCTCAATCTAATGACCATCCATAATGCAATGCATTTATGCCTCACTAAGAAGCAAATAAACGAATAAGGAGCGGGATGATTATCTTCTTTTTGCTTTTAGAACTTGAAAAGGTTACTAGAGCCATATAGCATGATTGCATTTCCCTTTCAAGTAACCCACATATAAACCTCCCCAACTTCTGGGACTATCAAACAAGATAAACTCTTAAAATATATGGTAATTAAGGTTAGCGTTTCCTCCCTCTGAAAGCTACAAAACGGCAAAAAAAAAAAGAAGAACCGGACGGCGTGTAATTGTGTACTCTGTTGCCAAGGGAGTAATAACAAAAAAGAGAACATGAATGGCAATAAACATAGGCCATTCAAACCGTACTGCGCGATTTATTTGATCCTGTGTGTCTGGTGCCTAAGACTAGCTATGAGACCTAAGATTTTTCTTTGAACTTGAAATAAAGTAATTCGATGCATGCTTTAGCAATGCTGAGTTAGATATACATTTATTGTATTTTGTTCATTTAGGTGATGCCCAATTAGGAATATTCCAAGAAAATTACACTTCATCTTTAAGGTTAGGCTTTTAATTTACAAGATGTGTATGAAGACCTTAAACAGTCCCGTTGTTTCCTTTCATTTTTTTTCTTATGGCTATGTTGCTGCTACATTTTTCCCAATAGTATAACAAAGCATATATTTTTCTTATCTCAAAACATCTCACGAGAGCAAAGCAGTCACGATTGCAAAGTTGATTGACTTTGATCAAAAATATTTCTCTTATAATGAACATTCTGAATTAATATGAGTTGTTTTCGTAATGATAAACTACTGCCCATCATCCTGAAGCTGGATTTATTAATGAACGACGTATCAAGAATATTGCAATATATATATACGTGTATACACACACACACACACTCCAAATTTCTAAATTTATGTGTTCTTAAATTAACAAGAAACCAACTTGCTTCATAATCACTTCCCTAGTAATTAGCTACAACTCTATAGAGGAGACCACAGGATTAGGATTAGGAAATTAACAAGCAATTAATATACCCGGAGACGGTGAGGGGGGGGAGGGAAGACATTTGTTTGAAGTACTTAATTGAATATCACGTTCCATTTAGAGATTCATTTTATACGTTTTGTTCTATTGCTGTAAACAAAGAGAACAAAGCTATAAAATCCATTCAAAAATCACCGCCTTTCGACTGTCGTCTTAGGCTCGTGTTTGTAGGTGAGTCATAACAAACAATCCATGACATGTGACGTTGCAAAAGGCTCCCGTAAGAAATTGGATGTGTAATCTTTAATACCGACAGGTGCAAATTCACATAGGTTAGGATAATTTCAAGGAATTGAGCAGCCTCGTCCAATAAATACAGTGAACCGATCCATCTGTTAGAATTGACTGGCAATAGTTTTAACCTCGTTTGCAAAACTTAGGATCCAATTCACGTATGACGTAGCGTTTGCTACATCACACGTGACATGTGGAACCTTTATCAGGTCTTTTCACTGACGTGAGTTAGCTGGTCTCATACAGAAGTAAAGGCTTTTTTTTTCTCCCGGAAACTGGGTTTTTTTCTTCCCGCAGAACAGGCAAATCGACTCTTGAACACACAGATCTACAGTCAAAAATATTTCACTCTAAGGGATAGAGCAGAGGAGTGTCATTTTCAACTCCCCGTCCTAAGCGACGAATGGGTTGAAGAAGCACAAGAAACAAGGAAATATAATCGAAGATAAAATAGAAAGTCAGAAGACAAGAACTGAAAATATGTCGAAACACAGGCACAAAGCAATCGTAGCAGATGATACTGCAGTAATGCATGTACTCTTAAAATTCTTTATGAATCTTATTTGTGTTCCTGTGGATTGAAATATTATTATTATTATTAGTTGTCACCTCCAGGGAGTCCAAAGACTGATCGAGGGAGGGCGTCTACTCTACAACTCTATCTCCACCACTCACAATCCAGCAACTGACCACAACTACACCAACGCCATCTATCGACGACCACCACCACTAATATTTCCACAGACAATCACAAACATCGATGCCCACGGCGGGATTCGAACCCACAGCCTTTTGGTTAGGGGAGCAAATACGCTAACACTCGCAAATACGCTGTCTTGCATACATATCATAATTCCATTATAAAATTATAGAAATTACAAAATTTAAAAATTACATACATATAATTATAGTATTTTTTTTAATTCAATGATGTTTTTTTATTAAAATTATGATTGCATATTATGCATTTACAAAACATGTTGTTCTAGTTTGTTTTTTTACAGTGTATTTCCTACAAATTTTTCCGATTTTTGTATAATGTGTTAATAATAGTTACTATAGTTACACGTGGTAATTTATAGTTTGCAATTGGATACGAATACATTTTCAACAGCATTTATATATATTTTACAATTTTTGCTTTTAATGTTTTTATCCGCTGTAACTACAGTATTTCATATAATAAATAATTTTTTTTTTTTTCTGTTGATCTCGGTTGAGATGTAATGTCTCTGTTTGCATCCTCGAAGTGTTTTGGTAAATTTATCTCAGGTTAGATTGAAAACAATTTTTTTTTATTGATTTGATTGCTGTGTTGGAAGTTAGCTGATGTTTGGGAGGACAAATGAATGATTTGAAAGGTCAGATCAAAGTGAAATTGCCGGTATATTCTGGTGTTATTGCATTTGTCTTGATGGTTCACATTCGTTTATAAAGTGGTCTTCTTTTTGAACTAATTAGGAGACTTTGTTTCACTGTGGCAGCCTTTCTATGTCTTCTGAGCTTTTAATTTGTATCGGCTTTCAAGTTTGTGACTTCCTCAAGAATATTTTGGCATCTCTGATCCACAAAAATTGATAACTTTTTTCTGTTTTTGCTTTTCTTGTTTGGTACAACCGATTCTGGTTAAATGGTGTTAAATATTCAGATAGGAAGTTGGTGTATTGTCTTGCAATGCGTTCAAATCCTTGGCAACTAGTTTTTTCTGTCTGCTGGCTTTTATGAGATTGTCTCTTGTGGACTTGCTCGTAAGACTAACTATGACTGGTGCAGGTCGTGGCAATCCTTGTTTTTTCCTCTTCCTAGGAATCCGATTTATGGTCTGAATGACGTTAAGCTCTAGGGGGATATCAATTGCATGACTTAATTTTAAAAACTATGTCTCTGAGGTTTTCTGTAGGTGCAGTTTCAGGAAGACCGTTTATGACAAGATCTTCTTTATGTTGTTGCTGATTTAGACGTTCGTATTGTAGTTTTAGAGAATGAAGTTCTTGACGGAGTTCGGATGTCTCTTTCATCAAATTGTGTTGCCTGTCATTTAGTGCATTAATGCTGATTTTAATGTCTTTTACCGTTTGCAGCACTTCAATCACTGCTAAATTATTATGTTTGAACAAATCTTCATATTCGCTAGATTTTTGTGTTACTTGTTCGTTCTGTTTGTCAAAGAGTTCTTGCACAAGATCGACTAAACTGGTTTTAATAGTCTCTAGACCGTTTTCTATTAGTACATTTAAAGAGTTGAAATTATAGGACTCACCTGTCTTTTTTTTTTTTTTTTGTCTGTTCAGTTCGTTGTCTGATTTTGCCTCCGGTATAATCGGCTGCGTTGTGGATGGTGCCTTAGGTACGTTTCTTTGTTCTTCCTGCAGAGTAGGAACTTCCATTCCTCATGTGTTGCATTGGATTTACGTTGCCAGGTTGTTTCTGAAAGCCGGCACATTTTAAGTGTAGAATCCTACTGCATATCGTAGAGGTTATTTGATTTCCGTCGGATGATAAATCCTCCAGGCATTTGATACACTTTATGACTCACCTTTCTTCCTTTGAGCAACTGTGGCATTATTGTAAAGATGGCGACAACCTTTGTTCTTCTCTCGTTGTTGACTGCGGTCCTTTCTTCTTAGCCGATTTCGGTGAATTTTATATCGCTGTCTTCGGCGTGACAAGTAGAGTTACTTTTGAACGCTATAATAATAATAATAATAATAATAGTTTACAATGTGTATTATTATAATATTAACAATGATGATTATTACAGATGTTTTTTGCATTTTTACACTCTACATATACAATTACAATAGACATAATTATTCTATTTAATAATATATTTTTAATAATAACTTTTTTCTATTATTATCCTATAGAGGATTTACATATGTACAATTAGGACATATTATTTTTTCTGCTCTGTACAAAATTCTGTATGCAGTTTAGAGTACCTTATTTCTTTTTAATATTTTTTTTCTTTAAATATAGATACATATTTTTTTTTCATATTATTATCATCATTTATTATTATATCCAGTATTGACAGATACATTACAATAATTTGCAGTCTATGATTATGAGGATTAGTTGAATGATGCGGGTTAATATCCCCTACTTTGAAGATAGGGGTTAGCTTTATAAAGAGAGTAGGATTCACCTTCACTATTTAAATTGTTTGGTACTGTTTATGAATGGAATGTAGGCGTTGGATGCATGTGATTTGTGATGTGTATATACTGTAAGTGTTAATGCTATATTAACTGTGTTGGTATAGTTTCCAGAATTCGTGTTTTAATGTTCTGTAGTTGTCTATGTGTTTTACATTTCTTGGTAGGTTGTTGAGTAGCATGGGTATTCAGATTCGATCTTACAAAAGAATCGTATGAGTTGTTGTGAGTCCTGTTATACAATATATGTCTCTGTTGTTACGAATAGTGGTGTTGAAGTAATTTCTTATTAACAATACGTAGTGTTTCATATTTTTAGTGCTCAGGATTGTGTGTCGCCATAAGCGGTTCAGTTATTGGCTGCTGTGTATACGGTCTCCAAATCACTGTCGACACCTTTTCCTATGTAATATTTCTAATTTTATTAGGTGACTGTTTGATGTGTTTGCGTAGACCGTTATACCGTACCTGAGTATTATATATATATATAATTTATTTTTCCGAAGAAACATTTAATAGAAGGAGTGTGCCATGATGTGGAGAACTTTGTCTAGCTAATAACAGATCGTAGAATGAAGTGCGTGGTGTACATTAAGTGGAGTGCGTCTTGGATAAAAAATTCCGTATAACAATTGTTTTGTGAAAGAAGTAATGCTAATAAATGATTCTTCTGGGGGTTAAAATAGTTTTATAATGATTTGGCGTCACGCACTCTACAGATATTAACACGATAGGTAATGCATGCTGCATTAGCCTGATTATCCAACATTTTGCAATGAAATTCATTTTCATCAGTTTAACACAGGGAAAAAGGCCGTTAGTAAAAGAGGAAAAAGGTTACGAAAAGCAGTCATTTTTACTTACTGTTGATATCTATTTGGTCTGTGGTTTACAACATGTGAAGAAAAAAAACATGAGGTGTGAAACTTGGTTCATTATGACTCTTTCTATAGCATATCTGTTATGTCAGATAGTGGGAATAAAGTTTAGTCCAACTTCACCAGCGATCTAATATTCATCAGCGGAGAGAAAATCGTCTAAAGTAGAATGTTGTTTGTCTAGTAGAATGCTGACAATGTCTAGTTGTCAGTATTATCATGGCTAGACAAAACATGAGATTAGTGTGTATTTCCCCAGTCAAGTATATGTCGTCTAGGAAGACTGAATGATTTGCCACGCTAAACACCCGAGCTTCCTAGAGGGGAAAAACTATATACTTCTATAGAACTGTGGCTGTAATTCATCTACACCCGAAAAACATTTAAAAATATTTCTGGAGACCATGAGGATCCGAATACCACACTTTCCACCCAAAGTACATTTTGTGCATTTATTTGGAAAGACTTGGATTCGAATTACACTTCAAATGGAAACACCCAAGTCTTTCCTACCAGAGAGGCATTTTTACTGCATTACGGAGGCGATAGAATTTGTCTAAATATTCTAAGGAAGCTATATGAAAAGAAAACAAAATCTTGCATTATTATCTTAGCAGTACTTTACTTCAGCATATATTTAGGAAAATTGCATCTGAGGAACGCGTATTTCCATCGAAGCAATAGTAGCGAATAACTACGGAGGTATCGTCTGTCTGCCAGTTCTTGAATAATGGAAAGATCGCACAAACGTGATTCACCGAATCATATCTATGTGAATTAGAATTTCCACACCTTTGTAGGTCTCAAGAACATGATACATGCCGTGCATATTCCCATTTATATGTAATGTTCAGCTGTGTGTTTGCTACGATAATGCAAATTCGTGATCCAGATATTTCCAATTATGGTTGCTCCCCATGTAGACGGTATAATATTAAGTTAAAAATAAAATAAGCAGGCATAGCAGCAACTTTTGTTGATGCTTCGCGCGCGCGTGTGTGTGTGTGTGTGTGTGTGTGTTGATTCGGAAAGATAGCACGAGGTGTCTTCTATCATCTCCATAACTCTTGATGCTTATAATTATGCCAACAACAAATCGATTAATCGCCAAGAAAGTCTTAGCTGTTTTCTTCAAAGCACGTATTTTTAAAGCATGAAATTGTTGTTTAACGAATTAAAATGATTAATGATTCTGTACCAAACAAGCTTTACTGAGAAAATTATCACGTGGTAGTTTTATTAAAGGTACTTCTTATATGCGCTTAAAAATGTTTACTGATTAGAGTTAATCCGTATTCAGATACCCGCATCGAAATATGCTGCGAATGGCAAAAAAGGCGGTTTAACACTGCATTTATCAAACGAACTGTATATAAACAAGACACTATTATTCTCAAATTCTCAAGATTGACAAACTGGCTTCGCAAGATTAACTTCTCCTTTCCTGCAAGTATAAATTAGTGGTTATATTTATTTAATCGAATTTAGTTTTATTCCGTTTATATAATATATGTAAATTTGTAGTAGTTTTGTAAAATCTCTGTTTGATATGAAAGTTATTTGATGGACACAGAGTTAAATATTTTTTTCAAACTGTGGCGGTGGTGTTAAACAAACAAACAAACGAACAAAAAAGTTGGAAAAGCGTATTAAGACCTGATCTTTCATGGCAGCACAAGGTATCCAACGTGTGTCATGCTTATAATACAAAAGATAATTAATTATATACAAAATATACGTAATAAAGTTTATTACGTGCAATAATAAAAATCAAAAGTATAAAATAAATGTAATTAGGATGTATAACGAACGCGTTTAAATTTCAACAGAATATTTCATGTAATGGAATTGTTCACCTTGAATCAAAAGTGATTTCCCTTGGATCCCTCGCTGTTTTACATTTCTGAATTAAGAAATATCAACAAACAAGAAGCGAAAATACCATACGAAGGTTTTATTTATTCATATTTCCTAACAAAGGGAAAGCAAAAATAAGCTGAATTACACGGAGTAGATAAAGAAATACTTTCTTTAAAGGCCTCGCTGTATCTTATTTAGAGTATCCTAATTATTTATTTTAAAATAGTGCGTACCTTCGTTCTTATTTCGTGGATACTTAAGTTCCGAAAGCATCATCATGAGCTCGAACGGACTCACTAGGAGATTAATTTGTTACATCAGAGAAGCACATTTACTGGGACGATCTGGGAATAGTTTTGTGTGATGGGAATACAACATTTTCTATTGTTAGGTAATTTAGTTTATCCATTTAAAAGGCTCGCTTCTCCTCGCTGTACAAAAGAAGATAATTTCGCCGTTTTCTCTTCCCACGTTGCTACCTTCTAGAATTGTAAACTTAACTATTAACAGCCATGGGGAGGTTACACTCGGGGAAAAAAATGAAGACCGACATCTAAAGAAAGATTGCAAAGTAATCTTTCCCTAATTGCCTTGAATGCAAGGCTGGCTTGGACAAAAAAGATATCGGGAATTGTGTTTTGCATGAAATACACAGGAATTCTGAAAAAAAAACAAAAAAACTTACCGATTCGTTTTAAGTTTTTATTCTGACAAAATGTAATTAGTGGAATGTGCATAATACATGAAATCCTTGCAAATCGCTTATCGAAAGACATGTTTGCTGTTATAGTAAATAGAGAATATCAGTATTTTCAACGAACAGTAAATTCTGATTTAAATAAGACTGCATTTAAAACCCGAATGTTCGTCACATAGCAGCAGAATAATAACTGAAGTTGTGATCAAAGTATAGCTTCAAAACCTGTTATGATACTGAACATTGAAACGGTGTATGCAATGTATTTAATATTTTTAAGTATTAGCACTATTGAATCATAAGTAAATATAAACTCATTATTATTTCAAAAGAAAAATAAATAAATCACATGAATGAATAGATAAGAATAGCATGCATGCGGTTACATCTGCCTCGCATTTTCAAACAGGACATTCATATAAAAATATTATATTATATTACTGGCTATTTTCCCCTCTTTTCTCATTATGCGAAGGGGGGATATCATAATATTCAATTTATGTCGCGAACTTGAAACTACACACTCGTCAAGTATTATATCATGAAATTATGCATTAATATTTATTTCAGACATTACTAAGTGATTTAGACTAGACATTCAACCATACATACTTTACATAAAAAGCAGTAGCATTATTCGGTTTTCAGTGTTACCATTCGGTATATTCGTTCTCGCGAAATACGAGACAAATAAAGCACACTTCATACAAGCTGAAATATTTCGAATTCAAATTCAGTGTTTACTTCTACTGGCGACGTGTTTTATATTTTTATATCTTCAATTTCTGCAATATTGCACTCTACAATCTGCTATATATTTTAATCGGTTCCAACTCCGTTCTTCTTAAGGGTTTTCCTGTTTAATTGATTCCCTTCTTGATATAGGAAAAAAAAAACTTCAGTTATTTCTTTCCAGTCATTTTAAATTAAACTATGCGGTTTAACTGACTCACCTATTTAGAAATAAATTATAATAAATTATAATTTATTTTAATTAAAATGGTTTTCCTGGCATTTACGAGTCGCCCTAGCGTGGACCTTCATGTCTTCTATAAGTCCATGCTAGGGCGACTCGTAAATGCCGGCGAGTGTATTTCCGTAAGCTCTCTGGTCAAATTTCGTAAGAAACTTTTATAGTTTCCACATTCGGCTTTGAAATAATGCTGGATTTAATATCCACTTGATTTATATAATATATATATATATATATATATACATATTATTATTATTATTATTACTGCTTGATGCAATTAATGGTTCTTTTTTCTTTTCGTCTTAGTATTGCCAGAACGCGATCCACAAATTAAAGGTGTAAAACAAATATACAAGAACGGTGAAAGTCTTAATGCATCCTGTATAGCAGCGGAATCGAGACCACCCGCTATTCTTCAGTGGCAAGTTAACGGAAAAGAGGTAAACACTTCCATATTTTCATCGTCTATTACGTAATATTAGAGTGCACATTTCAAGTAACTGTTGTACTCAGATTGAGAGAAACTGTTAATTAAGATTTCATAAAACTTAACTAAACTGTTTGCCAATCTATAGAATATGTTGCTCGTAGGACAGCTGAACCCAAATGGAAAACAAATAGTATTCCTAGATATGATAAAGAAATTACCTTTTGAATAAAGAAACCTTACAAACTACTATAGCCTGAAAAGAGCGCTAAGGACATACTATGAACAAGAAACACTCACCCAAAATACCATACAAACTCAATGAAACACAATATTTCAGGCTTCCAGTTCAGCAGCGCATTAGTACATTCCAAGTTATTGTGTGTGTGTGTGTGTGTGTGTGTGTGTGTGTGTGTGTGTGTGCGTGCGTGCGTGCGTGCGTGCGTGTGTTGCGTGTGTGTGTTGTGTGTGTGTGTGCGTGCGTGTGTTTAGTGTGTGTGTGTGTGTGACCGCTCGTGCGCGAATTTCTGAATCATAGATTTCATAGCATTCCAACACAGCAAACAATCCAATAAATAATGACTAACTGGTGTCATCCTCAGATAAGCTTACGTATAATCTTCGAGGATGAAAGCTGAGAAATTACTTCTCATCCAAGATAAAAAAAGTATGTATCATATGTAACTAACTGCATGTAATGTACGTATCATATGTAACTAATTGCATGTAATGTACGTATCATATGTAACTAACTGCATGTAATGTACGTATCATATATAAACAAATGTAAGGAATGCTGTATCATATGTAATCAAATGTATGTAATAACTAACAAATGTATGTAACGTAATAAAACAATGTAAATAATGAGTTTACACTGTATGTTAGTGAGAATTAGGAAGTATAATATTTTGATTGCATATGTGTAAATACTGTTGTATAATCACACCTTTTCAAACTTTGATGAAAAAAAAATAAAAATAAAAATAGTAAACTAAAAAAAAAAAAGAAATCTCCACAGAGTCAGAGACTCATCGAACAAGATCACGTGCTACACACTATATAACTATAGTAAGGTCACATACTATAGTAAGTGACCTTCCTCGATGAGTCTCTGACTCCGTGGAGATCTCTTTTTTCACACCAGCTACCATACTTATTCTTCAATTCATTCACACTGCTTGCACTCACAACATCCAATGGCAATCCACTCCAACAACGCACCACCCTCTGAGAGAAAAATCTAGCCCTCACACCCTCTTTGCGTCGTCATTCTCAGCTTCCAAGGATACCTTCCATAAATTGAAAAATTCTATCAATTGAAATCCTGTATGATCCTTTCAGAAGTTTGTAAGGTGTCACCCCTTTTTCTCCTGTTTGCAGTCTGCAGTATACAAATTCTCAGTCTGTCTTCATGATCGGTATTCCACAATCCTGATATCATTTTAACACTCTTCTTTGTATTCTCTCCAATATGTCAGAATCACAACGGAAACCAAGAGATCAGAACTGCGCATAATAGTCGAAGTGAGGTCTTATCAAGGCCTTGTAAAGAGGCAAAATACCATCCTTATCTTTACATGTGAACGTTTGTTTCAGCATTGCAATTATCTTTTGAGTAATACTTGCAATCTTTACCTCATGGGCCCTGAACTTCAACTTCCTATTTATTAACACTCCAAGATCCATAGCCTCATCAGTTTCTTCTAGCCTAATCCCACCAATATAATACGACGTTGGATATCTAATCATGCTGAAGTGAATGACTTTACATTTACTGACATTGAACTGACACTCATTTTCCCATGCCAACAATTCCAGTCTATTTAAATCATTCTGCAAAGACTGCATATCAGAAGCATTCCTGATTAGACTACCTTTCTTTGCGTCATCAACAAATAACTATATGTCACTTGTGAAATCCTTCCCAATATCATTAATGTACAGATTGAATAACAGTGGACCAAGCACTGATCCTTGTGGTGCACCACTTGTTACCTTAAACTTTGCAGACTCAGATCCCCTGTATATCACTTTTTGACATCTGTCAGTCAGCCATCCTCTTATCCATGCTAATATTCTATAACCCAAACCCATTTTCTCCAATTTATGCAACAGTCTACCATGCTGTATTCTGTCAAAAGCCTTAGCAAAATCCAAAAGTATCATAGTGCATGCATTCCCCTTGTCTAGTTCAATGGTAACATTGTTATAGAATGTGAGCAAGTTGCTAAAACATGACCTTTCCGTAGTAAACTCATGTTGTTCATTGCAAAGTAGAGATTCACTGTCAATCTATTTCTGAATGCGGGCCCTAACCAATTTTTCCAAAATCTTCACCACCACTCCTGAGATACTAATTGGTCGACAGTTGGATATATTGGTCTTTGAACCATCATTGTGCAATTGAATTACCATACATTTCTTCCATTCCTGCGGAATCTTTCCTGTTCTGAGGCTCATATTAAACACCCTGGTCAAAGGGTGTTTAATATGCTACAGATAGCATACAAACACCCTGGTCAAAGGAATGGCAGGTTCAGCTGAACACTCTTTTAGCACAAGTGCTGATATTCCATCAGTCTCTATGTAATTGAATTCTTATTCAATTTGCGCAATAGCTCTAATACCTCGGTCTCACACGCCTGCGTTTCTTCATTTAGTGAAGAGTTAACAGTGAGCTCAATATTGCGTTCACCAGGTTGATAGCTTTTAACGAAATGAGCACTCATTAACTAAACAATCTCTTCTGCATCTGGAACCCTCATGCCATCTGGATTTAGAAGAGTTATTCTTTCATTCACTCTTTCTTTTATTTGTAGCATATCGATAGAATTCTTGTGGGTTGTCTTTAGTATGCAGAGCCAGTTTCTATTCATACTCAGACAGCTTTCCCGACAACAGTTGTGACTATTCTAACCTGCTGCTTATAACGTTCATGACGTATGTCATCCACATTATAAGCAGCATGTAACCTTTTCTGAATGGAACATTCATAAACTTAGTCACTTCCCAAGTGAGTACCGCATGATCACTGTCACCAACTGGAGGCAGAATAGTTACGTCTTTAATTGAAACGTCCTCTGACACTATAATCAAATCTAATACTCTTTGACTTCGAGTTCCTTCTGTCACATGCTGCTTGAGGAAATTGTCATTTTCATTCTTCTTATGATATTCTACTGATACCCAATTAATATTTGGATAATTCAATTCTCCCATTATGATTACTCTTTTCGCGCTCATCTTTTCTATTTGGTAATGCATTTCTTTATCATTAGCAACCGATCCACCAGGTCTGTTACAAACACCCCACTATGCAATTTGTCTTGTTAGATTCCACCTCACACCAGATGGCTTCAAACTCACTGACACATGAAATATTGTTAGTAGTATTACTGCAATCATTAAATCTCAACTCTAACTGGATTTAATTCATCCGATATCATTAGCAGCACGCCCCTTCCTCTCCAATCCTCTCTATCCTTCCTAAAAATACTGTACCCATGACACTCGGTAACAGTTAGTAGGTCTGATTCTGATAGCCAGGTCTCACTAATACCTATGTCCGCGCGGTTAGCCTAGTGGCTTTGCGCTTCGCAACCATATGCCTGTGGAAGGAGTGTCCTAGGTTCGATTCCCGTCGCCGACGTGAGGAGCTTAAGGATCTTCCTCAGCCATAGCCAAGTTAGCCGGTCTTGGGCGTGGGCAGCAGGGTTTCTCCCAGTTTATCTTGGGTTTTTCTCCCGCAAACAGGCAAACCAGCCCGGATCTACAGCCATAATACTTAGCGAATAAATAAATAAACTAATACCTACAATCTGAGGTCGCAGCATATTGACTAAGGCAGTGCTTTCCAAACCTATGGATGTAAAGGCTCCTTTGGAAAAATTTAAATATTTCACGGCCCCCATCGAAAAAAAATCATAATACAGACATATTATTATAATATTTATTGTATTTATATTCAATACGAAACATACACACCGAATATTGCAAATATTACATTTTTAGCATCTTAAATTTGTTTTCTTTATTTCACGCCCCCCCCCCCCAAGGGGGCCGCGGCCCACAGTTTTGGAAGCGCTAGACTAAGATAACAAACTCTAACTATTTGTTTCTGATACTCCTAGCATTCGTGTACGGACGTAATAATCTACCTGAATGTTCTTTTGTATACTCTTGTTTGCAGTCTGCCTGACACAGTAGGACAACTTGCAGATCTCTATTCTTCTCTAATGCCTTACACATGTAGACATCTTTGCGCACATTTGATGGGTCCGAACCGGACGAACACAATCCCGAAATCGTTCTCTCCTGTCAACGTTCATGACAAGGCCCATTTGCGTCATTAACACAGTTATATAACATTGTCTCTCTTACACTCGCATCGACACCATTCCTCCCTTTATAATTTAATTTCCCTGACTCTCTGTGTTAGGTCTCCTACCAGTTATTAGTTTTTCTAGACTCCTGATACCAAGCGCATTTAAGTGTAGGCCATCCAATCCAATCTTTCCTCAAACTCACTAAAACATCCTAACTAACATCCACACATCCTAAAACTCACATCCATTCCTTCTACATAGCCTACGCATCAAATCGGTTGCCCTCATAGCCCTGCTTTTTTTAAATTAATTTTTATCCTAGCGAGGTAAAATACTAACGATTTTCACTTTCTCACTCTTCACTCTCGCTTCTTCCAACAACCCTTTCATGTCCTCTCTCGTACCTACTACAACTACGATTCTGTTTACTTTTCTTTTCTGTTTTTGAATTACTTGTGTTATGTTATTAATTTTCTCTCCAGGAAATTCGATGTTATAACTCCCTAGGCTCATTTAAACAGCATCTCAACTTTTAGTAATCAAATACCCAGGAAGGGTGCATCATTGGGCCTTGATATACCCTCCGTGGATTAATATATGCCAGCTTCTAAATAGTACAGTAATTCCGAGTAGCAGATGGAGTTCGTTATTCAGTGTGAGACCACTGCTACGATGCTTATTAGCGAGCAGAAGTGACCTCAAAGTACCTTTAGCGTCTACAGTAGAGCATCGGATTTTCTAATCCTGATTATATCCAGTGAGTAGATACTCATTGAATATAACCATGCTATCGGCCAAGACATATATATACGTCCAGGTTACCATGGATGCGAAGTGCATATTAAAATTGTAATACCATTGATATTACATCGAAATATATGAGGATGCGCTTAATGCGGTAAGGTGGATAACCACCTTATGGATCAAATACGCATCATCATACGCTTCGTATCCATCATATATTTCAATGTAATATCAATGGTATTACAATTTTAATATGCACTTCGCATCCATGATAACCTGGACGTATATATACGTCTTGACCTGTAGCATCAGATGCCGTATGGTCACTCCTTTCCTGTGATGTTCCACACTAATCCTGGTCAGGTGGTCATGTCGTATGCTTTCCTGGAAGCTTCAACTCTCAAGATCAGTCACTCCAGACACACTATTCATCCATCTCACTGAAGGTCTATGCCTTCTATTACTGTTTTATGACGTCGTCCCTTCCTTTCAATGAGTTCAAAGTATTTCAGCTTACGTCATCCTTCTCTTTTTTGTGGTAAAACCTTTACGACAGTGTTGCTCTCTTGCTCGTTTATCCAATAAACTAAGGAAACAAATGAACGCACCCTGCAATCACAAGAAAAAGTCCCATGATCTAATACTTATCCCATACCTGCTTATAGAGTTTAGCATATTTTATTGCATTCAGTGAGGGGGATAATTTTGTAAATATTCTTTACATGAAAGGAGTGATACCAAAGGTATCAATAACTTTGTTCAGATATTGAAGGATTGTTCGTTACCTTTATGCAACACATCTCCTCTACGTTGAATTTAGGAGGCCCATTTAGCTTTCATTCTTCAAATCCTTATTCTTCCATCACATCATTCATGTCGAGCTATATATAAAGAAAATCTTGCAATTATCGTAAAACATCTACGGTTTCTTTAGCCAGCAATTTTATTCTTCCCTCATGGATCCAAAAATTCTTTGTGAGGAATTGTTTCACTGCAAACTGTATGTTTTGTATATTATTTTATTTTTGTCCAATAAACGATTTCCTCGAAAAACTTTCAAGTTATGCAATTCAAAACACTAGTTCTTTAAGGCGCCTGCTTGCTTCGCGCTAGGTTATGGGAACATCATACTTATTCGTTTTCTTTCCTGTCATCCATTCTGTCAGGTTTACGTTGAAAGTTACGCATACATGCGAGCCCATTTTTTTTACCCCTTCATCATACAGCATTCTTCCTCGCTAATACAACAACCCGAACAAAATACCAGGATCAACTTGCCGGCTTATTATAGATCTTCTTTGTGGGTTTGCTGTCAACTGATAAATACGTAACAAATATTGTGTGGCGAATTCACACAGCCTTCCCCAACACACACAAATCACAGAGAAGCAAATGTAACCAGAAAACAAAAACATACCCACTTTTAACGCACATGTCCTCCCCTATCCCTTCTGTACTGTTATCATGTATTAAGCAATAACTATTTTTATGACATTTTTGAGAAACGATCATTACGGTTTTTTTAAACTGATGACAACTGAATTTTTAGTCCAATGGGCAATAAACATGCCAGGAATGAATATAAAAAATCATATATCCAAATGTTGAACCATATTACCAAAACCTTGTTCACGAGCACTATTGCCGCTCATGAGGGAAACAAAGATACGAAATTGTCACTGAGATGAACTCAATTGCAACTGTTGAGTATATAAGAATATCAGATTGACTGAATAATTATTTAGGCTTTTTATTAGCATACCAATAACGCATGGTAAAGTAAATATACGGATTACTATAATAATTTTATGATTTATTTTATTTAATTAACAAACATTTTAAATAAACGAATTAGATAATGTATACTATTATAATGTATACTATTATAATGTATACTATTATATTTAGTGACAAACCGTTGGTTATATTTACGTATATCAAAAAAGCCTTCTTGGGCACTATATGCTTACCTTTTTTATAGAAAGGAAGTAAAAGAATAAATTATCCTTTCAAAAAATATTCCAGATTTTAGCAGTGAGGTGGTTGCGAGCATTTTGTATAAGAAAAAAGTTGGTTATTTTATAAGGAGGGAGTAAAATTAAATATGATCTAGGTCGAATGCACAAGTGTCCTCTTTCCTGTAAAATAGCCAACTTTCTTATAAAAAATGTATAATATTAACTCGGCTCCAGAACTTTGAACTTCCAATGCGAAAATATATTTACTTTTTATCTAAAATTTAAAACATAGAGTATAGTTGGCTGCTCTGATCTAAACAGCTCCCGCTCTTTGTCTTAAACCACCCTGATTTAGAGCAAATTCCCATTGAATGGGGAATTAAAGTATAATACATTAGTGTAATACCAATATGGTACTTTATTCATAATACATGTAATAATTATTAAATTTATCATAAATAAAATTTTACACCGTATTTTTATGAAACATGAAATCTACAATTCATACTCGTAAGACGATTGCGTGTGACAATTTATGATCGAACCAACCCAGAAGCACAATAGGCTTTTAACTCTACAGACAGAAACAGAATATTTTTTATACAGACAGCTTTCTTTCTCTATTCGCCAGATAATCGAAATTTTCATGATTGAATTCAGTTTGCTTTTAAAGCACATTTAGTTAATATCACACGAATTACACACACACACACACACACACACACACACACACACACACACACACACACACACACACACACACACACACACACACACACACACACACACACACACACACACACACACTTTTATTGAAAATGCCGGAAAACACTGCCAACTCTCCACAAAAAAAATTCTTTTAAAATATATTCTCCGAGTAGAGATGGGAAATTGTGAACCATTAACAGCAGCATTTCCTCTGACTCACTGAGACATTTTAAAGAGCTATTTCAAGTCATTTGTTAAAATAGGATGGTGGTAATCAAAAGAGAACACAGATATGTATTTACAGTATTTGTAATTCCTGTTCTCAAAGCAGATTCTACAAAAAGCAAGGAAGATCTAACTAATCATTTAGAAAGTGAAAAGTCTATTCCGAGAACTAATCTTTCTGTAATCTCCCTACAGCCGACTTTCGCATTTTAACGCTCTAGTCTCAGCAACAGTTTACTGACTTACTTCTGATGAAACTTTGCAGTGACGAATTCGAAAAGACTACCAAAAAGTTGTCGATATTTTGATATTTAGTAACACTGTTCGAATATGTTTCCTGTAGCTTGAAATGCCGTAGAGATACGAGAAGAATTTGAACTCTCAGATTAGTAACAGACACGTGTCAGACGTTTGGGTTGCGTGCGCTAATAAAGTGTTGAGATACGTGAAGCGGATGGATAACTTTCTGTTATGCTACCAAGCATCGTATGTATATCTTTGACGGAGTGCAGGTAAGCTAGCGACAGCACGAAATAGTTAAAACCTTGATGAGAGCCGAAAGCACGTACACCTGCTCATATGTGTGAAATCCACACATCTCATATCCTTGTGTTCCGAAGTAGATTTTGGGTTATTATCTCTCTCTCTCTCTCTTTCTCTCTCTCTCTCTCTCTCTCTCTCTCTCTCTCTCTCTCTCTCTCTCTCTCTCTCTCTGTCTGTGTGTATCAGCAACAACTTGGCAACAGTCGTCATCAGCAGACACGAAGTTATTTTTCTGGAAAGGTTCAACGATCTCCATCTCAATTGCATTACTAAATCTTAATTGAAATGTTTGGATTGAAGGGATATGATATGTAATTCAAAGACTAACCAAAGTTACTTCAGTAGTATTTTATTTAAGCATTAATTTCTACACTACGGTGATTTGTTATCCTCTGTGATGTCATTTGCAAACTAGCAAATAATATTATGAAACAAATTTGAAAGACGAAATATGAGAGTGCTTTCTGTCGTATCTTTTCACTGTTCTGACTGTTCTGTTTCTTTTACGGAACAATATATACGTTGTTAAATCTATTCAGTAATGAACTAATCTAAAAGTGTGAATGGAGCTGCTCAAGAATTAATGTATCATAAATAATTATGCAAAAATTTAGATGAGGTGAAGTGCTTTTTTTATCATTCCATTAATTCTAATGCCAGTTACAAATTATTCTCCGAATCAAATTAATATTAACGTTGACTTAAACCAATCAGTTTAAGTCGGATTTTTGTATGTAAACCTCATCAGTAATTTTCTCATCCTAAACATAAAAAAAAGTCTCAAGTTACAAGTTACGTGTACAGCTGGTTGACTGAACAGATTCAAATTACACCTTTGTTGCTTCAAAAGAAACAAGAAAACGAATCTGATCTACAGGAGTGACTGATTCCCAGGTCCATATATTATGAATTTTCTATCGTTTACCCTCATCTGATCTTCCTTTTACCCTTTTTTACGTTGCGGTGTGAGGGGTTATTAATCATCGGACCTCAAACGGTTACAGGATAAGGTGGCCAGCCCTACGCCTCGGTGTATCCTATATCCGTAGTGTTGGGTTCTCAAGGCCAGTTTGCCTGCTTTGCGGGATGAAAAATCTCAGGATAAGCTATGGAAAATGCCTTCTGTCCACTGCCAAGAATGGCTAACTTGGCTATGGCTGATGAAAATCCTTCAGCTTTTCACATCTCCGACGGGAATCGAACCTAAGACACTCCTTCCCCAAGCATATGGTTGCGAAGCGCACAGCCACTAGGCTAACCGCGCGGACTCTTTCGTTTACATTTTTTTAAAAAACAATAACTAAAGTAGGACCTTTACGATCTCTGCAGTCAACTTCTTATCTCCATTCTGAGTTAATATACCAAAATTCTTCTTCTTGTATTTATCTATCTATATAAAACCAGAATCTCAATCTGCAACATTGCATTGTGTACTAATCTTACTGAACAGATAGTTTGCAATTTGAGGATGATTATTTCTGAGTAGGAAACTTGGATTCCGTTGTCATATTTTGAAATATGTTGATTTTTAATCGTTGTTGTGTGCATTATAAAAAAAATCTGTATATTAATGCTGAAAATATTAAACAAAATTAAGTAAGGTATTATTTCTTGGGAAAATCCCAATCTACGCCTCTAAAATAAACTATTAATGGCTAATGCAGCCTACTTTCGTTTAGGAGTGCCTCTTTGTTTACAATGTTATTGGCTCTTTAGCCAAATTCTAGGTCATTGACTGAAGTGTTATAAAACTATGAATAATGAAATAGGAGGAAATTTGGACACACCTTTTTTGGATGTTGTTTTCTGTCCCCTTATCCCGGCGATGTGCCTTCTTCTGCTGTTAAAGGAAGGGAGGTTTGGGGAAGTGGGGGTAAAGTAATGTGGGGGAATTATTTGAAAAAAAAAAAACTGTATTTGAAATATTTGAAAAAATATTTGAAATATTTCAAGTATTGGAAATATTTGAAAAAATCCATATATTATATTATATATGCATATTATTATTATTATTAAGGGTGGGTAGGTCCGCGCGGTTAGCCTAGTGGCTTTGCGCTTCGCAACCATATGTCTGGGGAAGGAGTGTCCTAGGTTCGATTCCCGTCCACGACGTGAGGAGCTTAAGGATCTTCCTCAGCCATAGCCAAGTTAGCCGGTCTTGGGCGTGGGCAGCAGGGTTTTTTCCGCCAGTTTATCTGGGGTTTTTCATCCCGCAAGCAGGCAAACCGGCCCCGTGAACATACAGGTTACAGTCATAAATACTTACGGCAAGGAAGGCAACGGGAAACCACCTTGCTCATAATCATCTCTCCCTAGAATGGTAGCATATAGCTACCCTCCCGCGGCCGTACGGCAGATGGGAATCAGAAGAAGAAGGGTGGGTAGAGAGAGCTTGGGAGCAGGGCGTGTGAGAGAAGTATCTGAAGATAGAAAGGTTTTTTTTTTTGAGGAAGAGAAGGGATTTAAGGGGAAAAAGTCAGGGGTGTTTCCCTTAAATCCCTCCTCTTCCCCCCCCCCCCCAAAAAATACTTCCTATCTTCAGATCCTTTTCTCACACCCCCACTCCCAAAAAACGCTCTCTACCCACTGTTAATAATAATAATAATAATATACATATATAAAAACTCGGGTTTTTCAAATAATTCCCCCACATTACTTTACCCCCACTTCCCCCCAAAAAAACCCTTCCTTTAACAGCTTAACAGCAGATGAAGGCACATCGCGGGATAAGGAAACAGAAAACAACATCCAAAAAGGTATGTTAAATTTTCTCCTAATTTTATTCTTCACATGCTAGTTTTATAACACTTCAGTAATGCTCTAAGATTTGAGCAAAGAGCCAATGACATTGTAAAAAAGTGGCACTCCTAAATGAAAGTAGGCTATATTAGCTATTAAAATAATACCAAATTAAGTAATATTCAACACCGATTAGCAAGTTGGTGTTTGTATGGAGTCATACATGGTTAATTCTATTTTAAGCGAAAACAAAAAGCTTTGCCTCACTTAGATGTATAAAAATAATTCATTAGTGATTATTGTTATTCATCAAGAAATGGGTACGAGACATTTATAACATGAATGTTCGTCATAATATGCTTGGAACTCTATGAGTCCAGCATGCACGTCATTAAAGAAAAAAAATTGTATTGGCAATGTGATAGTCTAGGAATTGTGTACAGCATGTGTTATTATGTTATGATTATGACTGCTCTCTCTCTTAATGTGTATGTGTTAAAATAAGATATCATTTCCTTAGGTTTTACCACATTTCTTATCACGACCGAGTATGCTCTATGAACAGAATGGCCTGATAAGTTCACGATTGGATCTTCATTTTTTTCTCGAAGTTCAGCATTTCTTGAGTGGAGTAATGAAACTACGCTGCATGTCTTTTGTATCCCGAGCCTATTCTCTAAGTAGGACAGAAATCCTCGCAACGAACAAAGAAAAAGCCATAAGTACGCATTTAGGTGAGGAAACTATTCACAATTGTTGTGTGTGTGTGTGTGTGTGTGTTTCGTTTTATAATTGCATAGAAGGACCAGAGCATATACTCGTATAGAAAAACAAGCATATATGTATATATATAAATTCCATGACAGTTATTTTTCTTTGTGACTGTATTCATGTATTAATATAAATTTCCATTTACATCTAATATAGCATTGGTTACTTTTCTAGCGCTAAGCAAAGATGGCCCCATTATTACTGGACATCGTCCTCGTTACCAGAAAGACAATGTTGTTGATGTGAATTGTACTGCTTCGAAAGCTCATCCTCCGGCTGAACTGAAGTGGTATATCAATGATAAAGAGGTATGCTAATAGTAAATATAATACACCTTGAAATGGTTTAATTGAGTGATCAGATCTGCCATACAATACGTTATTTTTCTTTGCCATTATTTCAATTATGAGAGGGCCCTAGTAACAAAACGATTTGTTTTTTTTTTTGTTTAGTAAATATTCTTTGTTGTTGTGCTCGTTTCTATATGGTTTGAATGCATATTAATGGATAAAAATCCATCATCACAAATATGCGATTAGGGAGCACTCTGGAAATCTTGCAGATAAAAAAAAATTATGATCTTTGTTGGAGTTGATGGGAGTTTACCTAACAAGTCTCTAGCCAAATTCAATCTTACAGATATCAAGACCAACTACTTCAGTTTCTGTGAAATTTTCGATGTCATTTGTAATGCCATAAGCAAGATTCCCTGCTGATCATGGTTCTAGGAAAGTATTGGGGATGTTATTCTAGAAGTTGTCTCCACACAGTGTAAAGTCTAATTGTTAGTGATTATTTTATTATATTAGGAAAGAAGTGAAGTAAAGTGAGAATAACTAAGAGGCAATTTTGTATGGTAAAAACTTGCTGCCCTTCTTAGGAAGAAAATGCATTGGCTCGTTTCTAAGCTTGTGATCTTCGGGGATCAGAATAACAGTCGGAGAAATGCCACCATAACAGACTGAGAGATTTTCTGGTATCCAGATTGGTACATACCCTGATTTCTTTCCGAGAAACATTTAAAAGATGATGTGAATGTTTTGAAGCTGGAATAGTAGGAGCACATTTATGAGTCATTAATGCAAGAACTGGAGTAAAGTAAGTCGTATATACGATCTGATGGAAAAGTAAAGCGCTAGAACTCCGGCTTGGTTTTTTATCTGTACGTAATGATGAAAGCTATGGACAATGGAACCAAAAAGCATGCCTGCATTCGATGTGATGCAAGTTTTCTGCTTTCAAAATCAGTTTGAATGAGTTGCAACTATTTCCAGCTTTAGCAAAATCTGTGAAGATGGAGATTTCGGTGAATGCCAGACGTACTCACCCCCAATAGTTTATCAGACCCCTTGAAGAATGAACACTTCAGTAATTTAAAAGGGAATGAGAAACAAATGTTTTAATATCAATAGCAATTGTGTCAGTAATGCGCTCATTGCAAATGTTCTCTGAATTAATGGAATAGAAGCAATAATCGAACTTCGGAAATTAAGCAAGAAAATCAATTTCACTTGGCATTTTTATAATCTCGGTGTCCGAGATTATAAAATTCAGCAGGAACATGGAATTTGAAGACATCCTAGTATCAAAACAAGGTATGTACAAAAATTTTCCTCCTCTTTTATTCTGCTATAATTGCCTTCAATACTCACCCATAATGCCCTAAAATATTTATAAAAAAATTTTTAAGTAAAAATAGCCAATGTATTTAAAATAATGGACACTCCTAAACAAAAACAGGCTATAATAGTCATAATAATAATAATAGCATATTATATCTGGCCAAACACATGCGTATAGCTTCTTTGTGTGTGTGTGTGTGTGTGTGTGTGTGTGTGTGTGTGTGTGTGTGTGTGTGTGTGTGTGTGTGTGTGTGTGTGTGTGTGTGTGTGGAGAGAAAAGTTGATTTATATCTTTGACCATGTTTCTAGTCGTTCAGTCGCCTTACAACCAGTGGTGGGATCTCGGGGGCTAATTTGTATTAATTAAAAACCGTATTAATTTGTTAAATTTTTCTCAAATTTGCGAGCCCCTTGTTCTTCTTGTTTATTTTTTATTTTTTCAAAAAAAAAATTTTTTTTTGTTAAACATATTAAGCAACAAACTCATACGATAACCTAACAAAAATGAGTCTATTCGGCAGTGTATAGATTATTTGGAATTATTGTTTCAACTCCTCTATTACGAATGAGCCCAAGTTTGAAAATAAAATAATCTTTACCTTTCTTCCTTCTGGTAGCCAATCGTATGGTAAAACCAGTAGCCAATGATTATGTTTTATAAAAGATTTCATTCTTATTATATTTTGATAGTTAAAAAATGTTTTTTTTTACTGTAAGATAAATTAACACAGTTGATTGTGTGCAAATATTTCATGATTAGATCATGAAATATTTGTTTAAATATGATGGCCTTTAGAGGCTGATTGTCCCCTCATACTTTTTGATTGGAATTTGTACACAAGCTGTATTAATAAAAGTTTTTGTGTGAAATACGGCTTTATATATATATATATATATATATGCGTATTAATTTGCAATGGGAAGTCAATACTTTTTTGAACTCCTCGAGAAATAGATTCTTTATTAGATTACATCATGTGAGCAGCTTCAACATTCCGTAGACATCATCCGACGGCCGCCACATGTCACTACAAAACACTATACGGACTCCCTTTCAGCAAACGTTGCAGAATAATGGCATTAAGATCATTCAGTTGTTAGGGTTGAAGATTCATAAAAATGTTTCATTATGTTATTATACGATTTGCTGAATAACCGTTTTAAGATCGTTGAAAAAGAAGAAATTAATCTTTTCATATTGCCCGGTATAACACTAAGACGACACTGTAATATCACATTGAATAAATGGGAAGAATTAAACCTGCACATTGCTCTCGAGTCAAAGTATGGTTTTCAGCCACTTCGAACCCCCATAACAAAGTGAGTTTCATTCGGATCTCTGAGATCGTGCGATTAAATTTTTCGTAGCGTGTAATGGACTGACCAGAACATCATTGTTGCGCTTAGGCGTGGATGCCACAACTAAAAGATTTCTTATCTTGGTTTCTTCCAAGAAATTTCCGATATGATCTAATAGTTATTGGTTGGGAACTTATTTAAGTTTCTTCAGATCTATTGGACTTAAACGAGGTCGGCATGCATATCGACATTGTGATAGCCTAAACACCATCAATTAACATTTAGATTTCTAATGCTTATCCTGGTTATGAGCAGCAAATCGTTAATCTATCTTGGCTATCACGAGAGAAATATGACAGATCCCCCACCCCCTTAGTCTACTTTAATTTCATGCATGCAATTAAAGTAGCAAAAACATTTTTATTTTTTGTTTTTATTATCAATAAAAGCCAGTTCATTTACTGGGGGTAAAAACAACAACAACAACAAAAAAAAACAAACACTGGCTTGGCCAAAATATTCAAATACCTGAAAAACATTTACATCAATCAAAATATTCCCTTTTTAACAAGATGTAGGCTGCCTTTCGCTTGTCTCACACTGTTAGCTAAGTAGTAAATAGAAATTCAATTCTGCCAATAATATTTGGCCTTCATGGCGACAACATGCACACGTCATTCCATATTTTTCAATTGGGTTTTTACACTGGTCTGAGCTTGCCAGTTCTTTTAGAAGCACCTTGTTATTATCAAGCCAAACGATTTTAGACTTTGTTGTTTGATAAAGGGAAACATCTTGCTATCCAAAATGTTGGCACTTTCCGCGGAATTCCATAAGAATAAAATCTCAGTTATGAAAATTCGGCTAATGTAAAGAATTGGCTTTGTGAAATTATTTGGCTTCGAGTGGAATCGCAGATGGAGCAGCACATTTTCCATCTATCGGTAAAGTTTAAATCTTGATCATTTTAATATACCGTCAGAAATCATCATCATCATAATAATAATAATAATAATAATAATAATAATAATAATAATAAAAGTTAGACATGTTTCCAGTCTTGTTTGCCAGTAAAGAGATCTGTTCTCCAAAAATAAGCCATGGGGTCGAATCCCGATGTGGTAAGGATACTTATGAATGTCTAAAAATATTTAGTTAAGTATCGCAAACTATGAAAATTTCGATATATGCCTAAATAGCACTTTTACGAATTCTGCTCTCTTCTAAAAAAAAGATCACGTTATTAATTTATTCCTAAAAATAAAGCGAAACACGATTATGTTATAGTTTTGTATCGTTCTAAATAAATTCATGTAAGCTAATGCAATTATGCTTTTAAAAATAACGATTAATTAGTTAGTTCAACTTTACTAGTGGAAGCTAAGCGGTTTACTAACGGACTGATGAAAAATCATCAGATCAAACATTGAAGTAAAGTTGCAGAATTTTGCATTTTTCATGAACACGAGTTATCATCCTATCTTTATGACTGAATAATTTTTCCCTCACATCTTACTGATCACTGCTGCAGTTTTATTTTTCTGGAACCACAGAATTTTACAATTTCAGAATTTTACAAATCAATCACAGCTTATGTCCAGATTACCCCATTCTGGTTATTTTTACTATCAGAACAGACTACTGTTTGTTACAAGGTGGTGGCCACTTGATTTAGATCTTCTGGGTGCCCTTTTTCCTCATTTCAACTCAACACTGTAAGCTCTAGGTTGGATTCTCAAGTCTGATTTTTGCGTATTTTTGTACTCCTTGTGGGAGATTAATACATTTCCCAAACCACCTTAATATATGCTTTTCTTCTATGAAAAACAATTGCCTCAGTGTATGCAAAATTAAAAACAGCTCTAATGAAGCTAAAACAAACGCGGGCATAACGAAATAATTTATTTTAATTTTTATGACAAATAGTCTTGATACTTTGCTGTAAAGCAAAATTAGTCCAATTTTGTTTATTTTTATCCCTTCAGCGAAGAGATGGCTTTTTTTTGTGGGATTATTTGTTACATAGAGCCTCCGTATTCCAACCAAACAGCTTCGTCTATACCAACTGAGTCGGAAAGACCTGAGTTCGATTTCCGTCCATGACGTGAGGAACCTTTATCTGAACTCTTTCGACTAAAGGTGATTAAGCCGGTCTCATACGGAGGTAGAGGGTTTTTTCACCTGGAAATTGCGGTTTTTCGTCCCTCACAATAGGCAAACTGGCCCATGAACACACATGTATCTACAATTATAGAATACATACTCAATCCCTCATTAGGAGGGCTCAATAAGTCCTAAGGGACGGTGAGGAAAGGGGGGAACTCCACACGAATAAATAAATTTGTCAGATTTTCAGTATAAGACAATTTTTTTAGAATCATGAGCGCATACCATGTGACAGTAAACAGAATAAGTAAAAATATAAATGAATGACTGCTTAAAAATTGAAAAAAAAAAAAAAAAAAGATTAAGTGCAGATACATAAAGTGTCGGATGTCTAATCCATAAATAAATTTTTAAAAATAGTAAATCAGCTGACGGCTTTTATTCCCCAAACGGAATTAGAGAAGTTTTTAAGCCCTAACTAACTTTGAAGAGCGGCGAGAATCACACAACGCCTGGCCCACGATTATCTGTAAATTGGGTGAATGAGGAGAGTACAGCAGATGTGTCGCAATCTCGTAATTCTTAACTCTAACACTATATATTATCGTCTGAGTTAGTGTGAGTTCTACGGTATATTTTCCCAAGTTTGCTGAATGAAAAACTCGAGGGTTGGTGGTATAAAAATCCGGCTTGACCTAGCCAGAGATCGACTAACTCGGGAACAGGTTCCAAAAAAGACTGAGAAAAAGTCTCTAGTCAGCGAGTAGACTCGAATTTAGAACGTTCTTTCTTCAGGCAACTTATCGCTGTGAATGTAATTCGCTATTTCAACAGGACCACATTGCCCAGGATAACATACTGCTAACCTAAAGATTAGACAGAACTTACAGAAATTTTATTTGTATTTTTTCAATCCTTCATTTCATTTTCAAGAAAGAATAGCATTTTTCTAATAAATAAAATGATAAAATAATGTTCTCATTGAAAATTATATGCTTTTTGTCAGGTTTTCAAATTAGAATGGAAGTGACTTAATCAAGAAAAATATGATATAAACGGGTTATATAAAACACTAAAATTCCCACGTCCACATTTGTAAAAATCATGGAAGTTGCAGAACTTGTTGCAATACTGGAGAGCTTAAACATGACTGTATGTGAACCATCAAACATGTTGTTGGCGGATGAGACGAGATTCAACATGCAATTTGCCATCCCAGTTTCTTCGTGTCAGCTGTTTTGGTGTGAAGTTGGATTTGTTAATGAGGTCACCAACAAACGTTAGTGACCTCATTTGGAAAAGTCTAAAAGTACCATTGAAAACCGCATTTGATCACCGAAAACCATGTTCGACTTCTGTTCTAGCAACACTGCTAATATAAAATTCTTTTATTTTATTTATTTATTTTTCATCCAGAAAAGATATTGAACAAAGATTTTGGCAGCAAGCCTCTTAAAGAAAGATTTGAAATTTTAAAAAAATTAAAATTACAACATAAGAATGTATCATATCACTGTTTTGTGCCAGTCAATGAGAAAAATGTTGCTATCCTCCAATATTCGACTTCAGAGAGTTTTGAAGTTGTTGAAATAACCAGTGACTCAAACGTCAAAGGTTATTTCACCACGACTCAATGATTATCTGATGTCTTTAGGATGACAAATATTAAAATTAAAATCGAAGTACCATATAACCAAATTTAAACTACATCTAAGCGGCGGCTACTAGTTATTTTTGTTGCCTAGCTAAGTTAAATTGATTAAAACGGAATATAATTTTGTAAGTACTTTAAAGTGCACTGCACTTTCAAGTGCTTATAAATAAAGTGCTTAATTAATGATCCCTCTCTCACAAATCCCCTTCAATCCCTCTCTCACTGACTTTCAGTTTCTGCCTTCTGCCTCTTCTACAGATACTTTCATGGACAATGATGTATCTGTAGAATTGGCCAATATTATTCCCCAACTCTCATCCAAAATTATAATATAAAATAATAATAATTATACCATCATTATCATTGTTATTTTTGTTCCAGTAGAACTTTCATGAATGCCCATAGCAAAATCTATATAGAAAGATTGAAACGACTTCCAAATAAGTTTGTTGAATGCGAAACTGCTGTTCTTTGAAAGATTTCCTTAAATACTTTACTCTAATCTTAAAACAAAGTGAATATACCCTGCTTAATGCACTTGATACTGGCTAATGTTCCTAAGTGTCAATAAAGATATTGCAGTTCAGTATGGATTAGAATCTGTACTAAAGGCCATGAACACGTTGCACATAAAAGTGCAACTTGTTCATGGTCTTTATTACATATTCTAGATTCTAGATTACAATCAGTGAATCCTCGGTTGTAAAATTTTAACAACAAATAGGTTTTTCGACTTCAGATATAGTTTAAAATAAAGAAAAAGTTATGAACATTTACATTTCTAAGTTAAATTATGTGTACAATAAATAAATGAAGTCAATAATTATTACTAAAGGAAGGCCATAAGTCTTCACTTCGACGATGTAAAATTCTAAGGCAACTCAGGTATAATGAGGGTTGTATTGTCGTAAGCTCTCTGGACAACTTACGAAACTTGCATAGTTTCTACACATATTAAGCTTGAAATAATATTAGATCTGGTATGCACTTTGCTATGTAAAGTCAATAATAATAAAATCTGGCTATTCAAATAATCAAAATATTCAATTATAAGGAAATTACAAATATATTTTAAAATAATTGTATAATTTATGAACTCACACCTATGAAAATATTCATTCAGTCGTACAGTATATTTTACTTCATCTAAAGACATACCTATAAGATACATATGCTCTGTGGATAATAAATATATTACGATATCACGGATGCTCTTCTACAACATCTTTCGTTTACGTATCTGGAAGCATTTACGTTAAGTGGAACCAAGAAACACAAAAGAATTGCAATGCTGTTTTATTTAATTGTGTATCCCAAATCTCCGTCGGTGATGAATAATGAATTGCAAGAAAGATTCTGTTTTGAAATAATAAAAACTTACCCCCTCCCTTCTCTAAGTCATCTGCTCAAAATCTCCAGATGTTCTAGGAAACTTAACCGTATTGGGTTACCTTATTCAATTATATTTAATTTATGAAATATTCCTTCTACCGCTAGGCGTTACTGTTCTTTCTTTATAAGCATAACAAAATCGGGTGGTTTTCTTACCGTTAATAAAACGATCGTGCCTGTCTTGCTAGCAATCATTCACTAAATCCGCAAGCCAGGTGGTTTGTTCTGACAGTTGAGCAGAGTAGTCTGTATTAAAATTTTTCGAACTAATTACTTTTGTTCTGCTCGTTAAACTTTTCCACAATTAATTATTTATATGAAAGTATGAATACTTTATAAGAAGTTCTACATTAAATTAACTGCGGTTCAGTCTACGCCTTATGTGCAGAATTTTGTATAACGAGATTGCATTACGGATACAGGAAAAAATATGAATAGAAATAAAGACTTCTCTGCTCATATTCTCTTTTAAAAGAGGATATGGTAATTAATAGTTTAACAGATTTATATTAGACGCTCGTGTATACACGTGTGTGTGTGTGACATTAATAAACTCTTAAAGAAATTTAACAACCAAAATTACTGTTCATCGTCATGTTATTACAGAAAGTTTTGGATATAAAGATCTTTTCAACTTTTTATATATTAACACATCTTGTGCAAATGTTGGGCATTGGAACCATTTGAGGATTACTATGTTTGCTACATAATTTAAACATAGCAGCATACTTGCTAGTTTTAAGTCAATAAATGAAGGTCGTGTGAAATTCACACTAGTCACATCATATTAAAATGTGCAGACATATCTTTTAAAAATATTATGCTTGTAAAGTTGAATAGATTTCAGTCAAAAATCTATAATTAATTTGTTTATAGTGAGTTTGAATGAAGAGGATCTTTCAATCAAACTCCTTTAATATAAGTGTTAGTTCGAATTTACTCGGAATTTGCAAACTAACATGTTAGACATCCGAAACGTGTTTCACCTAATATCCATACTTAATTTAATTTGATATCAGTTTAGTTCAATAAGTGCACCCAGTTGAAATGAAATGATCCTGTTTTGTACGAGTCATTCTCTTCATAATGAAAAACAAAAACAATATATATATATATTTTTTTTCACTATATTTTTCATATTTATTTATCATATTTATCATATATCTATATATATACACAGTAAACCCTCGATTTTACAGACAAAATTTCAGGTCTGTATGTCACATGTGAAAATTAACACCTTGTTAATTTTAAAATGCTTTCAACTAATATTTGATTATAATTAAATTAACAGGTATTTTTTGTTATTAATTTCCTGTTATGTTTAACAAATTTTGGCGAATAGGCCATCATATGTTGGAAAAACACTATAGAAATTTAGCCGATATAAATGAGTCACCGCTTATAAAACGTTCGGCGAATGATTAGCACGTGATCACACAAATCGCTCTGTAATTGATTCTTTTCTCGCGTGGCGTGGCTTCCTGCGGCAGTTTAGTCCGTTATATCGAGATCTTATATATATAAGCTGCACAATAGACACAATGTTTGCGTGTGTCCAAATAAATTGCCAATTTATTTGGACGAAAGCAATCACCTCAAGAAATTAAACTAGAATAAAAGTGCTTGCAAATCACTGTAATGAGATCTTTTAACTTGTCTTCAGGAAAAAGCCTTATAGATGTTCATATGATCCTAGATGGAATTACATCTCAAGATTTTCATTCAAAGTGCGCGTGTTCAGACGACAATTTTAATAGGAAGCGGCACTTCAGAAATGCTAATCAAAAATTCCATAAATGCAAGTGAAATCTAAAACATTTTTCGCTTCATATTGAGAACATTGGAACCACTAACTCTAAGATCTAGGGATTGTGATTAATAGTTAATGTTTTTAAATAGAGATCTGGTGAAATAGTGATCTATGGATTGTGATTAATATTTAATTGTTTTAAATAGTGATTAATGGTGAATTCAGTATTCAATAACCGACTACCCTTAGCGATCCCTTTAGATTAGAGATATCCATGGGACTCAAGTAGTAGTCTACTTTTAGCGACATGGTAGTTTCAAAATAGTGAATATGAATAAATATAGCAATTCGCTTCAACATTTCATCAGTTGAGAAATGTTTATCCATGTTCATTTCAGACCGGCACTGCCCTAAAAACGAACTTAATTCATAGTGAGAGGAAGATGGAAGACCGTAAACTCTCTACGGATATTTTCAAACATTTTGTCCTGCAACAATGACATGTTATTCTGTTTCAGTAACGATTGCACACACACACACACGCGCGCGCGCGCACAATATATATATATATATATATATATATATATATATATATATATATATATATATATATATATATATATATATATATATATATATCAATCGCATCTCAGGAATTTTTTCACCGTTATTTTTCCATTTTCTTTGTTTGGTTCTGGCTATTTTAATTCGAACTTAAAGGGAATTAAACGGATTGTCATTTTTAATAAAATGTCATTAGGAAAACCGCCATACCTCTAGTGCACTCTTCTGACTGCTGCGTATATCCATTTTAATTTAAGTCAAATCTCTTGTATAAAACTTGTTCAGTAAGAATTGTTGTGATGAATGCTTTTTTAAAATGTTTTTCTTCCTGTCCGTTTACTTAATGCATTTCACAAGATGTAAACTCTGATAGTAATCGATCGTTTGAATAATCGCAGCCTTTCTGAAACCATCTGCGAGTGTATGCGACTGGTTGAAGAATTCAGCGACACCCTAAGGAAAATTTATTGTATTATTTTGTTGACGTGTATTCTCTCAGCCGACTTGCATGTTTTACCTGAGAAATAATTCATTTTTCTGTAAGGTGTTTTAATTCCGAACGATTAAGGCTTTGAGATGAGTATATTATTTAGATGCGTGTGTTCCCTAGCCGACTTTTACGCAAAACTAAAAATTCCAGTTTCCGGAGGATAAATCCAGTTATCTCCATATGACACTCTCCCGCTAACTTATCAACTGAAAAATCGCTATTGCGAGTTAGATTCGAAACCAAAATGCACCTGTCGCATCTCCCTGGAAGCAGCTATACAACTTTTATTCTCCAGGCCCCTCAGAAAAATAAACTCCGCTAAAACTTATAAGACCTTCTCCTCGTTCAACGCAAGTGTTTTCCTTACGCATTAGTTAATACTCAAGTCTGTGATTATTTGCATAGCTAATAATATTAAAAAGATATTCAGATTACTTCTAATGAAATCTACTAATACTAGATATGAAACATCCGAGACGATTAACTAAAAGAGGAAATTAGCTACTTCAGAGTTCCGGTGATTTGGCCAAGTCGTTACATAATTACAAAAATACTATTAATAATGTGTTATTAAGTAACAGAAATGTTGGAATTAAGAGGCCCAATTTCTTTTCATGCTATTAATAATATACAGGGTGTTCGGGATAAATTTGACATATTTATAATTAATTATATTTTTCTGTAAGTTACATGTATTAACACACACTTCTCTTCATTTAAAAGTTTGGACCCTTCTTCATTCATATACAAGATGTCAGAAAGGATGGATAGCTGGAACCCACCTGAATCATGGAAGAGAATAACTTGTATCATGATGATTCGTGCCCGCCATCAAAATAAGGATATTACGACTGCTGCCCAATGCTCCCTGAATACAGTAAAAACAATCAGGCATGAACTAGAGACTTGCAATGGTGACTACGAGGATGTAGCAAGAAGAAAGATCCCTAGCAGACGATCTGATTGCGTTCGTACAGCAGAATTCCTCGCAAATCTGCAGGAACAGGTGTTGAAGAACCCTGGCATTGGAATTCGGGCTTTGTTCGTGGAGTTGCTAACTGTAGTCAAGCCCTGGATAACAAGGGTAGCCAATGGTAGGCCGTATGTATGGCAGCAGGATTCGGCCCCTTGCCACACCTCTGGGAAAAGTCAAAAATGGTTGTCTGAAAATTTCTACGACTTCACCAGTCCAAATGTTTGGCCTCCAAACTCCCCAGACCTTAACCCCATGGTTTATTTTGTATGGGGCGCAGTTGAAAAAGACACCAATCGCACTTCCAGTAATACAAAAGCCCAGTTAATGGATAAAATTAAAACAGTTTTTGCGGCCCTTCCCAGGGAGACTGTAGCATCAGCTTGTTCGAGGTTCCGAAGCAGAATTGAAGCTGTGATCGATGCTAATGGTGGTTATTTTGAGTAAATCTTGTTGATAGTATTGTAATTAACTCTGCCTGTAATTTTTTTTGTCAATTCATTAAATTTAATAGATACAAAGAAGATTTTCTTTTTCCTTACGAAACTGTCAAATTTATCCCGAACACCCTGTATATATGAAAAGATAAGCCGAAATTTGAAACGTTTTTATGTCACGCTTTTTGTCTCCGGCTTACCGGCTTACCATTCCGGAACTCAGGGGGTTGGGCGCCAGAGGTGGCAAGCCCCCCCCCCCACAATATATATATATATATATATATATATACACTGTATATCATTATTAGAATATTGGTTTACTCGATTTGTTATCATATTTGTTAAATTTCAATGACTAACGCGAGGATTTAAAATCAGAACTTTAATGGAACACGACTAGTTTCGTCGGAAATCCGACTTCGTCAGGCGTCAAAACATAAAATAAAGTACATTTTATGTTGGCCTTGTGAGTTGGCTTTCCGACGAAACTAGTCGTGTTCCATTAAAGTTCTGATTTTAAATCCTCGGTGTTTAGTCATTCAAATTTAACAAATATATAAATATATATGATTTTCAGTTATTTTTATTGCTGTATTTGCTAATATAATTTGGAATACATTTCCATGATTTATAGCCAGATCGTTTGAAAAAATGAACTATGAACTAAAGGTTTTATATTTAATTGCGTTAAAATACCTTTTTCATGCGAACAAAAGGATATTCATATATCTAAAATACCTATAGGTATTTTAGACACATGCCCAACAAAAGCTAAACACAACGCACGAGGAAGATTCCAAACAAAACCTTCTGAGGATCATAAAACTGTAAGGGCTCTTACAGTTTTATATATATATATATATATATATATATATATATATATATATATATATATCACACTGACATACAAAAGCGATGTATTCAAAATGCATAATCAATGTTTTGTTATTTTTTGGCCAGTTACTACAATACATAACTTCAGCTTTATACTGTAATCACTCGCGTGAATGAAGCAGTGCAAAATATATTCAGTTTTTTTTTTAAAATCATGTAGTTACTATTACATGATTTTAAAAAAAATGCTAAATTTTCTGTACAGTAAATATTAAAATTCATTCTTAACTGGTTCACCCATTCCCAACTTCTTTTAGAGGCTTAATAAAGCTTACAAGCCAGTTTTAGTCAATTTTATTATATCGAAAAACGAGTACTGTGTATATATATATATATATATATATATATATATATCGTTAATCATATCGTAAATATTTAGCATAACGTAAATTAACACATTACGTTGCAAAAAAAAAAAAAAAGAAAGAAAAAAGAAAAGAAAATTTAACAAAGTTTTCCGGTTTAAGCAAGTAGAAATGTTGCACGTTACGATCTTTTAACATAAAGTAATATAAGATTAAGATTTTATTTATGCGTTAGTAAACATACATGTATCATTCTTTTTGTAAATTAAGCACATGCTTGTGTTTCTCCTCACTTATTTCCTGACTAATTTCCTTAAATGGGAGTCGTCCTAACATCTAAAAATTTAAATATTTTTACATTTTAAATGTTTATTATACGTCGAAATTGGAGTCAATGTTTTACATCTGTGGAATAATAATACTTATGAATTGTATTTAATTAGTTGCAAATGCTGTTTTCAATGAGCCTCATTAACGTATAATTTGCTAAGCAGCATATAAGTTGCTGCTAAACTATCGTTTTATATGCTGCTAAACTACCGTTAAGTAGAATATAATTTGCTGATTAACGGTAGTTTCCCGTTAAGCAGCAAATTATATTGCGATATAAAGTATTGCGTGCTTTAAAATATGGTATTTAATGACTTTGTACATTCAACAACAACAACTAATTTGCTGAAAGTATTTCTTCCAGTAAAAATTCGTGTTATTCCAGAAATTTTATTTACAAGAGAGTTGGAAACGAATTACCTACTCACTACTGTTTTCGTTCAAACATTCTGCTTTATGATGCCAAGACTTTACAAAATATGACTCGCAGATTTAATGTCAACAATACTATTTGAATAAAATTTGCCAGCACACGTTTTATTCAAAATGGACCTCTTTATTACCTTTCTTGCTTTATTCGCCGCAAATGCATGTTTTACGCGTATGTATGAAAAACTGTTCCCGTCGCACGGATGAAGCAGTTCATCCGCTAGATAACTCAAGTATCATCGTATGGAGGAAAAACGCAAGGCCTTCATTGAACACCCATTCAACAGAAAGATTTTTTTTTTCCATAAGACTGATCGTATTAAGGCTAAGTCGAATGTAACTAACCTCTTCCGTAAATAAATAGGTATTAGAATGACTTGGGCAATATGATGATGATGTGTATAAGCGATGTTAATTTGGCTAACAGTTTTTATTTTATATATTCGTATTGATTTTGGTGACTTATTGCAAAGATAAAGATTAATCATTGCATACGAATCGAATTTTGATTAGTATTTAATCAATTATCGAATGATCCGGATAGAAATCATTCGGTAATTAAAATTTGATTAGCAGTGAAAGCAAAAAATTCAGACAAAAACAAATAATTATATGAGAGAGAACAGACATAACACTTAATGACTTGAAGATTTCATATAAACAGTCAAGTAGAAAAATTTGACTTCCAAGTTTCAATTTTTTTCATTAAAAAATCCCCCTCATCCCAAGCTCGAAAACGATTACTTTACAACGAACTCTTTTTTGTTCCTTAATTTTGTTGATTTATTTGAAACTATTTCCAGTCTTCACAAATGTTTTCTCAACGGCACTCAAATAATCTGAACAGAATGCATTGAAGAGATTATTATCAATCAGTGAAACTGTTAATTCAATTAGCTATTAGGTACTCTACGTACTCAATTATTATGTACTCTAAGATTTATCCAATTATCCCAAGTTAATGGTGGCTCTCAATACCAGCGCTGCTTAAGAACACCTAAATCACATATGAATGAGTATCCCATTAAAGGAGTGAAATCTCCCAATCTCCAGCTCCTTAAAGCTAACGAATTTAATATTTTACTGGTCCTCTTTAATGTTCAAATCCTTAATGAAACAAAGAATTTTCCTGATACTCGCATTACAAGTCCAGTAAGATTTGAATGTAAGCAGTTAGGATAAATGTGTTTGGAATTCAGGCGATATTAATGTGTTGGGGAGAACATCGTTGCAACTGGGTTGCAAATTTCGATGCACCATATTTGCACATGCATACACGCACACGCACACACGCGCGCATAGGACAGAGAGAGCGATGCAAGTAGACATTAAGTATTCCATTTGCCAAGACCAAATCTGTGACTGCCATCAAGTTTACCTACGTCAGCTGTCAATTTTAATTTGGCTAAGCAATTGGGTTAATTAGGAAGAAATGCAGCATGACGAAATACGTGTTCAGTAAAGTAGTTGAAATTGAAAGTCAGCAGTAAATGACATCCAGAGCTATTCAATATACTGGAATGACAGGCGTTTACACAGTTGTAACTGCCAAGAAAATATAAGAGAAAGAAATAAGACGATGTACTAGTATGAAATCCACCACAAGATAAGATATTAAAGAATTCTTGTGGTGACAGCAGTTTCCGTCTACATCCAAATATCAGAATTTCTACAGGAGCTAAAATAAGTAGTGATGAATGTTAAATCAAGTTTTAAACGAAATTCAAGCGAATATTGCATTTAAGTTAATATTAAATATAATATAATTTAATTTAATGAAAATTAAGTTTTAAATGAAATGGCAGACAGGAAGCAACAATATCAACAATATAAGACCGTCGGTAAATAATGAGAAATTTGAGTGAACTGAATATCTCGTATGACCAGTTCCATGTTAAATCAGAGTCAAACTTTGTTTCCCGTCTTTCTTCATTGCAAACGTAAAAGTGCTTATTACAGGAAATCAAATGCAATATTTTGCGATATTTAAAAAAAAAAACCTCTAACCACTGATGAGACCTCAAAAAGGGTTGAAACCGGTCTGGGTAGTGACCTCTTCTCATAATGTAAAACAGTAATACATCTCCTAGGAGCTGCGTTTTACATTATGAGAGAGTATTAAGGACAGTGACGGATCTTGCTCCACCTTTGCTGCGAGTTGCCCTGGTGTTGTACTTCCCAAGTGATTACTTACACTTGGGCTCGCCGATAGTTTTTTCGGCATGAAACTCTGGGATTCGATGGATTTCGATCCGAGTTTCCTACCTGGCTGTACAATAATATGGGATTTACCATCTCCCTTAAACTTAATAAGATATTAAATTTAAATTTATGTTTGTTGACTGGAACTTGCGGGTGTGAATTTCATCAATGCAACTATAACTATTCGGTTTGGGTATCGCGTCTTCGGTTTCCGCCACCCTCCGCATTCTCTTCTGAATCTACGTAAGTAAAAAAAAATAAGAAGATATTATTAATACGGATATTTTCTGAATGTTTCGTGTCGATTCTAATTTAAACAATATTCAGAAATAGTAAACAGCTTATTGGGTGATGGAGCTACCTTCTCACAAACCGAAGGCTACATTAAATCTAATATAAAAATTGAATTTATATTTTAAAAAAAGTGATTAAAAAGCGATACCTGGTGATATATTTTTGTAAGGTAGGGATGACAGATATTTGGATCCAAACTTGATTGAGCCGAAACATACGATAATAAGAGAAACACGTTGAGGATGAGTTTCGGTTACGTGAACTTAAGTATATTCAATAGCCGAAAATGAAAATGAATAAAACTGGCAAACAAAGGAGACGATTAACCAAATTAACTATTGATTTTGAAGGATTAAAAATTAGAATTTTGAAAACTAAAATTAAAGAACAAAAATTGGGGTAACTAGTAAAGTATATTCAAGACCAGCGACCGTTTCGTGAGAATCGTCATCGGATGACAAACAATCGGATGGCAAAACTATGAGCTTTCTTTCATTTACTGATTTATTATTATATTTAGCTTTTAACGTGGTTAAGATTACATATTAAGAGGTTAAATTACTTCATATTCTAGAGTAACGGAGTTTCTCTAGAATATGGAGTAATTTATTTCGTTTAAATGCCAAGAGAGCGAGATAAGATAAGATAAGGTGTGTTTGCATTTATATCTTCCTGATTGGTTTTATCACTAGCGATACAGAGTAGCGTAAATTGGTTTCGTTTTTTTGATACCCTTCCTTCCACAGGACTTCGTTTTTCCCCCATCCCGATGGCTTTAACGGGCTTTTAAGGCCCACAACCTTTCAAGCATGCTTGGATTTCGTAACCGAAATACGAGGATAGAATGGTCACTCCTATGCCTCAAGGTATTCTTGGCTGTATCCCTGTGTGTTCACGGGGCCGGTTTGCCTGCTTGCGGGATGAAAAACACCAGATAAACTGGCGGAAAAAACCCTACTGCCCGCGCCCAAAACCGGCTAACTTGGCTATGGCTGAGGAAGATCCTAAGCTCCTCACGTCTCCGACGGGAATCGAACCTAGGACACTCCTTCCCCAGGCATATGGTTGCGAAGCGCAAAGCCACTAGGCTAACCGCGCGGACGGACTTCGTTTTTAGCTAACTAATATGCGTCATAATTGTTCCTAGTATCTCAGCTTGAATTCAAATCTAGCTTCTATTTTATGATATTTAGAGAGTTTTAATCTCAAGTTTTACTGAACTTGCAACGGATTCCTATATCGTAAGGCTAGTATTGTTAAATTGTGTCAAGTGGTAGCCAGATGATTTGTTTGGATTATCTGAACTGTGTCCGCACGGTTAGCCTAGTGGCTGTGCGCTTAGCAACCATATGCCTGGGGAAGGAGTGTCCCAGGTTCGATTCTCGTCGACGACGTGAGGAGCTTAAGGATCTGCCACAGCCAAGTTAGCCGGTCTTGGGCGTGGACAGTAGGGTTTTTTTTTCAGTTTATTTGAGGTTTTTCCTCCCGCAAAGCAGGCAAACCAGCCCCGTGAATAAACTCTTCGACAGACATGGGATACCACCGGGAATAAAGAGAAACAACCTATTCCGCGGGATTATTGGTTACGGAAGCTTACACGGTAAAATGTGTAAGCCTGCGCGAAAGCGTAACATACGATGACGATGATCTGAACTGCGAAATAAATAACCGTTGTCTTAAATATCTGTCCTCAGTTAGTCCACAAGGAAATCAGATTGTCGAAATTATGGATTTAGTTTCTCCTGTTTTAGTTTCAATCTTACTTCATCGACTATGTGACTTCAAACTTAAAATCCTTACTAAAATAACTAGTAAGGGAATACTGACTTAGTGCAAAATATTATGGCACTTAAAACTGAAATGGACTTTATTAAAGCTTTCTCGAAGACTGCCAGCTAATAATTCTCTGCTTTATGTGCGAGCTTTATTTACTTTGTCAGATAAAATATAAATTATCTAGTAGACAAATCATTTTACTTTTCTGAACACTGCATAAAAATCTATGTAAATACTAACTATTTGAACCATTTACTAACTGTGAGCTAAACATCACATTTTAATTCCCCTCATTTTGCTATGAAGTTTTCAATCTTACGCAAGCGTGATATTTCCTGTAGAGTGCGGTACCTGCTGTGCGTGAGACAATGATGCAAGTTAATAAAGCCGTGTCGGATAAGATTAACTTCTCACTTCCTTTATAATTTAACCGCTTTCTGGACATAAATATTTCAAGTGACCGAAGTGTACCAGAATTATACATATTAAAATCTCGTTAGTCCACTACTCATTAGGACCATAGAGTTCAACATCCGCCACGCAGTTTCACTTCGCCATCTTCTCTCTGAAGTTTTGTAATTGCTCATTAATTTGCCACCCGCTATTTCTCATCTGCCATTAATTTTTGGTAAACAAATGCAAAATTGCACATAATTAACATTCGTCATAACACAAAGTGTTCAACAGTTCATGCAATGCAGAACTGCATACGTATACTGAAGACAAGGACTATTTAGTCAGTTCAAAAATACGTACAGTATATTACCGAATTCAAATAGGCAGCAGAGCACTATATTTTTTTCTTTATGGTGTCCATAACGTTAAAGATTAATTCTATCTAAAGTGATTATGGCTGCTAAAAGGCAGTCATAATCACTTTAGATACAGTTCACAAGGACAAAAGAAATATCCATTTCCGTTTATTTGGTTTATTTCTTACCTTCTTTCGTATGAATATCTTTGCCACTTACCTGGAAAAGAGACTTGAATTCAAATCGCTTTTAGCTAAGCCTACATAACCTGTCTGTTTGTTTTGTGGGTTTGCTTCCCATTAAAAAACAAACTAGTTTGAACATATGCCTATATCACAAGAAAAAAAAAATATCTATTTTTTTCTGTTATCACAAGGAGGAAAATGTTAATCAGAGAACTAGTTGGTTCCACTTTTGTGGATGATGAAGGATATTTTGCGGACTTTTCAAAAAAAGTTGTGTTTTCCGGTGTCATAGGGAGGTTACTAAAATATCTGCTTAGTGGCAAAGGTTGCAATTATTGATTATCTCTGTTAATTATGTATAATCTTTTTTTTTTTTTTTTTGAAGAATGTGATGAAATCATTTCGTTTATTTTTAAAGCAAATGTTGCATTGATAGCACCGATTAGGTTTTCATTTTTATTACTAAAATATTAATAACGGATATTATTTCAAGAGACAATGAGCTAAGAAAAATTTAAATGCAATTAATAAAAGGCGACAAACAACGGCTTGGGTAGCCGACTGAATAGCACTAATTGGCTGCTAATGCTTAGAGTTCGAGTTCCATTGTAAAAGTTTAAGTGATAGATGGATTTCATCTCCGCATGAGACCACCAAAGTTGCTTAAAAGTGATTCGGAAATTCTATATTTGATCATTAAAGAGGGCTTTCGACTTATCTAAGCCATCTAAAACATACGAAAGTTTTCAATGAGTTGTAAGTGAGATTCCCATTAAAATAATACTAAAGAAAGAAATGAAAGTTTCATTGGAACAAAAATAAGATTTTACAGGAACGAATGAGAAATACAGTGAAAAATATTTTTTTGTTAAATCTTCACAGATGTTCCTCGATTTAGAGAAATATCTGTGAAGATGCTGTTTTTTAAATGCAGAGTAACTGTCAAAATGAAAGGACTTAAACTGGTCATACCATGCAGATGAAGCACACACACACTAAACTTTTATGTTTCTCATCCATGTTATTTCAATTTCAATGGACATTTCATCCATGTTTTAATTGTGTAAGCACATTATAACTGGTATGGTGGATAAAACTTCTTTTATCCACATACCAGCAATCCCGAAGGAAATTCAGGATTAGAGAATCAGCAATTACTAATTAGAATCACTACAACACATTACGTCTACTTATTTTTCGATTCCAAATGACAACCAATTATTTCGTTTATATTTATATTAAAATTAGATTTTTATATGAACAGGAATATGTGATTCTTCCATACCTTGATAGGCGAATCAAAATTACCTCAAGATCTACGACCCAAATCGATATCCAGATGGAAAGGAAGAAACTGTATTAGGGTTAAGGTTCACCGTCGGAGCACGTCATTTTCAGAAAGGAGAAATGAGGCTAAAGTGTACTTCAACTTTCTCCAAAGTGATCAAAATGAACAGTGCAGAGAAGTTGATAAACGAAAAAGGCCAAAGCTCGGGATTCCAAATATCCGAAAACAGGGCAGCAGGTATGTATAAATTAGTTTTATACTAACTCATATTAACAGAAGGTATAAAGAAATTCTCTGTCTGACCTTCTTCGTACATGATGTCACTTTTATTATTATGATAGAGACAGTTTGTGTAGTTTCCGATTGCATCCTGATATAGGGAGCTTTAAAACAAATAAACTATAAAATAGGTCTGTTGAATAAATAATATATAAAAAAATTAAGCAAAATGTTCGTAAAAAATTATGACAATGTTTTGCAAATATGACATTTTGTAGCAATTCTCTTTTCCATTTCGACGTATTCTAATATCTACTTGCTCATATAATTGCGATGGTTCACTTGCAAAACATGAAATCGTATTATAATTAATTTTGAATTCAGTTTGCAAAATAAATCACGAAAGTTTATTATTCAAGTTAACCACTTTAAAAACTCACACGTAATATTTATTTAAAACATGAAGGAAAAGAAAACAAAAAAGGAAATGAAAACTTGGTAAAGTAGTTGACGATATATTATCAAGTAAGATATTGTTTAGTCAAATAAAATATGGCTACATCTATATTGCACATTCTATTTGTGTCAGATCATGAGTAAATTTATATGGTTTGTTAGAACATACAGTACGTACCTATCCTTGCAATATTATCTCTGAAGCTTTAGTTAGAATTTATGTATCGTACCATATGAAATTAGATGTATAATAAAATTAAAAGTTTTCTGTGATATCTAGATGTCACATTGAGCCAGTGTTTACATCAGATTTCATTGTCTGCGCCAATGTATAGCGCAACATATAATGCGGAGTTTTGATGATACAAAGCACACCTCTTTCTCTCTAGGCAGATCTTATACTAACAGTCACATTTTCAGGTTATCGATCACGTCAATTATAAATCCTGATATAAAAACCACTCTTCAAAGGGATTTGGATGAATATGGTAATTTTAATGCTAGAAAAATTCAATCTTGTCTTGTTGTCATGAAAAAAAAGATCGCGAATCTCACTTTTGATAAACCTAAACAAGATAAGATTTTTCTCAGAATAATTCTAACTTCCATTCGTAGCATAAACACGTTGCAAATATCGCCTCCTCAGCATCTAAGAAATTAGGTTTTCTCTTCGCTTAACGCGTTACGCGTATACAACTCGAAAATCTATCCAAGCATTTTCACATCTGAGATGGTACTTATAAGATCGCTATAAAAATAATTTATTCTGCACCGAAGATTGCGATTAGGTTGATTAACGCAAGCATCTTGCACGAATTTATTCCATTCTCTTTCTTCAAAAAGATGATCAGTTTCTGCTGTTTGCTTTCTTTGCATTTTCTGCAAATGTTACTGGCCTGGTTGGCCGGTAAAGAAATACTTAACGTACTCTGTCTCCCACCAATCTGCTGCAGTTTCGAATCTTGCCTTGGGAATGGATGTTTGTCATTGTGTTTAGGTGGGAGATGAATTTCATCGTCCAGTGTGAGACTACTCCCAGCTTATTAGAGACCAGAAGAGACATTATATATATATATATATGATGACTACTAATATTAACTCGGAGTTTGGATATGTTCATTTTTTATATAAACTGACTAAAAATCCGAGAATTATAACAAATTGAGATTTATTTGATACTCAACATGTTTCGTCGGGATCGACTTCATCAGGCGTTAAGAACATAGAAAGCTATTAAAGACACTGAAAAAGACATTGAGACACTCTAAAGCTATACAATTATAAAGCTATAATATTCGACTGTAAATTACAGTTATTATGAACCTGAGCTATAGTCCGTGTTAAAATTCTATTGTTGTACACTTGTGCGTGTGTGGAACCACGCGATCTCCAGTATCTGATAGTAGAGCTGAAAGAGTCAGGCAAATTATAGCTGAGATTATTGTTCATATGAAGAGGGTCCAAGGTAATTTCTTTTGACTCGACAATACGGCGTTCTACCTCATCGTGGCAAATGTGCAGGTTTGAAGTTGTTGTCCAATTTATTTCATGTTGGCGGCTTTCGTTATTTGTGTTCATTGAAAACAGGACATGGCCTGATAGGGCAGTTGCTCTGGTTCTCTTATAAGCAATGTCTCTCTGGTGCTCCTAGAGACGTAAGAGGATAGATTTCTCCGTTTGGCCATAGTAAGGTTTTCCGCACTGACATGTGATTTTGTATACACGTGGGAATTGTAGAAGGTTGCGAGTTTGTTTGTAATTGCTGAAACTTGATCTTATTTTTGGAAGAGTCGAGAAATAAATGAGATGCTACTGAGAATGGAGCACATCACATTACCTGCGATTATGTACTATCCTAAGGATCTTTTTACCAAACAGAAGACTAAAAAGCCTCATATTTTAACAGGAATGACTATGAAAGGCGGTAATGCTTCCTGTTTCAAATCGCGATATGTGAGGACTTGGCTTGAATATAATATCGTTTCAGTGATAGCTTACTGAGGATTCTCTTTTTATTCAATGAATTAATGTCGCAATTCTTCATTAAAACGCGTTTTTCATTACGAATGGAGATATAATTCCTTCTGAATCATGTCACTGTTCAGTAGCAGTATGCAGTTCTAGCCCAAGAACGCAAAGAATCTAGAAATAACTTTGGAAATTGCTTCTTTTAACCTTTAACGATGTCTGCTGAAGCTGCTTTAGCATATTCAGTTAAAGAAAATTCACTCTCCTCACGAATTTCATTTGCAAAAAGAACTGAAAGGGGGTAGGTTTTCATTCGTAAATGAGTTATGAAGTTGGGCCTAATCAACGATGACGATGCTGATCAAGATTCACATGCACTTATGAAACGTAGACAGTAAATCACAGATTCCCTGTCTATTCTGTCGATGCGCGCCAACTTCTAGATTTGTTACATTTAGAAATCAACATGGTTTCAAAATAGTAAATCAAACAGGTTTTCGAAATAGTTCCAAGAGCTGGAATGGCATCACTTCAGGTACTTTCATTCTTTTTTAACGTTCGTTAATGATAGACAAAGTTTGACAGTAAAACCTGGCTTTGCAAATTTTTATATGAATTCTACCTACCGAAGTACATTAGTGATAGTACTGTGACTGGTCCAAAAATTACATAATTTGAAGAAAAACATCTACTTTAGTTACTAACATACGTTTTGTGCTCCTTCAATCCCCTAATAATCAGGGGGTGTTCTTATACGTACTGTGAAATCATTCACCCAAGAGACATTCACAAACATTTATATCTACCGTGGGATTCCAACCCGCAGTTTCCGACTAGCACAATCAGATATGAAGGTCCTTCGCTAACAAGAAATTAAAGAAGGCTACTAAAATATCAACTGGCGTTTGTAATCATATATTAATTTTATAAAGTTTTCAAAAAAAAATAAATAAATAAATAAAAAATAAAATAAAATAAAATAAATTCCATAACACGATTTCTTCTTATGAAAGAAATCATGTTATGGATTTCTTTTTGACAAGACTGCTAACATTTATCTGTTTTTTTTTTTCTCCCAAAATCTTCCTTATTTTTTTTTAATTTATTTTTTTTCAAAATAAAAAAAACTGCGCCTAGCACCCTCCTTACTTTCTCATACAGTGTAATCTACAGTTAACTGCTTAAAATTTTATACAAGAATTCGTGTGGATTTAAATAAGTTCATTTAGTGATTTTTCGCACTAATACAAATGAAAAATTAGGTAACACTTTCGCCATCAAGATAAGTCAAGAAAACTGAAATGCTTGCTTAGTTAGAAATACACAGTCAGATGCTGCTGATCTCTAGTATAAAGCAAAGATGAGATGTTAATCTCATCTTTGCAAATGAAATGTTATTTAGTGTTTTTTTTTTAAGACAATGAGCTTTCCCAGAACCTCTTCAAGAAGAAAGGCGCCCAGACTAGGGTTTATTTCCGCTCAGAATATCTTCTCTCATGAGGAATATAAATTTGTCCAGGTATCGTATGTCATATTTTAGAGGAAATTTATTACCTCTTAAAAAGGTGATGGTTCTGAAGATATATGACGATACCTCATTTAAATATTCACCGGAGACAAATATTTCAACTGATATATTTTTCAATTATTAATTATAATAATGAATCACTTTAGGAATAATACTATAATTCTCTTCAGTAAAAGAAAAATATATTAGCAATGGAAGCTTGCTCTTTGACAGCTGCTCTCTCTCTCTCTCTCTCTCTCTCTCTCTCTCTATTCTCAGATCAGAAATTTCACCATTAATCACAACATATGAACAAATTCCCAAAAAATATATAATGAAAATAATAAACTCAACAGAGCCGTTATCTTGACATTTGACGAATTACTTAATTCTCTCACATATAACTATTGCAAGAAAGAATGTCAGTCATTGTGTGTTTAAACTAATACTCACTAAACCAATAATGTGTGTATTATGTGTGTTATGTTTTGCTTTGGAGTTTCCATTAATTGTTATAGCCACGCAAATATTGCCAGTTAAAGAAATGCAGTGTAATGCCAGATAAATGCCAATGGAGGGGGAGGGGGGGGGGCATTAAAAGAGTTCTACGACTCAAACCTTAGATGGCTCATTTCGGTAAATGTACACATACACATATCCTTTATGATATAGTAAGTCAGTTTACAGAGAAGACAAACTTTATTAGTTTCTAGAAAGTTAAAAGCTGCTGCATCTGAAATGAAAGCTATAAGCTCAGAAAGTTTCAAAGAAAGTTCTTTAAAAAAAATACAATAAATCAAAATAGACGTAAGTAATAAATTTTAACTTAAATTTAGTGCTCACTTTGGCTGGCATTGGCATTTTAAGAAAAATAATAATGTACATACTATTATTGTTTATTCTACTTTTGAACTTTTGTACTTCACTTGAAACTTACATGGACAATAAAGATACATAGGTTCATGTGATTAGAGTGATTGGACCTTACGTTTTTAGAAGAAAGTTACCTCATAAGATCTGTCAAACTTTGCTGGTGGAAAAACGAATTATGGGGAAGGCACAGCTCCAATACTGATCATTAAAACTGCAATAAGAATCAAGAATCAGAGCATTTACAATAAAAGGAATGAAATGGCATAAGCTTTCTGTGTAAAGCCAATTCAAATAGCTGATGATTTGAAAATATTTGTTCAGTCATGTCAGGATAATAATATTAAGAGTTTATTACCAGTTACTCCTAGTAAAATATTAGGAGTATATAACTAACAGGTTGGAAAAACCTGAGTTCAAATTCCTGTAGGACGCGAAGAGTCTAAATTTCCCAGGCCTTTCTACTGAAGGTGAGTTAGCCTACTTAGGTGGAAGGGTGTTTCTTCCCGCAAATCGGTCCCATGAACACACGTATCTACAGACATAAAACAGTTATTTTTCGAGGGATGCGATAGACGATGGCCAACCCAGTTGTACTGAATTGGCTAAAATCAGTAATCGGGGACTCAATCCGTGTTGAACGGACGAGAATTGAAATTGGGGATTACCAACAGTATAAAACTTTAATCGTATAAAACCTGCAGGTTGAAATAGTAGTAATGCCGAAAATGTTATACATTTCTATTTCACAATTATAAGTTGGATTTTCCATCGAAGAACTTTAAATTCCATTGCATCCCGAAGTATTTTCAAGCTGCATCATCTCCTGTAGGCTTTATCTACGATCATTCCCTTTTCTCTACAGTTTAATCAGGTTATTTACTCGAATTAGATGCATTCATCAAGAACAAGCAGACTATGATATGAGAAAATGCATAACTTCGAAAACAATGTCGGGGAAGCCTAGCTAATAAACATGTTTACGATTTGAAACTCAGTCATATTGTGTGTAGATGAAAGAGGATATTCAATTGATCGCTGATGGTGTGAAGTCATAGAGGGCGATGTAGAATGATTCTAATGCGTTTCCTATTCTGAGGACTTCAGTATATTAGAATTGTTGGGCTCAGCAGAAAATTATACTTTCATGTAGCAAGATATTAAAAATTTGCATTTTGGATGAGAATTGACATATCAGATTCTATTCTTGAGAGAAACTTGTGTCATTAAATTAAGAATTATAAACACGTTAACACAATAATATTTTAATGTTTGCCAAATATTTCAGTCTGAAACTAACAGACTATCCTCAGTGGCTTGATAGGAATAGTTTTTACAAGGTGGAATACAAACAATTGAGCATTCAAAAGTAGAACGAGCCGCGTGATATTACATTGCTAAGCACTAAAGAAGAGTGATGAATAAATTATAGGTATTAATTCACAATTCGAAAAAAATTAATTAAAGAGCAAAATTACAAGTCTAGCTGACAGGATAGTTAGCGTCGCTCCCTAACCAACAATAGGTTCGAATACACCACGGTTGTTTTTTTAAATGTTTTTTGGTGGGAGATGAATTTCATCGCCCTTTGTCGGTTCATCATCCTGCTTACTGTAAAAAAGTTCCATGTTCCACATTTGTCTCTAGATTATGGTTCCCGATTAACTAACCATTAGCAACCCATCATCGATACTAATACTGATGTATTTTAGGGTAATAGTCTTTTGCGGAGAGGGCCGCACAAGCGCACTCACGCACGCACACACATACACACAAAATATTTTCTTCGAAGTTAGAACCATTTGAGAAAACATTCATGTTCCAAATTGATAGAGGAATTGCTTTAACATCCTGGAACACAGTTATTGGTAATCAACATCACCATTAATTGCATAAGCATGTTTATTATTTTTAAATACACACATATATCAATTCATATTTAGCGATCCTAATCAACTAATAGTATATGCTAATATGACAACAAATATACTTTTGCTAATACATTGTAAAGGCCTCCAAGCGCAGTAGTAAGGATGCCACTGGAATATATATATATTTTGAAGTTGAAGATTTTGAAATAATACAAAAGTTACTTCAATCAGATCTGGAGAATAGGGTGTCAGCTCAAACTGAATGATACACTTTAAAATTCTAAACAACTCTATTAGCGATAATGAAATGTGCTGATACATTGTCATGGAGCATGCGTTCATTAAGGAAAGATATTTCCTTTTTTATCTTTACAATGTGAATTACCTTCTTCAAATTTTGCTCCTTTTAAGAGTATAAGGAACCTTTTAAGAAATGCATCTCATATACTCTTAACAGACCATATGAGATGCATTTCATTTGAATTATGCTACTGATATGAAAAGAAAAATAGCGTTGTCTTACCTTAGTACTTCCAAGGATGTTTGCCATTATGGTTGGACGTACTCTTTCCTTCTCTCCAACCAACAGGGTATTGATTCGAATCCTGCTGTGGTCATAGATGATTGTAATTGTCTTTAAGTTTTATACAGGGCAGTCATCTCGCTCGGTGTGAGACTACTTTCCCCTGATCAGGGATTTTGCTTAAAAAGTTCCATGTTTGATTTGTAGAGCTCGGTTTTCGGATTATGTAAAAAATAAAATAAAACATGCACGCACATAATAAAAATAGAAAAAACAAATTAGCATACCCACAACTGTATTATTGATTTACAACCACCTCTCTCGGATGGGGGGAAAAAACTGTTGTTTGCGCGAGGAATTCCAATGTTGTCTATCTACTAAACCAGTGGTTCTTAACCGGCGTTCCCTGGAACACTGGTGTTCCGCGGAGGGTGAATAGGTGTTCCGCGAGAAGTTCTGGAATTTGTAATTTTTAAATTAATTTGTCAGCACAAATTAATTTAATGATGGTTTAATGTATGTTTAATTAATTATTAATTAATAAATAATTATCAATTATTGATAAATAATAAAAAATCAGTTAAATTACCAATTAATTATTAATTTATACATTACAAAATACCCAAGGTGTTCCGTCAAAATTTTCAGGATTTGTGAAGTGTTCCGTAGTCGATAAACGTTTGAGAAACACTGCACTAAACTGTCTTTTTTGTTGGAAGATCAAGCCATTAATATATTTTTTATTGCCGGTTTATTCGCAAAGTGTATAAGTACTTGCCTGGAAAGATTGAACAATCATCAGTATTTATCTGTTTGTGTCGATTTCTCCAAATTTGTGACACATATTTAAAGGAAATGTCTGACTTAAAATGTTTCGCCAAATAAGTGCCTTGCTATTTTTTTTCTTCTAAATGTCATTCACTGGCATAATTTAAAATAAAACTGTATCTAAATTACTTGTCTAATTTGTTTTATATTAAAGTAATCACCATAAGTAATGCATTTCAAACTTATTGAAATAGCAAATGATGATTATTATCATTTTAAAAGTGGTTGATTAATATGGTGAGATGAATTTATTTAAACATGTATTTTTACATATTTTTATAAAAAGTATGATTTTTTTTTCATAATGAAAAAAAAAAAAGAAGTAAGTTTCAACAAGCAGGATGGAAGTGAATGGATAAAATAAAGAGGAGGAATGAATTGTTCAGTTCAGAACAATCAATAGTAACTGTTTGCGCATTCATTCTACAGTATATATTATTACTTTCTAAACTCTAATCTACTACAACCTGTATGAATCATTTGCACGCCGAAGTAGTATATCTAAGGTTTGAAGCAAGGCCACTTACCAGAAGAGTTTTGATGAGTGTTTTCGATCAAAGGATGAACTAAAAATTTCTTCAGACAGGTCTATTTCTTCCGCCGCGATAGAAGGAGCAGAATTTAGCCAGTTAGGTTCACGCTGCCTTAATATCCGCTTAGAGATGCAGTTGGAGTAAATGGCGTCACACTGCACATGTGGGGTTACAGGTATATCCATAGGCACCCACGGTATTTGTATGCAGCGAGAAAAACTACTGTTGCCCACTTTGTTTTAATTTTCGAATAAATCATAGAATAAATAAAGGCTCGAATTTAATAACGCAGACACCCATTAGGCACTGCTCGTGATAAAACACCTCCGCATTTAGCCATTAAAAACAGTAATGAGTAAAGGGAAAAAAGTTTACTCCGAATTCATTTTTCAGCTGCCAGAACCTGTCTTTTTTGTTGTGATATGAATCATTAAAAGTTTTGTAAAGTATTTAATTTATTTCTCGAAATTATCTTGTTCAATCCCTGTAGTACAAGCATGGACTGGAAGGAAACATTTTGAAGTTTCGGTAATCATCTCTCATCCACTTACCACATTTAACGCGCACTATATTCTGTTTCACATGAAGTGGCAGTGCTGTAATTATTATCATTTTTCAATTCTGACGTCACGACAGTGGAATTTCGTTAAGGTAGATTCTTCTGTTCCTTCAAAGAAATGAACCTTCTGTTTCATGCATCGTATGATTAAAGAGTAAGAATTATAACCACCGTCTAAATATAGTACTACTGTTGAACCTCGAAATGAAAGGCAATTAAATATTTCAGGTTGTGTAGATTTTTATACGATGCTTTACCGCTACTCTAAAACAAACAAATGGAGTAGCCATGTATTTACTGTATGTGTGTGTGTTTGTTTACCACATGAAAATTAACAAAACAGATTGTTTTCACTCTTGTCGTTGGATATTCTGCAGACACATAACAATTCAGTATAATTAATTATATGTAAAGGCATATGTTTATTTATTTCGCATGGTGAGGTTCTTAATCATGTAGAAGAGAAACAATACATTACATGTTGCTGAACTTTTCCCGTAATTTTATAACTTTTATTTGTGTATAGATTATTGTCTGATTATAAATAAATATCAACTGTCATTTAACCTTTTAAACGTATTTTTATTTTTTTAACTTTTGTTTTCTAATTACAAGATTTGAAGAAACATACGGCCTGCCTGGTTGGCCGAGCGGTTACGTATTCGCTCTCTAGCCAAAAGGCTGTCGGTTCGAATCCCGCCGTGGGCATGGATGTTTATGATTGTCTGTGGAAATACTAAAGGTGGTGGCGGGTGGTAGATGGCGTTGATGTAGTTTCGGTTAGTTGTAGTTGGTGGATTAAGTGGTGGAGACAGAGAGATGTAGAGTAGGTGTCCTCCCTCGATGAGTCTTTGGACTCCCTGGAGGTGTCACGTAGTAAAAATAATAATAATACTATTACTATTTCTTGGAGAACTAAGTGTGCTAAGGTAGATTCATCTCTTTATATTTCATTACTGTGTAAAACACAATCAAAAAGCTCTTGCATTATTGCAATAAAACTGTCGGACGCACTTACTTCCAAATATTTGCTACAATAACCTTCTACCCAATTCCTTTGGATATATATCCACTAAACATAGAGATCATTATATTTTCTGTAAAAGCCGAAGTTTTCTTTTGTGATGTCTTTCATTTTTGACAGGCAAGTAAGGCATCGAGTCACATCTGAAGAACAGAACTAATGCAGTTGACAAGAAACTGCTGGAAAGACATGGCATAATGACCAGAGTTTGAGAAGCAATTTTTATTTTTCCCACTTATAGAATGTTTTAGGCCATCTTTCTGTTGATTCAATATGGCAGTGAAATGTTTTTGGCTGTTTGTCCAGTTAAAATTTATTCTTATGAAAGAATCTCTTCTTGGGTAGTTTAAAAAGTCAACACGACCGTAGTCTTCGAGTTGACTTTTTTGTAGTAAAGTTTCATGATATCTTGATATGTGCTATGGCGATATCTGCTTGGTTACCGAGCACAAAGCGTAAACCCATAGGTCAGCGCATCTGCACACGCGTTTCTTCCTAAACATGGCATTCTGACTCGATCAGGCAGCTCTGAACACAGGCAGGCAAAGACATTGCTGAATCACAAGAGATTCGTCGCAAACTAGTACAAGTAAGCAATATGAAATGACTTGTACATAATATATTTTCATTTCCATGAATCTATCTCAAAATATTTCTGGACTTGAGCACAGTCTGACAACCTATGGATTATACCGTTTATTGATGCTTCCATTAGTAACTGAAAAAAAAAGTTTTTAAATAGTCGTAATGTTTAAAAAGTACATGGAACTAATATCCAAGCAAAGAAGAATAATTTATGGAGTTTACTGCATGTTGATAATGAAATTAACAAAGATAAAAAAATCACGAGGAAATCTATGATTAGTTTAAAATACTGTTGTACCAGTAAATGTTTATCAAGACAACGACAGTTTTATTAACTGCAGGTAAAGTTATTTACGTTGAGACATCGATAAGTACAGCCTTTATACCATTTAACAGTATTTATTCTAAAATATGTTAAACATTTCAAATAAAACAAATTTAATACAAATAAATGAAAATGGGTAAACAGTTTTCGATGGTCTTCATTTGTACACGTACATCATTCATATTATCATTTAGTGTTTTCAGTGATAATATCAAATAATAGTACAAAGCTAATGTGATTAAACTAATCATCATAAAAAAGATTATGTTAACAAAGATGACCGGCTGACTGAAATAAAAACTAAACTATTTCCCTTCTTATTAGGTAGACATACTCAAGATATTGGCATTATTATATTACTAATATTACATATCCTATAAATGTACTCCGGACTTTGGTGTCTTGGGGATAAATAGTGAATTTTGATGTACGAACATGTACCAAGAACATAGTTCTACTACAGTAACACACAAATCCCATTTTCCCCACACTATGTTTCTTATATAATGGCTTAGTGCCATTGTGCAGCCACAGAACAGAAATGAACTTTCTTTTTTCACCTTTCTCGTCTCTATTTCAGTATTCAACAGAGGAGCTGCAGTGACAGATGAGCTGTTGACGGTAGCGGGGATGCTCGTTCTGATGTGCCTCCGGTAGTGTCTTCTGAAGGACTAAATATGTCTCTGGAGGGTAGCAGTTGCTGAGGACTTCGGCAATGCAAACCTTTACGTGCACTGAGACCGGGCCTGCGGCGTTATTTGTCACACTTGTGTGGACGTCTCCGAGTCCCGTCATATAAAAGACCTATTTTTCATACGTTGACAAGTGCCTTCTGGTGGTGAGGTGTCCAGGCAGCAGGTCAAAGCTAGCGTCCTGTCACTGATAAAACGCAGAAATGATGCAAAAAAAAAAGAAAAGAAAAAAGAAAGAAAGAAAGAAAAAAGAAGAAAAAGAAAAAAAAATAACTCGGAATTGTGTGTGTGTGCAACATATTTTCTGTGTTCTCGGCATGACAAATTGTAAAACAGCCGTAAATGACATTATAAAGCATTTTTACACCTTTTTTCTCTATGTTCCGGCCAGGCTTCGAGATGTTCGCTCTTTCTGAATATTGCAGGTAATGTCTTCCTTTATTTGTTTAAAACATTAGAGTTAGTTTACTTTAAAATATTGTTAAAAAGAATCCTGTGGAACTGCAAAAAAATTATATACATTATGATGTACTTCTGTGTATTTTGGGTTTAAATATTTCTTTAATTTTTCAAGTTGTCTGATTTCCAGCAAAATTATGAAGAATAGCTTGATGAACATTAACAGTTTCATCCTGTTGTAGTTGAATGTTCGTTGGACTTTAATTTAATACAATCACGATACAAACCAGCTCTCAGCTACATTAAATCATAACCATATAGCGATTTATCCTAATAACAATAAGCGATTTATCCTAATAACAATAAGCGTTTTACTCATCTCAAATGCTATTCTGAAAAATATCGATTAAGGATCATTCTTAAATCGCTTTCTTCTTTCATGTTGTTTGCACAAAGTTGTCTTCCTATTTTCTTAGCTTATTTTCATTTCGTAACATCGGTAATCCTCTGCAGAAAACAAACAAGGATAATTATTATTATTATTACAGGCGACTTATTATTACTTAGGGCCTCCCTCATCGTTTAGGGAGGCCCTAAGCATCATGTTCACACAACCATACGACATTCTCACAGTATCTATCATACCTTGCCTTGAACTCACTCACCGTCATAGCACCCACAACAGACTCTGGCAGCTTATTCCACTCATTTACCACTCTAAAAGTAAAGAACCCCAGCTCTAACACCTTTGCTAACCACACTCTTTTCTAGCTTCCATAGGTGTCCCCTAGTTCTCCCACCACCAGTCCCGATCTCAAAAATATCCTCTGAATCAATGCTATAGAAACCCTTTAGCAATTTGTATGTCTCAATCATACTCCCCTTTTCCACCTATCAACTAATTGCTGCAACCCACAAATCTTCAACCTATTCTCATAAGGTTAATTCCATAGACCTGCTATCATCTTGGTCACTCGCCTCTGGATCCTCTCTACCTCCTCCCCATCAAGAAGAAACCTAGGTGACCAAATCTGGGTACAGTAGTCGAGATGAGGTCTTATCAAGGCTCGGTACAGAGGTACAATAACTTGCTTGTCTCTGCTCGTCAAAGTATTTTTCAATAACCAAGTAATTCGGTGAGCAGCCACTTTTGCAATGTGCCCCCTAAACTTCATCTCCCTATCCACCAACACTCCCAAGTCCCTGGCCTCATCAATCTCGTGGAGTACAGTTCCACCAATGTGATACTGCTGCTAATCTTTTCACCCAAAAATGCATAATCTTACATTTTGTCACATTAAATTGGCATTCATTCTCCTTAGTCCAGAACTCCAATCTGTCCAAATCGTCCTGCAAGATTTTGACATCTTCTGCATTCACTATTGCCCTACCCAACTTTGCATCATCAACGAACAAATGAACTGTTCCTCTTAGATCCTTCCCTATATCGTTAACACTTTCATTGCCAAGCTGAAAATTGGAATTTCGTGTGGTGGCCAAATTTTTTTTTATTTTTTATTTAGTTAGCGACGTCCACGCGATAACGCGTGATCGGCCGTTTGGTGAGAACTCGCATCGTGTGATCGCGCGATATCGTTCATTGCCAAGCTGAAAATTGGAATTTCGTGTGGTGGCCAAATTTTTTTTATTTAGTTAGCGACATCAACGCGATAACGAGTGATCGGCCGTTTGGTGAGAACTCGCATCGCGCGATATCGCATGATTGGCAATGAACGTGTTAATGAACAAATTAAACAGCAGTGGTCCAACAACAGAACCCTGCGACACACGTCATGAGTCACAAGCCATCTTTTGGACTCTACTTCTGAATAAACTCTGATATCTCTCCATCAACCACGCGCCTATCCATCTCACCAACCCTATATCCATTCCCATATGGTGTAGTTTACGGATTAGAATTCCATGTGGTATCCTGTCAAATGCCTTAGCCAGGTCCAGCAGTATCACTGTAAACCCATTACGCTTATCCAGTTCAGCCGTCACTGTGTTATAAAACTTGAGCAAGTTACTGAGGCATGATCTACCCTTCACAAAGCCATGCTGTCCCCCGTACAGTATCTTATTTTCATCAATCCATTCCTGTATTTTTCCCTTGACTACTTTCTCCAAGACCTTGACAACGACTCCTGATATGCTGATCGGTCGGTAATTTGCAACAGTAGTCTTGAATCCTCCTTTATGCAGTGGAACTATTTTCCCCTCTTTCCACACCTTCGGGACTGGAGTGTAGTAAAAAATTCTTAAAAACATCACACATAGGATTCTAATCCTGATCACTGTACTTATAATTATACCGTACGTTTTTCTGCATGGCTGTCGATAAGTTGTACTGCAAATATTATTAAAGGGAAAAATGTTCATTTTTGTTCGTCATTAAGACAGTGTGTTATTATATTCAAATTTCCTGTTACACGAATCGGTATATGCAGTTCACCATCTACTGTTAATATTTATGCTATGCATCATTTCATTGAGTCGAAAACTGGTTAGTCAGCTAATTGGGTGTTGGGAGAACACATAAAAAATGGACACATATATAATAACTAGATAGAAAAGCTATCTAGTTATTATATAGAATTACACCACCCCGCTATTTTGAAATCATAAAGTAAAGCATTTTAATTATGTAAAGCTGCCATGCTGCCGGTCTGAAAATGTTAAAATTTAAAAAATAAAAAAAAATAAATAAACGTTGGCTGTGTAACGTGATGACATTCTACAGATATATCAGGAGAACATTTATGGATGATACCTAAATACAGTTTGTAAACGAGTATCTAAGTACTAACAGCATAACGACTTTTCGTAATGTTTGCCTTCCTTTTCCTCCTTGGGATTTTCTCCTAATTCCAGATTATTAGAAAACCCGAACTTCATAAATTGCTTTCATTGCTGTGATTAGTAGAAAACATTCATATTGTGCAATTGATATTTTGTGATATCACTATACTATTTTGTACTCGTTCAGCTAATGCATCGACCACAATATATTCAGTAAGAAACGGGCGTCTAAAGAAATAGAGAGAGGCACTGCATATCTGTTCAAGTACACAACAGTAATGCTGCCGCTCGATATATGTCTACATAATGTGATAGTCCCATTTGGTCGTGTACTATTCGAGTAAACAACACATTTCGAATTTTATAGCGCGAGCTCTTATTCAAAACTCACATCACTGAAAATATGTGACAATCTATCCCTTTTTTGTTTTCCTTTACAGTAATTGCATATATAGGTATCTTGAATTATTACCCTAGACAGCTTTTAAATGTGCAGATAACATACCGGTAGCTACTAGACGAAAATATGCGTGTCAGGAAGAGGAAGAGCTCCATATTTGTCACTAATGGCATGCCACAAGAGAATCGGATGATGTCAGAAGGCGTGATGGTGTGGTGCGGAATTACCTTACTTTACATTGGGGAGTCATAATTTTTCCAGAATGCTTCAAAGCCATGTCGTACATCTGCGTGAAAGAAGAGTTAAAAGCACCTGTAATGGAAGCCGTGAGCTTGGTATCGCAACATGGTGTCATCAGGTTGAACTCTTTCCTCAGTAAGGAGATTAAACGTAAAATCATCACTCATCGGGTGAAAAGTTTGTGACCCATTCATTAGCAATCTATTGCATGCTGAATCCTGCTGACACTTCAAGTCAGTCAAATTTATTTTGACAAACATTCCTCACTGAATTATTGGACTTTTTCCAATACATGCTAAGCGAATAACCATCAATTATGGACTGGAAGGCGCGCACACACATCCTACTCTCCGAGCAGTAAGGAAGATTGTAATTACTTTGCGAATACTTCTTTTGTATACAGAATATCGTCTCGGGCATTTAGTTGTCTGAAATATTGCTTTCTTCTAGAATCATGGCTGTATAATTTGTTTTGCATCCCTTCTCAAAGGTTGGGCTACGTTTCTCATGTGTAAGTGCAGCACTTGTGTGAAAGATCTGAACTCGTTATTGAGATAAACGTTCGTCAGGTCTTCGTCCCTGATTGTCAAAAGAATAAAAGACCGCTTAAAAAGTTTTCAGGACGTGATGTTTGTATTTTCTAAGAGTGAATTCTTTGCGTTTGCTGAAGAAAGAGTAGTTATTACTCAAATTTATAGTGACAATAATGGAGGAAAACGTTCCTACTACTTCTAATCGGAGTTATCTTAACGTTCTTTGTTGCAGATATAACAATGTGACCAAATGTACGAGTGCACATAATCTCATGAGGAAACTGATTATTTAGCATAAAACAGCGATTTCGATTTAAAATATTAAAAGAGGAATAATAAAAGTTTTATTATTTTGCGAAAAATAATACGAAAATTCCCAAATTCTCCTTTTTCTCTGCTATGAAGATCAAACACACAGATTCTAGAAATATTTCATTTGCATGAAATAGAGAATAATATTCGTTCATTCAAAGAATTTTTCATTCGCAAAAAAATCCATTAATGATTTTATAAATAAGTGATATATCAGGGTGCGGTTGATGTGAGAAAAATTTTTTTCGAGGATTCATTGCTATGCTAGAGATCACTTGTAGCAATCTCTGAACGTTTTAACGGTAGAGGTGATCCATAGCTCGCCTGCTGAGATCTTTAAGTTAAAAAGTTTAAAACAATCGAAGCAACTATAAGGAAGGGTTCTCTGAAACCATAGGATCCATTCCCAAGGAAATACACTATCTGATAAAAAATATCCAGATATCTGCTCATCCTACCTCTCGCTATAATATGAAACAATTAATATGAAGTTGGTCTACCTTTTGCTGCTCTAACAGTTTTCAATCTTCTTGGAAGGCTTCCTAGATTTTAATGCATTGCTGTAAAAATTCCTTTCCATTCTTCCAGAAGAGCATTAGTGAAGTTGATCACTGTCACTGAATCAGGAGATTTGCTTTCGCTCGCAATCGGTTCAAAATCATCCCACATGTGTTTGATGGAGATGAGATTAGGGCTCTATGCAAGTCATTCAAGTTCTTCAACACCCCTCTCATCAAACCATTCCTACACAGGCTTTGTTTTGTGCACATTACGTTGAGACAGTAAAGGGCCTTCACTGAACTGGTGCCATTAAGTTGAAGTCGTCTGGAATTTTCATTATAGGCCGCAGCGTCAGGAATCCCCTTTACTAAAATTTGCTCCACAGCCTGAATTATTAAAAATGGTCGCAGGCTATGAAGGCTCCTCCATTAATCTTCACAGTTGGTAAAACACCGTCGCGGGTAGCGTTCTTCTGGCGTCCTCCAAATTCAGATTCATCCGACGGACTGCCAGATTGTGAAGCGTACGGGATTCGTCACTCTAGAGCAGTGTTTCTCAAAGTGTGGTACACGTAACCCCGGGGGTATGCGAATGGTCGTTAGGGAGTACGTGGCAATTTTCGGCTATGCATAATTAAACGAGTCATTATATTTTTCAACAAAGAGTGCAATTAGAGACAACAAGGATAAAATGGTACTAACTAATGAATTACATCCCCCTCTCCAACAGAAACTGCTGTGTAGACAAAGCAAAGCCATATGTTGCCGGTGGAACATATGGTTTTGCTTGACGCACCCCCGTCGTTAACGTGTTAAAACTAAGAAATATATAGTGAATGTGTTTCAGATATTATGGAATTCGGTTGAAGGGAATTAGCATTTCAACTGAACTGTTGAAATGCTAATTTGTCTTTGGTTCGCGCGATCTTTTGTTAATACCGCACCAATCATATGCAGTTCTTCGCTGCTCTACGTATCTCAAGTCTTGTAAATTACTGGGAATTTTTGCTTGAAATACTGGGAAAGAAGATGACGCTATTTGGGTAGATGCTCACAAAGAAACTGTTCTCGATGCCAAAAGTAGTGATAGCGAGTAGGAGCTTCTTAGTAAGACGCACCATTTTCAGTTTTTTTCTGAAAACTTTAATTTCCGAAAATTCCCGCACGTATCTCGCAACACGATTTTTTAGCTTTAATTTTGGGAAAAAAGTTAGAGTTATATTCGAGTAAATATAGTATTTTTTTTTTTTTTTGCTTTCAAATTCTTACGTATGGATCATTTTTTTTTAAAGATTGGATTTATAAAATCCGCAAAAGAGAGCAATATAGCAAATACAAGTAGCTGTAAGCAACAAGAAAACGTAGATATTGCATTTGGATCAAATGAAATTGATAAGGGTGTGTCGTCTGACATCTCTAGAGAACCAAAATTTAAAAATAATTCATATTTTTTGTTTACATGAACATATAAATTCAAATAAAATAGATATTTAATTTGAATTAATATTTGTAATTAAATTTTTAATTTTAATTAATTATTTTTTAAAAATTAATTAATTAATTAGGTGTTACTTGGTTATAATGAAATTTTAAGAAGGGGTACGCGGATATCTGAAGTTTGAGAACCACTGCTCTAGAGAACGCAGTTCTTAGCTTTATGCCACTTCCACCCGAAGTTAGCGTTGCCCTTTGCTATATTAGGCTTACGTGAGATGGCGCGCCCAGAAAAACCCATGTTCTGCATCTCCCGGCGAACAGTTGTGATATTGCCATTGCTTACAAAGACTTTTCAGAACTCTGTAGCAAATGTTTCAACGGAGGACGGGATTTTTTTTGCTCCATGCTCTTCAGCACTCGCTGTATCATTTTATGTGGTTTAAAATACTGCGATTATGTTGTTGCCTTGCAACTTCACAATAACATCACTTACAATTAATCAGAGTAATGCAGCATGTCAGAAATTTCTCGAATTTGTTGCAAAGATGGCATCCTGTGATCGTGCAACACTCACGGTCACTGAAATTTTCACTATAGTCCATTTTACTGTTAATGTTTGTCCATGAAGATTGCAAGTCCTTGCGCTTTCTATAGTAATGTATCATTATTATAGTAAGTAGTAATAGTCCACCATAGTTGAATAACTAATTATTTTATGCGGTATTTATGGATACATTTTATTTTTAAGTTCATAAATCAGCACAGTACAAAATAAGGAAAATATAATAAGTAAAATACGTACACTACAAAATGAGCTGTGAAATAAATAATGGCAGAAAAAATGCAGAGAAGCAGTGAACGGTGTTATGAACCATTTCGTATTTAATGATACTGTATACATTTCGACAATTGTTTTGTTGCATTACTGCGGTGGCACTTTCATACCTCCAAGTTCTCTATATGAATAAAAGAAGATGGCTTTTGTAGCATTTTTTATCTACTCTTCACAAAACAGGGATTCCGTGACAGCTTTGGGAATCTTTACGGCAAAAAAAGCAAGATATCCACTCTCTTTCTCACATTTGACATTACGCGAACATTCTTCAGGTTAGATAATCTTTAAAGTACTTCTCTCAATCCCTAGAGGCAATTAACTGCTCGGCATCTTCTGACATATCTGTTCGCGTAAATACGATATGAATTACAGCACTATATTCGAATTCAACTTGAAAAGGTATATTTTTTGGTTTCTCTCTCTCTCTCTCTCTTTGACTAACATCTTCACTCCAACTCGACTTTCATAGTTACTTTACGGCTTCAATATATAGTTGGGATAATATCTATATTTATATTTATTTATTTATATCGATTTAATTTTATTCACGTCCGGAAATTCCTTTAGTTAGATTCCAATTTCTGGATTATACTTGAATCATTATTGCATTTTATTATAAGCGCAAAAATGCAAATCAAATGCGTTTTATGCGTTTTTAAGTCTTGTTAGAAAGAATAGAATGTTAAACACGTGTAGAGTAGAATTTATTGACTGGTTGATTATTATTTTCATTTTATATTTTTTATTGAACTTGATAAAATATACATTGGAAGATAGATAACAAAAAACAGATTATTTACATATTATAAGAATGTATATAACAGGGAAAAAAGTTTTTCTTTTTAGATATACAATAGAACTGAAGGGAAGAAGGTACATTCATGGTAGGCAGGATGTTTTTTCAGTAAGAGTCAATATTACAGTTCAGCATAACTTTTAGTTATTCTACAGCTGAAGTGTATTGTCGTCGGCAGTCCAGAGCAGGGTACCAGTTGGATTCCACTCCTCTATGAATTTTGTGACAGTTCCTGTTTCTTTGTAGTAATCAAATTCCAGTGAAAGCCTGCTTTGTAGTTTCCGCCGAAGGCTACACATGAGGATTTATTCCGATTCAGTGATGGATGGGTGCTGGTTATTTCTTGTTTGCTTAAGGCAGAAACTGTAAATGACGGCCTTGGCACAAATGAAGAGGAAATTGCATATTTTGTGTTTGTTTTCTTCTGTATGGACAAAATTCTAGTAGTCTTCTTGGCTGTGTGCGTAGTTACAGGTGCTACAGGCTGCATTCAGGGCGTATATGATCATCGCTTTGTATTTTAACTCCTAATCTCCTAAATAACTTGGTTATCCTAATATACAATATCCCCAAGTTAAAAAATTTATTACACATATATACATATATTTAACTGTTTATATGTTTTACATATAAACAGTTAAACAGCTATTTTTGCATTTTGTCATTTACATTTTAATTTTACAATTCATTTATATTCACAATTCACATTAACAATTAATATTTTTTATTAACATGCTATATGCATTCATTTCACTTTTCACAATAATAATTAAAATGAATAAAAAAATCGACAGCAGCATCAATGAACAATGAGACTTTACAATTTTACAGCTTTAATATTTTTTTCAATGTAATAAAATAATTTATTTATTTGTCTATTTTTTTTCTGTTGATCTCGGAGGAGATGTTATGCCTCAACTTGCATCCTCGAAGCTTTTTAATGAGCTTATCTGAGGATGACACCGGTTAGATATATTATTATTATTATTGATTTGATTGCTGTGTTGGAAGTAGGCTGATGTTTGGGAGGTCAAATGAATGGTCTGAAATGTCTGCTCAAAGTGAAATTGCCGGTATATTCTGGTGTTATTGCATCTGTCTTGATGGTTCACATTCTTTTTTATTATGGTCTTCTTTTTTGAGTTAATTAGGAGATTTTTTTTTCACTGTGGCAGCCTTTCTCTCTCTCTTGTGAGCTTTTACTTTATATCGGCTTTGAAGTTTATGACTTCCTCGAGAATATCTTGGCATCTCTGATCCACAAAAATTGGTGATTTTTTTCTCTTTTTGATTTTCTTGCTTGACACAACAAGTTCTAGTTCAATGGTGTTAAATATTCGGATAGGAAGATTGGTGTATTGTCCTGCAATGCGTTCAAGTCCTTGGCAACTTTTTTTTCTGTCTGCTGGCTTTTATGAGATTGTCTCTTGTGGACTTGCTTGTAAGACGAACTATGACTGCTGCAGGTCGTGGCAATCCTTGTTTTTTGCTCTTCCTAGGAATCTGATTTACGGTCAGAATGCCGTTATGCTGTAGGGGGATATCAATAGCATGGCCTAATTTTAAAACTACGTCTCTGTCGTTTTCTTTACGTGCAGTTTCAGGAAGACCGTTCATGACAAGATCTTATTTATGTTGTTGGTGATTTAAATGTTTGTATTGTAGTTTTAGAAAATGAACTTCTTGAAGGAGTTCGGATGTCTCTTTCATCATGTTGCCTGTCATTTAGTGCATTAAAGCTGATTTTAATGTCTTTTACCGTTTGTAACACTTCTATCACTGCTAAATTATTATGTTTTACCAAATCTTCATATTCGCAAGATTTTTTTGTTATTTATTCATTCTGTTTGTCAAGTAGTTCTGGCACGAGATCTACTAAGCTGGCTTTTATAGTCTCTAGACCGTTTTCTATTAGTATATTTAAAGAGTTGAAATTATAGGAAACCACCTGCCTTTTTTGTTTGTTCAGTTCGTCATCGGATTTTGCCTCTGGTATAATCAAATGCATTGTAGGTGGCTGCCTTAGGTGCGTTTCTTTATTCTTCCTGAAGAGTACACACTTCCATTCCTTTCGTGTTGCATTGGAATTACCTTGCCAAGTTTCTGAAAAGCCGGCATATTTTAAGTGTAGAATCCTACTGTATATCGTGCAGCTTATATTATTTCCGTCAGACAATAAATCCTCTAGGCATTTTATACACTTCATGACTCACCTTTCTTCCCTTGAGCAACTATGGCATGATTGTGAAGATGGCGACATCCTTTGTACTTTTCTCATTGTTGACCACGGTCCTCTCTGTTCACTTTTCAACACTTCAAAATTTGATTTCTTAGCTGATTTCGGTGAATTTTATATCACTATCTTTGACATGACAAGTAGAGTTACTTGTGAATGCTTTCACATTAAAATAATAAAAATAATAATTTTTTTAAAATTTGTAATAACTTGATTATAATTCACATATAATATTTGCAATAAGTACTTGGTAACAATATGTAATAAAATTGTTTTAATAATAATTTTTTGTATACAATTACATCTGTATATATCAATATACATTTACATTACATATGCATATACACTGTTACTTTTTTTTCACATTTTATTATGTCTAAGATAAATTATGTGGGAGACATTTCTGATTTCTTCCTCGAAGAGAGCTTATCTGAGGAAGATAAGATATGGCAATGGTTTCTATAATGGTCACAAGCCAGGTGTTGATTTTATTACTGTTTGTAGTTACATTCTTGGAAGACTACAACTGCTTATAAACAGTTTAACTTTTTTTTTGCAAGTAGGGTTGGATTTATACATGGTGTGTTTGTGTCCTTGTAGTAGTGTTTTTTGAGAGGGAGTAGTCATAGGGTTTGTATTGTGTGTGTGTGTGTGTGTGTGTGTGTGTGTGTGTGTGTGTGTGTGTGTGTGTGTGTGTGTGTGTGTGTGTGTGTGTGTGTGTGTGTGTGTGAGGGAGAGAGAGAGAGAAGGGAATTTCTCTAATTTTCATTCTCGCTATAATAAGTATATACCGCCTGTTTCAGCTCTCTATATGTCCGTAGGTTTCTATCGTCGAACGGCAGTTTGTTTATCATGTCACGTACGTAGAAGTTTTGGGTGGCTTTGCCATTGTGATTGTTGTACTTATATGTTATATAATAATTTTTTTTGGATTTCAATTAAAATTTTTAATAAAACTTTTTTCCTTTATATTATGTATTTACAGCTTCTTCTGTAAATACATGTAACTACAAGTATTTGCATGTTCTTCTAATATTAACAATGAAGATTATACAGAATTTTTGAATACAGAATAATTTTTTTACAACGTATATTATTATAATATTCATAATGATGATTATTACAGATGTTTCTTTGCAATTTTACATTTTATATATACAATATCAATGAATATAATCTCTCTATATTGCATACTTTTGTTACAGTTATTACATACTTTACATACATTTGTTTACATATAATAAATACATTACATACATTGGTTTACATGTGATACATACATTGCATGCATTTGGTTACATGAGATACATATTGGATGAGAACTAATTTCTCTGATTTCATCCTCGAAGCTTATATGCAAGCTTATCTGAGGATCACATCGGTTGGTTATTATTTATTGTTTTTTTTTTTTTTTGCTGTGTTGGAAAGCTACGAAATCTATGATTGAGAAATTCAGGCGCGCACACACGCACGCACGCACGCGCGCGCACGCACACACACACACACACACACACACACACACACACACACACACACACACACACACACACACACACACACACACACACACACACACACACACACACACACACACACACACACACACACACACAATTAAATTTGTATGGTATTTTGGGTGCGTTTCTTGTTCATAGTATGTCCTTAGAGCTCTTTTCAGGCTATTGTAGTTTGTAAGGGTTCTGTACTCAAAAGGTAATTTGTTTATCATATCTGGGATGTAGAAGTTTCCTGTGGCCTTTCCGTAGTGATTATTGTATTTATATGTGATATAATTAGTAGTCTGAGGTCTTGTTATACGGTATGTATTTCTAACTGTCCTGTAGTTGGCATCGAAATAATGTTTTAGCAAAGCTGCATAGCGACATAAATGCATAGTGACCTCTTGCTTGATATATAATATTTTTTTTTAACATTTTATTATGTCTCAGTATAAGTTACATACAATAATAATATTTACAGTATTTACAATAAGGATTATACAGAATTTTTGATTTTAGAATATACATAATAATAATAATAATAATAATAATAATTTATTTTTATTTATTTATTTATTATCATTATTATTTATTTTTTATTTATTTTGTTTATTTATTTATTTATTTTTTTATGTCTCAGATGAATTGCATACATAGTTGCTGTAGTAGTTATATATATATATAATATTTATAACGCATTACAAGTGTGTATAACAGATTCTTACAAGTTAGTAATTTTCTTCCGCGAAGCTTAGCAGAGCTTATCTGAGGAAGATAATAGATGACAGAGGGTGGTGGTTTCATGGTTGTGTTCCTATACTGGTCACGAGCCAGGTGTTGATTTTACTGTTTGTTGGTACGTGCTTGAAGGACTTGGACTGCTATTACAGTTTAATTTTTTTTTTTTTTTTTTTTTTGTGCAAATAGGGTAGGGTTTAGACATTGTGTGTTTAACTAGTTAGTGATTTGATTGCTGTTGTGTTGCATATTTTTGTAAGCGATTTTTGCAGTGTTGTGAATGGATACTATGGCAGTGTCGTCTGCATACTGGAAGATTTTACTTTTTAGGGGGAGTTGGCTTATGTCGTGTGTGTATATGTTAAATAGAATGGGAGATAGGACAGCTCCTTGCGGTACTCCACAGCTTACATGTACCTCTTTGCTGTGTGCTGATCCTATACGTGTGATGTGCTTTCTGTTTTTCGTGTATGCTTTAAACCACTGGAGTAGACGACCTCCAATTCCGATATGGGTAAGTTTCGTTAACAAGGTTTTATGTGTTAGTGTGTCAAATGCTTTTGTTAGGTCAATGAATACCACTAATGTTATTCTGTTTTTATCCAATGCAGCGTTTATTAGATCTGTGAAGTCTTCCAGGAGTGTTGCTGTTCCTTTATTTTTTGAAAGCCATATTGTGTTTTGGGTATGATTTGAAATTTTTCAACGTATGTGGAGAGTTTCTGATGTACAATGCGCTCCATGATTTGGTTGATTACAGGCAGCGTGGCGATAGGTCTGTAATTACTTATTATGTTTCTTTTTCCCTGTTTGTGTATGGGTGTGATTAATGCAGTCTTCAGTGTTTCAGGTATGTGTCCCGTTTCGAAGATTTTATTTAACAGTTTTTGTATAACTGGAAGTAGGTCGGTTGAGTGTTTCTTGATGTCTTTTGGTCTGATTCCGTCTATCCCCGGCCCTTTGTTAGGATTAATTTGTTGAATTGCCAGTGATAGTTGTTCTTTTGTTACTGTGGGGAACCACATCGACTGGGTTGCTCGTGGACCTAGTGGAGAATGTTCGTTTGTGTGAGGAAAGGTTGTTTCTTGTAGCTTTTGGACAGAGTTCACGAAGTGCTGATTAAAGTTGTTTGCCAACTGTTTAAGGGATTTGGGGTCGCGGGCAAAGCTGTGTTTTATTGTTTCTGTGGCAGTGGTTCTGTGTATATTGTCCAGCATTTCATTAATCAGGTGCCAGGTTTCCTTTATGTCATTCTGTGCTGTTGTTAATTTCTTGCTTTAATAGTTTCTTTTTGCCGTTCGAATCTGGGTTGTTAGGAGATTCCGTTTTCTTTTGTATTCAGCTTTTAAAGCGATATTGTTCAGTGACTTCTTAAGTTGTTTCCATAGGGCATCTTTTCTTTGTATGTCTGTTAGTATGTTGTCTGTTATCCATGGATTTTGTTTCGTTTGGGGGCGTATTTTTATTTTTGTTAATGCTTTGTTGTATATTTTGTTAAATGCAAGTTTAAGATTATTATATACAGCTTCAGCAGAGTCTAAAGATGCTATCTGCATCCAGTCTGTTTTTCTGATTTCATCGTTCACTATTGCTTCGTTTACAATGCTATGATACTGTTTTGTAGTCTCAGTGATTTTTATGGGTTCTGGTTCAGTGTGTAACTGCAATGCTGTGAAATAATGGTCTGCTAGTTTGCATGTTATGACGGCTGCTGTGTGGCTGTTTGGAGGGGCCCTTATATTTATATGATCAATGCAGGTTGAGGTTGTTGTGTTTCCGATTATCTCTTCTCGTGTATACGACTGTATGGATGGGGTTATGTTATATGCCGATAATAGGTCTAGGTATTGTTCTGTGTTGTTATTTATGTTCCTAATGTTTATATTAATGTCTCCTATTATTATCAAGTATTTTGAGGTGGCTACTTTCGTGGCTGAAAGCCATCTGTTTAGTTCTTCTAGGAATTTTGTGGTGCTTAAGTTGGGTGGTCTGTATATTGCGTTTAATATCAGGGAGTTTTCTTGTTTGATGTTTTTAATTTCGATGCATATGTTTTCTGCGTATTCTAATTTATAGTTTATTTCTGTTACTTCTAGTTTATGTTTGGTAAATATTATTATACCACCGCCTCGTTTTGTTTGTCTGCAGTGTTTGTGTTGTTGGAAGTGTGGCATTTGGTAGGAGGATGCCTCTTCGTTTGTCGTAGATACTTCAGTCAGTATTAAAATGTCTATTTCGTCTATATCTTCCTTCAGATAAGCTTGCAGGGTCAGCCAGTATTTTTGAATACTTCTGATGTTGATGCGGAGAATAGATAGTCCTTTTTTGGGGATTGTCAGTTGTTTCCATTCTGATATTGATTTCAGAATGTGGCAATTATCATGTTCCGGGGTGATTACGTCTGCTTGATGGTGTGCATTCATGTTGGTTGGGGTGCTGGTCCTTCTTTACGAGTTGTCAATATTCCTTTCAATGTGACAGCCTGTTGAGGTCATCTACGGATTTTATTTCGATTGGTTTTGAGTCTTGTGTCTTTCTAAGGAATATTTTGCTGTCTCTTATCCATATAAACTGGTAATTGTTTTGTGTTTTTACTTTCCTTGCTTGGTAGAATATTTTCTGATAGTGTGGAGTAAGGTATTCAGACAAGTATATTGGGGTGTTGTCGTGGTCTCCTTTCAGATCCTTTACTACTGGATTTTTAATCCTGCTAGCTTTTATAAGTGTAGTTTTTGTTAGGCTGTTGGTGAGTCGCACTACGACGGGAGAAGGACTGGTATTATTTTCTCTTTTCCTTTTTTGTGGTAACCGATGCACTGACTGGATGTCTCTTGGTTCAATGGGAGAGCTGATTTTTTGGCTTAGTTGTATTACAGTGTCTCTTAGAGGTTCCGTAGCTATTTCTGGGAGACCATTTATGAGGAGGTCATTTTTGTGCTGCTGTTGGTTTGAGAGCACGTACTGTTGCTTTAGAGAGTTTAGTTCTTGCCGTAGGTCCGTTGTCTCTTTAATTAAATTATGCTGTCTTTCAGTTAGCTCTTTGACGCAGTTTTTAATTTCTCTAACGGTCTGTTAAATATCTTCTATCGAGTTATTACTAAATTTAATAAATGCCTCGTATTGGTTAAATTTTTCTGTAATTTGTGCGGTATGTTTTTTAAATAGTTCTCCAACAAAATCGATTAAACAGTCTTTTAGGTTTTGTAATCTATTTTCAAGTAATGCATTTAAAGATGGCTCACCTGGGTTTCCGTTGTTGTTTTCTTTGTTTTTAATTCCCTCTGTTGTTGATAGCTGTTTACTGCCTGCGGTTGTTTTCTGCGTTGGCTGTTTTCCGCCTGCATTATTAATTATTAATAATAATAATAATAATAATAATAATAATAATTTTTTAACATATGCATTTATGTTATTCATTGCTAAAATATTTATACATATAATAAACATCTGTGTGGCATTGAACCTTATAATTTTACAGAGTTCAGCACTAAGTGCTGCAATTCCTACATTGTATTTCAATTAAAATTTTTAATAATACTTTTTTGCCTTTATATTATGTATTTACAAACATGTTATTTTAATTAACAACGAAGATCATACAGAATTTTTTGTATAAGTTTTTATTTTTTATTTTATTTTATTTTTTTAAAGTTTGAGAAAGAGTGATTATACATACAAATTTCTGCATTTGCTTATAAGGATTACTTGTAGATGAGTGAGGCAAGATAATACCACCTACTTCTTGGGTTTTTGTTTTTGTTTTTTGTTTTCTGAAAGCCGTATTGGTTTTGTGAGATGATGTTGTACGTCTGTAAATAGTACTGTAGTCTGGTGTGTGTTATTTTTTCTAGAATTTTTGAGATGACTGGTAGTGGAGCTATTGGTCTGTAGTTCTGAGTATCGTTTCTTTTGCCATGTTTGTATATTGGCGTAATTACTGCAGTTTTTAGTTGTTCTGGAATAATGCTTGTGTCCAATATTATGTTCACGAGTTTCAAAAGTATTGGATTTATTTGTTCAAAGTGCGTTATAAGATCTGCGAGTCTTATTTTGTCTTCTTTCAGTTCCTGTTCTGTTACTGCTGGAATATACATCGTTTGTTGTTGACTCTGTGTCGGTAGTTTTTTGTTGATCGTTGGTAGTTTGTCTTTTTTGAGTCGTGTGATGTTGTTTGTGAAAGCATGGTTGAATGAATTTTTTTTTTATTGATCTGCTAAAATATTTACAGATACAATAAGCATCTTGAGTGACATTGCAACTTATAATTTTAGAGAATTCAGCACAAAGTGCTACATTTTCTACATTGGATTTCAATTAATTTTTTTTTTAAAATACTTTTTTTGCCTCTATATTATGTATTTACAACACATGTTCTTCTAATATTTACAATAAAGATTATACAGAATTTTTTAATATAGAATATACATAATAATAATAATATTTTATTTATTTTTTATTTTTTTTTATTTTATTGATTGCTAAAATATTTGCATATACGATAAACATCTTGAGTGACATTGCAACTTATAATTTTACAGAATTCAGCACTAAGTGCTGCATATTCTACAATGGATTTCAATTAAAAATTTTAATAATACTTTTTTGCCTTTATATTATGTATTTACACATGTTCTTCTAATATTAACAATGAAGATCATACAGAATTTTTTGTAGAATTATTTTATTTTATTTTTTTTTTTAAGTTTGAGAAAGAATGATTATACATACAAATTTCTGCATTTGCTTATAAGGATTACTTGTAGATGAGTGAGGCAAGTTAATCCCACCTACTTCGAAGCTTGGGTTAGCTTTTATGAAGAGAGTGGGATTTAGCCTTCAGTATTTGTGTTGTTGCTACTGTTTATATATGGGATGTAGGCATTGGATGCTAGTGATTTGTGATGTGTATATTAGTGTTAATGGTTTCTTAACTTTGTTGGTATATTTTCCAGAGTTCGTTTTTTAATGTTCTGTAGTTATCTTCGTGTTTTACCTTTCTTGATAGGTTGTTGAGTTGCGTGGGTATCTGATGTGATCTCACAAAAGAACCGTGTGAGTTGTTGAAGGGTGTGGGGATGTAGAGAGTTGTCGTAGGTCGTGTTATACGATATGTGTGTCTATTGTTTCGATAGGTGATGTTGAAGTAATTCCTTGTTAATGTCATGTAGTGTTTCAGGTTTTTAATGCTCAGAATTCTGTGTATCGCCATGTGCTTCTCGGATATTGGTTGTTGGATTTAAGGTGTCCAGATCACTGTTGACAACATTTTCCTGTGTAGTGTTTCTAATTTTGTTAGGTGGCTGTTTGATGTATTTGTATAGACTGTTATTCCGTATCTGAGTAGGGTTTCGCAGATACCATGATATAGGAGTTTTTTTATGTTGGGAGGAATAATGTCTTTAACTTGTAAGAGTTTTGCTGCGATGATCAATAGTTTGGTGTGTGTAGGTATTATATGTGTTTTGTCCATTTAAGGTGGGAATCTATATACAGACCAAGGTATTTTGCGTGTGTTACAGGTTTGATTTCGGAACATTGGCAGGTATTTTTGTTGTTAATGCAGCGGTATGTGTGACAATGTATCGATAGTGATGCGGGGCGTATGATTCTTGGGTTGTGTATTATCAACATCTGTGTTTTGGTGCCGTTGATTAGAATTGCGTTTTGGTGGAGGTATGTTGTGATTTCGTTTAGGTCTTGTTGTGCTTTGCAAAGAGCTGTGTTAATGTCTGTGTAGATTGCTAGTAGTGCACTGTCATCTGCGTATTGAAATATTTGACTTCTTATGGATATGTTATGAACATCGTTAATGTATATGTTGAATAGAGTGGGTGATAATATGGCACCTTGAGGTACACCGTGTTTTACTTGTATACTCTGACGTGTAACTATTTTTGTTACTTTGTTCTGTTTGAGAGATAGTTCTTGAACCATGTATGCAGTGTTTCTCTTATACCTATTGAGTATAGTTTGGTGAGTAGTATGTCATGTTCAAGTGTGTCAAATACTTTGGTTAGGTCCAGCAGTATAAGGACGGCGTACTTGTTTTTGTCGAGATCTTTGTTTATTGTGTCGGCGATGTCTTCTAATAAAGTAATGGTGCTTTTTGTTTTCTGAAAGCCGTATTGGTTTTGTGAGATAATGTTGTACTTCTGTAAATAGTTCTGTAGTCTGGTGTGTGTTATTTTTTCTAGAATTTTTGAGATGACTGGTAGTGTAGCTATTGGTCTGTAGTTCTGAGTATCGTTTCTTTTGCCATGTTTGTATATTGGCGTAATTACTGCAGTTTTTAGTTGTTGTGGAATAATGCCTGTGTCCAATATTATGTTCACGAGTTTCAAAAGTATTGGATTTATTTGTTCAAAGTGCGTTATAAAGTCTGTGAGTCTTATTTTGTCTATTCCTGGAATGGTCTTTGGTTTCAGTTTTAGGAGTGCTTCTTTCAGTTCCTGTTCTGTTACTGCTGGAATATACATCGTTTGTTGTTGAGTTAGTGTGTCGGTAGTTTTTTGTTGATCGTTGGTAGTTTGTCTTGTTTTGAGTTGTGTGATGATGTTTGTGAAAGCATGGTTGAATGAGTCTGCTAGTTCCTCTTGGTGTGTGTCCTAACCGAAGCTTTTTGCAATAAAATCTTGTGCTGAAGTTTTCTTTTTTCGGGTTACTAATTCGTTGAGTGTAGCCCATGTTTGCTTAATGTTTTCGTTATATTCCATGAATTTTTGGAAGTAGTAGCGTCTTTTTGCCCTACGAATTTTTGTTGTTAGTTTATTTCTTGTGTTTTTGTATAAGGTTTGTAAATGTGTGTTACTGGGTGACTTTTTAAGTTTTTTCCATAGATTTTCTTTTTCAGTAATAGTATTTAGTATGTCATCATTTATCCATGGATTGTTGTCTGTTTGTCGCCTAGTTTGTGTAGGTTTTGTTGCTTTTTTGTATATTTCTGTGAACTTTAGTTGAAAATTCTTGTTTAATGTTACAGGATCGTTTATTTTGAGTAGGGAATTCCAGTCTGCATTTTTTAATTGGTTATCGACAATGCTCTTTAGTATGATCGAGTTTTGTCGACTTTTGTGGTGGTGGGAGGGGGGGGGGTAGGAAACTTAATTAAATGAAGTTGAGACAAAGTAGTGATCGGCAATTTTTACGTTAATTACTGATGATGTATATGTATGGATGGGAGCCCGTATATTGATATGATCAATGCATGATTGTGTTAGTGAATTATTGAGTATTTCTTCTCTTGTTGGGGAGTTAATGGTAGGGTTTATGTTGTACTGACTTAGTATATCAAGATATGTGTTAGTGGTTGAAAAAGCGTGGTCAAGAGTATTTATGTTAATGTCTCCTATTAGGATGAGCCTGTGTGTTGTAAGCGGTTCGATGCCGCTTAGCCATGTTTCTAACTCGTGAAGAAAACTGAGTGGATTATTATCTGGGGGTCTGTATATTGTGTTTATTGTGTATTTGATACTATTGTGGCTATTTGTGAGTTCCAAAGTTAGTGTTTCCGCATGTTCCAAGTGAGTTTGTTTTTCTGTCACATTGTATTTTTATTTGATAAATGTCACAATTCCACCTTCTCTTTTGTTTGGTCTGCATAAGTTGTAGGTTTCATAATTATTTATGTTGTATGCGTAAATTTCTGTGTCGTTTATTGCAACTTCGGTCAGTATTAGCGCATCTATGTTTATCATGGTATAATTGAGCTGTATTGTCAATGTAAGCCAGTGTGTTTTTATACTTCTTATGTTTGTGTGTATGATAGTGAAGTTGGTGTTGGTGGAAATGTTGTCTGACATTTTTTCAGAGTCAAAGACCTTGAAGTTTATGTTGTCTGACTGGATATGTTCGCCTATGTTTGAGATCTCCATTATATAGTTTTTAAATGAGTTCTAATCTTATTCTTAAGGATGTAAAGAGTTAGTGTTTTATATTGGTAGGCTGTGTAAGTCGGATTCACTTGTGATTATGTATACTCGAGTGTTTTCATTCTTTCTAAAAAATATCTGGGAATTCTTTGTCCACAGGAACTTGTAGTTTTTCTCTGTTTTTGTCTTCCTTGCTTGGTATAGAAGATTTTTGAAGTATGGAGTCCAGTGTTCCGTTATATAGATTGGTGTTGGGAATTTCTTATCATTTAGGATCGTTGTTGTCGGCCTTGTTTTCTTGCTTGCTGTAAGAATGGAGTTTCTCAGATTGCTGTTGCTAAAACGAGCGATGATTGGTGGCGGTCTCTCTTTATTTTTTTGTAGGCCTCGGTTGATATAGGTGATATCTGTGGTTGCGATTTTAATTCCAATTTTGCTGCGGATCAGTTGCATTATGTTGCTTAAGTCTTCTGTATTTTCTTTCGTTATTCCCTCAATTTAGTTCTTTTTTTTCTTTCTTTTTGTAGCATGTGTTCCATTTGACACTTGAGTGTGTTTACTTCTTTCCGCAATTCTTGATTTTTGCGTTGGAGTATTTCTTGCGTTTCTATCGCTACCGTTAATTTCGTCTTTATTTCTCGCACGGTTCCTAACATTTCTTCAGTGGTCTCGTTATTGAACTGTATGTAATGTTCCTACTCCTCGAATTTTTTGTTAATTTGTTCCATGTGTGCATTTAATAAGTCTTTCACCATGAGTTTAAATGAATCAAAGTTATCTATAATTTTAGGATCCGGAAGCGGCTTACCTTGATGTGCGTCGTTACTTTTCTTTGGTGTCTGGTCTTTGTTCTTCGTTTTCTCACGGCATTGTTGACATCGCCATTCGGTCCGTTTCACAGCTCCTTTTGCTTTCCACGTGCTTTCTGAACAGTGGAAGTGTTGTTTTTTGTTACATCCGGAACACTGCGGCCCGTCCCCTTCATCGCTTAATGGCATACTGCATTTGTTACAGCTCATTTTGCTTGAACTTTGCTGTCTCGGTGACCTTTAGCCTTTCTTCCCGTTAGCGACTATAGTGCGACTTTTAAAATGGCGACATCCTTTGTTCTTCGTTGGCTGGTGACTGCAGTACACTCTATGAAATTCCAACACTGAAAATTTGAATTTTACTTATCCGATTTTGGTAATTTGAACGTCCCGGTCTTCAGCGTGACTAGTAGAAATAAATAGTAGCACTTTCAAGTTAGAAACATGAGTTAATTAACACTTTAAACCTATAAAACCAGGAGCAGCGATACAGCGTACGTGCATCTGTCTGCCTACACAGCGCTCGCTATGTAGGCAGAGAGATTAATAATAATAATAATAATAATAATAATAATAATAATAATAATAATAATAATAATACATATAATAAATAAAATAAGTAAATAAAAGAATGAAAGGTCATGCATGACTTATAGTGCATATGTGCCATGATTAAGCTGAGGATTTGTTCTGTTCTGTTTTACGTGCTTACGCGTAGACCCACATCATAATGCATTCTCAACCAGTTCCGACGGAATGGGTTGTTAACTCTTACTCCTGCCATATTCTGTGTCTGCATACTGTATGTAACCACATTTCCGTAGTCTCATGCTCATCCTTATTCCTGTAGTTTCATATATCTGTATATTGCATATGTTCTTCTGGCCAGTTTGACTGTTTTGTGCCAGGAAAATCCTTCATTTCTGGAAAATAAATCCCTGCCAACACCACATGAGACCAGATAACTTGCTTTCAGATGAAAAACTCTGATAAATGTCCTTAGCTCACCTACAGACACAGACACCAACCCAAGTTTTTTTTTCAACCAAAGAGCATCATCGAAAATAACAGAGCTATGGAGGTTATTGCTAAGGTTATTGCAATTAATTAGATTTCCACTGACATCTAGGAGCTCACTGATTTGATTCAGAGATAAAGTGAATGAAGTTTTTGGTTGTTTGCTTCATTACATTAAAGAACTTTTGCATGGTGGTAGCCAGGATGGAACTGAGAGAATTCTAAAATCAGGTAGCAGAAGTCGATTGCGTTGGCTGAGTGGAGAAACGAATAGCTCCGAAATCAAAACTCTGTCAATTCGATCCCACTGTATGGATGCTTGCCAAAGTCTTTAGTAGGTGGACGATTTTCGTTCCAACCGAGAAACCGCCATCCTAGAGTATGAAAACCGAATTGTCTTGTTGTTTTTTTTCCGACAAAAATACTAAGGTGTATCATATCTACAACCTCTCGTCGGTGAGATTCGCATGAATTATATAAACGTGTTGTTATGTTCTCTTTCAATACGTGAATTGAAGTAGTTAAGGAAAGAATGAAATCATATAAAAAATTATTACATCAGCAGCATATGAAAGTGTAGGAACAAACAAAAAATGTCATTAAAAAAGTACATAGTGGGATATGAAATAAAAACTAATCGAAAATAAATCGCTGGTCCTTAAACGATTGTTAAGAAGCAAAAAACAAGAAGATGAAATTGAATATAAAAACGAAGCGCAACAGCCAAAACACAAACCAGAAATAGACACAGAGAAAGCTGTGAAAAATTAGCATCATATCTAGAAAAAGACATATACAAAATAAGATCCAATGTGTATAAAATACTAAAACACATGAATGCAGATATAAAAGAAACTGCAAATATAATTTGCGGAATAGATGTAAAAGAATTCTTGGATTACTTCACAGATCTTTGGACAGATAATACTAACATTAAAAAAATTACACTAATAAGTTACAAAATGCTTTAAATGATATAATAACAATGAAAGAATTAAAGGACAATCTAAGTAAAATAAAATATGGTAAATCAGCAGGAGATGATGGGATAAACTCCGAACTGTATAAATGTGCTTGAAAAAATTGCATTAGAGGTTATTAAAAATGTTAATAAAAGAAAATATATACAAATGGACAAATACTAATAAAATAGAATATAAGTATAATAATATCTATATTTAAAACGGAGATAAAAGAAAAGCTGCTAATTACAGAGGTATTAGTTTATTGAATACATGTTACAAAATATAGAATACTTGATGAAAAATTGAAAATATGCAGTGAAAAAGTGTTACTAGAATGTCAAAATGGATTTAGAAAAGGACACTCTACAGTGGATATAGTTATTATTATTTTTGAAAACTACTTATACAGAAAAGAATAGAGTTAATTTAAAAGCTCATCTTTTATTTATAGATTATGAAAAAGCATTTGACAAAGCAAAAAGATATATACTGTTTGTTATATACAAAGAATAAATATACCTAATTTTTACAAATTTAAACCCATAGGTGGAATAGGGTATACAGAAGGGGTGACAGATTATAGAGGTGACATGGATATATGCCAGACATGGAAAGACCCCATAGCCCTCGAGTACTCTTATATGGGTCATAAAATAAGAAGAGTTGGCTGATAAGGCCTTATAGGAAACATTAAAGTGTGTGTGTGTGGATATTCCTGAAAGTAGAGGAGGAGGAAGTGGATAGATCCAGCTAGGGGACCATGGGAGTGCCACTTTCCTTACAATCAATGATTGCCCTTTATGCCCTGTTGGTCCACGAGTCCTTATTCAATATATTCGGACATTCCCACTATATCTTGTAGGCTCCCCTATTCACCATCCAGGGGACACGCTCTCTAGACATTACAGGGTCCCCGAAAACAAGGCCATAAATTACAAACCGTTAGGAAAACGAAAACCAAAATGTCCTCTTAAGAGATCCAACGATGATTTCTAAGGCTGGAACAGATCATTTTAGGCATAAATCCTTGACAAGCATGATGATGATGATGATGAAATATTATTATTATTATTTGACACCTCCAGGGATTCCAAAGATTCATCGAGGGAGGACACCTGCTATACAACTCCGTCTCCACTATTCAATCACCCACTGACCGCAACTACACCAACGCCATCTACCGCCGACCACCACTGGTATTTCCACAGACAATCGCAAACATCCATGCCCATAGCGGGATTCGAACCCACAGCCTTTTGGCTAGAGAGCTGATACGCTATCCACTCAACCAACCAGGTCGGCTACTCGGTAAAATATATCTAATATTTTACTACAAGCAAGCAATATTGAATATATACAACGATAATGAAGTAAAAAAAAGGAAAAAACTTTCTGAAAAACAAATTATTAACCAAGGAGTAAGATAAGGATGCCTCTGTCTCTCCAACAATTTTTAATATTCATATTGATGAAATATCAATAACGTGGAACCTTAAATAATCCAGGTATAGACATTTCCTGGTATAACAAAATAAAGAGGCTATTATTTGCAGATGATCAGATAATAATATCAGATAATGAACACAGTTTACAAAGAGCAATGTATAATTTTAACATTATACAAGTAGTAGAACACTTTGGTGTGAAAATATCCATAGATAACACAAAAACAATGTCATTTTGTGGACAAACTTCAGTTAGAAGTAAAATAGTTATTAATAATAAAATAACAGAACAGATAAATGCTTTCAATGTTGAGTGTGTAATATCATATTTAGGAGAAAAAGACATAACATAAAAAATTCAGAATTTTTACAGATTATACTCCTGATAAATAGACACTCAGTCCAAATATTGTACAAAACGAAACACGCTTTGAAATGTACGATACTTGAGTAGTGCCCATATTATTATTCAGGATTCGATAGCAGCGAAATTTGGACAATAAACAAAGAATAAAAATAAGTGAAATCAGATTCACGAGAACTGCAAAATGCACATTATTAGACAAAAAAAAAAAACACGAAGATTTTTAAATGAAATCCAAAAAAAAATCAATAGAAGAAAAACTCTAAACAATTACAAACAGAAGTGGATAGAACATGTAAACCGAATGGCCAACACCCGATATTATAAACAATTAATAAAATATAAACCAGTTGGAAAGAGAAGGCCGGGTAAATCTCAAAAGAGGATATTAGATATATATGAGACTGGAACAGGCCAATATGATCTACATCAATAATTAGCGTTATAATAGTGATGCTATTGTTTAATAAAGAGTAATGACTTTTCTGCGTCAATATCATCTCAGAGTAAGATGATATTGACGCAGTTTTAGTTTTAAAATGTGTACTAACTGGACAAATTTTTGGAAAGTGACGTCAAAATTATTTGCTTGCTGCTTTCGCTTGTTTAATGCTGTCGTAAACTTCTTTTTCTGAACTGAAATTCTTTTGTTTCCTTCTCCTCATCTGACGAACCGCAGCATGCTCATTATTCCAAGCTGGAAGATCTCAATAAACTGGTTGGCCGAGTAAATAGTTCATCAAAGAACATGTTGAGGGTTCTAATTCCACTGTAGTATGAATGTTTATGAATTTTCAAGTGTTACAGGATCTTTTTGTCTGATTACTACCGCCCTGCTTGAAAGAGTTCTATGCTGAATCTCTAGAACAGGTTTCTGGACTATCGTACCTGTAGCACATGTCCTGTGCTAATGTACAGTAGACTTACAACTGCATTTTAAATGCCCATTTTTTCGTCAGTAAAGCGAAGACTACATAATCATTTGACCACAACAAAACAGTACTACTTCCTCTCTCACAAACAAATTTCATTCCTCACGCTCACTCTTTATCTTTGATAACACTCAGATCTTCATACAACATCAGATTTTTCATCTCTGGATAAAATTTGTTTCCTGGGGTTTCTGATATAATCACTTCCAGTCTGTGGCTTCTTCAGTATGAGAGTAAAAATAAATAAAACATACTTCTTTAGACACTACACTCTGACATTTCCCCTTTCCATTAGCAGCCATTAAATACTAAAACCAATTCCCTTTACATCAGAGGTGTAAAGGTAATACCGTTCCCTGTGGTACAACAAAAATATCTAAAAATGGAGTTGTTTTCCAATTATGTGTTCTCCGGCCGGTTTACCTGTTTAGCGAGATAAAAAAAATCTTGTTTTTGGGATCAAATCCTGTCATTTCCATGTGTGATCGTCTAACTCACCTTCGTTAAATTAAATTAAGGACGTGAAGAACCATACAACGGTTCTTTACGTCCAAGACAGAGTTCGAATCCACATATTCCTAAAGGAAAGGAAAAGAGCTAACATCAGTATATTGCTAAACACTAAGCAAAGTCAATCTTTATCTTTTTTTCAAGTCCGCAGCTGCTGTTTTCTGGAATAACGTTCATATCTAGTGTTGTTTGTTAAGAATAACAACTTGAAACTGTTCAAGAAGAACACCAGCAAGTTCCTTCTCTCTATCATTGACAACTAGCCCACATACATGTAAGATTAAGTTTAGGGAAAAGAAAATCAACTTGAATTTATAAGAACGGAATTGGAAAAATTACGCTAGTTTTCTTACCTTTAACTCAATAAATAAGAAAACATCAACATATATATTCATCTGATTTTTTCATTATAGCAGGCATAGCATGAATATTATTTGCGAAAATAAAAGAGAATAAGATTAAGCATAGTTTTTAAGTGTGTCACAATGCAACAATGCCATTTTTCAACCAGGATGTAAGTCAAGACCGACTCTATATTCTCCATTCGATTTTGTCGTTCAGATTTTATTTATTTTATTTTTATTATTTTTATTATTTTTTTTTTTTGCTTCGACGTCGAACATCTCACATTACACCTTTACATGTTCTTGTTAGTGTTGAATTTGTAAGCCATTTCCAGAAAAAGAATGATGTTGAACTAGACCATGAAACCATCCGTGCAGTCACATGTTGAAAAGCATAAATGACTAATATTTTATATATAATTAAATTAATATAAATCAATATTCACTTAATCTGAAATAAATAAGCTATGGATAAAGAAAGATTTTAGTCATAAAAGACAATTCAGAATTATAATATTTTTCGAAAAACACATTATTCGAGATGGTATACCTCCGTCATTAAGTCGGTAAGAACGATAGCCTTCGGTTTGAAAGACCCAGGTTCGAACCCCATATAGGAAGATACGAGGAGCTTTATAACGTCTTCATTTAAGTGAGTTAGCCTTACCATCTTTGGAAAATCTTACCATCTCTTACCAGAGATGGTAAGATTTTCCAAACAGGAAACTTCATTCCGCAATAAGACAAAGTGCAAGAGAAAACACACAAATGACCGGATTAAGCTTCACTTAGTTTAATATGAAACCAGGTGTGTGGAAGTAACAAGATATTTCATCTAGCACGTATTAGAAAACATGACACTAGTGCTAATTAATTGAATTAAGAAATTTGAAACTTGAACGCAGTGGGGTTTTATTTAAGATGAACAAATGTGTTTGTTCATCTTAAAGATGAACAAACACATTTGTTCATCTTTAAACCACCAGATCATTAAATCAAGTGTTATCGAAATTTTATTTAATGCTACAAATGTGTATTAACTTTTACCATAAATATCTTAACTATTTTAAATTTTACTTATCTTTCTTTTATTTACTCAGGATCTCAGAACGAAGAAAAAGTAGGGAAGAAAGAAGTGCCTGTTCGTCTATCTGGTTCGGACTGATGAGTCGAAAAAAATACGTTTTTTTTCTTTCCTGGACACCTTTGCAAATGAACAGCTTAACTCCTCTTTAATACTCCAGATGGTGTCAAATTCTTCCCGTCAGACAATCTATTGTACAATAACCCGTGTTTTTTGTGCGTTTGTGTGTAAAACTAAAGAAATCTCATGCTATATAACTGTGTACCGGAAAATATTTCTGCTATGTGTAATCTTCAGAACTTTGCCTGTAGATGTCGGTAGGTTTAGTACCACTGTGAGGAGACTCCTAGAACATGCCTTTTCCCCACCTGCTTAAAATATACCTTACAGCTGACGAGTCAAAACGTGTTAGTGAACTGTCGGACTACTAATAACTGTATCACAGCATCGCGAAGCCACAAAAAAGTGGATAAGGCGATGCACTCTTCAGTCTTTCTCCAACCAAAATAAAATCTATTTGTCAAAGGATTAAACCCTTTTAAACCGCGAATGATCATGTGAGTGTGTATATTCAGATAATTCTTATACCTTTTACAGCTTTGCACCGTCCTTCTGTGAAATGAGGATTTCTGTTTGACAATGGGCTGTAAACTTTTCAAGGTAAAGAAAGGTTATTTGAACGAAAGTGCGAATATGTAAATTTCAAGAAATGTTCTTATTAAAGCTCCAGATACTTGTACCCGTTTCTTCCTTTTTCTGTACAATTCCTATTACACCTGCATTCCATTCTGATATCGAAATGATGTCTCTCGTATAGTATTTACAAGGTATTACATAATGAATATACGTGTAAAACTGATAATTATTTTGAAGTCGTTATGAATAAATATTGCTTTCTTTATTATTAATAGTATAATATAAATTGTAGGTTTATTGTGGAAACAAGAATAAGTATAGGATTTAAATCTTTAAAATCATCCTAAAGTCTACAAAAAGAAACCTTTTTTTTTCTGTAATATTCAATATTTTAAAGGCACGTTTAGTTTCTGAGTGTTGCCTCATCGCTGCAATCAGTCATATCCTGGTTCGATTCCGGCTCTGGAATAATTTTCTTGTGCTATTTACCTATTCGTAAATTTCTGGTTGTGGTTTACTCTAGGGAAATTAAGGGCTGCAGACAGAAAAAAAAAATCGAACTGACTCCAAAGTTTCACCGCTGAAAACGCATCTCTATAATAAAATATGGATGCTTCCCATCTTGTGAATGTAACTGGATCCAGAAAGATGCTTAAGCCTAGCTAAACCTAATTGTTAATCTTAATGTATTCCTTCTTTTTTTTTCAGAAAGAAATGAAAAATGTAAATTTTTGCTCCGATATTTGATGCAAGACTCAGTCAGTTAAATTAAAGTAGCTGTTGTTCTGAATTTCGTGAAAGAGAAGTTGTTACCAGAGAAATGTCTTTTTTAAAATATATTTTTACTTGGGTTACTTGCCAATGGAACATTGGCAAGTAAGCCAAGTAATTGTACTATTTGAGTTAAGCGTGAGTTGGTATAAAATTTGTTTTTGAATTAAATAGCAAATATTTTGCTAGTGATCTCAATTATTACTAGTTGTGGAATTCAATAATTGTTGTTTATAATTTGAAATCAATTTTCTTATTGAGTATATTAAGGACATGTCACATACATGCTTCTTAAAATAGTGATGGGACAATATATCGTCATTTGTAAAATTAAGCAGCTTATCAGCAAATGATGAAATGAATTCATAGGAGGAGCGAAAAGTGATCCTACAGCGTAATTAGAAATTCTCTTTTCAAAAGATTCATCAACGATTTCTCTCTTTCTTTCTACAATATATGACATGCTGTGATACATTTCAGCTTCTTACATGTAACATATCATTTATGATTCCGATAATTTCTTTGCAACATAAATATAGGATATATTGTTCTAGCAAAGAAATATAGGATCCGTTTACTGAATCCTTAAATGCAACAAACATATTGCTAACTTTACATTCTCCACATACGCAGGCTTTATTGAAAATTGAATATTACGCACACAAATCGATTGTCCCTTTATGGTTACATGATGAGGTTTATTGCAAACACAAATTCTGTGAAGAGTCAGCATATTTTATCGAAATTCTGTATGGTATTTGATCAATGTTTTTTTTTTTTTTTTAATCTTTTTTCCAGATAAAATTCAAATGAAAACCACAAGAAATCTTTTTTTTTTTTTTTCACTTGAGTTAACTAAGCTTGTTACAGTGCGGGAAAAGAGTCTTCCCATAAATGCTGCAGACAAGAAATCAAAACTATAGAATTCTTCAGTCCAATACGAGACACAGAGTAAAAACAGCCAGAATAAATATTTTTATTTATGCAGTTTTCAAAGCTATTTATGGATCAAGTCTATCAGCAGAGGACCTTGAAGAAACATCGCTCATAACTGGTTCTGAATGCATTCATTACAAAGTCATTTTTTGGAAAGTTGTTCAAAGAACGAGAACCATTCTAACTATTACTCTTAGACATAACTTTAGTCCTCAGATATCCTAATAAATTTCGATAAATATTAAATCGTGTTTCTACGAACAAAATTTGTTTTCTCCACCATAATTTTATAGCATTTTTTCTGTTAAACAAGAAAACTTTGAAAATGCTACTTTCAGATAAAGTAGCCTAATTTCTAGTAATTCATATATAATTTAACTACTAATGAAACAGCAATGGCCTCTAGGAAATATATTTTTATGCTATACATTGAAAATATATGATAAGCAAATGATGAACAGTATTATAATAAGAACAGAATTATTTTTTCAATAAGACCATAATCTTCTATCGTTAGTAAAAATATGATATTATCATATTCTTGGACCTCCCAGGTGTACACGATTTCCAAGTATCTCAAGTTTTTAATTGACTGTGATGTACGCTCTCATTTCGTTTCATTTTTCTTGCAATCTAACCGAATAATTGAACCTAATTGAAATGCTTGTCTAATGAGACGACAAAGAACATCGCAATAGCTGAATATTCTCTTCGCATATCAGAAAAAGGCGTTCTGCAGTTAGGGTTGTTGTACACACATAAGACATTACTTGTATGTATTCTTTTCTTAAAGAATTTCTTCCAGAAATTCTTAAATCACTTTTTGGAGACTGCACTGCGAAAGTGCCGCAGAACTTTGGATGTTCTCAGCCACACACTCATATTTTCCTTATTAAATCAAAAATTAAAAATATGCCAAAACACTCCCATTGACGTTTAATTTTTTTTTTGATAATTTTCTCCTTTATTATAACTTCATAGTTATAATAAAGGAGAAGTTAAATTGGTAGTTAAGTTAAATTGCACAGATCAGTGTGTGACCTTCTCCCTGATTGCCGAGTTTTGAAGTGTTCTGAAAACTTTCCATGGTTGGTATCACTAGAAAAAGGTTAGTGGATTTAGTCCATACACGGTAATAATGCTCCATAGAGGTATAATCTCGCTCACAAGAGGTGGGCGAGATTCACGTAAAATGTTACATAAGCTGTATTTTGAAATCATATGATAATTAATAGCTAGCATCTGTTTGTATTCAGCAGTTGATAAGCATTGAGTCTGAAATGATTTTCTAATTTTTGATAATTCTTAAAATATTTTGAAACATTGCACTCTAATTACAAGAATTCAAATTTTTCACATTTTCAAATGAAGAAGTAATTCGCCCTTCGAAGAATTTGAGACTTCCTTGTGAAGTCTAGAATATCCCTCGATGTATCCATCTAGATGTATCCACCCTCAAATTTTCAAGAATCCTGCCTCTCAGGAATTATTGCATCCCCCTCTCCTCCTTCAACTAGCATACTATGTACAGTATGCTGTTTGAAGGAAGGGAGGGATACAACATTTAAAGAAGAGAGTTTCCTCGTTTACTATTAATTATTTTCCTGCATATTCCGGCCTTATTTATTTTTTAATTTAATGCCAGCCTGGTTGGCCGAGTGTTAGCTTATCCGCTCTCCAGCCAAAAGGCTGCGGGTTCGAATCCCGCCGTGGGCATGGATGTTTGTGATTATCTGTGAAAGTACTAGTGGTGGTAGGCGGCGGTAGGTTGCGTTGGTGTTAGATGCTGAAGGTTGGTGGAGTAGTGAGACGAAGAGTTGTAGAGTAGATGTCCTTCCTCGCTGAGTCTTTGAACTCCCTGCAGGTGTTATGTATAATATAGTGAGATTTAAATATGTAATCTATCTATCCCAATGGCTTTAACAGGCCTTTAAGGCCCACAACCTTCCAAGCATGCTTGGATTTCGTAACCGAAATACGAGGATAGAATGGTCACTCCTATGCCTCAAGGTATTCTTGGCTGTATCCCTGTGTGTTCAAGGGGCCGGTTTGCCTGCTTGCGGGATGAAAAACACCAGATAAACTGGCGGAAAAAACCCTACTGCCCGCGCCCAAGACCGGCTAACTTGGCTATGGCTGAGGAAGATCCTTCAGCTCCTCACGTCTCCGACGGGAATCGAACCTAGAACACTCCTTCCCCAGGCATATGATTGCGAAGCGCAAAGCCACTAGGCTAACCGCGCGGACTTAAATATGTAACAGTAATAATAACAATTTGGTGATCCAAAGGTTCAATTTAAAAAAAAGAGACATTTATTAGCATCCGACATGATATCTGTTTTTAAGTCAGCACAACAGTATTACTGCTTTCCATATTATAAATTACTATACAAATGCGAGAAGCAAGTCCGTATATTGAATAAAAAATAGGTTACAACTTGTAAGTATGATTTTTGTTCTGAAGCATTGTAGATAATCGCAACATATCTTAAAAGTATTCTCGCAGTTTAAGAGCTCTAGTTTTTTTAATTTCTGATGTTTTGTTTATAATATATGATGACTTCAAATTTATTCTCAGGCACAATTATATAATTCTACCTAATGCATTTAGTCCATGGGCACTTGGAGTCTTACACTCGTGCTTGGTGTATTTTATTGTCATATATTGTTGGAATATATCGAAAAAATAAATAAATAAATGCATATATAAATATATGTGTGGAGGTAGAATAAAATTGTAACATTGCAGAATTTACTGATCGCTTCAAAAGATTATCATAATGATATGATCTGTACCATTTCTTAAGAATTTTAGAAATTAATGTTTGCCACCTGGAATGAACAATTGATAATTTGTATCCAAAGATGCGGGGAAAATATCGACATGAAGAATTAATTTAGTGGTAGCCTTCTGCGACAGGATTACCGGAAATGCTATGACGTAAACTTTTTCAAGTGATGAGTTCAGGGTAATTATATAATTTTACTTTTACCACAATGGTGATAGGTGGCTGCTAATATTTCTCGGAAATATCTCTCCGCAGCATGTGTCTGCTAAGAAATTTCTCCCACTGTTTTGTTTATTGCACTTTCTGCATGGAGTGTGAAATATTCTCTAATTGTAGTGGAGGCCGGTTGCTCTAATTACACGACGAAGCGATCACTTGTCATTGGTCTCGTGCTGTGACTTATCGATTCAAAGAGTGCTTGTAAGTTCGCTTTCTGGCAGCCTACAGTGATAAAATACGTTACGAGTGAAAAAAATGAAACGTTCCGCAGGTGGACTGCACTTTCTACCATTACCTCTAAATTAAAGTCGTTTTTCAAGGTAATCTTTGAAGGAAACAGAGATAGCTATCGGAGGAACCGGGGGATTTCGCCGCCATAAATACTGTTTGGGAACATGACAGGGAGAGTTACTATAATGTGTACTTTGCAGCTGTTTGTGACGTTGCTAATGTCACTTAGACGCTATTTCTGCCGCTCCATGAAGTGCTAGAAAATTAATGCCCTCTGGAGCTGCGTTTCGGGTGGCTGATAATACACGGCCAATAAAACCAAAAAAAAAAAAGGGGGGGGAGAGATAGAGAGACGTATTTTCGTTCTTTATAAGTGGAAATGGATGATTCACACAAAAACGGAAGAATTTCATATCCACTAAGTATTATGATGTGTCGAAACGAAATCACGATCCTTCAAACTCGAATGAAAAACGTTTCTCGAACACAGCAAACGAAAGGCGAAAGTCCGAAAATAAAATGCTTCAATACTGCTAGAATGTGCACGCAACTTAAAAAGAAATAACGCTACCTTTTGGAAAAGTAACGTAGGCAATTAATAAGGAAATCCTTTTGTATCAGTTTCAATACACCAGCAAACATAAGAGTTAGTCAGTTAGTCAATACGATCTCGAAATGACATAGCCAACTATGTCATTTTTTAATTCGGAATTATGTTCTAATATGCAGTTGGTACATTATTTGGTTTTCTCAGAGAAATTCATATGAACCTGCTAATTTATATAAATCATTAATCTTTGACATCTTAAAGGTGAAGTTCTTCCCCTAATGATTTCTCTTATATATGACTAATTTATTTAGAGTCAAGCGTATGCAGTAAATTGAAACATTTCACTCAAAACCGAGCATCTTTTATCTGCATTTATGTTCCATAGAATGCGGAGATGTTACAATTTGATAAAAAATAAAAAAGATGATCGATGTTTCTCGCTTTGAGATATTTATTGCATAAATACTTTTATTTTATTCGTTTTTATTCATTTCTTCATTGCCAATGGGCAATGAAGAAATGAAGAGTGTTTATTATTATTATTATTATTATAATTATTATGTAATTAAATATATCTAAATGAACTAAAACATCAGTTGCACGTTAATGCATTTTTAATATACTAGCACTCCATTCCAATTCACCAACCTTTCTTCTAAGTCATTTTCATTCATATTTATAAGTCATAAATTTAACAAAGTCAGATGAGTTTGTTACCTGTTCAATTGCTTATACAGTCGCATCACTTCTACCTTACTTATATTCACACACCTATAAAGGCAATTACTGACTCACCTTTTCAACATGGAAACACCAGAAACGGAGTATCAGCAGACCTAGTTTCCAGAGTGGATAGCGTCTCAATCCAACAGGTGGTTGGGTCGCATCCCGCTATGGTATGGATGTTTCATGAAGGCGTTTAGGTGGTAGGCAACTGTTGTCAACTAGTGTTCCTACCTGTACGTGCATTGGAGGTTCGAGGTGGCTTGAAAATATACCATGAGAGAGCATGGAAATATCTATAGAGCATTAAATACAATTTCTGAGTCTTACTCCATCCACGATATTAACCAAAAACAGGTTTGCAATCTTTCGTTGGCGAGATTACTCGTGTTTAAACCATCTCGAAACCAACTATGTCATTTCGAGATCGCATTCCACATTATTTTAAATTCGGAATTATGTTCTAATATGCAGTTGGTACATTATTTAGTTTTCCCAGAGAAATTCATACGAACCTGATAATTTATATAAATCATTAATCTTTGACATCTTAAAGGTGAAGTCCTCCTCCTCCTCACGTCATAAATTATGCAGACATGTATAATCAGTCATACAGAGACATGCCATGAGTCTCTATATTACTAAAACACATTATTTGATATCTGAAGAGTTCACCAAGCATGGGTCCATTCGACAATGGAATCAGAAGATCCAGAATGGCACGAGGACCGGAATGCCTTTCAGGACCTTCTGATTACTTTCTTTACATTTATTTTAGTAACGTTTGCATAATCTCAACTCCCAACAATAGCAAATAAAGAAAAATGCAATGTCATCTGTTATTATCAATGTGGTAATAGAAGAAATTAATAGAAATAACAATTTTAATGATGTGTCGAGTCAGCAATAGGGAATATTGTTTAATGAACTACTATTTAATTCTTGGTGCTCATGATGAAACATTGAAAATAAAATTATTTAATATTTTGTCTACTATATTATGCATAATATTCAAATTACCGATATCTAAATTTTAATCAGAATGTTAAATTAATTCCTAAACACCTTCTGAATAACATAACTTAATAAAATGTAGTAAGCTGGTCATTGCTAAGGTAAATAAGGATGTTGCAAACTACGAGGCATCTGATATCTAAAGCGGGTATCAGACGACTGCTAAATAGACAGTTGACATGCGAATTTTTCTCTAAACGTGACGTGACCGCAGTGTAAGAAGTTGGCGGTCTCCACCGTAATAATAGCAATTAGTTGTCAGCATGTTAAAGATAAACATCGTTCTGCCCTTGATGGTTTTTTTTTTTTTTTTGGCTTAGTTTTTCCTAGGACAATGCTGTAATCGAAATTGTCTTTTCTTTATCCTCTAGTTTCCATAAATCCACTTTGGACGTCCTTTATTTCATTTGTAGTTTTTGATTCTATTCTTTGCTGTATGACCTCATTTCGCTGCGATGACTTCAGCAATCCTACGCGGAATCCTCTTCACAAGCATACGATAGCGATTAATGGGAATTTTGGACCATTCTTCCTGTAGGCATCACATGCCTGCAGGAAGAATAGTCGGAACCCCCCTGTTCGAGATCTAATCGCATAGAGCAGAAGAAAATGGCAGGTTGGCAAGGAGATCCCATCGAATCATGTGTATCACACTTAATCGGGAAGTGTCAGGAGCGACCACACACGTTTCTCTAAATCCTTCCATGGTGCAATTTCAAATAGTAATGATGATAAGGAGATATCTGTGCAACGAAGACGGAGGCAACTATGCTGAGATCACGGATGTTATTCGGGCTCTAAGTAGTTAATGTTTCTCCTCTGTCTTTAGAAGGAGGCGATTAGGGAATTTGTAAAGAGTCATCTAGCCCATTGCTTCCCAAACTTCTGGATGTCAGGGTCCCCTTTGCAAAAATTAAAATATTTCACGGTCCCCCCTCGAAACAAAATCGTAATAGAGAGATATATTATTATTATATTTATTGTATTTATATTCAATACAAAACATACACAGCGAATATTGCAAGAATCAAATGCATATATTACATTTTTGCCTCTTACCGTTTGGTTCTGAAGACGATGCGGGCTGTTCTGGTAAAATATGAAATACTGTCCTTTTTTTTAGTCTGTTTCTACTTCTTCTGATTGTTCGTGGGGATTTTTTTTATATTTTTTATCAAGCACTTATCCATCTCAGGATTAAATTTTTTAACGTAGCATAGATCAAATAATATCACCACTTACCGATACTGGCACACCACAGACTGATGACATGAAATTAGTGAATATTACCTGAATAAGGGAATCCCCGGACCAGGAACATTTTTCACTTTTGTGACTTTTCTCCTTTTACGGTAATTAAGCCTAACGCGAAACAGACAGCAAAGGCAGTCTGTTTATTAAAACGTGCATATGATTGGTGCGGTATTAACAAAAGATCGCGCAACCGAAAGATAAAAGCATAGCTGACAATTGAGTTGAAATGCAAACTCTCTTCAACCGAATTCCATATGTGAAACTGCCATAACATTCATTATATATATATATATATATATATATATATATATATATATTACTTAGTTTTAACACTTTTACGAATTTTAACACGTTCCATTGAATTTTATTGTTGCCTTGAGAAATCGAACTCACACACATCTAATTAATAACAATAGTTTTTAGTTAGGTACTGTGTTTGCCAATGCAACATGTGGTTTTGTTTCAGTCTATACAGCATAGTTTCTGTATGAAGGGACATGTGACTCATTAATTAGTGTGTTTTTATCCCAGTTGTCTCTAATTACACTATTTGTTGAGAAATATATTACACAGACTCCTCATACCTTATTCACTGGCATAATAAAAGTACTTGTTTTTATTGCCTCTGCAGTATAGCGGCTGTTAGGGAGGGCATGTTGTTTACCACTGCAAGCGAGTTACTATCTCCCCACATGAACTTGTTTAAGCTTTTTTTCATGTGTGAAGTATATGCGAAACTTTTATTGGTAACAGAAAACTAGCTCGGATGACAGTGATAATATAAAACGAGTTTTGATATGTATATAAAGTCAATATCAACAGTCCCTGATTACGAACGGGTGATGAAAGGGACAGGAAGATTTGGAGCTTTCCTGGAGAGCATTCGAAGTAAATACAATTAACCACTGCTTTGAAATGAAACATATGAATAAGCAATATTTACTAATATTCATTAAGCGCCGAAATATGCAGGCAGCGAAGTTTGTGAACCAACACCAATGTGTGAATTTTTCCTTTAAAATATAAAAAATAACAAAAAAAGAAATAATAAATAACAAAAGTTAAATACGTTTCTTTTAAAATAAAAAAATCTACTTAGTCTTAAAACATTTTAAATTTGTTTTCATTATTTCACGGCCCCCCTCAACAAAACCTACGGCCCCCAAGGGGGCCGCGACCCACAGTTTGGGAAGCGCTGATCTAGCCAACTACTATCTGCCTACAGAGAAAGGGCTGGACAGATATAGGACAGTCTCCATGCTGCTACTAGAAACCAAAAGAGTATGACGGCTCGTATGGTGCGAAAATCTGTTCGAGAGACAGCGGAATAGATATATGCTAATTTTTTATCGGGACTTGCCATGCCACTCTTAATGGAGAAGCAAGGTCACGACCGTGATCTGAGATGCCATATGAAGTGGAGATGAATACCCACTCCAGCAACGACAACTTCAACTTCTCGGTTAGAGCAAATATTCGGAGAAAAAAAAATACATCATTCAGATCAATGAAAGAAAGCATAGAAATACTCCCCGGTACAGCTGTAATGCAAAAGGGCACGAGGGAGAGACTGATTGGTGAAAGTTGATCTACAAAAAAAAAAAAAAAAAAAGGACAGGAAATCTGGATGAGACCATAGTCGGAGTCATCAATCACTAAAGGCAAAAGGAAGTAGCAGTTTGGTAATGAGTTGTCCATGCCAAATCCGACAAAATGTTCTGTAATTTACAAAAACGACAGCACAAAATTCTCCAATCCTTATACAGCGGAAGTCTAAAGGCAGGTAATATTACCAAGGAAATCTGATCCGAAGACATTTACAGTACAATTGGAGATCCCGTTAAGTTTAAAAAAAAAACTACATTTTGAATGAACAGAATTTCTTCAAATTTAACATTTATATTAAAAATCCATTCTAGGAAGATTCCTAAATATCAATAATACTTTCATTTCAGAGAAAAATGTCACAGAAAAATGGTAAGTAATCCTGTGAAATGAAATCATAAATTAATACATTATCTGAGGAACTACGGGATGTTTCAATTTAAATTATCAAATTTAAATCAGAATGAAAATAAAATGTTAAATAATACTGACTCTTAATGTAAAGTAGACGAATTTTACGAATTCAATCATGGTATTAGAAAAAAAAAGGAGATACGTTGAGAGATTTGAATCCTTTAATATCATAATGAAAAGATTGTAATGTTAATTAAACTTGAGAATATGCAATTGATTATGCCAATAACTTTCTCCGAAGACTGAAGTCATTTATATAATCGGTTATTGCACTGGATGGGCAAGCAACCACTGAAGTCGAAGAAACGTGTAAGTTACAAAAAGAGATCTTAAGAATGAATTACCAAAATAACTATTTTATTACAGGTCAATCATTCTTACTCAGTACAAAATCCAATTTTTCTCTCCCTCAGAATACATATTTTTATTCTGATAGCTCATAATTCATTATACAATAGTCTGTAGAGTGAATAATTCTGACCAGTTGGTTCTAATGCTACTGTGGACTTGAAAAAGAACATGGTCTAGAGAAGCCACACACACACACATACACACACACACACACACACACACACACACGAATAGTTCCTTGACCTTTGCCGAATACACAGAAACGGTTAAGAAATGAATTAGAAGAGTCACGTATGATATTGTATTTTGTCGGTTCTAGAAAAAACGATTTCTTTTGCAGTGTTATTGCAGCTTATGAATTAATTAATAAATGATTTCCTTAATTGATTTTAATATTCTATTATTACTGCTCGTCTTCTTCATTTGAATATGGAAATTGTATGCTTATGTATAAAATTGGAAATTATGTTGCCAAATTCTGCATGCTAATGAGTTAAGAATTCCCAATAATATTAATTTTCTGCCGTAAATATGAATACTTGTTATGAAGTTTCACTAAGTATTGCGATCGCTGTTAATCAATTAATTAATTAGTTTAAACATAACAAAAAGATATTCAGATTTTGATGTAAAAATATATCGGAAAACTGTCTGCACATTATACCAGCTTAATTAAATTATTAATCATTTTGAGAAAAATAGTAAATTACTTTTCATATATAAACTATTAATTATTTCTTATAATTAAAAAATCCATCACCCGAAAGTATAAAAAAAGTGTTTGTACTTTGCAATAACTTTATGCTTTAAACAAGTGCAGCCGGTTGCGGTTGGCTAGGGAAGAACTGAAATATTTTTACATGTGTATGTTTGTTAAGTGTCATATTCAAATATGTTTTATATCTCTAAAGATATAAAAATCAATTAACAATATAATTTGAAGTAATCAATTGGAAAACGGCTTTCTATTAAAAGGTTTCATTTTTTATATATTGCAATTATATAGACGAGTATATATACTAAAAACTCTTCTTCGCTGGTCAGGGTTTTTCTTCGAATCAAGAGGTGATTGCAGTGTAGAGGGGTATTTTTTCATTGTTAGGCCGAGAAGTTTTCTTGATAGAATATTCTTCATGTTTTACAATCTCCCAAGTCAAGACTAATGGTCACTTTCACCGATCGAAGGCATTGTGATCACCTTGGTTATTGGACAGCTCTTCTGATCCTATGACCAGGTCCAATATTCTCATACCCCTAGTAACCTCCATCATATGCTGCCTTTAGTATTTATTTCTTAGTTGGTGTATAAAATTCATTTCCTTCCTGCCATGTGATCTTTCCAATCTATATCTCCATAGTTGAAGTCCCCATAATAATCATTAGACCTGTACTCATTGTACTAATTTGGCGATGCATGTCTTCCAGATCATCCATGGAACTCCCTTGTCTATAGCAACAACCAACTGTATATTTTATCTTTCTAACCTTAATCTCACACCAGACATACACACCACACTCTCAAATGAACAACCCCTCCCGCCTATCTCCTATTCTTTTTGGCTGCAATTCATCCGCTCTCATCAGTAGCCCCCCCCCCCCTCGCCATCCCATCTTGTCTATCTTCCCTGAAAATACTAAACCTTCACACTCTATCAATCACATTCTACAGGCGAACAAATTAATCCCAACAAGTAGAATTTTCTTCACGTTTTTGGGTTTGGTTTTTGTTTCAGAATACAATAATTTCAGTTTTGGTTTCGATTTACTATTTTCGGTTTTTGTTTTAGTTCACTATTTGGATTCAGTGCTGTATGTTTTAACCGTCTCTACAATGTCTATTAACAATGTGCGTTTTTAATAGTGTAAGACAGTTGACATTCGTAGTGTTTTATTCATTTTGTGTAGCTATAAAATGGATACATGAAAAATATGTACTCTTTCTCAGCACACATCGATGACTCAAAGACAAACGGCCAATGAGTGTGATGTTGGTTTGGTTACTGTTAATGTGATTTTAAAGAGGTTTCGGAAAACAGGCACCTTTTCTCCTGACAGAAAAGGAAGATGTGGACAAAAATAAAGACAAACGGCATTTACTCAAGATAGTTTACTAGTTAGGAAAAGCAAAGTAAATCCAAGATTGTCTGCTGTAGACTTAAATAAAATGTCGAAGATTGTGGGAAGCAGGGAGAACTGCCCACAGACCAAAAGAAACAGCTGTTGACGAAGGCTGTGTAGTAAAGAAGGTTCCCGTGGCAAACGTGCACAAAGATTGGACCGTTGAGAAGTGGAAGAAGGTCACATTCTCAGATGAGAGCCATTTATTTGTCCAAGGACAGCGAGTACCCTCTGTTCGCAAATCAGCGGCTGAGAAGACTTCTCTCGCTCACCTTCAACAAGCTCCTAAACACCCAGCTAAAAGAGGTTCTGGGGTTGTTATATATATGATGGCCTAGAATCACCTGTGCCTGTTCACGGTATGATGAAAAGTGACCATTGAATAAACATATTGGAGAAAAGAGTAGCCCCACAGATCCAGAAAGCCAAAGAATTAATTTTCTGACTGGATCACTCTCCATGCTACACTTCAAAAAAAAATGGGAAAAAGTTCCTCAAAAATCACAACATCCAATCGCTTCAGTGGTCATGCAACTCTCCTGACATCAACCCAATAGAAAATTTTTCCTTTCAGATCGACTCTACCATAGAGTGGCAGTAGATTTACAATCTTCACCTTATCTCCATACTGAAAAAGAAACTTGGAAAATTAAATTATGATATAAAGGATAACTTAATACAATCCATTATAAAAGTATGGTGTCGAGATGCAGAAATAAAAAACAAATGTGTTCTACGTTAGTATAGTCCATACCTAAGCGAATTAATGAACTTATTAGGAACAGAGGAACACATAAATTATTATGTAAAGTTGGAGCTTAATTTTTGTGCTTATTGTCTTGCGAAATTAAAATTGTTATTTAAAATATGAGTGTTCGGATTAATTTGTTTGCTACTGTAAGCCAAGTTTCACTGATGCCTATAAAGTTTGGCGTGGGTGCACTAACCAATGCCCCAAACTCCTCTCTCTTGTTCCTAATACTTCTGGCATTAGTACATAGAAACTGCCGCATCCACTTAGGGCCACCACCCATGTTTACTTCCTGAATTGACTACCCTATGCAATATTTTTGTTTGAGACTAGATTCCGTAGTTGTACATTCTCACACTCACTCGCCTCACTGGTGCGTTCATACAAAGTCTCCTGCTTCCACCATATTCCCTTCAGTTTTCCTGAATTTGCACTTCAGCATGCTCGGTAAACAAAGCTCTCTCCAGACACCTAACACCAAAACCATTTAGATGCAGTTCATCAGCATTATAGAATTCCTACTTTCCGTCAAACACAGACCACAGATCTACAAATCGCACATCATTCCTTCTGAACAACCTACGTATAGACTCATTAGCTACCAAGGCTGTCCTCCTCCTCAGTTTGCCTCTACCATAGAGTGTCAGGAGATTTACAATCTTCACCTTCTTGCTCTTCAGTTTCACCTCTTCTAACAACTTCCAACTCCTTTACATCCTCCGTCATGGAATACTTCTCACCTCTCAAATCATTCGTGCCAACCAAGACGATCAGGTTCTTTCGCCCTACCTTTCTGCATCCGGATGGCATGACTAATATCGGAATCTTTGCACCAGGGAAAACACAATTTTGTCACTTCCATTAAGCAATCAATATCGAAAATCCCTTCTGTGTTTGGCATTCATCAAACTACAGTACTTAAAAAAGGTCTTTCATTTCTGAGTATTTTATGTATTGCAAAAACAGTGCTTAAATTTAATGATGCAATTAATGAATTTTCATTAATCAAATTAAGTTAGCTTTCAATTAATAATTCTTATATACAGCTGTATCTCTATAGAATCGTAATTAGTAGTTGCGTCCTTTGTTAAAACTCTGTCTTCATAAAAATTTCGTCGAATAATAATAATAATAATAATAATAATCTTTCGTTCTTTCTTAAACTTTCACCCCTTTAATCTTTTTACGGCGTCAACGGTTTCTATTCCTTATAACCTCATCCGTTTTGCGAGGATAAGCTGGCTAGCCGTATGCCTCCCGGTGTATACTATGTTTGTAGAAGCTGGTTTGCCTCATTGGGGAAGGAAAATCTACAGATAAACTGGGAGAGAAAAACCATGCAGTCCACGCCCAAGACCGACTTACTTGGCTATGTCTGAGAAAGATCCTAAGCTCCTCAAGTCAGCAACGGGAATCGATCCCAGGCAGTTGCGAAACGTATAGCCACTCGTCCAACTGTGTGGACATAACAATAATATATATATATATATTTTTTTTTACATATGATACATACATTACATGCATTTGATTACATATCATACATACTGGATTACATATTTTCCTTTTAAAACAAATTCAATCCTTTTTTTATTATTAAAATTATGATTAATTATTGTGATCACATATTTACATCCTCCGTCATGACATAAGATTACTTATTCACAACAGGTTTAATTCAGTTTTTTTTTTAAATAATAACGATGAAATTCGTACAGATTTTTTTATCTTTCTTTTCTTGTATAGTGTATTAATAATAATAATATGATATAGCATTTATTCGTTTAACAATGAGTAATATATATTTAAAATTTTGATTTTTAATATATTTTAGCGCTGTAACTACGTTTCTGTATTCAAAAGGTAATTTGTTTATCATGTCTGGGATGTAGATGTTTCGTGTGGCCTCTCCGTAGTGATTATTGTATTTATATGTGATATAATTAGTTGTCTGAGGTCTTGTTATACGTTATGTATTTCTGACTGTCCTGTAGTTGGCATCGAAATAATGTTTCAGCAAAGCTGCATAGTGACATAAATGTTTTGCTGTCAGTATTTTGTGTTCTGACATTGCAGTGTATATAAAGTCGTTATTGTCTCTTTGTTCCCAAAAGATCAGTTTTATCATTTCGTACTCTAACGACATTAATAATCTATTTAGTTTGCAGGGTGTGCACAGAAAGCATACGTTGTAACAGTGTATCTTACTATATTTTGGCATAGTGCTTTGTATATTAGTGTTTTTATGCGTATGGGAACTATGTCTTTTAACCTATACAGTTTGCCACTTATTGTTCGGAGTTTGTTGAGTAGATGGTTTATGTGGCTGTTCCGTTCATATCTGCATCGAAGTAAATTCCAAGGTATCGTATTGTTTCAACCTGAGTGATTGTAGTGGTTTTGCTGTTCTGTGTGTTGTTTATGTTGAAAAGTGGATGTTGGCTGGTTATATATTTGTTATCAACTGGTCGAGTCAGTGGATTTCTGACTATCATTAATTTTGTCTTTTCTGAGTTTAGGTGTATGGAGTTTTTCGTGAGCCAGTCTATGATCAGATTTATACCATGTTGAATATTTGTTTGGGCTATGCTTGCGTTATTATGGATGGATATCATTGCTGTATCATCTGCGTATTGGAATATCCTACCTTTGATTGGTAACTGATTAATATCGTGCGTTTAAATGTTGAATAGAGTTGGGGAGAGTACAGCTCCCTGTGGCACTCCACAGGTTACTGGTAGCTCTCTGCTTCGGTTTGACCCGATACGTGTGATATGCTTTCTATTTTGGAGGTAGTTTGTAAACAACCTGTGAAGAGGCGCGTCTATTCCAACATGCCTCAGCTTTTCTAACAAGGTTTGATGAGTAAGTGTATCGAATGCTTTAGTTAGATCTATAAAGACTACCATGGCAATTTTGTTTTTGTCTAAGGCGGTATTAATTACGTCTGTAAAGTCTTCCAAGAGAGATGTTGTTCCCTTATTTTTCAGAAAACCATATTGTGTTTTCGGGATAATATGAAAGATCTCAGTGTATGCTGTGAGTTTCTTCAGTATGATCCGCTCCATAATTTGAGTGATAATTGTTAATGTTGCTATGGGTCTGTAATTGCTGATTAATTTATTTTTCCATGTTTGTATATGGGTGTGATTACGACGGTCTTTAGCATACTTGGTATCTGTCCTGTTTTAAATATTTTATTTATTAATTTTAGTAAGATAGGACTTAAACTAGTTGCATGTTGCTTTATATCTTTAGGTCTGATATTATCAATTCCTATTCCTTTGTTTGGTTTGATTTGATGTATTGCAGAGAGAAGTTCTGCTTCTTTTATGGTTGGGAACCATAATGTCTGTTTTGATTGTGGTCCGAGTGAAGGGTCTCGTTTTGTGATTGGTGGAATATATCTGTGCAGTTCTTGAATGGGGTCTGCAAAGTATTGGTTAAAGTTATTTGCTAGTTGTTGGATAGGTTTTGCGTGTTTCATGAAGCTGTGTTTTATGGTTTCGGAGGCGGTGGTGTTGGGAACAGAATCTAGCATCTCATTAATCAGATGCCAGGTTTGTTTCATGTTGTATTTGTGCAGAGGTTAGTTTGTCTCTGTAGTAGCTTCTTTTTGCATTTCTGATTTGTGTTGTAAGGCGATTCATTGTTATCTTATATTCAGTTTTTAAAGCTGTGTTGTTTGGATATCGCTTAAATTCTTTCCATAAAGCATCCTTTCTGTGTATTTCTAGGATTAAGTTTTGTGTTATCCAAGGAATCTGTGTTGTGTTTGAGCGAATTCTGACTTTCTTTGTAGCTTTCTTATATATTTCTTCCAGTGTGAGTTTAATGTTGTTGTATAAGATATCTGCTGAATCTGATGCCAGGTGTTCCCAGTCTGTTTTTCTTATTTCGTGGTTGACTATTTCTTCGTCTATTATTGTTTTCTGTCGCTTTTCATCTGTGGGGCATTGCATGGATATTGTTTTAGTGTGCAGATTTAGAGTCGTGAAGTAATGGTGTGCTACTTTGCACTTCATGACTGATGCAATGTAACTGTTTGGTGATGCTCCGCTGTTTATATGATCTTGGCAGGAAGCAGTGATAGTATTTCTGAATATTTCTTCTCTAGTACATGATGTTATTGTTGGTATTAGGTTATACATGGATAGCGTGTGTAGATATTGTACAGTGTTATTCTGGTTTTCGTTTGCAATATTTATGTTTATATCGCCGATTATCATGAGGTATTCGGTTGAGTATATTTCTTGGTGTGAAAGCCAGCAACTGAGTTCTTGCAAATATTTTATCATGTTTAGGTTTGGTGGCCTGTAAATAGCATTTTGTATTATGTGATGCTGTCTATTGGTGATATTAGTGATTTCGATGCAAAAGGTTTCTGCATGCTCAAACTGATAGGCCATTTCTTTTGCTATTAATTAACACCGGTGTAATTCTTCAGATAAGCCTGTAACAATAACTAATGTTTTCGGATGCTTCTGATGTTAATATGCAAGAATGAGAGTCCTCTCGCTTGTACTGTGTGTTGTTTATGCGTCATGCGAGTCAGAAGTGCAATTGCTGATGTATTCTGGTGTAAATACATCTATCTGATGGTTCACATTAATTTGTGTTGTGTTGATGTCTCCTTTTTGAAATAATTTGAATTCTTTTGTTTCACTCTGGCAGCCTATCTGTTTTCCGAGTTTTTGTTTGTTTAGGCTTTAAAGGTTGTGACTTTCTCAAGAATATCCACAGAAAGTGATGATTTTTTTCTGTTTTTGCTTTTCTTGCTTGGTACAACAGATTCTGATTGAATGGTGTTAAATACTCGGATAGAAAGATTGATATATTGTCTTGCGATGCGTTTAAGTCCTGGACAACTGGTTATTTCAGTCTGCTGGCTTTTATGAGATTGTCTCTTGTGGACTTGTCAGACGAACTATGACTGGTGCAGGTCGTGGCAAGCCTTGTTTTTTTTTCTTCCTGTGAATCCGATTTATGGTCTGAATATCATTACGCTGTTGGGGGGGGGGGGGGATATCAATTGCATGGCCTAACTTTAAAACTGCGTCTCTGGGATTTTCTGTGGATGCAGTTTCTGGAAGACCGTTTATGACAAGAATTGTTTTTTATGTGGTTGTTGATTTAAAAGTTCGTATTGTAGTTTTAAGGAATTATGTTCCTGACGGAGTTTGGATGTGTCTTTCATCAATTTGTGTTGCCTGTCAGTTAGTACGTTAATGATGATTTTAATGTCTTTTTCTGTTTGTAAGACTTCTTCGATGTTGAATTATTATATTTAACAAACTCTTCATATTCGCTAATTGTTTTTGTTATTTGTTTATTCTGTTTATCAAAGAGTTGGACAAGATCTACTAAGCTGGCTTTTATATTCTCTAAACCTTTTTCTAGTAATAAATTTACGGAATTCAAATTATAAGACTCACCTCTATTTTTTGTCTGTTCAGTTCATCGTGCGATTGTGCCTCCGGTGTAATCGTAGGTGGCGCAACTGATTCTCTTTTTTTGTTCTCTCTGTAGTATACGCATTTCCATTCCTGTCGTTGGCATTGGATTTGCGATGGCATGTTGTTTCTGAAATCGGGAGCATGTAAAGTGAAGATTCCTAAGACATTTCCTGTAGATTATATAACTTCTGTCGGACGATAAATCCTTCAGGCACTTGTTGCACTTCATGACTCACCTTTCTTTCCTTGAGCAACTGTAAATATGGCGACGTCCTTTGTTCTGTGCTCGTTAGTGGACCACGGTGAACTGTGTTCAATTTTCAGCGCAATCAAAATTTGGATTCTACTTAGCCGATTTCGATGAATTATATATCACTATCTTCAGCGTGACAAGTAGAATTACTTTATGACACTTTTAAATTAAAAACAGAAGTGAGAAACTTTAAAAAACGTGAGCAGCGATACCACCACGCATCCGTTCGTATACCTACACAGCGCCCCCTAATAATAATAATAATAGTTATTTTAATTAATTTTTTTATTGATTCTTGAAATATTTACACAATTACAATAATCATCTTTAGTGACATTCCAACTTGTAATTTTTACAAAATTCAGCACTAAGTGCTGCATATGTGATTCATTTTCTACATTGCATTCAATTAAAATTTTGATAATAATACTTTTTTGCATCTATATTTATAACACGTGTTCTTCTAATATTAACAATGAAGATTACAAGGAATTTTGAATACTGGATAATAATAATAATAATATGATAATGTCTCAGATAAATTACATACATATTATTGCAGGTGATTATTACAGACATTTGTTTGCATGTTTACACATACATAATGTATAAAATAACAATGTTTCTATTTTCATCGTACAGAGTGTTTACATATTTAGTTAATGCATATTACACTTGATGCTCTGTACATACTGTGCGCAGTTTAAGGCACATTATTTCTTTTCAAATTTTTTTTCTTTGGATGTAAATTCATATACATTTTTTATATATATCTTTATCTTCATTATTATTATTATACACCGTACTGACTGTTTTGTTACATAATTTGCAGTCTTTGATTTTGAGGATTAAGTGTGGATGAGTGAGGCAGATTAATCCGACCTACTTTGAAGCTTGGGTTAGCTTTTATGAAGAGAATGGGATTAGCTTTCACTATTTATGTTGTTCTTACTGTTTATGGATGGGATGTAGGCAATTGGATGCTGATGATTTGTGATGTGTATATTAGTGTTAATGTATATTAACTTTGTTGGTATCTTTTCAGAGTTCATGTTTTAATGTTCTGTGGTTGTCTACGTGTTTTAAATTACTTGGTAATAATAATGTATTTTTTTATTGATCTCTCAAATATTTACATATACTGTATACAATTATCATCTTGAGTAACGTTCAGTATATCATTTTACATGGTTCAGCACTAAATGCTACATATAATGAAATTTCAATAATAATGATGATAACATCGGTTTTTGCTATCTTTTTTTTTTCAAATAAAAAAAATCATGTTTATTTGTAAGCTTCCTATAATAGTGCAATATGTTAAACAATCATATGTGTAACCTAAGAGCAAAAGCTCATCCAGGTTACGATATGCATAAAGTTACAAAAATTTATGTAATGCATTTTCATTATATACACATAAGTACATTCATATAATATACATATTACATATTATTATAATAAAATTACATAAAAATCGCAGATAAAATTAAATTTCATCATACAGAGAAAGTTGCATAACAATAAATTAGGAACAATAAAACAAAGCAGTTAAATAGCATTTAAATTTTACGTTTTACACATTTTACATTTTAATAACAATCACAGTAATAATTTAGAATTATATAGTTCAGAGTTACACAAGTTATATAATATTACATGTAGTTTACTTTTTTTTTTTTTCAAAGTTTGAGAAAGAGTGATTATACAACAGTATTTACAGAGATGCAATTAAAATATTATATTTCCTATTTCTCACAAACAATTTAAACTCATTATTTATATATTTTTTTAATAAGAAGAATAGTTTATTGCATTATTTTTTTCATGTTTCATAGTAATATTGTATTAATGATATTATCACATAATAATCAGTATCTTCTTTATTGTTTTATATACTTTACTGACGCCAATTAATCCCACCTACTTCGAAGCTTGGGTTAGCTTTTATGAAGAGAGTGGGATTTAGCCTTCACTATTTATGTTGTTGTTACTGTTTATGCATGTTCTGTAGGCATTGGATGCTGGCGATTTTCGATGTGTATATTAGTGTTAATGGTATATTAACTTTGTTGATATATTTTCCAGAATTCGTTTTTTATTGTTCTGTAGTTATCTACGTGTTTTAACTATCTTGGTAGGTTGTTGAGTTGCGTGGGTATCTGATGTGATCTCACAAAAGAACCGTGTGAGTTGTTGAAGGGTGTGGGGATGTAGAGAGTTGTCGTAGGTCGTGTTATACGATATGTGTGTCTATTGTTTCGATAGGTGATGTTGAAGTAATTCCTTGTTAATGTCATGTAGTGTTTCAGGTTTTTAATGCTCAGGATTCTTTGTGTCGCCATGTGCTGGTCGGGTATTGGTTGCTGCGTGTAAGGTGTCAAATCACTGTTGACACTGTTGTATGCAAATGCCAGGCTGGTTGATGGTTAGAGTATTCAATCAAGACAGTGCGGGTTTGACTAGGTGATTAAATGAATTTCATTTACGGTGTAAAACCACAGCTCCACTTATTCTAAAACGGCCTTAAAAATTCCGTGTTTGATTTTTAGAGCAAGGTTTCCAGACCAGGTAAAAAATACAAAAAACGAGTATTTTATATTGTCCCTGAACTTATAGTTCATATTGTTCCTTTTGTAACCTGTGACATAAAGAGATTAGCAAAGCTTTTATGTTATAGATCGGAATGTGTCTTTTGAATGCAACTTTATTTTTTAATTAAAATTAAATAAAAAACATAAAATATAAAAATATATGATGAAAGATGAAATTGATTTACGAGGTAAAGTAAGGCCGTTTTTGAGAAGTTTTCATCAGAATAAAAGAATAAAATTTCGTAGTGTATGTTGTGTAGGCTGTGTCCCCAACAACAAATCTTTCAACCATCAAAATACCTTAACGGCATTGATTCACCCTACATTATATACACTATGGAATTGTATTCTTTTATAAAATAAAGAAATAAAATATTAAAAAATAAATAAAATACATAGGAAAATATTTTTCTAATCAGAACTCTTGATTAATTATGGGTTTTTTTGTTCTTTTTTTTTTTTTTAAATCATAACAAAATGTATCAGAAATGCAAATAATCTTTATGCTCGTACTTCTATGTATACCTTAAATACTTTATTCTTCTGGCAGATTACTTCCAGTATTTTACTCATCTTTAAATCCAGATCTTTTCAGATTATATGGTGCAAATACCTCCAAATTTTTTGAAAAAAAAAATCGATGACCTTTTCTCTGGTTGGAGGTAAAGCGATAAAAGCTTTTACAACAATCGCTTCGCAAGTGTGTAGTTTCTGTCTACCGAAAAGATCAGGTTACACAACAGTAGCGAAAGAAACGCACCAAGTGAGTAGATTTTGCAATGGAAACCTTGCTTTAAATTGGAAACCCATGGGAAATAAGTGAATATGTTCTAAAACAAACTCAGATGTCGGTGATCGATAAACCAAAGTCAGAGAACACAAATGGTTTGGACAGAACTGTCAAAATTCACGAGTGACACGACAAAATGGTGACTACTTATAGTATAAAACCCCCCATGTGCCACTTACAACTCAAGTGGAAATGTCCTGCTTCGTATCACAAGAGTATAGAAAACACGATTTTGCTTCTAACCATGAAATTCTTCAAAATACTCCTATTTTGCTGATTTAAAACCAGAAGAGAATCCAAATCGTAGGGAATTATTATGTTTAAAATCGCTCTATGTGTAATCTATTGTCAATCTGTTTGTTATTAAGTTTTTATTAATGACTGACTTCGCACTATTATGCATTAGAGAGAGAGAGATGTGCAGTTCTACTCCGAACAATTTATTATAACATCTTAATATATAAAAAACAGAATTATTAAAGGTATTCTGAAGTGTTTTCCGTTCACAAAGTCTATGAATAATGACGTGAAAATAATCCTGTAAAATCTGCCACGTTCGGACAATCATTCTATCACGACACCTTTTATGTCCAATAATCTGCTCACGAAAAATTCTTTCATTTTCTAAAATCAGTTTCATAAAAGAAATATCTTTCTCTACTAAAAACGAAATTACTTTTCGCATTCTCTTCGAAGCAAAAATTTCAACACTGCCTAGTTTTCAACAGTTGAGCATGATATATCTCTATCTCACTCGTAATTAAAAAAGATGCAAAGTCTTTTAGATCATTTACCTTTTCTAGAATAACTAGTTTGTCATTAGGCTTAGCTTAAAAGAGTTTCTGTAATGGACGTTTATTAGTTTTTTTCTTGTCATAGAGTTTGCCGCTAACAGTTGCTTTTCTTCTTTCTCTTGCGATATGATTGTTATTCAGCCTCCCCCCCCCCTGTATGGACCATGCTACTCATAAACGTGTGTCATTTTTCGGTTGACACTAATTATGGAGATGCACAACCTGCTGCAAAATTTGTCTCCGTAATTACCAACACAGAATTCATTACATTTCTCTTCTTTCAGAGAAAAATATCAATCTAGATGTTTGAAATAATATTTACTAGAACACTCCTTGAGAGTGAAAAGAAACTAAAAATGAATTCCAGCATGAACTAGCTCTCCCCCCCCCACCATCATTATCATGTCCTAGGCAGGTAATCAGTTTCCTTAATGTTATTGTTAGCGTAAAGGTAATGTATCCCGTATAAAACTTTACAAATTTCTGTACATGAGAAATGGAGAAATTAAACCATACAATGGAAGATGGAAGAATTTTCTACCACCCACTCAAACTGAGGTATAAAATGCCATTGTGCCCTTATAGACTACAGTTATCCTGTAGAAATTCAGCTTCTGACTTTCGTAGGATTGCTAGTTTCTTTTTCTGGACAGGCTGAGGGAATTTCGTGGCATTTCAATTACTCCACTGGCACCTTATTTTTCTTGAAGAAACATACGTATATTATATATAGTATATTACTATAATACAGTATATTATACATAATATATTATTATAATATAGTATATTATACATAGTGTATTACTTTACTGCACGGAAGATTTCATTCAGGATTCTTTCTAGCATTTTGAAAAGGTAGAGAAGTTAACAGTTTGTTCAGGATACAGTACATTTTATGCTAACAAAATTAACAACGTGGTCCATAATGTTTCACTCAAATCATCGTGAATCTTTTGAACTCATTTTTGCAACAAGGTATTGTTTTACAGTAATCTCATATCAAAAATATACAGGCTGTCCTCTGACCTTTCCAAAGTTATTTTTTTCAAATGACACGTTGATTTAAATGAGCTGTATGACATATCATACAGCTCATTTAAATCAACGTGTTACAACTACAAAAATCATATAGAGTTACTAAAGCAGCTTTCAAACAGTGTTTTCAAAAATTCGTTTGTTATCAGAAGTAAATCAATTAGGAACACAGCATATAGACATTGTCTCTTGAAATTTCGTAAACTATTGATTTAAACTTAAAAAAAGTCCGTAATGGGAGGTCTCACTAGCTGAGCTCTTCCGAAAGAATATGAAATCTGGCGTTATAATGAGGAACTTTTAAAGAGCATAAAAGACGGATAAAAATAAGCAGTGCAAACGATGGCAGAAGATAAAAGACGCAGTTAATCATCTTTACCAGCGATGATAATGACAATGAAATTTGCCTCCGAAATTGCACGTTACAAGAAGCACACGGAAACAGATTTCTAACAGTTTTTCCCTTGTCTGGTTTGGTAAATTACTTATCACATGAGATACGGTGCCCTTAATATAACCACATGCTTTCAACATCCATAAATCATAGAATGACTTCTTCTGATGGCAGGAAAAATTGGGTAATTATTTAGTTTCTAGCATTAGTGGATAGCTTTCATCTGCTAATCAAGCCAGATTTAGTTAACTTTCTTTAGCTGTACTTTTCTTATCCACACAGTTTAATTCCGATGTCTTTCCTTTTCTTTCCTCTCATCCTGTGAGATTAGTTGTTAATTTTCAGCAGTTTGTAATGAAATTTCATATTACCACTTTTGCAGACATGACAAATGATATAAGAAAACATTTTGCTTTCGCATATGGAACGTTCTCTTCAAAATGAAAGGTGCTTAGAAGTTACAATGGCTTCATTAGTCAAGTTGTTGCTTCTAAGATAGGGAAAATAAACAGTTTTCTTTTCTAAATCTACACTAATGTTTTGCTACTATAAAAGCTTCATACATAAAAATGCATAATTTATCAGCTAACATCGTCTGGTAAAACCCATCATTTTAATTGGCGATTAAATCACTATTTTTACAAAGGATTATAAGCTATAAACAAATTTGCATTTACTCGGAACATGTCGGCGAATAAATGCATGAAGTTTCTTACAACCGAACGATACGAACATATGCTTAAATATGAAGAGTGACTTATTGTTCGCTGGGAATAGTTTTGTTTCTGATTAAGCATCTTCTGAGATATTTGCATGACTGTCTTAATCGATGAAACGCTAAATATCCATTAATTCAATTGCTTGCTCAAAAATATTATTCTCAAGTCGAGAATATTACTGAATGTAATAGTTTAAGTCAACTCGTAAAAAATGCACTTTTATTTTTATTAATTTCCTCACTAATTAACTGAAAGGAAATCAAAAATATTGCAATCAATATGGCTCCAATATTTCGTTTCGAACGAGCTGAATAATAATGAATCATTCTTCACTGGAATGCTTTTATAAGGCGTATTCATTATTCCAAAGCCATGTTGAATTTAATTAAACGTCCATTGATATCCTTGAAAATTACGGAAGTTAGCGATTACGCAATTGAGGTCATGATTCAACTATTCTGGAGAAGATTGTTCTTTGTACAGGTGCAACAAATGCGATCAATCTTCGAGGTATTGTAATAATGCGTATGTCTACTTGTATTATTTCGGAAATTTCGAAAATACAAGTGAAAAGCTGTTTGGTGTGACGCTCAACGATCGATTTCTGATGCTGGAGTGGTGCCAAGTGTCTAACCGAGTATTATAACAGTTTGCAGACAAAAACGTTTCTTGTAAAAACAAAATTAATGATTAAAATTTCATTTATTTATTTTTGTAAAAGGAATCCCATTTTTGAAATAAATATTATTCACCTTTAATTTAAAAGTATTCGTTATACTTTTTGATGAATACTTGCAATGAGCTTCTCACGAAACAAATCTTAAATCACATTCATTTGTGCCAGTTATCAGTCTTCTAAAACATTACATAAGACATTTGGAAACGAGTTTGAGACTTTTTAGCACGACAAATTCTCTTGTTATACGTATACAATTTTGACAATTAATAAGAAAATATAGGGGAAAAACAATAGGCGAAAAAAAGAAAAGCACTAATGTTTTCATTATTCACTTCGGTCCTTCGGTTATCCAATGTTGTACTGAAACATGCCACATCCAAATACATTTCTCGAGAATCACGTGAAAATCGGTTATTGTTGGAACCGTTTGTTGGATAAAGAACATACAGTTAATTCCATTCTGAATTAATAATTTAATTAATAATTAAAATTATTAAATACCTTATAATATATTTGAGATCCAATCATCTTTCATGAATATATCTAACATCCTAAAACAAAATAGCCTACACATTTTAACAAGGGTGGATGGTGTCGGCGACCTCTGAAAACTTTGGCTACGTACGCATTGCTGTATTGTTCATGGATTTCTATCTAACATATGCGGGTGTTTGGAATGATCGCTATGCTATTTAAATGAAACGCTTTATCAGAAATCATTAATAAAGAGTGAAAGAGGAGCGATGGATGTGCAGAAGAAAACATTTTGTTAATAAGCCCTATATGCAATAAAACTCCTAAAACCGATTAAAGTATTTTACTATAGTAGTTTAAAACCATCAAATTATTTCTAAAATATCGAATAGATTTTTTTCCTCCAGAGTCTAATTTACGACTGACACTTTTCTGTTTGTCAAGTTCTGTGACTGCTGATCAAGAGGAATGGGAAGAGGCAAAACATTTTCTAGCGCCAACCTTCTTCTTATTCGTCATGGCAACCACTTAACCCTCTCTACCATTCTCCGGAAATATATATAGAATGAGTTGCAGTTGAACCGAAAGTATTATAAGCTTGTTTGCATATTATAATACTGGGAAATGTAAAGAAACTTTCCAAGAATTACTTTTTTAGTATTGCTGAAGAAAATTAAGCACGTAAATTATAGTTTCATAACTGCATTTCTTGTATTTCATATTCATCCTTTCAATATGAATGTATTCAAAATAAATAGAGGATTGTGAACCGTTAATTTGCCTTTCACAATTCTTATTATTCTTAATAAATAAAATTAAGTGCCACTTTAATAAATCCTTATTAAAATGAACAGTTGCTTATATTGTTGAGTTTTTTGTGAGTGTGAGAAACCCCGTAATTCACTCCGAAGAAAATATTTACCTTTAGCTGGAAAGCTGAAGGATTGTTACGAGTAAGCCAAAATAGGTCAATAAGGTTATGAAAGCGAATATCTATTAAGTCAGTAAGTTCCGAATATTCTCTGACAGGTCTGCATATTATGCGAGATGAAAATCTTGTAAATATGAATTGGCCGATTTCTTGGTAGATGAACTGGACGGTTTTCTCCGTATGAAACCGATCAGTTTATCTTTAGTTGAAAGGTTAAAAATTTTCATCTCTCGTCACGACAGTAAAAGAATTTCCAATAGTGGAATTGGAACGGTCTTAGTTCAGATCCGGTCTAGAATACAGGTATAATATCATGAACATCCTCCTGCTCCCTATCGAAGAAACACAAGCCAGGAAAAAATTGGCAGCTGATGGACAAAAATCCACTCGACTTATCGCTTACCAACCAGCGTAACTAAACCAACCCACGTGTGAATTAGAGTAATTATATACGCTGTTATTCAGATCAGAAGAAATACTTCATGTGCGCTTACAGTTAAAACTCTAACTATTGCAGCATTTGAAAGGATAAAATACTTTAATTTTGTGATAGTGCTGTGATCGGGAAGTTTTAAAGAGTTTGCCGCAGTGGAGAAATTTAATGGCTTCGGCCCTGTTGTTTCTTCCACGAGCATTCTAATTACATTTCAATTTGCAAGTAAAGTAATTTTCTTCAGTTTTGTTTCCTATACTTATTTTTTCTCAGTTTTTCAGAGATAATATAAGACAAAAATACATCTATTCCCACCACACCACCCCGCATGCGGGATAACCCCCTTCTCTAAGCTATCAATTTTGTATGTAATAACCAGGCGCAGAAATCTTGGCTTGCTAGCAAGAGTGATAAATGACCTGACTAGAACGGTTTATTTAGCGCGGCAAATTTCACCCTCCGTCATGTACACTTGGCGTTGGAACTAGTTCCATGTGAGATCGGCAATGTGTTTCATATAGGATTATAATGTCAAATTTGCTGCGTGATGGAGCTCACAGGGTGGTTGTCTCGTGCTCTCTGGTGGTAGGGGAACTCGTCCGATTTTAATACGGGAGTTGATAAGTTTCCTCCAAAGTATGAAAGACAAAATTGTTTAGTGACTTTCATACGAAGCAAAGCACTTGATAGGTTACACGGGCAGCGAATGAGATATTAGGTTATGCAACACAAGGGTGGGTGTTATCTGAATGCGCTGGTCTCTAGTAATTTTGCACTTTATCCATACATCCATTTCCATGTCAGAATATTATAGCTGAGAACATTGCTTATGTATCGTATATTGTAACGTTTTTTCTTGCTGTCCAGAAGCCTTTAATCATCACAGTCTTCGTACTTGAGTAACTGTGACAAAATATTGTTTATAAATTGGTATGTTAGGGCATATCTCCATTTATCATTCACCACATCTTTGAATTCAGCATTTTAACGGTTACAAAGGAGGTAGATACATGATGTGACGTGAGGGAATGAAAACTGTGTTGAATGTGTAGGTTTTTTTTTTTTTTATTTCTTTACCAATACAAAGAAAATGCGAAAAGTATTCGAAAATGAAAGTAACACATGGTAAAGTATTAATATTTTGTACGTGAGTTTCAATATCATCATCTTAAGAAAAGATATATTAAACGCGGTTTAGAAAAGAATATATTCAGTTTCGCTGTTATATGTTCCAGAGAAAATCACACTGAGCAAGTAGAAACTAATGAAAAAGCGCATTGTAAACTGAGCGTGACGAAATAAAGGCAGTTGATGACACAAATCATTTAGCTAAATAACCCTAGCTGATGAAAGGTAAATTATATGTTCTTACAAATATCATCTGCGTACATTAATTTAAGAAGCTAAACACAGAGGCCCATAAATAAAGTTTTCCTTCAGTACTGCCTTCGTTAATCTGATAATGTAACTTCTGAACGTTGTTTGATATTTTATCTGTAGCTACAGAGTAAAAATTCGTTCATAACATAAAACTCCTTTTTACTCCTTATCTTAAAGCTTGAAAGAGTGTTCAGTGAGTGACAACAATGCAAACTTAACTCGTGGATAAATTAATAGTTTGAATTTAGTGTTCTCTGGTAGCAGCATATTCTGCTAATAATTTCACTTCTGTTTCATCATTATAATAACAAAGCTCTTTTTATGTAATATGTTATAATGTTCTAAAATATACAGAGAACTCTGGAGAACAAATACGGAATTCTTCTATGCCATTTGAGATTAGTATTTATAAAAGTGTTACGCCAAGAGCGATGGAAATCATTTGTTACACTACTGCAATTGACATATTAGATCACAGATACTTTATGTGCAGTTACTCTTTTTAGAGTTCCTCTAGAATTAAGGAACCTCATAAAATTCAAGCTTCTAGAATTAGTCGTTCTCATATGGAGGCATTGGCGTTTTTTCCCTTGCTCATAAGAGTAAAACCGACAAATAAAATAAAATACATGCAATTAACAAATACAATGGGCTCGCGTCATCTTATCTACTTCTGCCGACATTCAAAAGCCCAACCATTTCTTCCTTGAAGGATACGAACCCAGAGTGTCTCAGTTAGAGGAACAAAAGCAGCGACACTTGCGACTGCGCTGCACAAGTGCTCTCTGACATGAAGAACTAAATCACTTCCCCATAGGGGAACAATTTCTCCTAGCCCAGAAACGGGGTGAGCTATTTGGAATTAATGCTGATTACAACCATGGGGCGAACATGGGATATATAATACTTCTGAAGTTTTTATCTCGCTGGGTGAATTTCATCGGGAGGAAAAGGAAGAAACACTGCCAACGCAACCTAAGATTAACTAGTTCAGTTTGAAATGGCCTAAAATATTTTACTGACAAAAATCGACGTTGATATTCCAACGTCGAATTTTGGGCGAATTTTCATAACTAATGAGGGCTGAATCTCATTAGTTATGAGATTCAGCCCTCCGAATCTCATAACTAATAAACTGAATATAAGAGTATGTGTGTGTACACACACACACACACACACACACACACACACACACACACACACACACACACACACACACACACACACACACACACACACACACACACACACACACACACACACACACACACACACACACACACACCTGAAATTTAATGCAGCAATTAAAACATTGATTCGAAATATTAGAAGCATAAAGGATAAGCAACAGGATCACTAAACTGGAGAAATGGCATTTTAGTTTAGATAATTATTATTTAACTACTTCATCTCATGGTATTCTTCAAACAATTATAATTTTAACAGGTCGCTATATTTGGATTAACACTGCATTAGTTTCATGCACATAGCCTGCACGTTTCCAAATGAAAGACAAAATGCAATTGAGAAGGCAATGAACCCAGCTTGCCTTTTAAACACAACTCAAGGTTCTAGAGGTGTGGGTCGTGGTGTGACGCTTTTCTGTTGGTGCGGAACTGTTCCTTTGATATTGCTTGAAGGTCGCGTATCGCATACTGAATATCTGAACATTGTTACCGGTCACGTCCACCCTGCAATGGTGGACGTGATTGACAATGCTACTGTCCATCGAGCAAGAATTATTCAGCAATAGTTACGGGAGCATGACAGCGACGCGACTTCCACCATCTTCCTTGGCCACCGCAAAGCTCCAATCCGAACCAATTGAGAATGTATGGGACATGTTAATAACAGATCCGGGAGCAAAGTGCTCTTCCGTTAAATATGAGCCACTTCATACAATATCAGACGACCATTTAAAGTAGTGTGAGTTGAACGTTTTGTATGTTGTAGACGTAGATGCAATCCAACATCTTTTGGAATCTATGCCAAACCGAATATATGATGTAATTCGGGCTAAAGAAGGTAGCTCTTATTTACAACAAGGTAGTAAATAAAAGTTTGCAATTAAGTGGCCGGTATGTGTATAATGCCTGTTACCTTAGGATTGGTAAAGCGTGCTTTATTCCAAGTCGACAAAATATTTCAAATATAATCATGTCAAGAGCTGAATGACTACGAGTATATAAAATCAAGTGGTAATAAAAGCATTATTAACGAATTGCCGAATTGACTTCCTTTCAGATAATCTAAGCTAGTATGTGTTAAATATAAATGTCATACACTTCAAAACCATTTCATTTAAAATAAAAGTGGAAACAATTTGAATCAGAAATAAAAACGGCGAATTTCGCATTAGATTCGTTTACAATGACAAGTTGAAACACAGCAGTTGAATCTAGTGTTTTTTTTATTTTTTGGCTGGCGCACAGAATTTTATTTATTTGTTTTAATCTGTAATTAAAACTAAAATCATCTTGCTCTTCACCTAGCCTCTGAAATTATTCTGCTTAAACGAAAACCGAGATTACTCGATGTGTTTTAGTAGAGGTTCTATTTTTACCAAAGTTTACAAATTCTCTCCATCTGGAGTGATGTTATTATTTCGTGCATATTTATATATTCAGATTCATGTATTTTAAATATGTTTGAAATATGACAACCAAAACAAACCGACACAAAATCATGTTAAGTGTATATAGTACACAGCAAGTGAAATCTTGTTTGTGTTGTTAGGTTTGTTATTTGAAATAAGGCCCAAGAAACTGAAGCTATGAGACCAGTGAATTATATTCGTTAGCAATGCGCACGTGTTCTTCTGATCGGTATAGTGTTCTGCTGAATGACAAACCCATCCACTTCCGTCAGAAATTGACTAACTCATCTCTAGCAGAAAATCCCTTATAAAGGGATAAAGGCAAAAATCTCTTATAAAGAAAATGCCTAAGTTGTTCGATTCTCATCATGACGGGAGGAAACTTTATATGGAATCTTTCGATTGAAGGTGAGTTAGCCGATCTCATACGGAGATAGTAGTTTTTTCTCCCGGAAACTCAGGTTTTTCATCCTGTACACAGATAAATCGGCCCTTCAGAACACACGCAGTTTACAGAGAAAAATACTGGTTGTGGGGGGAAGTAGGTGGCGTTGATGTAGATTGTAAATGATTGGTAGAAGAGATTCGGTGTAGTGGTGGAGACGGAGAGTTGTACAGTGGGTTTCCTCCGGCGATGAGTCTTCGGACTCCTTGAAGGTGTCATTACTTTCACGAACAATAATAATAATGTTCTTCGCTTCTTGGCCGAATTTAAACCGAGATCCTTTTCACCTAAAGCACATCGTCAATAATGATTGCGATCGATTATTATTATAATACTGTTTCAATTTGATTTATCCTATTTCTGAACTCAATGATTTCATTATCTGCCAACCAGGTTAGTGGATTGAATAGCGTCTCCACTCTCCAAGCAAACAGGCTGTCTATTTATATCCCACGGTATATGGATACTTGGGAAAGTTTATAGGTGGCAGACGATTTTCTTTCGCAATGCAAATCCTTATTATTGGACCTTGAACTGGATGAAATGTTGAATGTAAATCTCTACAGCAAAATGGTTCCCGCTAACCACTATTTCACCAACAGTACTTGTGTGTTATGAATTACCAAACTCTCCTAATTTCCTCAGTCATTATAATATATTAATTAATATTCTAATTCCCTATATTAAGAATTCTAAACATTAAATGTGTTATCAAAAACACACATATAAAACTGGCACATTATTACTTAAATATGATTTATTACTTTCTAAACTAACAGCTAATCACTACCGTATTCAGCATTAGCAGTTACTCTAAACATTCTCCACACAACAATGTAATTTATAAACAGACAATATACAGAGAATTTAATATTACAAATAAAATATGGTTTCCTATTTCACATTTAGTGCATTTTGTAAAAGTTGTAAACAAGTCTGCACTAGTTCTTTCTGTACTTCCTTCCCAGAGAATTGTGTAATTCGATATTCACGGTTTCGAGCTGATATTTCATCCCCTGCACTCTGCTGATTCCGAAGAAAGATTTCTCTACTTTCTGCCTGTCGACAATAAAGATTTTCTAGATGCCAAGAAACCTTTTCAGAGAAGAAAATATTGATGGAAACCAAGTAATATCGTTTCTTCAGGCAAGTGTATAGCGAGTTAGGCGGAAACCTTTCATCACAATCCCAACACAAACGGATTTCTCCAGCGTCAGTGACACTTTCTAATTTAGTAATGGAACCCATAAAAAATAGCCAGCCATTAGCCTCTATAGATGTCTTAAACCAAGGTGATGAGAGACGATAAAAAAATGCATTTGTGGCAAGGTAAAAACACGTCTCTCCACATATCTACACATTGGAGCAGAGCCAGTTCCACTACTACTAAGGTGTTCCTTTCGTTTTGGACACTGTAACAGTTTTATAGTGCCTTCTTATAATACTGAACTCTTTTTATTTTACTTTTGTTATCCGTATAAAAGCGTGTTCAACTCTGCCTAAACTTCTTAGAAATAAACAAATACGAAGGAAACAATCTTTTTTAATTTATAAAAAAAATGTTTAGTAGACATTTTCAGTATGTATGTGTTTTTTTCCCTTTTCAGTCATACATTAAAAAAGTAAATAAATCAAGTGGATATTAAATCTAGCATTATTTCAAAGCCGAATACAGAAACTGTGAAAGTGTTGTACGAAATTTGACCAGGGAGCTTACGGCATTTAGGAGTTGCCTAGCGCGGACCTTATAGGAGTTATGATCGCTTGCCCAAGCGTCCATATATTCACCTTCGATTAGTCCATTTTGATAAGGTTTCACTGGCCTGAGAGCTGTTTCGAACTGGTTGGTTATCCTCAGAGATCAGGCAGAAACCTTAAGAGAGCAAAAACTCTCGTTTAGAATTAAGGAACGCGAAGTGTCGGAGAGGTATATTTTTCGTAAGCAAACTCTAGGGGGCGGTGCGTAAAATATTTAGTAAAATAAAGTAAACAAAGTAAGCTCTCTGTTCAAATTTCGCCTTTACTTCAGTAAATACTTTACTTTAGGGAGCAGAATTATATCTGTGAGTTGTGAACCGATTTGGTTCTTTTGCGGATTAAAAATCCTGGCATCTTATGTTGAAACTGACTGTGTAAAATGTACAACGAAACTTGGTAAGAAGGCAAGATTCAACAGAAAATCAATATATTCCAGAATGCGTTAAGACTATTTTCGGTTGGAAATGCTAACTATATGTATTCTGAGACGCATTTTCATATTTTGTAATATTTAAATAATTATCCGGGGAACGAAATGCATTAACGGCTGCGGGTTTTAATCTAATTATTTCCTGTCATGCCTAGTATCTTGTGTTTGCGAATACACAAATAACTACGACATTGAGAATCTCCATCTTTCTTAAATATTAATTATAGTAACTGCAGCTATCAGCCGCCCGAGCTTTAAGAAAAACAACATGCAGATTATTCAACTTTTTTCGGTATTTTTTTGTTGTTGTTTTATCAAAGTGGGTTTTTTTTATTTATGTTTTCTTCGTTTTCTCACTAAATTTAAGAAAGTGAACATAATTCAATATATGGTAAACCTCGTAAATGTTTATATTTTTTACAACCAATTTCGAAATTGAATTGATTAATCCCTACGACATTCACCAAAATGAATAAAAAAGGTCTGAAGAATCCGATACCATATTACGCTAATGGTATTGCATATAACATAGCCTAATATAAGCTTAAGGCATACACTTTATTTCTTCGTATATTTCTGTTTCATTTCCTCCAGTATTTTTGAAGTTGTTACTGGTTACACACACACACGTCCATAATGTGCGAGTATATTATAGCTTATAACAAACTTATGTTGCTTTTAATTAATCATACAGCGTATCATTAATTATAATTTCGTTTCTTTAATAACTGCAAAGACATTATATCTTCAGTTTTTACCACATGATATTTGGTTAAATTTCAAATATAAAGACAGTTATCGTTGTTATTAATTGAAAAAAGTGTATTGTCCAGATGAAAAATTTTCTAAATGCATCACTGTTAATTATTTAGTCAGCTGAATGAGCGCATTAGAGAGTTGATCTAATGTGCTAAATTATTCTTTTTTTTTTTTTTAATTCTTTCTTTTTTTTTTTTTCAAACAAACTAGAAGTTAAAAGTAACAGGGCGTGATTCAAAGTGATGGAAACTAATATTTATTATTATCATCATTAAATTGCATTATTTTGTCGTTTGGTTCCAACTATCCATTTTAAAGGCAACACTTTCTCATTTAGCACGATGCACCAGTTTGAGGGGTCTATTTGAATTTTGGATCCGTTGACTGATTTGACTGTATTCAATAATCGCAATAATAATGATAAGAAGAGGAGGGAAAAACTAGATCGATTTTGAATTTCAATCAGATACTGACGATCTCGGATATATCGACTATATTTAAATTTCACTAAACAACTGTATTTTAATGTATGTTTTCTGGCAAAGAACTGTTTTGGATTCCAAAATTTTTTGTTATTATTTTCCTATACCTCTATGACACTAGCTAACTCACTTTGAGTTGAAAAGTCATTACAAAGGTTTTCATCCTGAACGGGATTTAAACTCAGATCTTTGCAAACAAAGATGGTTGTCGATACCTATTGAGCTACAGAGCCTCTCGATATGTGAGGACTCATGATACATTTCACATGAAATATATCATAAATGAGTGTAAGTTAACACACCGACGAAATGATATGACATCAACAAAAGCGAGCATACAACTTATTACTTATCGTAATATTTTGATCTTTGTCTACTGTTCGAGTATTGCAGCACGCACAACAGAACAACTTCACCGCAGGTAGAGTAAAAAAACAGTTCAATGACAACAGTGTCGGTTGCAACAGAATAGTGTTTGATATAGCTCGAATGAGTGTCAGTGGAGACAGGTTTCATCTCTGACAGCATTCAAGTTATATCAAATTGCTCTCTGTCACATGATATGAAAGATAACGAGTCAAAGGCAGCTTAAAGCAGAAAACAAGCAACTACAAACGTTTAAATTCAATAAAAATGCACTTTGCTTTAAGTACATTAAAAATAATGTGATACATTATTGAAGATGGATTAAATGACCTACTCAAACTCATTATAAATGTACTTTTTCATAATGTGTGTATCTTACCGATAATATCTTGATTCAAGTGGGAAAAGGTAAATAACTTACGAACAGAACTTTTTCAGATTCCAAGGCTAGAAAACCATTTACTTGCCACAGGAGATGGTTTCCTCGTCTTCCTAAGCATTATTTAAAGTAATGTTATCATACAAGGATATTAATGATGAGTAGTAATATAATGAGTATGTAGTTATTAATTAGCTTGTTATTAATTTCACGGTTAATTAACACTTGTAGAACTTTTTTAAGTGGAGATGAATGAGGTCGATTAAGTGATTGACAGAAATAAGTGTGTTTCACACGATATTGCTGTCATTTTTGCCATGATCGTTCATCAAGATTTTTTCAATGGTAAAATAATAAATTCTGAGGAGATCAGATAATTCTTTCAAAACAAAAATAAGACTTTTGATAAGGAAGTATTTTAAAAAAGGAAAAGAAAACTTCTGAAGTAAGACTGCTAAGGTAATTACTCCAGGAAAAAAATTGAATATGTAAAATAATCTAAGAAAATAAATATCAAAATATTTGATATTTATTTTCTTAGAAAACGCCTGCAGTTAAACAAAGATGCCTTATGTACCAGATATTCTCAGTTTTAATAAATGATGTAATTTAAAAAGTCATAAGTACCCCGAGAAAAATAACATATATCTGAACACTGATTGTGGCAGCACAGTCTTGTTTAAAATAACACAACGCTTGAAGCTCATAAGCTTAGACAGCAAAAAACTAGTCTCTTCTCTGAATCGTGACAAATGGACATAAACAAAGACAGCGGGGAAACCGTGTGATTCCATTATGCGATTAGCATGTTTCTCTGCTTCGTGTTGGTAGCCAGTACGACCACAAACGAGAATTGAGTATTTGTGTGTGTGTGTGACTGAAGTGATGTGACCGCATTATCAAAATTCACTGTCTCGATTCAACGAATGAAGCATGGATCTCGAATCCGAAAGTGCCGTATACAACTCCTAATTAAAACTGTAGAGATATGAATCATATCAAGGAGGTTGCGTAGTCAATGACACTGTCGCATAATTTAAATATAAGTAGTGTGAAGATCGTTTTCCTTTTCTTTTATTTTTTTTCACTTTCTCTTTAACATTAGTATTCTCCCCCTCCCTAAACACACGTATAACTGAGAATATACTGAACTCATAATTTTATGTTGTGTCTATGTTACGTATTAATAGCTCAATCCAAAATACTCGTAAACCAAGAAAATTTAATTGTTCTAGACTTGTGTGTATCAGGGTTTGTCGCGCTCTGTCCTTATTTAGGTTGGGTTTACAGAATAGCACCGATAATAAAAGCACTCTAAGTGATAAAATGACATAGAATACATACTATGTATACAACTGTGTGTATGCGCAGCATACGTTTATGGACATAGCTCTCTTTTTCTACAGAAAAATATTGTGACTGCTTTACATGCAAGATTACAGAGAATTTGGACCTGGCGGGAAGCAGCTTGTTAGTACGCAGAGTCACCTCATGAGTTAGATCAACATTACGATCAAATAAAAAACTTATTTGAATTAAACTCCAAACTTCAGATGGAATCAATAGTCTCACTTTGTTCAGAGATGACTCATTACAGTTCAGAAACAAGAAGTATTAGAAAACTGAAGTAAAGGACTTTGGAAAACGCTATTGATGCCAAGTGGTGTGTGAGTTAATTCTAAGCAGTAATGAAAATGTCTAACTGTAATCCATGCCTAAATTCATCTAGTTTAGTTATTATTGTTCTTTTTAATTTGGCTTCTTATAATTAATGAAAATATAATGAAATAAAAATATATCTGAATAGTTTCAAGATATTTCAGCTTTTAAAGCACTGTTTCTTTTGCCTATGCATTTGTACATGAATTCTTTCAAAAAATGTATCGACCAACGATGTATGAAATAATTCTCCTAGTCCAATGTTGTCCTGCAATTCGTCTAAAAATTGTTCTACAGAATTATCACCCATCACGTATCATCTATAGAAGCTGTCATACTTGCCTGATATCTACCCGATAGCATGAAAGCAAGTCTTTATCCACCATATTCCTAAAAAAAATAATAATCCTGCAAAATAATGGGGAAGGTTATTAATAGCTAATTTATTCACTACCTGGAGGTTCACCAATAATTAGTAATAGCTAATATGGATTCCGCCGTTCTGGTTTTAAAGATCTCTTAGTCAACCATTGAACTTAAGTAATAGAAATATTTGGAGAAACTCATCTGATAATTTTTGACACTTTTCCAAGTTTAAAATTTTTTTAAAATGCTTATTTCTTATTGAGACATCCAGAGAGGCCTTCTTAGAAGATATGATCTTATAGACTCTCTTCTGTCCTTTTTGATTGAGTCTTCTCTTTCCAATTCTTTGATCGTTCACCTGGGTCATGGTAGATAGTCCCGCTCATCAGATATTTCTCTAGCTAGGGGTCATCATCAGTTGCATTAGTCTTGGGACTGGTGGCTCAGAAGCAATTTCTCCATTCCACTCTGTCATCGGCTTTCTTTTACTCTACTGGTAACTCCTCAGGCCTGTGCTTTCTTTTCCCCTGTATTTTGCCTTGTTCATAAGTCCATCATAAGTAGGGATATCACAGTTAATTATGCTTTAATCCGCACTCTTCTTTTCAAATATGATGAAGAAGAGTGAGGATTATAGTGCTTAAATGATTCAAGCTTCAGAATCTTAAATCAGTGCCTTAAAAAGTGACTTGTCACGATTTACAGTGGGATGAATTTAACTAGCGAGTATAATTGCTATAAAATGCAACCCAGAGCAGCATCTGTATAATTTCTGAATATAAAAAAAAAAAGGTTTACTTTACTTCCTCTTATTTTTGTAAAACATTACGATTTCTAGGTAAGTCAGTGTTATATTTTTGATTTCATATCTGGCCAATTCTTGCATAAACATCGCATCCATATTCTCCTCTTTGTAAGTTAACACTTAGACGAAATGATATGACATCAACAAAAGCGAGCATACAACTTATTACATATCGTAATATTTTGATCTTTGTCTACTGTTCGAGCATTGGCACGCACGCACAACAGAACAACTTTACCGCAGGTAGAGTAAAAAAACAGTTCAAATGACAACAGTGTCGGTTGCAACAGAATAGTGTTTGATATAGCTCGAATGAGTGTCAGTGGAGACAGGTTTCATCTCTGACAGCATTGAAGTTATATCAAATTGCTCTCTGTCACATGATATGAAAGATAACGAGTCAAAGGCAGCATAAAGCAGAAAACAAGTAACTACAAAAGTTTAAATTCAATAAAAATGCACTTTGCTTTAAGTGCATTAAAAATAATGTGATACATTATTGAAGATGGATTAAATAACCTACTTAAATTCATTATAAATGTACTTTTTCATAATGTGTGTATCTTACCGATAATATCTTGATTCAGGTGGGAAAAGGCAAATAACTTACGAACAGAACTTTTTCAGATTCCAAGGCTAGAAAACCATTTACTTGCCACAGGAGATGGTTTCCTCGTCTTCCTAAGCATTATTTAAAGTAATGTTATGATACAAGGATATTAATCATGAGTAGTAATATAATGAGTATACAGTTATTAATTACACGGTTAATTAACAAATAAAAAGAGTAACAAACATTACTCTTCTCCTCCACAACTACCAATGCTTTATAAATCTCAAATATTCCAACTTCAAAATACTTTTCTCATATTTGGAGTATTGTATGAAACATAACAAAACCCAGTACCTAATCAGAAGAGTGCAATTTGCTTAATATGTGACTCTCTCTCACACCCACCCACCCACCCACACGCACCTAACCCCCCACACACACTCTATTCATGCACTGTCGTTATTGTATAAGTACTAGGGCGTTGCTCCACTGAAATGCCACCAACATTCCATCACCTTCTAAATATATAAAAACATGAGTAGGCGAAGGTCAGTATCCAAACTTCTCCACTTCTTTTATTCCATCTACAAGCCTTTATTCTTCAAGAAATACGTTAACAGGTTCCTTTTCTCCCTGATCACTTCTCCATACAAGGCAATATCATAAGTTGCGTGGAGCTGATTACATGTATATATGACACCATTATGATAGTCCAAGTGTATTTGCAGACTCATACCAACTCTAGAAAACATTCGTTTCTTACTATATATTCGAAATACCCGAGAGCAGATTGATAACAAAGAAAACGTTTCGGTTTGCTCGATAACATGATACATTTTGAAACGAATACTTTAAAACAAATTCTTAAAAATGCGCAGCTTGCTGTTGTTCTTTATTTTTAGCATTTTTAAGAATATTCAAACGATATTTTAATTTTCTTAATACTGTTTTTTATATTTTTTATATACTCCAATTATGATTTCTCGATGAAAGTGTCATCTAGAAAGTAGTACAAGGGTAATTTTTTGTATTCCTTTCCCCTTTATCATTGAGTTAAGTGTAAAAATTTGATTAGACGCATGATTAAAGCATATCATATCTAATAACAGGAAGTACACTTAGTTTTTCTGAAGGTCAATATTTTTAAATTACTGAACATAAAAGGCGAACCAAGTGAACACATTTGAAATGGAAGAATCTGAATATTATCAACGCAACATCTGATTTATGGTAATCAGAATTGTACACCAAATGAATCCAATTCGGTTTCGAATTTAATCTGTTGAAAATTACCTAGATCATTTTGAACTATAGCAAACCAAAATTATCATAATGATGAACTGGTACGGTATTTTTTTTGTTGTTGTTGTTAAAAAAAAAAAAAAACATTGTTTCGAACGGTATCTTACGTGATGTAGGAGAAGTATGATTCCAAATTTGAAGTCTTTCAAATATTCATATATATATATATATATATATATATATATATATATATATGGCGATCAGCTTTTACTCGGTTGTTATACATTTGAAAAAAATAGATTTAATGACTCCAAGACCGAGATAACATATAAAGATTTTAATACTTCCTTCTCATTTAAACCAAAAGTTTGGAAAAGATATGTTGATGATATATTCATTATTTGGAATCACGGGCACACAGCTCTCACAGATTTTCTTCGTCATCTAAACATCCAACATCCTAATATAAAATTTACTGCTGATATAGAAAATAATAACTCTTTACCTTTTTTGGATGTTATGCTTACACGATGCTCTGAAAGATTAAAAATCTCTATGTACAGAAAACCTACGCATACCAATAGATATCTGCATAATCTTTCTCATCATTTTCCACCACAAAAACTTGGAATTATATCTACCTTAGGACACAGAGCACGTATTCTCTTAAATGAACCAGATGAACTACAAAAAGAAATGAATCACCTCACTCTTATTTTTAAACAAAATGGATACTCTGAAAAAACAATTAAGAAATTTCTTCTGAACCCTCCTAAGCAGTGCATAACAGAGACTATTAATTTTAAAGGTAGCATCTCCATTCCATACATTAGCACAGTCTCTAAGAAAATAGCTAAAGTCCTTAAAAATATAATATCAGGACCTTCTTCACCACACTTCCAAAAATCCGCTCTCTAATCAGCCATCCAAAACCTACTCATCACAACCTTAAGTACCCTGGAGTATATAAATTGTGGTGTGATTGCAATATCCCATACTTTGGTCAAACTAACAAATCTATCGAACAACGCATAGAAGAGCATAAGAGAGACATCTCATACAAAAGATCTCATGCAACTGCGTTATCCAGTCATGATCTTTTTTTTTTTCAAATAATCCTAATGATGACCAACAAAGCCACTCTGTATGCTGAAATAGATCAGAAAATATTTTTCGCTGTGAAGATGAGTTTGAAAGGAAAATCGTAGAATCAAGGGAAATCCTACTGAACCCGGTCCACTTAAATAATAATTTAAGTTATAACATCCCAGAAGAGCCTGTGTAGCTCAGTGGATGTGGCGTTTGCACACCATCGCGCTAGGCCGCACGAAGGAAGTCTTGGTTTCGAGTCTAGTCGGCGACTAGAGGAAATTTTTCTAAGCCTTTTTTCGACCGGTTCCCGAGTTAGTCGATCTCTGGCACGGGCAAGCAGGTTTTTCCTCCCGGAAACTCGGGTTTTTCGTCCTGTAAACTCAAGAAAATCGACCGTAGAACCCACATTATTTCAGACATTAAATATATTGTGTTAGGGTTAGAGACCACGAGATGGCGGCACATTTGAGCCGTCTCTCTTCACTGCGTACCGCTTAATTAGTGATAGCCTTGGGCCATCTGTCTCTGATTGGGTACCAGTGGAGATTGAACTGCCCACTCAGTCTCCAAAAGTTAGATAGGGCTAAATGGCCTCGCCTACTCCCGTATGTACGGGAATAAAAAGGCGTTAGCTGATGTTTTTTTTTTTTAACATCCCAGATAGCCATGCTGCAGTTATTCAATATTGGCCTTCACGTGAACTTGCACGCACAATTGCAACAAACAATGGCACGCCAGTTGGAACAACTTGAAAAATATAACGTTTTTATGTATCGATTATGTGAGGCAATTTGTACCTGTAATTTCCAGTTTGTTTAAATAATTCAAGTTTATTAGTATTCCTTTCCTTTATAAATACCTGAAGAAGGCTGCTATATGCCGAAACTAGTAGTATTTATCATTAAAATCTTTATATGTTATCTCGGTCTTGGAGTCATTAAATCTATTTTTTTCATATATATATATATATATATATATGAATATTTGAAAGACTTCAATTTTGGAATATTCAAATTCACATAGTTGACTATGTGAAAAAAAAAAAAATATATATATATATTTCACATAGTCAACTATGCACGATGTTACTAAAAGTATCTGAAAATCAAAGATATACAAAAAAAATTAAAAGATTAGTTTAAATTTTAAAAATTAAGTGTGGACTCACTTTTGACCTATTGCCACAACATCTAGTCTAAATGGTTAAATTTCCGCGTACTTTGAACCAGTTTCGTGGAAATTAACCACCACTGTTCATGCAGAACCGATTTGAGTTCTGCTAATGATATTGGCCTCTAGGGACGACCTCGCACGCTTCGTTCGATCTCATCCTACACGTGTTCGATGAGGCTTGGTCAGGGAGAAGGATTGGCTAGTCCATTAGAAGCACTTTGTTATTATCTTCGACCCAACCCACAGGTAGGCTTTGCTGTGCGACGGAAGACATGTCGCGCTGAAACAATTAAAGGAGTGTCGAAATGAACTAGTGAACATATAACTTATACCGAAAAAACCCTCCACAAAACAATGTTTTACATCTAAGATAACGAAGTTCTTAATGAATTTGCTGAACTGTCCAACCAAGATTTTAGTCTGCTTTTAGTCTCTTGAAAGCATACTACAAACAAATCACAGCGTTGAAATACCCGTATTTTGTCTTCACGGACCGAATTTATGAGAGTTAATCATCACTGCAATTAAGCCGCCAAAATCTTAGCTAAATGGGCTCTTGTTAGCGGGGGTTTTGGAGACGCAGTTTGTACTATATTCTACACCCTATGTGCCAGCTGCTACTCACTTACACTTTTAGATCCCCAAAGCAACGGCACTGCAATTTTTCTTGCAAGAATGCTTGATAGCACATGCGACAGTCTTCTGATTTTCAGAGGAAATATGAAGTATTCCAGCTGAAGTTCCACTTTAGCTTTTCCATTCTGTTCCATGACAGAATATTCTTCCACGATGGAGAATTTCTGACAAACAAGTTCGAAGTGATTAGGATGTCCCAGCATACTATTTGCATGTAAACTGAGCGTGTGCTTTTGACATTTAGTTTATATGCGTATCTTTTCAGAACGTTATCTAACATATTTACATGGTGTCTTTGCATGTTATTCTGCTGGAGTTTTACAACTTAGTGAATATGCCGTACATCAGGTTCAATCATACTGTAGTAGAACTCTCTTTCTCTCAGGCATATTTTTTAAGAACATAAATAAGTAACTCAATGTTAAGAAAACATGAAGTACTTTTTGTTGTTCATTTCAAAGCTTTAGCGATCGTCCCACATGTATACAGATGTTTAAATACGCACCTGAAGAATCAAAAGCCATCGCTACTTAAAATCAATTTAATTTATAAATGTATTCATTAAAAAACAATTAATTCTTACCATTTAACACTTGTCTTCCGTTATAGAAAGAATTTTACAAAACGATTTAAATAAAATAGCATTACTTTTATTTATAAAATTTCCGATACAACATTCAACTTATTAAGATAATGAGACGATCCCTTCGAGTACTCTTGAGAACTGTGAGAAACGTTAGTGGAGTACAGTACTTCTCAAGCCATTCGCTTTATCCTCGTTTGGTAAGATATGAAGGCTTTGTAGAACGAGTGATCACGGACCGCATGCAACTACAAAAAGCAAATTTTAGCGATAGAAATAAAAAGGGGAGACAAAATATAAAGTTAATATTGAGAGCACCATGTATTAAAGCCATTATAGAAGTATCATGTTTATATAAATGTCTTTACTCAGAATTAACTATATTTCAATTAAATCCGTTACCATTTCTTATTTTGAAATAAAATCTGAAGTTCCTAGAAGACCGATAACTTCTTGGTTGCGAAGGTATTTCTCGATAATCAATCAACATCTTCCGCCATCGCTTGAGTGAAGCATTAGGCTGAGAAGAATGACGTACAATAATGACAGCTAGAAATTCACTTCGCCTAGTTTTATCAGCTCATGAAAAAATACTTATAAAACTCAAGTAAAAAATACGAAGGTGATTAAGTGCTCCTTGCCTCTAAGAGTACTTGAAGTGTGAATAACAAAAGAACACTTTTCTTCGTGTATTCTAGCACTCCTTATTAAGATAATGAGACGAAGACTGATTTTTCTCTCGAACGACATCTCTAAACAAATGTCTGATATTATAATGGAGTTAAATATTATTTTTTCGGAGGAAAACTAATAACGGGAGATGCTTGAAATACAATTCACCGCAGACGGCGACAAAAATGAATATAAAAGTATTTTGTAACAGACGTTAATTCCATGAAATAAATTGAATTCTCTTTCTTAAACACTGAAGATAATCCGCAGTTTATAACGACTGACCTTATTGAAAAATATTCAACTGTGTGGCTTCTCATATGCGTTTAGTTGCCTCTGTTCTACTTCTATCTAACTTAGATCTTAATGCATTATCAATAAGGACTATTGTTTAGTGTTCTCACGTGACTTTTCGCAGTCTTTATAATAATCATATAATATACTGTTCATTGATATTATTGATTGTGAAGGGTTGCTGTTGATATACAGAGTGGTCTATAACTGGAAATGGAATTCTTGAGATTTGTAGTAACTCATCTTTAGTTGACCAGTCATAAGAACTATTCAACAAATGGTTTCGTTTCCTGGACGGGATTCGAACCCAGATATTTTTTAACAACAGCCAAATATCATTCTCCTGACAATTAAGGAGGCGCCCGCATAAATCTGATAGTAGTTTAGGCTAACATTACAAGGAGAGCAGTATTGTTGCAAATGCAAAGCGTTATAATAAACGTGTGATGGTATGGGGGTATATTTCATGGTATGGAAGTGGTCCACTACTTTTTATCTATGCTATCATGAATAGAGAAGTGTAATGCCACTAGCACTCCTTTCTTCTAACGGAATTCAATAGTGAAGGACCTTATGCTATTCCATCAGGACAATGTCTTCTCTCCCAATTTAAACTCGAATGAGCATCTGTGAGAAGTGGAATCGTGTGAGGATTTGTCCCAGGGAGTAACTGGTAGTCGTCGAACACAGGAGTTCTCCTTGAGGAACAGAACTTATTCTCCCCTGAAACTTATCAGACATTCGTGGACACGCAGAGCATATGTCGTGATAACAACCAGAGATGAGCCTATACGTTATTGAAAGGATAATATTATGATCACTTTTGACTGCACTGTGTATGAGATATGGATAACAGGTACCAGTGATTATGAAAATTGACTATACTGAGAGAATCTTTCTTGATTATTTTCAAACGTTTACCATGCATTCGTCTTCGAAAGATTCAATCAATTCTAATTTATTTTATAACAAAACTGATTGCAATTTATTCAAAAACTGTTTGATAACAGAATTTTGTATGCTCATTTGTTTACTCATTGCATTCGATTTTTTTCATTAAAAACACACATGAATGAAAATTATTGTTTGTTACTCGGCATTATTACTGATATAATCCACAGATGAGGTTCAGAAAAAAAGGGCATACTCGATATTTCATTATTTTATATGGTCTATTATGCTTAAGCGATATGCCATGATCATTTTTGAAGTCACCCGTTCCTAATCTGCATGTTGCATATATAATTAAAACGCGTAAAGCTACTTTTATTGATTAATATTAAAGATTTTGCTTTATTAAAATTTAAAACCCTGTTTAAGCATGTCATAATATCTTTGATCAACATTTAAGAATTCTTCTTTTGTAATTGATATTAATCTTCAAGGTTGCTTTTGAAATGTTCGTTACCCTCAAAACAAAATAAACACTATTACCAAATCTTTTCAGTTCTTTTTAAGATATCATTAAGAAGCACTGAGAAAGAGGATTTTCCTAGAGGTGACGTTTTAGAGCATTTAAGAGTAGAACAGTTTGGGAGCACTTTATGTATTGGATGCATACCTCGAAGCTTGCAAACCAATCTGTTTGCAAGCTTCGAGGTTCTGCGACACACAGACAGGCCGCTGTACCCTAAATTCATGTCAAAAGAAACTCTCAGACAATTTTATATACCCTAGACACCAGTTATAGTGCTATTTAAGGAGACGCGCAAATCTATGCGTTGTTAATACTCCGTGGCAAGCAATAAAAGAGATCACGCTCTAATGAACGATGTGGATTTTGACGCTGTTTACAGCTCTTATTCTAGAATACAATATTACTTGTGATGAGTGAAAACATTACAATGAAACGTAAGTCTGCAGTAATATAAAATGGAAGAATTAACAGATTACTAGCCGATATTCACATGCTTGCTGTACCGAAATAAACTGAAGATTATTTCGAATATTGCACATACACACAGATGATAGTGATTAACCATCATCGTGTACATCAGCATTCTGAAATCTAGAAGTTATCTGCCAACATATACGGTTTTGTACGATTAATACTAGGAGGAGTGGGAAGCTTCCATGTTAACATTATATAAAGATAATCTAGTGCGTTATATGTTGAATTGCGTTTGTTTCGTACGCTAAATTATATAAAGTTGAACACTCTATTATAAATGCATGATATCATTTCTGTCTCAAACAAACAATCAAACAAAATTGTATATAATGACACAGATTCACATTTCATAAGATTTATTAATGGATAACAATCTAGTGTTGTGATGGAAATATGAAAGCATAACAGCACACGCCACAACCTTGTCAGTTGATATACAACACGGGTTGTATGCATCATATTAAACACAGAAAGATATTAAGACATTGTTCCAACACGCAAAGCATCTCATAAATATACTTGAATTATTCCTTGTAATAATAGTCAGCTCTGCTTTCAGAAACATGCTCGTAATCTGCACCACAAACTGTTTGGACTTAATCGTACCGGAAAGACAATAATCCTAGTCTACCTTCAGAACTGTTCTGACTCTGTGGCGAAGCTGTTGCATTTGCTAGAATGTGTCCAAATTTAATTTAATAGCAAATATCACTAGAGCTCAAAACCCTTTGTCCTAGTACCTGCCATTTCATTTCATAATATAACGATTAGCTTTAATTAAGTGTACCGTAAGTCAGTTGTGGCATTGCTAATGCTAACATTCATTAATGTTCGTCGTTGAACAATAGAAACATTAACATTCATAGAGACCAGATCTAATGCTTCTATTTGAATAAGATGAATGGAGTCAGCACCTGTCGCGATAAATGTTTTATGTCAAGGAAGATATTCTATCTTCTTCGCGATGGCAATTACAAATATGATAGGTAACTTTAAAAGGGTTTTCGGAGCAGAAAATAGTTTCCATTTATATTAATAAACAAAAGTCATAAATCACAGATACCGTTAATTTGGAAAAATGCTTATTCAGTAACGATCCCTTAGGGGAGGAAGATTAAAAACTCCGGAAATGCATTACCACATTTATATACTCTATGCGACAGAAAACTTTCAGTATAATTAATCATAGACAATAGGTTATTAAATATTGATCTGAATTAATAAATCTCAAATAATACTTAAATTATTAGAATATTTTAAATGTAATATGAACAACCTTTGATCTTCTGGAACTCTTACGCCTTCACGGAGCATATTGAACATAAACCGAGCTCTTTCATTATATCAAAATTGCAACATTTTCTCAATTTCAAATGTGATGTAAAAATAGTGTATTGTATATTTTACTCAGTAGTAGCCAAAATTTATTACTTTTTTATCAAGTTTGAATCGCCTATGCTTGACACGTTTCCTACTCCGACTGTAACGGAATCGCAAAATATAACAACAAAATTTTAAATTAAATTCAGCAGGAAACAAAGAATTCAGCATACATTTTAGCAACAACAGATTCAGCATAAATGACACGAATATTCCTGTTGCTAAGCAGAAATAATTGAGAAAGGCGGAGCCTTTTTTTTCTTTTTTTTTGGAAGGTCACCCTTAGCATTTCTATAGTCTAGATATACTGATCGCTGTTACCATCATTCATCATTCTATTCGCAATAAAAAATGAGCGCCTGTCCACTTACAGACCACTGTCAACAGCAAGCAATAATATGTGGACAGGAGTTTATTGACTAGATATTGCCTTTTTCTCTTGCAGTATTGCTGGTATTGTTAATATCAGCAATGTTTCTCTCCGATTACATTTAAAAACCTTTGCTAGTGTGCTTTTTATCGCTGGCTGTGTTTTATGTACCTTAATATCTAAGGTTTTTGGATATAAATTACTAGTATATATTATACGAGCTACAAGTGGCCCAATTTGAAACAAAAGAAATATAGAGCAAGAAAATTTCAAGACTTCGACAAATACGAATCAAAAGGAGACATCAGGCCTTTTTAATATTTGGTTAGCGTTACATCGAAAATATAAATGTTGAATTTTATTCATATTTTAATTAACAGTTTAAACTTGTGAAACTAGTTAATTTATCTTTCTATTAAATGATCTGTCAAGCCACTGAGAAGTTTTCCTCTTTCTGCAATTTACGACCAATCTGCAGGCATATTGCTTTCTGAATAAGTTTCGTGTTAGACTCAAAGCTAATTATCTGAACAGTATACTCTGAACAACGCATAGTATGTCAAGTTATTGAAGAATGAGTAAACGAGCAGTTAGCACGTCTCAGATGGACTCTTGTGTTATAATGGCAGGCCGAAAATATTCCACTCCTAACCTCACAGGTTGGTTTTTATTTATTTATTATTAAATAATATTAACTCGAAATTTTATAACTGAAATTTATGATAATTTTACGTCAAAGATTTTAAAGAAATTTGCGAATGTTAGATTCAGTTAATGTTAGAAGAGAAATAATCCTGATGGGTAAGCCTTATAACTATGACTGAAACGCGCTAACGTATCATCTTTATCATCTGTTGAAGCGTTGAAGGTTACTTAGAATACACGAGCAAATTATGCGAAATGATCTGAAATAAAAGAACAGATAATAAGTAGTTTGAGAAACGTGTGTGTGTCAGAGAGAGAGAAGAATAGGAAACAATACCAATATAATATTTAAATAGAGGGGAAAACAGAGATGGACACTCAAACATAGTATTCTAGATATGAAAAGTATTAATCAGTGATTCATTTTTGATAGTTCTATCAAACATATATGGTAAAAGATCTCTAAGTATCAAAAGTAGGTTGCACTGAATTTGCATGCAGGAAAATGTCGAATATATTTTCCATTAATATTTAAAATTTCTTATGCAAATAGAAGACTGAAGAATAAAAATGATCCATTTCGTCTTATATCGCTAAAACCATATAAAAGAATTGTGATGGCGTAAAATTCCTGCTTCTGTCTAAGAGTGCCTTGGGACATGTTACGTTCCGTAAATGTCTGCCGACATATGCCGGAACAAAAATCCCCTTTTGCTGTTAGTCTTACGATGCCCTTACGTTCAAACAGACAGCTGGAACATCAGCGATTTGCAGGAGAAGCAAATACGATTTTTTCCTTTCAATATGTCACCTGCGATATTTCAGAAGTATTGACAGAGTTAGGTGGAAGTTGTGGAAGACTCATGAAATGGCAGAACGGCAAGTGTCTTTTCAGGAAACACTAGAAATTACACCTTTAAAAAATGAAAATAAATATGTATCATGTTCCAGGAATACAGGATACACATACTCTTTTTATTAACATTTTCTCTTTACAGTGTCAAAACAAAAATGAGGGATCTTTTTCAGTGTAGAAACATTATCCAGAAAATAAACAGACATATGCTTTCTATTTGAAAGAAGATTGCTGTTTGCAAATATTGCTGTATTCTACAGTGAATAGGAAGAAGTATCTAAAAAATAAAATTAGAAGAAGAAAATTCTTTAAAAATAAAGGTATATACTTATGAAAGTATGAATGACATCCCACATCTATTTCTATTAAAAACAACTGAATTAACGTCACATATCTGTGGGGAAATGAATACAAAAATAATCTGAACATGACCTAGCCCACCAAGGACTTGTATGAGGTATAAGCTAAGAACTCTAAGCTAGGAATGCAAATGAAAAAACACCTTTTAATGTTGAGTTTCCTTTTTAAAATCCTTGTATTATAACTTATTATTTTTCGCAACCACGGGAATCCGTTTCTACGTTTATTCATCTTTCCTCACACACACACACACACACACACACACACACACACACACACACACACACACACACACACACACACACACACACACACACACACACACACACACACACACACACACACACACACACACACACATTTGAAATTACTCCAAATATTGTTTAATCTTTTTGTGAGTGCGTGCGTGTGTGCACGTGTGTCTGTCTTAAAAGTGCATTGTTAGAAAAAGAGAAAACAATGCGATAAAACTGTCCTTTTAGAAGAATAAAATTTCCAACATTCACTGAAGGTGTGTTCCTTCAGTATGCATCAGTATGCATACTGAAGGTATGCATACTGATGTTTTCCCTTGTCATTGTTTCAATTATTTTCATTAAATATTAAAATAACTTCCAATAATCAAAAATAAAATCAAGTATAAACTTAAAAAGATGTATATATATATATATATATATATATATATTCATCAATGTATTCATTAATTATAAATGAATAATTAAATATGAATAATTATATATAGATGTATTTATCTATCTATATACTGTATATATATATAGATGAATAATTTCCATCACTCGCTTCCAGTAATAACTAATTCGTTCATCTTTCGTAAAGAGAATTTATTCGTGTTGCTGGCGCAGTGAAAAATGTATTCAGGTATGTGAAGTGTTAGCAATCTTTATCAAAAATTTAACTTCTGGACAATTTTCCTCAGATTCGTAAATATTACGTTTACTAGCAATTCAGCTCATTATTACCCTAAATGCGTGAAGTGGGATTTTGGATGGACGTACATACATGATGAAAATAATAAGTGCTGTTTCACTTATGAATGGGCCCTGAATTGATAATGTTAAAGATGCTCTAAAGAAGGATAGGATACAGACGCAGCGACACTATAGAAAATGTGTTGCAATCTATCTGAAATGAAATTCTTGTCCACAGTGGTTTTCTGTTCTATCTTAAAGTTTAGATATAGTGACCAGATTATCCAACGACCAATGCTTTCCACTGGTTGCATAACTTTTGTTTCTTGCTTTGCAGGTTTGCAATATACGCCTGGAGGGAAGCCTCCAGGCGTATATTCTAAAATTACTGTATTTCTTCTTATCCAACAGAAACATAATCATACCTTTTCAATAAAATATTCTGCTTTCATTCTTGTTATTATTACTAATTAATAATATTGTTACTGTTAAACAATCAATAAACTTTTATTTAAATTCTCAATAAGAGATGCAAAAGTAAATACCCAAAAAAAAAACGTATTTATTTTATATTATACAATGAATAGATATTTATTAAAAGCAACTTCTATTTAAATTCTTAATAATATATGCAAAAGTAAATATCACAGAAAACTTATTTATCTTATACAATGAATATCTATTAAAACTCTCTAAATAAACAATTTTAACATATTTTTTGGAAGAATGAATTCTTTTCAAAAATTCATTATCATCTGATATTTAACCCATACACTCTTCACAGGAATCAACCATATTATATTTCACAATAAGAATGGCCTTTATTGTCTCAGTTTTAATTGTGTTTTCCCTGCAGTCATAATTTATTCACAACTGAAAAGAACTCTTTCTGTAACAGCATTTGTGCCAGGTAAGCAAAGGGAAAATTCCACTGCTTTTGTTTTACATATATATTACTATAAGGCACTTTTTGTTTCTCAAAAACACTCAAATATCCCAACCCAGCTATCTCCCGTAGGAGTGTTTTTTCTCCTTTTATTCTTCAATGTTTGAATCAGTTATATACTTCTCTAAACAAGAAACCTCACCAAAAAGGTTATTTTCATATATTCCATTATTTTCCCCCAAATATTAGAATCTATATACTCCAATGATGCCTCAAAATCATGCCATGATATCCTATTTTTAAGGTTCACTCATTTAAATGTCTTAATGTCCAGGAACTGGGATGACTACATGTCCAAATATTCTAAACAGTTACTGTAAAAAGTTTTAACATGAAAAATAAATAATTTTTTTTATGCTTCCATCATCTTCTAAAATTCTTAAATCTCTTCTTATGCAAATAGGAACGTAGTTTGATTCGAGACATTCTCTATATTTTGCTTTTAGCATATCAAGTTCCTCTCAGACTTTCGTTATTGTACAATAATTTCCTTCAGTGTTTCTGACTACTGCCTCAAAGACTGATGCCTGATTATGAATAAATTTTAACCACAACTGAGAGGTATTATCATTGAAAGAGTTCAATTATTCTTGGACATTTATCAAGGGATAAGAAATATGACTTCAACGGACTATATAATTTCAGAATCCTCTAAATCACAGGCATTAAAGCTAGCCATCTACTGTAGCCTAGTATTTTGTGATATTCAACTTCTGCTTTTCACAGAGTTCTTTCAAAGATTCTACTCTGACAGTGTAAATGTAAAAATGACTATAAATGTTTGTTACAATAGACTCTATGTTTATAGTAACAAACAAAATTTGGCATTGTACTCCAATAAATAAAGTACTCCAATATTTGCTGTAAACTGCTGTTCAATATAGCGAAGACATTGTTAATACCCTTTCTAGCTACACCACCAAAACTGGTATTTGCATTATCAACACAATATGCAACAACCTTCTCAGATAAATTGTTTTTTTCAAGAACAGTTAAGATAGAATTGCTGATAAGTTCTGCAGTCTCCCCAAGTAGGGACAGAAATTCAATAATCTTATTCTTCACACCACTTTTTGAATCAAAATAATGAATGATAGTAGGAAAAAGTTTTACATCTTTATGGTTTGGTTTGATGCATTAGAAAACACAGATATTAAGTTTATAATTTGTAATTCAATGCATGTGGTACTAATACATTCTTGATGATAGCTTCTGCTTTTTTCCTTACATATGTGAATTTATGATCGAATAATTTGCGGATTAATTTGGATGTACAGTCCATGGATCTAAACGTTTGATTGTGATATGGAAAGAAAACACAGCGTCTGCAAACGCTAATTCTCTTTATTTCATCCCAAATTCAGTTTGATGGAGAAATTTGGTTATGTTTACAGATGAAGAAGCTGCCTATAGAACTTTCTTATGCTTATCATAAGCTAAATGCCTTGTGATATCTGGCTTTCTACCAGAGGTCAAAGAAACATTTCCCAAACAGATTGTACATGAAACATATCCCTCCAGTTCATACTCCTTAATAAATGGATACTTCTTTTTTTTTCAAATTATCTGTCAGTTTGCAACCCCCTCGTTTTCTTTTTAATGACATAGTTTAAACCTGATTATTAAAAAATAATTAAATATTTTGAAAGAATCATAAACGTTCTAATTTTTAAATATATAAAAAAAGATATAGCAAACTATCACTTCTGCGAATACCTGGGTTCTATGATATCAAAAACAACAATTATAATACTATGTCTATAGGTAAAACTTTGATTGTGAAACATACAACAAAATATCATTCTTTAAATAACCATTACTATACCATGGTTGATATACTGTATATCGTTTCGTGGTTTCCTTTGCTCCACAATCGATTTGTATCGACTCAAACTAATAATAACTTAAATTACCTTTATTATTATAAAAGGGAAAATACAGCTTTTGCTGTCACGTGTAACTGTTAATTTTATGAATGAAATTTAAAAGCAATAGATATCATATCTAAACTTTGTTTTATGATAACAATATTTCTTTTTCTTTTTTTTATTACATTGCATACATTTGTTACAGTTATTATATACATTACATACATTTGATTACATATGATGCATTACTTGCATCTGTTTACATGTGTTACTTACATTACGTACATTGGTTTACATATAATACATACGTTACATACATTGGCTTTTCATGTGATACGTACATTACATACATTTGGTTACATATGATACATCTTGGATGAGAACTAATTTCTTTGCTTTCATCCTCGAAGCTTATATGTAAGCTTATCTGAGGATGACACCAGTTGGTTATTATGTATTAGTTTTTTTTTTTTCTGTGCTGGGAAGCTACGAAATTTTTGATTGAGAAATTCGCTCGCGCGCGCACACGCACGCACGCACGCACGCACGCACGCACACACACACACACACACAATTTGGAATGTATTGATGCATTGCTGAACTGGAAACCTGAACATATATATTGTGTTTCATTAAGTTTGTATGGTATTTCGGTTGCGTGTTTCTTGTTCGTAGTATGTCCTTAGAGCTCTTTTCAGGCTATTGCAGTTTGTAAGGTTTCTGTATTCAAAAGGTAATTTGTTTATCATGTCTGGGATGTAGAAGTTTCGCGTGGCCTTTCTGTAGTGATTATTGTATTTTTATGTGATATAATTAGTAGTCTGAGATCTTGTTATACGGTTTGTATTTTTAACTGTCCTGTAGTTGGCATCGAAATAATGTTTTAGCAAGACTGCATAGTGACATAAATGTTTTGCTCTCAGTATTTTGTGTTCTGACATTGCGATGTTTATAAGGTCGTGATTTTCTCTTTGTTCCCAAAAGATCAGTTTTGTCATTTTGTACTGTAGCGACATTAATCTATTTAATTTGTAGGGTGCACAGAAAGAATACGTTGTTATAGTGTATCTTAGTATATTTTGGTATAGTGGTTTGTATATTAGTGTTTTTAGGCGTATGGGAACTATCTCTTTTAACCTGTAGAGTTTGCCACTTATGGTTCTTAGTTTGTTGTTGAGATGGTTTATGTGGCTGCTCCAGTTCATATCTGCATCGAAGTAAATTCCAAGGTATCGTATTGATTCAACCTGAGTGATTGTAGTGGTTTTGCTGTTCTATGTGTTCTTTATGTTGGAAAGTGGATGTTGGATGGTTATATATTTGTTATCAACTGGTCGAGTCAGTAGATTTCTGAATATCATTAATTTTGTCTTTTCTGAGTTTCGGTGTATGGAATTTTTCGTGAGCCAGTCTATAATCAGATTTATATCATGTTGCATATTTGATTGGGCTATGCTTGCGTTATTATGGTTGAATATCATTGCTGTATCATCTGCATATTGGAATATCTTACCTTTGAATGGTAACTGATTAATATTGTGCGTGTAAACGTTGAATAGTGTTGGGGAGAGTACAGCTCCCTGTTGCACTCCACAGGTTACTGGTGGCTCGCTGCTTCGGTTTGACCCGATACGTGTGATATGCTTTCTATTTTGGAGGTAGTTTGTAAACCACCAATTACAGACCTGTTTGTAAACAGGTCTGTAATTGCTGATTAAATTTCTTTTTCCTTGTTTGTATATGGGTGTGATTATGGCGGTCTTTAGCATACTTGGTATCTGTCCTGTTTTAAATATTTTATTTATTAGTTTTAGTAGGATAGGACTTAAACTAGTTGCATGTGGCTTTATATCTTTAGGTCTGATACCATCAATTCCTGCGCCTTTGTTTGGTTTGATTTGATGTATTGCTGAGAAAAGTTCCGCTTCTTTTATGGTTGGAACCATAATGTCTGTTTTGATTGTGGTCCAAGTGGAGGATCTCGTTTTGTGATTGGGGGAATATTTCTTGGATGGAGTCTGCAAAGTATTGGTTAAAGTCATTTGCTAGTTGTTGGATAGGTTTTACATCTTTCATGAAGCTGCGTTTTATGGTTTCGGAGGCGGTGGTGTTGGAAACAAAATCTAGTATCTCAATGATCAGATGCCAGGCGTGTTTCATGTTGTTTTATGCGGAGGTTAGTTTGTTTGTGTAGTAGCTTCTTTTTGCATTTCTGATTTGTGTTGTACGGCGATTCCTTGTTATCTTATATTTAGTTTTTAAAGCTGTGTTATTTGGATATCGCTTTAATTCTTTCCATGAAGCGTCCTTTCTGTGTATTTCTAGGATTAAGTTTTGTGTTATCCAAGGGTTTTGTGTTGTTTTTGAAAAAATTCGGACGTTTTGTAGCTTTCTTATATATTTCCTCCAGTGTGAGTTTAATGTTGTTGTATAAGATATCTGCTGTATCTGATGCCATGTGTTCCTAGTCTGTTTTTTTTATTTCGTGGTTCACTATTTCTTCGTCTGTTATTGTTTTCTGTCGCTTTTCATCTGTGGGACATTGCATGGATATTGTCTTGGTGTGCAGGTTTAGAGCGCTGAAGTAATGGTCTGCTACTTTGCACTTTATAACTGATGCAGTGTAACTATTTGGTGGTACTCGGACGTGTATATGATCTAGACAGGAGGCAGTGATAGTATTTCCGAATATTTCTTCTCTAGTACATGATGTTATTGTTGGTATTAGATTATACATGGATAGTGTGTCTAGGTATTGTACAGTGTTGTTCTGGTTTTCATTTGCAATATTTATGTTTATGTCGCCAATTATCATTAGGTGTTCAGTTGAGCATATTTCTTGGCCTGAAAGCCATCAATTGAGTTCCTGCAAGAATTTTATCATGTTTACGTTTGGTGGGCTGTAAATTGCATTTAGTATTATGGGATGCTGTCTATTGGTGGTATTAATGATTTCGAGGCAGAGGGCTTCAGCATGCTCAAACTGATAGGCCGTTTCTTTTGTCTATTAATTTTTGTTTGATAAATATTAATATTCCACCACCTCGTTTTGTTTGGCGGCATGATCTGTATTGTTGGAAGCCTGGAATTTGGAAAGCAGTCGCTTCGTTATTAGTTATGGATACTTCTGTAAGAATCAATATATCAATAATATCAGTGTAATTCCTGGGATAAGCCGGTAATAATAACCAATGTTTTCGGATGCTTCTGATGTTAATATGCAAGATTGAGAGACCTCTCGCTTGTATTGTGTTTTGTTTCCATGCATCAAGCGATTCAAAAGTACAATTACTGATGTATTCTGGTGTAATTACATCTATCTGATGGTCACATTTATTTTTGTTGTGTTGAGTCTTCTTATTGAACTAAGTTGGAGTCTTTTGTTTCACTCTGGCAACCTGTCTATATCTTCCAAGATTTTTATTTGTATAGACTTTGAAGTCTGTGACTTTCTGAAGAATATTTTGCCGTCTTTGATCCATAAAAATTGATACTTTCTTTCTGTTTTTTCTTTTCTCGCTTGGTACAAAAGATTCTGATTGAAAGGTGTTAAATACTCAGATAGAAAGATTGGAGTATTGTCTTGCGATGCATTTAAATCCTTGACTACTGGTTTTTTTTAGTCTGCTGGCTTTTATGAGATTGTCGCTTGTAGCCTTGCTTGTCAGACGAACTATGATTGGTGCGGGTCGTGGTTAGCCTTGTTTTCTGTTCTCCATGGGAAACCGATTTATGGCCTGAATATCATTATGCTGTAGGGGGATGTCAATTGCATGGCCTAACTTTAAAACTACGTCTCTGAGATTTTCTGTGGATTCGGTTTCTGGAAGACCGTTTATGATAAGGTCGTCTTTATGTTGTTGTTGGTTTAAAACTTCGTATTGTAGTTTTAGGGAATTAAATTCTTGACGGAGTTCCGATGTGTCTTTTATCAATTTGCGCTGCCTGCCAGTTAATGCGTTAATGCTGGTTTTAATGTCTTTTACCGTTTGTAAGACTTCTTCGACTTTTGAATTATTAAATTGAACAAATTCTTCATATTCACTAATTTTTTTTCTTTATTTCTTTATTCTATCAAATAGTTCTTGGACAAGATCGACCAAGTTGGCTTTTATATTTTCTAAACCTTTTTCTAGTAATAAATTTACGGAACTCAAATTATAAGACTCACCGGTATTTTGTTGTCTGTTCAGTTGATCGTCCGATTCTGCCACCGGCGTAATCAGTTGCGTCGTGGGTGGTGGCGTTTCTTTGTTCTCTGTACAGTTTTGGCACTTCCATACTTCTCGTTTGGCATTGGATTTGCGTTGCCAGGTTGTTTCTGAAAACAACCACGTAAAGTGAAGATTCCTATGGCATTTCCTGCAAGTTATATAACATCCGTCGGACGGTAATTCCTTCTGACACTTGTTGCACTTCATGACTCACCTTTCTTCCTTTGGACAGCTGCAAAGATGGCGACGTACTTTGTTCTATACTCGTTAGCAACCGTGGTGTACACTGCAATTTTTAGCACACTCAGATTTTGGATTCCACTTGGCCGATTTCAATGAATTATATGTCACTGTCTTCAGCGTGACAAGTAATAATAAAAATTTTTTATTTATTTATTTATTTATTTTTTATTATTCCTCAGATAAATTGCATGTATTAGATGAACACAATTATGCATAACAAATATTTTCTGGTATATAAAGTTTTTTTTTAAATAATAATAATAACAATAACTGTTTACAACGTATATTATTATAATATTCATAATGATGATTATTACAGATGTTTCTTTGCAATTTTACATTCTATATATACAATATCAATGGATATAATCACTCTATATTGCATACTTTTGTTACTGTTATTACATACATTTGATTACATATAATACATTACTTACATTTGTTTACATATGATAATTACATTACATACATTTGTTTACATATAATAAATACATTACACACATTGGTTTACAGGTGATATGTACATTACATGCATTTGGTTATATGAGATACATCTTGGATGAGAACTAATTTCTCTGCTTTCATCCTCGAAGCTTATATGTAAGATTATCTGAGGATGACACCAGTTGGTTATTATTTATTTGTTATTTTACTGTGTTGGGGAGCTACGAAATCTCTGATTGAGAAATTCGGGCGCACGCACACGAACACCCCCCCCCACACACACACACACTAACTTGGAATGTATTGATGCGTCGAACTGGAAACCTGAACAATTATATTGTGCTTCATTAAATTTGTATGGTATTTTGGGTGCGTGTTTGTTATTCATAGTATGCTTTAGAGTTCTTTTCAGGCTATTGTAGTTTGTAAGGTTTCTGTATCCAAAAGGTAATTTGTTTATCATGTCTGAGATGTAGAAGATTCGCGTGGCCTTTCCGTAGTGACTATTGTATTTATATTTGATATAATTAGTTGTCTGAGGTCTTGTTATACGGTATGTATTTCTGACTGTCCTGTAGTTGGCATCGAAATAATATTTTAGCAAAGCTGCATAGTGACATAAATATTTTTCTGTCAGTATTTTGTGTTCTGACATTGCAATGTATATAAGGTCGTGATTTTCTCTTTGTTCCCAAAAGATCAGTTTTATCATTTTGTGCTGTAGCGACATTAATCTATTTAATTTTTAGGGTGCAAAGAAAGCATATGTTGTTATAATGAATCTTAGTATATTTTGGCATAGTGTTTTGTATATAAGTGTTTTTAGGCGTATGGGAACTATGTCTTTTAACCTGTAAAGTTGTGTAGATGGTTGATGTGGCTATTCCAGTTCATATCTGCATCGAAGTAAATTCCAAGTTATCGTATTGTTTCAACCTGAGTGATTGTAGAGATTTTGCTGTTCTGTGTGTTTTTTATGTTGGAAAGTGGATGTTGGATGGTTATATATTTGTTATCAACTGGTCGAGTCAGTGGATTTTTGAATATCATTAATTTTGTGTTTTCGGAGTTTAGGTATATGGAAGTATTTCGTGAGCCAGTCTATGATCAGATTTATTTCAGGTTGCATATTTGTTTGGGCTATGCTTGCGTTATTATGGATGAATATCAGTGCTGTATCATCTGCGTATTGGAATATCTTGCCTTTGAGTGGTAGCTGATTAATATCGTGCGTGTAAATGTTGAATAGAGTTGGGGAGAGTACAGCTCCCTGTCCTACTCCACAGGTTATTGGTAGCTCTCTGCTTCGGTTTGACCCGATACGTGTGATATGCTTTCTATTTTGGAGGTAGTTTGTAAACTACCTATGATGAGGCCCGTCTATTCCAACATGCCTCAGCATTTCTCACAAGGTTTGATGTGTGTCATAACTTTCTGATTGAAAGGTTTGAATAATAATAATAATAATAATAATAATAATAATAATAATAATAATAATAATAATAATAATAATAATAATAATAATAATAATAATAATAATAATAATGACGTTTATTACGGACATTATCCAGGTTACAATTTGTTTACAGATGGTTTTGAATTGCAGAGTAAAAATAGGTAATAGTTTTACAAAACAGAATACAAATTACATGCATTAAACAGACAGTATGTAAATTATAGTAGTAAAAACAAAACATACGACGTTGCTATTACATAAATTTAGATTACATTGTTTGGCGATAATAATTTTGTCGAACTTTAAAATAAAAGTTTGGCATATAATCAAAAAATAATTTTACATGAAAAAGTTTCTCATAATAAACAATTAATGTAAGTATGTTCGTAGTTGACTTACTCTTAAGTTGAATAAAATATTTTAAATACTGTACGTTTTGCTGTACACATACTACTGCTGCTGTACAGGACTGGAAATGCTGTTCACTACAGCATGATGCTGTACATCTGATCACATGAAGTTTAGAGGCTAGTAGTTCGAGCTAATAGTTTAAAACTTTTCACTATAAAGACTACCGAAGTCCTTCTTCCCAAACTTAGTGCAGTCATATTAATCCAAAACTTGAAGTAAAATTGCAAAAAACGAAGAATACTGCATACCATTGTAATTTAGCAATGTGTAACTTAATATACAGTATATGATGTTTTTTTGGGAAGGATATATTTTTTTAATATCTGGATATAATTTAAACTTCCAATTAATTCCAGTATATCTGAGAATTGCCAAATAGCTTCCTTTCAAGTTTACTCTTTTTTTTTTTATGTTTAAGTGAAGCAGATAGCGGGCCGAATTCGACCTGTAATACTAGTTTGGGTATGCCTAATTTAGATAATAATAGTCTTGCGTAATATTTAAGTATTTCATGGTTAAATAAGGGAGTTGAAGCATCTATCAATTGTCAACAAATGACTGAAAACCCTCTAGAAGCTATCAATGCTGGAACGGACAACATGAAAAATGGAGGGGAAAAAAACCGCAAAACTGAAAAAAAGGCGAGAACCATTTCTCAGTGCATTCAAGGAAACCGAAGGTATCATGACTCAATATGATGCACAGCAAAAATGCTAGCTTCTAGATGGTTTTGATTACCTCTTAGACATGAGATGAAACCATCACCTTAAGGTTCATTTCATGCTGTTGGACTTTGTACTAATTCTGAACTGTTTTTGAAATAATTTTATTTCTGGTATCTCGAGAGCAGGATTTCATATTATCTAACCCTTATTGTGTTTCCAGCCTACAAGGTATTATAATTAAAATTATTAAAACAGAGTGAGCTTATAAAGCTCATCGTCTCTCACCGCTTCATTACTAGGTTTAGCTAAAAGATCTTAACGCTGTCTTTATATTAGATTATTCAAGTAAATGCTTTGCACGTTCACCCTAACTATCATGTGCAATGGCTTGTTTCTGTGCAAACTACTCTCATGGCTTTTAATTAAAGTAAGAGACCAACTGTTGCACCAGTCTTTCCAGATTGTTTGTAATTTTTTTAACAGTGGCAAGCAGTGTTCTTTATTCCCTAACAAGCAAATTATGGAGTTTTTGTGTGCATGTGCGGAAACGTTTGCGAGATTTAATTATCCATTTAGAGCAGATGATGTTTTAGGATATGCTTCAATTCTCTCAGCCCGGTGATATTGCGCCTCGCCAAAATTCCTTTTTGTTACACTTCAGGACCAAAATGCTACCGATTTAGGTTAAAGATCATACTTGCTGTGTTCGTATCACTAATGCTACGTATCAATGGTTTGTGTCTTACAGATTCGTAATGGAGATAAAGACAACACAAGTGTATATTGTGTATATTTCTAAGCACCAGTTACCACCGCAGTGCACCTTTTTTTTTTTTTTTAATCCCAAAGAATTTAATATAATATCGCGAGGTGTAACATACTGTAGATCAGGGGTCGCCAAAGTCATTTGCACGTCGATCCCTTCATGCGTTGACTTGAAGGGATCGACGTGCAAATTGCATTGCTTGACTTTTTATCGACCCCCTATATTTTACTATTACGTAATTATAATAGGACAAGCAAAAAAAGAAGCTTATGTGAGTTTTTAGATTGTTTATTTTATAGTTACAGTGTTTATTGTATGTATAATATAGTATATATTATTATATTACTATTACTACTACTATTACTATCACTAGTAATATCACTGGTATTACTAGTGATATTAATAAACTCTGGTATTAATATCACTGGTATTACTACAAGCGCTGCTCAACTCTTCAACATAGGGAAGTTTAGTTCGTGAATGAATAACGATTGAATTATAATATGTATGTTGATGAATTTTAGAACATTAACGCTCACTTGTATGTCGATGCGCAAAAATGAGACTGGGATCGAATACTTGTAAGTATCAGTAAATAAGAACCACGCACGTGTTGCAATCTCGCTCCCACTGCGCTGGCCGGCAGGAACCACCTACATCCGTTTATTGGTAAATACGTCATTTTGGCCTACTTGATTGGCCTCAGTAACTATTTTCATGACCTTACTCCATCTTACAGGTCTTATTCATGGACCTGTAAGACGGAGGTACTGATCCCACGATTCACTCTTAATTGCGTTGTCATTACCTCCATGTCTTTTGTCATGGAGGTAATCCAAGTTAACCGAATTAAATATTACCCATACAATGATGTCTTATATTTTTCTGTTCACCCCAAATCGACCCCTGAGCCCGAATCGACCCCTAACAATGTCATATCGACCCCTTTGGCGACAACTGCTGTAGATGAACATCTTAGCGAAAGTTTAAGGTAGATACGCTCCGCTCTTCCCTCCCCCAAAACACATTATTCAGTGAAAATGAATCTCTCCAATTAAGCCCCTCCACCCTCTCTGCCAACACACTTTTAGGACATCATATACATCTCTCTCTCTCTCTCTCTCTCTCTCTCTCTCTTTCCAAGAACACGTAACGGACAGGGACGTAACACACAATATATTTTACTTTGAACCATTCGAAGAGGAACATAAAATACTAAAGCGAGACAAGGCTAACAAAAGATTTCAAAATAAGTTCCTATAAGGAAGAAGTTAACATCGATCTACTTAATAAAAGTCCTTAATTAACTTAATTAATACATATGAAATGCACTTGGAGATAATTATATATAGCGTAGCCAAATCATTCATACTGAGTGGCAAATTAATTAATTATGAAGCGCGATGGGTTTGATTTAATGCATGATGTTAGGAGTCAAGACTACATAAAGCAGGTAGAAAGATTCCGAAGGGTGTATGTAAAATTCAGTTCAACAATAGGACAACAGCGCAAATTTATTTTAGCACAATATATAATAGTCGTAGCCAGAAGTGAGATGCGAATATTATGGATATAACATCATACTGATTGACTAATGATTCCACTGGATTGCATTAATCTCAGCTGAAAACGACTGGATACAGTCGGCGCTCTTATGCCAAAAATTCAAATATTTAAGATTTGAAGAGTAGCTAAGAGTTCGCCTAATTTCATAAATTTCGGTTTCTGCAGTTCCAGGCTGGCAGGATGAGACCAGATATTCCTTTAATAATATGGATTCAAGGTGCAATGGATCTACATATGGGAAATGTTTTATTGCGTTTATAGTTGGTCTCGTTACCCCGACAGAACGTCTGTGGAATGAAATGGAAGTAAGTCACTGCGGTCTTTATGAGTGAAATGTTCTGATTCTTTAAATGACGTATTGAGCACAAGTCCACAAAAATTCTTCTTTTGGCGTGAAAACAACAGCTATGCTTCTTGGAACACCAAACTCCTTCAAACAGAAGGCGATTGAAGCCATTGGTATTGATCTCCAAAAAAATAGTTAACATGAATTACATTAGGTCTAGCAGCATTAGTCTAATAGAACTTCATGTTTTCATTCTAGGACTTCATGTTTAGAAGCTTATCTTTACTATTTTACTACACGGGCATTTATTAAAATATATAACGCCATCGAATAATCCAAAATTCCAGTGGGAGATAGCTTGATAATTCTCGAATATTGCCAACAGATCCTTAAAAAGGCGAAAAACAATCCAGGAGTTTTAATACGAACCATCGCTTGTGAATTTCATTGTTGGAAAAATTTCCTGACTGAATAAATTTCCTGAATCTTTAGATGCCTGTTTTTCTTTTTTGGGGGACTGGAGTTCATACAAAGTTCGAATAAAACTTTAGATGCATATGCAAGATCAATGCATAGCACTTCACGGATGTTTTCCATTCGTCAATAACAGATAGAAGATTGGGAACTGGTCAAGGAAATCGATGTTAAAAAACTCCCTTCCGAAAATGATGGCAAATATACGGGTCATTTTCAATAGCATATTTTGATATTACGGTTTGTGAACGTTTTCAGAGGAATGTACCAGACTACTTTCGTCTTTCATCACATCAATTGCTGTTAAATTGAGCAATTATATAAGTTTCAATCAGTTAATAAATTTCCTGAATCTCTAGAAGACTATTTTTATTTTTTTGGGCCTGAACAGATTACTGAGGAAATCGACTGACAAATCTTTGTCAAGATCATCATTGAAACCTGTCCTATCTCTCAGAGACATCCCAGGAATATAGATTTCTGGAAATTAAGTCGGAAAATCCCTATTGAATACAATGCGCTTGCTTGGTTTTAATTGCACGAGAATATTACCCTTCTTTCAATCCTTTTCTGGTTAGCAAGCTAATGCTGCTGGATATGCTGTTCTATGGCAAGAAGGATATTCTCCACCCTCTCTCTCTCTCTCTCTCTCTCTCTCTGATCGTATAAACTCTTCGTGACTTACCCACTCTTGCCTCGCTTATAAAAAAGATCACATGTACATTCCTTAATCACCAAATTGCATTAAAGCAGATGCATGGTGAACAGGCATTTTGGGATTTTCTGGGTATTTTTGATAATCCTACGAAAATGTGTGGTTCACCGTGATCATTATGAGAACATTTGGGATTAATGTCATTTCTACGTCGAACAGGTCAACATTTTTTTCGCAAGCGGACTGATATCTTCACTCTTTTATATTTATATATAGAATCTGTTTTTTTTTTTTTTAAATAGATTGCATAAGATATCAAATCAAATTAGCCAATACGCTTTATATGTAGAAATATTTTTTGTTGAAACTAAATTTATTTTTCTACTTTTCCTTTACCTGCTGTGCTAATAAAGTAATAATAATTACTTTATTAGCACACTTTTTACTTTCAAATGAAAAATATTTCAAAAAAAGTAAAAAACTTTTCCACTGTAGTTGCAAACTTTCCCGAAAGTAAATAATGAACTGATGAAAACCGTTTGATTAGAGGGCCGACTAGACAATTAAACACATGAAGATAATATTATGTTATGTCAGCAAGTTAGTGCGGCTAACTGGTTCTTCACTAGCGAAAACACGAGTGTCCTGCAAGAAGTTCTTCACCCCCTCTCATGAAATCGACTTAATCGATTTCATGAGAGGGATGAGGAACGACTAAGTCATCCTCATGCAGAAATCATATAAACGTTCTTAAGCATCCAAGTGGAGACTGAAATCCAGTTCAGTCCAACTGAGATGAAAATTCCAAGCAAACGAAGTGAAAAAGGTTTCCATGCAAAAACCAAATGAAAGCAGATGTGAAATGTTACTTTTATTTCACAAAACTGGTTCTCCGCTTTCTCTAAAAGGCGACCACGAAAATGGTGTCACCGATTATGAAGTATTCGCCGGATGTTTTCATACATTAAAATAATATTAAACATACTGGTAATTAAAAACATTTAGCTGACATTGAGACGTCAACGCGTTTTATAGTTTGGCACTTAAAATTTCAGAACTTGTCTGCAGTCCATTTACTTTGAGGGCTGATTTAATTTTCGCCGTAAGTAGACCATAGTTTTACCCGCTGAGGTTTTTTTTTTTTTTTTATTTTCAAAATTATTTCGGTTATCAGCAGAGTCGGAGATTAATATCCAAATGTCTGAACATTATTCGGATCACAAATATCTCTTTTATAAAGTGCTTTTTATATTTTCATATTTTCATATTTTAAGTGAATATAATTATAATTGAGAAAACTGTAAAATACGTACTTTTTAATTTATTTATTTTCTTTTCCTGCTGTCAGGCCTTATCATAATACAGCCTGCCGTGTACACGAATAGCTGGAACTTACTGCGACCTTCGGTTATATTATTAGTCACATTTGATTCCTCTAAGGAAATATTCGTTGTGGCTTAGGAGTAGAATAAATTTCCAGGATTTTACTAGAAGTTTAATTATTTCAAGTTCTAATTCTTCAGAATGCAGCACGTATATGGGGAAAGAAGGTAATTTAAATTCAGGGGTTAAACCAATAAAAGGCAACGTTCTTATTAAATTTCGAAATGTAAAATATTCATTCTGACTGTTTATTCCACTGTTACTGCGTACTCCATTGCAGTTTCTAAATACTTCCTAAATCAGTTCGAGGTTTTTAACTCCATTTCAGAAGGCCATTTTAGTCTTTTCTGCAGCTCACCCTGCACTGCTCTTTTGATTTTAATTTTACCATATTCGAATTTAAATTCTTCAATTGCCTCGGTAAAGCCTCCGACTCGCAGATGGCATCGAAGAACCTTTTGGTTGGAATGACCGGATTCCATTTCCGTCTCTGACGGGAAGAAACTTTATCAGACGCTTACAATCAAATGATGACTTAACCGGTCTCATAATGAGGTAGACGGTTTTTTCCTCTTGGAAACTCTAGATTTCTTTCCTAAAAACAGACAATCTGGTCCTGTGAACACGAAGATTTACAGGCATAACTACTTGCCCTTACGGGATAAACCAGAGAAGTGGTTGACGGCTACATTTAACACGCCGATATACGATTACGATGGATCGAGTTTCCTGATTGTAGTTATCCAATCAGGAAACTCTATCCGTCCTAAGGAACGGATGGGTTGAAAAAGAAGAATTATTTTGATAGGTGTATCAACCCATGGTCGAGCATTATCGTAATGCAAAAAACATTTTTCGTTAGAATCCCTTCAACCGATTAGCATTCTCTTCATCCTGCTGTGCACACATTCCCATAAGATGTTTTAATGTGACGTCTGCTCGCAGAAGGTAGTAAACCTGTCGTACATAATATTGTGGTTCGGTTAAGGGTTAGAGAATATGGAAACACCGATCTACGCGAAAACTGAATTTTTTTTTAAGTTACTTTAGTTTCAGTAGAAAAAGGAGTGGCCTAACACCAGCAGCTAAAAATCGTCTATTAAAAAAAAAAAAAAAACCCAAAGTTAAAACATATTTATCACTAACAATGCAACTGGTATGCTTAAAATTACGTCCGAAGCAACTGAAGCTATGTGGCGAGTGTATTATGTCTTCTTACTGCGTGTATTCTCCGTTTTTTTTTTCCTTCTCTCTTTCGGGATAAAAAAAAGCGAAATTTTAGAAGAAAATCTGACCACCACAGTATGTGATCAGCTAACACCCTCGTTTGAAAAGTCCTTGTAAAAAAGTTTCGAGGTAGGTTTAAAAGAAAGATCATTCCAACTAAACGTGGAAGTCAAAGAAGACCCTGATTTAGCCTGATTGCAAGAGACCAACGGATAACTGGTAACCGGAATGAGGAAATATGTTTATATCGCTCAGAAGAACAGACAAGGGGAAAAAAAGATAAAGATTGTTATTACAGGTGCGTGCCATGCAATGAGATTGTTATGAGAGCGCATTCAAAAATTGTGTATTATTATTATTATTACATGCAAATCGCCTTTAAGTTTGATTTCCCCTTATTGGTTCACATTTCTTCTTGTCAATAATGTGAATGGTAATCTATAATTTATTTTTTTAGCATATAGTTTTCCTGCTACTGGTGATATTTGATGCTAGAATCTACATGCATAACCTTAATAAGGAAAATCTGTATATATTTAAGATAAATTAAGAAATGCTGTTTCTCATATGAATCATAGCGAAAACCATATAAGAGAGCTCAGTAGCAGGGGGGAATTCGTGATTACAGAATTTCATGTTTGTAGTTTGGAAGTTCTCTTTTATTTATTTGAGTGCTGTCAATTTCTACCACAAATAAGCTTTATAAACGAAGACTGTGCTAAGTTAAACAAAGTTTCTTTGATGAAATAATCTCAGGTATTGTGTTTTCATTTTATTTCCAAAGCAAACATATCTTTAACGTATTAATTTTGTAAAAGAAATGTACACGAGAGTTTCATATAAATTCATATAGTGATTTAATATAAAATCGCTATGAATTCTCTTCTTAGATGAAGACCATACGAGTAATATTCGAAAAATAGGTTTTATTTTTATTAAAATATGTAGTCACGACAGATAATAAATGGAACATTGTTTGCTCTAACTCGAAAATGCCACACGTATCTAAGCGGCGTGTTTATCCTTGACATATATTTTAAGAGAATTGATTAGTGTATTCAGTACAGTACCTATGCTGCCATCTGCCGATTATGCGTGTAAAGAATTAATATACAATTAATAATATTATATTATTTTAGTTTGTAATCAGTTGAACTTGAATAAAGCATCAGAAAATTCCGATCATAATGATCTGATTTCCATAATTAATGAATCCTGACACATCTAATGTTGAAAAACATAAGTGATATGGCGAAAACGTTTGAACGTCTATTTCAGTAATAACTGTTAATGAAAATAATTCCTATTTTCTTAAAGATAACTAATGAAATATAAAATTGCTAATCCAGAATCCGAATCCCTTCAAAACTATAATAAAAATACTATAATAGTAAGTTATTACAATCATCGCTAACTGCTGATATACTTCTGATGCTTCTTACTGCAATACTGATAGCAAAGGTCAGTAGCAACAAAAACGTCACTTGGATTTAAATCTCTCGAGTAGGGTATGGTTTTTTTATTTTCCTTTTTTGTGCTAAAAAGCGAAAAAAGAGTATCATCCACTCAAATAATCGATTCGTTAATTTTCGATGTCACTTGCATAAAAGATACATACAAAATACGAGGGGTTTCATTATTATTTCCATTGGCAACGATGAGTTGGCCCTTTCCAACAAATAATGTTAATGTTCTCTTCTTACGCACAGAATGCGTTTGGAAGCTAATTCTTTCGGTGGAACACTAATCTACCTCGTATAATCATAAATGCTATTACAACTTGAACAGCGCATAAACCTTTAAACAATCGGTAAACCATTTACAGCTTTCACTGCATACAAACCACATGCATGGCTACTCTCTCAAGGTCCGACCACAATTTGAAGCGCAACGGATTCAGATCGGGATTTTCAGACGGCCAATCAGATAGTGGTATGTGGTTGGGCACATTTGCCTCCAACCACTGTTGTGTAGTCCTCGCCTTGTGAGCAGGGGTTGAGTCCTGTTGCAAAGTTCGCTGCCTATCGTGAAACAAGGTGTTGCTCAGGGGACCCCACTACACTCTCTAGCACGGAGTCTTGATATATTTTGGCAGAGCTTTTGATCCCTTTCTAGCAGAAATCCAACTGGGATATCCCCCCCGATACATTGATCCACACCAAACCATCACTGACGCGGAATGATCACATCTCTGAATCCTGGGTTCTATGGCACGTGCTGTGCGACTATTCGGAGCATATACCCGATTGTGTTGGCGGTTAAATGACCCTTGTTGTTCGTACACTGCCAGAGAAGCGCTTTTGATTTTCTCACCCTCTGCCACAAAAATTGTGGTGTGAGGAAGTGTCCAGTAGAACGACGATAGGCTCTTATCCCCAGTCACAAGTTAGTACACGTGGCATCGTTCACTTCTCAACGTTCATCTCTCACGACATCACTTTCTTAGTTCTCACATGATTACGGCGAAGGCTTGCCTTCACAGCACTCACAAGTTGTTGCATCCTACTACAGAGTGATCGACCTGTTCTCTGTCTTTTGTATCGGTGTAACGGTTAGTAGTCCGATACACAAACATCTTACGGATCCTAAGTTTTCTTAGCGTGTTGAAAACAACAGGTAACTGCAATCCAACCTTGTGAAGTGCTATTACAGCTACGCGGTTTTCGTAATCTCCCCACTGCATGTTAACTAGTACAGCAAGATAACTCTCTCTCTCTCTCTCTCTCTCTGTGCTGATAAACACGCGAATGTTGGCTGCTAGAGAAAATCACGTTTGGATGACTACATGATGTTTTTGTCTGCGGTCTGATCGGTTTGAAAGACAAGTCTTCATCTGATCAGTGAAGGGTTAGCAAATCTGAGCCCAATTAGATGGTGACCACCTGGAAACCCTGCTGGTGGGTGCTTCTGGCGTGATAATTTCTGTTTTCAGGATCCCCGTAGCTGAGTGAGTTTCGATGAAGACTTTCGGGTGTTTGTTGAAAAACCACGTTCGAATCCCTTATAGGATACGAAGAGTTTTTATCAGGGCTCTGCAAGTGATGGTGAGTTAGCCGGTTTCATACGGCGGTAGCAGAACGTTTTCTCACGGAAACTCAGGATTTTCATCCCTCATTCATTCAAATCAGCCAGGAGAATATACGTGATTCACATACAAGGTATAGGCATATAGGGGTAACCACCTTATCCTGGAATCCTGGTTACGAAATCCTGGTACAAGGATAATTTAGGCTGTTATGGGCACTTATCAGTCCATTAAGGGCTGTAGAAAAAGAAGATGTAATGATTTTTTCAGGATTATTTTGAAGGGACAGTGGCAAATGCAACTCGTTCTCTTGCCTATCAGTTCGTTTAAAATTACTCGAAAATGCATGAAAAGATATTTCCAACTTGTGAATTTTTTGCGATCAACTTAACTTTCATTAATATAGGAAAATAACGACAATTACGTTTCAGGCAAAGAACTTGTGATTGTACTGTATAATTTCGTATATGAAACTGTAAAGTACAATGAAATACCAAATGTACAATGTATACAAAATTGTACATCTCGCGCAATGAAGTTACTTTTAGGTGCCAGTGATTTTAATCATCCCTTGAGATACTAATCTTGTCCTATCAACCGAATTGCTCATTATAATCTTCTTTTCTTTTACTTGCTAACAATCTTTAAACAACGTATATTAACAGACCCCTAACTAGCTTTTAATGTGCAAGATTTTATTTTTGCCGCCTTTTTGTAGAAAAAAACAAAACAAAACAAATACCTTAGAAATAGATCGGTTAATTTTTAATTTTAACCAAAAGCATTACGAAATCGGCCCCACAGCGGCAAAATTTAAAATTTGAAAATGAAAATATAATACTGATTTATTTTTGATACCCCATTTCAATTCCCCCCCCCCCCTCATCATAGGCCCTGGGCCTCTGCACATGTTAAAATACGGCACTGTATATTAATATACTCTGCCGTAACTTGGCAGGTACGGCATTGTATATTAATATCGCAAATGCTTCTGCAGTGACACACACACACACACACACACACACACACACACACACACACACACACACACACACACACACACACACACACACACACACACACACACACACACACACACACACACGCCTCTGTTTATGAATAGAATGCAGCCAGATATCTTTGGCATCGATCTGTTGGAATGTACAGTATAGGTACTAGTGAGTTTATTATTATGAGTTATTATGATTTTATGATAGAATTATGATCTCTCTATTGTTACATTAAAAAAAATACAGAATTGGAATGAATTATACCAAGTCTACTATTCGGTGATTGCATATATTGCAATAATAAATAAACAAAAAAATTGGCTGTCCGCGTGGTTAGCCGAGTGGTTATGCGCTTCGCAACCATATGCCTGGGAAAGGAGTGTCCTGGGCTCGATTCCCGTCGCCGACGTGAGGAGCTTAAGGATTTTCCTCAGATATAGCCAAGCTAGCTGGTCTTGGGGATGGACAGCAGGGTTTTTCTAGCCAGCTTATCTGGGGTTTTTCCTCCCTCAAGCAGGCAAACCGGCCCCGTGAACATACGCAGCTACAGACGTAGGACACACCGGGAGGCATACGGTTAGTCACCTTATCCTCGAGACGGGTACGGCTTAGAAGAGCTAAAGTTAGCTCCGTAACAGACCAGTACGCCTAATACCTGAAGGGAAGAAGAAGAAAAGACTGGCTAACTAATCTTCGGTTGAAATGCTCTTATAACAGTGTTCCTTCTACTCTAGCTCACTACACCATCTATGATTACAACATCCAATGAAACGTCATACTGTATAAGTTCTATGAAGGTCAAAATTCCTAGTTAGATTCTTAAAAACATCAGCAATAGAATAGCATATTCGACCTATATGCAATTCCATTTAAGATGTACTACCCAGCAGAACACTTTGAGAATGAATTGGTGTCTTCACGTGTGATTCGCTTTGGTTATGAAGGGCAACCGGACTGGCTCGCATCGGCAGTTCGCAAAGGAACTCACGAGGTAAACCCAGAGAAGAGAAATGCTAACTGGAACGAATTCTATTTTCCAGAGGACAAACAACAGAATTCTGTTGTTTTTCCTATGGAAAAACGGACGATTTTCAGCTTCTAACAGGAATGTTGAATGCATATATAAAATTTATTTCAGGACCAGTAAATACCTCCACGATCATCTTGCTTATTTGAGACTTCGAATGAGTAGAGAAGGTTGCGTATACTCTAGAACTTAATACTTAGCCTACCGACAATACAAAATGTGCTGAAGGGAGGAACTGGCATAAAATCAAGGTGGACATCCATGGAGACCTCGAACTGCCTTTCATGGTACACCGTACTCAGTTCTGTCTGCAATCGTCGTTTCATGAATTAAAAAAAGAACAGCGACGAAGTACAGGTGTAACCATATGAATTACTGTGATCATAGAAAGTTTGTGGTTTAATTATCGACAATTGAACATTGCGTTGTCGAGATGTAAAATCATGCCGGAATTGTGAATTTACACAGAACACGAATCGTTGTGTATTTTGGGATTTTGGAGAGCTCCGATAATATATTTTTATTAATATCATTAAGGTCGAGAAAACACGAAAATAAATTTCTCGCGCTACTAGTAATATACGAGAAACGAGTATGTAACATGTATAGTTTCTTAATTTTAAAAAGAAGGATTATTAGGTTAAATGTCACAGAATACATTAGAACCTGAAGGATCGAACGAAGTCATGCATAAATTGAGGATTTACTGCAGGAATATCGCCAACATTCTGAAACGAAATATTTAACGTACTTTGTCCAGAATATGACATGAATAAAACCAGGAATGAATTCACAATGCATATTGCTTGGTTGATTCAAGCAGATGGTTTCCTATTTTGAGAAAAATGGATTAGCTGGTTGGATTAGAGTACATCGGCTGAACTGACGTAGTAATGAAAAAAAAGTTAAAGAGGCAGTGGGTGGACACGTAGAAGACAAGCTGTAATCGATGGTAAAAGAGTTCAGACCAACACCCGATTAAAGGGAGTGGTGGGAGACAAAGCAGTATGGATAGAAGAAAGACGGCGTCTAGAAGTGTAGCTGAATAGACGACAGCAGCGCAGAAATACACGAGATTAATCGGAAGTCATCTACCTCTCAGCACACTGAAAATGGCTGCTGATTGTTATGAGTTGAATGACGACTTTGCTTCTTCTTCTTTCTTTCTTTCTTTCTTTCTTCTTATGGATATGCAGTTTACTACCCTGTTTGCCTGAATCAAGTCTGTATAAGCCGCAGCTTCCGAGCAAACCTAATGAATATACTGTACCTGTAAAATTTATTGGAGAATCTGTCGAGAGAAAAAATCCATCAAGTGAAAATCTAAAGGCATGAATTCATTACCTTGCACATATACAGGAATTCTAATTAAATGAATACAAGTAACAAACATCCATGAGAAAATAAATGAAACAAGCATTTACAACGGACTGATTTTGAGATGTACCAAGTTTCTGCTTGCAGTTTTCTCTTAGCCTACGAAAAAGGTGGAAATGGAATATTTATGCAGTTTATTATTTATTTAGAATGTTTAATGTAAATACAGCACTTCGTGAATTGAACTCATAAAATTCCCATATATGAAAGTCTTTAAATTTTTTAACATTGAAAGCCTTTGAGAACACCGCATGTTTACGGTATAAACTTGCGATATAAATTGCACTTATTCAGAAAGTGTGTAAACGTCGATATTCTACTATGGCGATACGAGTAATATTTTATGAATAAATATATATGAGTGAAACTTATTAAACTAAACATGAAATGGTTTGATGGAGTTAAGTGAAGGGAATTCAGTGAAATATATTTTAGTGACGCTTCAATTTACTGATTGCATATGGCGTAATATTTCAGTAAGATAGCTTTTCAGTATATAAGAAGAACAATGAAACGAATGTCTGGTCATTAACATTCCAATAAGCTGGAAAATATTTACACTTAATAACAACATGTCTTAATGCAAAAAGATTGTTTCCACAAGTACGTAAGTAGGTATAATATTTTCTACTAGACATACACAAGCAAGCATGAAAAGGCACTGTATGCACAGAGCTGCAGTGATGTGGAATTTCAAAGTTTTTACTAAAATGAGTGTCACCTACGTGTAGATTTGTCACACACCGATTGTCTCCTGCATTTAACCTTGATCTGTGTGTGTGTGTGTGTGTGTGTGTGTGTGTGTGTGTGTGTGTGTGTGTGTGTGTGTGCGTGTGTGTGTGTGTGTGTGTGTGTGTGTGTGCGTGCGTGCATTCTCGACATTTTTGTCTGTTTTATGTCCTTGTACAATAGCGCGCGAGATTCGGTTCAATATTTTGTTAATGGAGCAGAAAAGTGGAAGTTTGCAAGCAATGAGCTCCTAACGATATGGATGTGTTATCATATGATGTGTTATCATGTTAAAATGCTTTCGGTTCCTCTCCATTAGAGCAACCATCAAGGCCAAGATAGCTTATCCGGGATGTTTCAAGCACAAGGGACAAAGCTCGAATCCTGAAAAATTCTTTTCAGATTTTTAAACACCCACATGTCCTAATAGCGTACCATTATGACAGTGAGATATCGCATAAAACGGATTTCTTCAATCCTGCATTCATGAAAACTGAATTTTTTTGGTTGAAATTTTCAACATACTGGTTGAAATCAATCAATATATATGCGTTCTGAATGTTTTTTTTTATTATTATTATTTCTATAGAGGTTATCAAATTGGGTGCATCTGGTACTAAGAATGTCAAAATACAACATGGAAAAAAAATATATATATTGAAGGTTTGTCTGTACACATTCCGGCCATTGATTAGAAACTTTTATTTAATACCGCGTTGGACCTACTTTAGCGACCTCCAACACCTATCCTATTCTATTCCCTGCACATAGTTCGGTGAGATATGCATCTTCAACAGCCTTCATTAAATGCTTCGGTCAATTGCTGCACACAGGAAGTTCTGTTTCTCCGTACAACCCTTTTCATACAAAGACAATCTCGTTTCTAGGACGATAGTTAATCGTCTTAGACAAGCAATGTGGATTATTTAATCCACTGATTAAACATCCGGGATCACTCACCTTTTGAGAAACCAGTTGAGATCTGCTGTTTTGATCCTGGTTTTCCCATCGTGATCAACCCTATTGACGATTACTGAGCAGCATCATTCTTAAATAGTTGTGTAGAACACGCGGTGACGCACTTGACCAAGTATTTTTCATATACGTTGTGACGTTTATGTACATTGCATAAAGGTTTCTAATTCTGTGGTCAATGTGAATATGTATAAAATGACAAGAGCTTCTAATTTTTAATTTTTTTATTTTTTATAATGTTGAGCCCATATGCAGGAGATTGGCTGGTCAACCTATAGTACGTTAGTACCGTATATGGGTGATGGGTTGTGAAAGGAGAAACTTGTTTACATTTGATTTGAACGCCTGTATATTGCATCCCATGGGAAATACGTCAGGGGGAAGACTGTTCCACAGTACTGCAGTAGCAGGGATGAATGAGGAGGAAAAGAAACTTGTTCTGTGGATTTCGAGATGTACTGTAAAAGGATGTTGGGCGGAGCTATACTTGTTCCAATGGGCTTGGTACAGGGTGGGGGAATTATTGATGCTGTTTCAGATGAACATTTCCCATGGAAATATTTATAGAATATACAAGTCGCAGAAAACCAAGTGTCTATGTGAAAGTGAGGGGAGCGAGTTGGTGAGGGATGGTCATTTATTAATCTAATTGCTTTCCTCTGTATTGAGTCAAGCATTTTGAGGGAGCTTTTAGGAGCCCCCACTCCAAATGTGAGAGCAATATTCGATAGCTGAGCGGATTTGTGATTTGTATAATGTTAACAGGCTGTTTAGAGGTAAAGTAGCGACTTTAGTGAAAGAGAAAACCTAGTTTTTTGGAAGCTGGGGATGCAATGGTTGTGATGTGTTTATGCCAGGAGAGGCTTGATGTCAAGGTAATTCCAAGAAGAGAAATTTCGTCTTGTCCGTGAATTTGAGCGTTATCGAAAACAATGCTGGGGAAAAATGATTATTTTTTGTGAGAAATAAGACAGAACTGGGTTTTACTAGCATTGAAGTTGACAAGGTTGTCTGAGCCCAATCGGAGGAAGGCTTGGAGGTCGGAATTAAGGGCAGTGGTGGTTGATGTTCTGTGGGTTGAAGTGAGTTGTGTAGGGTAGGGTTTGTCAAATGAAAGGGAGGAATGTAGTAATCTGTCATCTCATCTGCAAAACTGTGTATTGGTTAGAGGTCAACTGAAGTAGGTCATTGATATATAGAAGGAAGAGGGTCGGTGAGGGAACTGAGCCTCGAGAGACTCCGGCATTAGTTGGATGGTGAGAGGATAGGGAGTCGTCTACCATCACACATAGTGTGCGTCCAGAAAAGAAGCTGGCAATCCATCTGCAGAAGTCCTAAGGCAGTCCAAATGATGGAAGTTTGCTTAGTAAGCCTTTGTTCCAGACCCGGTCAAAGGCTTTGGAGATATCAAGTGCAACTACTTGGGATTCGCCGAATTTCTCCATTGCGCTTGTCCAGTGATGGGTGATGTATGAGAGTAGATCTCTTGTTGAACGGCTTTGGCGAAATCCGTACTGGTGGTCGCTTAATAGCCGTGTACCTTCATGGTAGATTAGGATTTGAGAGTTGATGATTTTTTCCATTACTTTAGATAGGAGGTGAGTGAGTGAGATAGGGCGATAGTTAGATGGCAGATTTGTCACCTTTTTGAGGAATGGGTTGGATATAGGCCAGTTTCCAGGTTTTAGGATATATACCAGTGGAGTAAGAGTGTGTACAGGTGACATAGGATAGGAGTTAGTTCAGATGCACAGACCTTCAGAATAATTCGAGGAATTCCGTCTGGGCCAGGAGACATTTTTGTGTCTAATTTAGACAGCAGGTTTGTGATGTATTTTTGGCAAAAGCATACAGGGGGCATTGTATGTTGGGGTTGAAATGACTGGAGGGCATTTGCCATTGTCAGTTATGTGCGCATTGGAGGCAAAGTGTGATGCCAAAAGGTTAACTTTTTCTATGGGTGATATTGCAAATGAGCCATCTAGGAATGATAGAGGTGGGAATAGTGTAGGGCAAAAGTTACGGCCAATTGCCTTGGCAAGGGACCAAAAGATGTGGCTTCCGTTTGGACAGGCTGCAAGCTTTCTGCTTTTTGCCCGTTCAAAATCTGTTTTGGAAGTATTGATAGTTTTCTGGCATTTGTTTCGGGCTTCAGTGTAGGCAATGAATGAGAATGGGGTTCTTGATTTGAGCCAGTTGTGGTATGACTGATTTTTGGTTTGTACTGCCTTGGCACATTTTTGGAGAACCAGGGTTTAGTTAGGGGACGGCAGGATTAAGTAGTGTGGGGAATATATGTTTTCATGCCAGCGAGGATCACTTCGGTGATGCGTTCGGTGCATATGTATAGACTGGAAGACCTGAAACAATAGTCTAACCAAGGGAATGAAGCATAGTAATCTCGGAGACTGTCCCATTTGTCACTATTATAATGCCAAACTACTCTTCTATGGGAGTAACTGTGTAGGCGTTGTTGCATGTGGGAGGATATAAGCACTATGCAACAAGGTCAGAATTACCCAGGGGACTTACTACATCCACTGCATATTTGGAGGGGTCATTAGTAAGGAAGATATCTAGGGTATTTGGGGAGTGGTTTGGGTTATCTGGTATTCTGGTCGGATTTTGAACAATTTGCGTGAGGACACTAGTGACGGCAAATGTTTCAGCATCTCTGCCTGCAGGATCTGTGTGACTGGAAGAGGAAAGCCAATTAATGTTATGGACATTGAAATCACCCAAGAGGATGATTTCGCTGTTTGGGAAGTGGGACTGGAAAATATCAATTGCTTCCAACTTGACAAAAAAACTGTAATCACTTATTATTCGATGGATACAATAGACTAACCAAACGCAAACTCAGTTTTATTAAAATCGCATCAAGGATTATTATAATTATTTTTATAATAACGTATCTACACCGGACGATAAATTGTATCATTCCATATCATATCTCCACCATCATCTTAATTATTAGAGGACTAAAGTGGGGTTAAAATATCAAGTTTGTTATCTGGAGAAGTAGAGTTCCCAGATTACTTATCCATAATAATAAAATATTGTAGTTTTACAATCTTTCATATGCACTGGTAGGAAAATAAATGAAATATATATATGCTATTTTCCCAATTAGATAATTGGAAACGACTCCAGTGATCAAACAGGAAACTACTTTCAAGCCCATCACTTCAGATTTCCTGAATCTGTTGCCTAAACTCAGTCAGAAATATCACTAGATGGTACATGATATTCCTAGTCATCTATCCCACAATGGCATAAAAACCTACAACCTGTTTGTTTGTAAACGTTATTCATCGCTTTTCCCCTCCGATCACACTCTTTTCTGAAAGGCCTAACTGAATAAAACTCTAAGCATTGTCAATGGTAGTCGTGCTTTCTGATCACTCGCAAAAGTTGTTAGGCGCAACTTTGGTACTCTTGTTCTTCCACCTCTTTATCACCTAAAGATAAAGCTAATCTCTTTCCGTCATTTTCTTCGTTCATCTTTAGTATATAGGTAACGTAAAAAATGACGTCCTTTTCATCGCATGCCTCGAGTAACAGTAGACAGAGAAATATGAGAATAATCTTGAACGTCCTGGATATCTAAAAGCTTCAGGTGCTATTGGAATTCCAATACCTGTGCTCAGGAACTAACATCAGATTTTTTTTACCATATTATGCTGAACTATTATCCATCCTACAGCATGGAAATAAGCCCATAAAAATAAATGTAGAGCCAATTCTAAAAAGGTGATAAGTGTCTACCTTCACACATCAACCTATTGCTCTCAATTCAGTGTTGTCTAAAGTAAGGGTTAACTTAACTTTTTCGACAACTGGAGAGCTGTCATTTAATCAGTGACCACCAATATTGATTTGGAAAAACAAGGTCTGCAATAGATCTCATTGCCTCCGTCACCCACTGTAATCATGACATTAAAACGTTTCGAAAAATCTGTACCGTTGCACTTTACATTTACTTGGGTTAAGAACCGAAGGCTTCTAAGAAAATTGACATGTTATAGTGTTCTTCCCAACCTTCCTTTGTAACTAGATTGTCAGTTTTCTCTGAAGTTGGCCAGTGAGTGTACTTCAGTTTTCCTATTGATTTAGTTGTTCCTCAAAGCACTGTTATTTGATCTGCCGTCTTTCTCATATACATAAATGACCCGCAAACCTTACTTCAGATCTTCTTCACTGTTTTGCTAATGATAGCACATTCTACAAACCATGTGGTGCTTAAACATCTCAAGCTCCAAGATAATCTACATTAAGTAATTACATTAAGTAAAAATAATCTCCGTCAGTGCTTTCGAAACAGTTGTATCATTTTTCTCGCATACAAGATATCATTTTTTCTTCCCGACCATTTATAATGCTCAATGAAAGTTAAGATCAGATCGCTCTTTTCGTTCTGACACTTACTTTGAACATTTTATGGCATAATCACACCACTTCTATAACATCCTCAGCTTCCAGAAAACTTCGCATCCCTTTCTCTCACGCCTTTATCTGCCTGGTGACTTTACTTAGTACAAATGACATCACCCAACCTTGGAATAATGCTCTCACATTTTGAGTGGTGCACCTGAAATCTCACTAAAAATACGTGATGTGTTCAAAAGAGAGCAGATCGGTTGATTGGCGACTCCTCTCTCACACAGACTCTCTTCAGCCACTGTTTCACAGACGGTCAGTTTCCGCGCTGTCTCTTTCTACAAGTATATTCACAGGCATTGTTATCAAAACTAGCATCCATTATGGCCCCCATTTCTGGTAAACCTACATTAACAGGAGCAGTAGCTTCCCAAAGTCCCCCTTTCATTGACTTAATAAAAATTTAGACTTCAACTTCCATATTCATTGGAAAGTTTAAGCTGCATGAAAAGAGAACTGTTCGGTTAAACTACTAACCCACTGTGCTGTAAGTATTTCTGACCTTACGTGCTGAGAATGTTATGAAACGGAACCTGATTAGAGAAACAATAAAATGAATCAAAAACAAAAGAATGACTAAACGTTAGGATATACCCACGAGAAAACAAATGCCAAAAGAGTGAAACGAATCCAATTCTCTTTAATAAATGAATGCTGTATATAAATCTTAGAAATATGGTACATGTCAGTACAAACAGAGAAGACTATATATCAGCTAATTCTTCCAGGAAATATTTTGCTACTATTCTACTGAAGCCGATTCAATAAACGGACACAGGAGTATAATTTCCGGGGCTCAGTCAAATTTTAATTATGTTTTTACGCTACATCTTAAGGTACCATTTAAACTTTTGTGCATAATTAGCTGGAGGTTTTATTCCGCTTTTAATCAACCTGTTTCTTTTCATGGCGTTTTATCTAGGAAAGTAACCACTAGGGGGAATCATAGTCTCTTTTCAAGAAGAGGAAATAAGTTCATATATAAAGCTTTAATGAGATTGTCAGGGCGTTTTTGGCCTATACTTGTAACGCAGTAACGTTTATAAGGCCAGAGGTTGATGAAGATTCGAGAAGAAAAGTGAAAAACATCGGCCAAGCCCAAAGGGACCTCTTTGCGTTTATCCGCAGCAGACGGTGATGTCTTCGTACGTATCGGGGGTGACGTTGGCCAACATCGCACACACTTCACCTTAAGTGCTAACGTCAGAGACCGCTGTCGCCCTTTATTGGTAATGCTTACCGTAACGACGGGTACTAAGAAAATTACAAACTAAGAACGAAGATGCAATATAGTGCACACTATCCTCACGAGGATTTGATGGTGCACTGCTTCTGCTTACTGTCTCAGCCCGTTCAAAATTTCGCATTATTGCAGTTATGATGAACACTTCCAACTTTACTAACCCACCTTACTCTCCTTTAACATAACGACTTCTGAAGGCTTTATTGGAACGAAGTAATAAATGCTTAGTGTCTTAAAGCAAATCGATTAATTTAAAGTTAGTCTCTCTTTACCAGTCAGCCTGTCCGTGATGCTGAAATCTAAATAAAATGCATGCATTTTTGTGAATGACTTTTAACATGCATGAAGCATCTTTTTAAAGCCTTTATACTATTTTGCACGATATATTTGACTCCTTACAGCTTTATAAAATAACAACAAAAGTATTAAAACAAAACCAGGACTGGAAACTCACAGCTGCAATGCATAGCTAAAGCGCCATCTGTTGAAGAAGAAGCAATAAATTATGTATGTTAGTACTTTCTGCAACATAAAATGCATGCGTCAGCAAAACCCTGTATTGCTAATAAATTAACAAAAATAAGATTTCTCAGCAAATCAAATAGTTTTTAAACAAATAAACTCTCTCATTATTTCACGATCTTTATTTCAAAACTCATATCGGAATAATAAAACGAGACAAAAGTGAGAATTATAATGAGGCCAACATCATATCCAGAAAATCAATTGGAAAATACGCGCCACTTTTTTATGTAAACGAAAAGTCAATTTCATGCATGTAATATTAGTATAATAACAATATAATCACGGCATCGGTAACAACATCGATGCGAAAATACGTTGCGAAAATATATAAGACTACACACACTATTTTACATAATACTTGTTCGTCTTCTATCATTTTTTTCCAGGGGCGATCTATACTTTAAATTAAAATGTAAAATAATCACCAAGGGAGATGAAGATTAATGAGGTCTAATCGTCCAAGGACAAAAAAGATGACGGATGGACGAAGAAGAAATTGTGGCAAGTTATTCTCGCTGCCAGATGGTAGAGACTAATTTAGATACCGTAATCCAGGATATGTTAATGATTATACAGATAATTTTTATGCCTGTGAAAGTAGTGTTTCATTATAGATTATTATTATTATTATTATTATTATTATTATTATTATTATTATTCAAAAAATATTCTAAAAAAATAAGGGAACAACATCTCTCTTGGAAAACTTTACAGACGTAGTTAATACCGCCTTAGACAAACACAAAATTGCCATGGTAATCTTTATCGATTTAACTAAAGCATTTGACACACTCACACATCAAACCTTGTTAGAAAAGCTGAGGCATGTTGGAATAGACGGGCTTCTTCACAGATGGTTTACAAACTACCTTCAAAATAGAAAGCATATCACACGTATCGGGTCAAACAGAAGGTAGGGAGCTACCAGTAACCTGTGGAGTGCCACAGGAAGCTGCACTCTCCCCAATTCTATTCAATATTTATACGCGCGATATTAATCAGCTACCTTTCAAAGGTAAGATATTCTAATACGCAGACGATACAGCTATTCTATCCATCCATAATAACGCAAGCATAGCCCAAACAAATATTCAGTATGACATAAATCTGCTCACAGACTGGCTCACCAAAAACTTCATACATCTAAATTCAGATAAGACAAAATTAACGATATTCAGAAATCCACTGACCAGTTGATAACAAATATATAACCATCCAACATCCACTTTCCAACATAAAGAACACACGAAACAGTAAAACCACTACAATCACTCAGGTTGAAACAATACGATATCTTGGAATTTACTTCGATGCAGTTATGAACTGGAATAGCCACATAAACCATCTACACAACAAACTCCCAACAGTAAGTGGCAAACTCTACAGGTTAAAAGACATAGTTCCCACATGCCTAAAAACATTAATATACAAAGCACTATGCCAAAATATACTAAGATACACTATTCCAACGTATGCTTTCTGTGCACACCCTGCAAACTAAATAGATTATTAATGTCGTTACAGTATGAAATGATAAAACTGATCTTTTGGAAAAAAAAGAGAAAATAACGATTTTATATACACTGCAATCAGAACACAAAATACTGACAGCAAAATATTTGTCACTATGCAGCTTTGCTAAAATATTATTTCGATGCCAACTACAGGACAGTCAGAAATACATACCATATAACAAGACCTCAGACAACTAATTATATCAAATATAAATACAATAGTCACTACGGAAAGGCCACGCGAATCTTCTACATCTCAGACATGATAAACAAATTACCTTTTGAATACAGAAACCTTACAAACTACAATAGCCTGAAAAGAACTCTAAGGACATACTATGAACAAGAAACACACCCCCAAAATACCATACAAACCTAATGAAACACAATTTATTCGTTCAGGCTTCTAGTTCAGCGACACATCAATACATTCCAAGTTATTATGTGTGTGTGTGTGTGTGTGTGTGTGTGTGTGTGTGTGTGTGTGTGTGTGTGTGTGTGTGTGTGTGTGTGTGTGTGTGTGTGTGTGTGTGTGTGTGTGTGTGTGTGTGTGTGTGTGTGTGTGTGTGTGTGCGCGTGCGTGCGCGTGCGTGCGTGCGTGCGTGCGTGCGTGTGTGTGTGTGTGTGTGTGTGTGTGTGTGTGTGTGTGTGTGTGTGTGTGTGTGTGTGTGTGTGTGTGTGTGTGTGTGTGTGTGTGTGTGTGTGTGTGTGTGTGTGTGTGTGTGTGTGTGTGTGTGTGTGTGCGCGTGCGCGTGCGTGCACGAATTTCTCAATCAACGACTACAATGGAAATCAAGCCCGTTAAATATAGATTTCATTTCGTAGCTTCCCAACACAGCAAACAAACCAATAAATAATAATAACTGGTGTTATCCTCAGATAAGCTTACAAGTAAGCTTCGAGGATGAAAGCTGAGAAATTACATCTCATAGAAGATTAAAAAAAAAAAAGTACCATATATAATCAAACGCATGTAATTTATGTATCGCATGTAAACAAATGTCTGTAATGTATATATCATACGTAAACAAATGTATGTAATGTTGTATCATATGTAATTAAAAAAAATTATATCTCACTCATCTACACGTAATCCTCATTATTAAAAAATTATGTAAATAATGAAATTACATTGCATATTTGTGAGAATTAGGAAATATAATATTTTAATTACATATGTGTAAATACTGTTATATAATCACACTTTCTCAAACTTTGAAAAAAAGTAGTAAACTACAACATGTAATATTTTATAACTTGTGTAACTCTGAACTATATAATTGTAAATTATTACTGCGATTGTTATTTTAAAAGATAGCAAAAAAACTATGTTATCATCATTATTATTGAAATCGCATTATATGTAGCACTTAGTGCTGAACCTTGTAAAATAATATACTGAATGATACTCAAAATGATAATGTATATATGTAAATATTTGAGAGATCAATAAAAATATTATCATTAAGAGATTATAATATTTATTTTAATGAATGATATTATTATATGATAATATATGATATTATGTAATGAATGATATTATAATGAAGAATTATTATTATAATGAAATTATAATTATAACGAAGACTCAGCCTACTGAGATAGATCCTTTACATATGTATCTGAGTAGTAACTAATATATATAATATTAGGTTAGTAAAAATGGAGAGAAAAAGATTTACTTGAGCCAGCTCTAGAAAAAACTATGACATAAAACTGAATCTTGATATGTAACAAAAGGTTCAAAACACGTTGTTAGTAGCCCGATTTTGAGAATTTTAAACCTTGGCCTTTGCTACAACCAAGACGGCCAGAACTCTGTAAAAGTAGGTAAAATAAGTACGAAAAAAAAATAATATCAGCACACACACGAAGTATTTATGCGCTGTAGGCCTTGCAGACGCTCATGTGTGATAATATAAAAATGCGAAAATGATATGAAAATGAAATTTAGCTTGTATCGTTTCGAAACTGTATTGTGATTAAAATGGGAAAAAAATCTTAAACCATTTTCATAAAATAAAACAAAGTTGTATATGTCACTAAGTATTTCCCACCTCCTTTTTCCATTAGCAACATCATCTACTTTTATAATGAATTAAGGAGTATAATAAAATCATTTTCGGTTCAAACAGATAGCAGAGTCAAATTGAAATTAAGACTTGAAGTTCAAATTGGCTTTATTTATTTCTCTCTAAATTTATCCAATTTATCTCTCATTCACATAATTTTAAACTAGTAAGCAGACTACTTAGGACATAACAGCTTTAAGATCAAACCAATTCAGATCAGAACAAAAGAAAGTAATGCACGAGAGTGCGTTTCTTTCGTTGTTCATATTTTCTCGCATGTTCCACAACAGTATCGGTGAGAATCCACCTTGTGGAAAATGCGAGAAAACACTAAACATCAGCCTGTGGTTCATTGTTCTGAAATATTATTTCCACTGTTCTGATATTTAATTATTTACGGCGTAATGGACATTTACTCTTTTTGTCTAAATTATAAACGAATTATTGGCTAAATATAATCTGTTGTTATGTGCCATCCATTCGTTTTCGACTCTTGGTGATCCTGTGAACAAAGGCTCTTCATTCCACTCAGCCTCTTGTCCTTTCTTTCAGTAATTGTAAATTTAATAAATATAAATATAATCTAAATATAAACAGGCTAAATATAAATAGACAGACTAATCTGGTATATCTCCGAGTAAGGATAAAATTCTTCCTAACCTTTTTTATGATGTTGGTCTGCCATATAGACTAATCTATTTAGCTTACAACTGCTAAGTCTGTTTTAAATGCAATGAAAATATGGTCTAAACGCTGGATACCAAGTGTGAGAAGATCGAATTCACCACCTCATGCTTCGGAAAAATGCTCCAGTTTTCGCGTCTGCTTCGGTATCGACCTTAGTACGTGTGAAGTTCGTTTTAAACCTCCCACCATAGGGGAAACAATACCTACTCGCCGACTCGGAGCTAATGATCGATCAGAGAAGACAACAGCCGTATCATGGAGGGTGTTTATCTTTCCGCTTCATGCTTCGTCTAAGGGACGACCTCTGACAAATTGCCCTCTACTGACTGATGAGGGCTCAGTCCATTACCGCCTTCCCCTAATATGACGAGCAATGACTCATATGCGCTTAGCCACTTCTTATGTTTATCTCCTCCATTCCGCATTTCGGAAGATAAAAAAAATGAAAAATGAAAGTATGATGAACGTTCTTCCTTCCCAGCTACTTGTGAATGCCAACTGTTCGTTAGTGTTAACCGCATTAATGGAAAACATCAGCTTCATATTTTCATCTTGCATTAAATTAACTGCAAAAAAATAATAATGACGCACATTGCCTATATCAGTAAATTTACACGCCGTCGGCGACTCCAATAAGCAGAAACACAATGCTTAAACAACAGCAACAAGGTCTAAAAGTCCCTAAAGAGTATTTAAAAATAGACAGTGGTATTTAACGGGTGTGAAGCGATATATGGAAGAAAACGTTAACTTCCTATGTTTTGTTGCATATAGAACATATGATGTCACTTACTGAGACGGATATGCTGAAGGAAACAAGATGCTGCATTATTTGTTTTATAGAAGAGTAAACTGACAAACGTTATTCAAACTTATAGAAAACAATTACAGGGAACTGCATTGGCAGGTTCTTTTATTTTGAAGACTGGTCAAACCTGTGATTCTAATTTTCCCTCTCTCTCTCTCTCTCTAAATTAGGAAAAGTACAGTACTAGTAAGCAAGAAAGGCGCATTTCTCTGTCCTTAATTATAACTGTATCCACTACATACCGCACCGACTTGTTATTTACGATATTTACGTGTTAATAGTAATATTTTTATAAAATCTATTCGTACTTTTTAAAACTCTTTATTCAAAACGGCGAGATCATTATTGAAAACATATCGTGTTTTCAATAATGGTCCGAGAATATCTGATGCCTCTAGGCAAAGAAAATTTAGGCGCCCCTATACATTGTCTCTCTCTATATATATTGTCATACTCACACAAGCACACGTACACCTACCCATGTGGATATTTATAAAAATAATATCATTATAAACATTAAAAATGTATTAATAAAAACCAATACATTTGTATACATATATGATTACTCCTAATATCTGTATAGCAAGAAATTTATTACATCTTAAATGCAAAAATTATGAAAACTTAATCTTTCGGGCTTTTGCTTTGGCAAAGTTTTGATTTAATTCATCTATATTGATTTGGTTATGTAGATTGTAGATGCAATTTCATGCTCTGTAGATATTATTGCCAGACCAGTGAGAACAGTTGGTTAGTCGCGACCACTGATTGTTAGTTTGAGGGATACCATCGAACTTCCCCGCTCATCTTGGGACAGATGCCAGGAGGAGGAAAATCTCTGCAGTTGAGGTTAAGTATACAAAGTACAGGGGAGTAGAAAAAATACAGAAAGGGGAAAATAATGTAGGATCATCAGTGAGCACCAGGATGGCTTGACTTATTTCAGTATTTTATTATTAATGAAGGTTTTACTAATTTTTTCGAAGGTCGTAAATTTTCCCCGAACTATGTACCAAAATCTGGCGCCCCGAAGTCTTAGCACCCCTAGGCGATTGCCTAGGTTCGCCTAATGATAAAATCGGCCCTGTCTATACTGCGATATATATTTGTTGCATTTTCATTGTTTATTACCTAAATTGTAGTCAATTTAGAAGAAAGAATTACTCATCAAGGATTTAGAACGTCGAAGTGATTTATATATTATTGTTTATTTTATAAACCTCATACCTTATCATTTGTTGGAGAAATTCCGCGCACTCAAAGAAATCTCACTATGGCGACTTAACAATATTAATAACTAAAAATCGAAAAAAAGAACCACATTTAGACATAACTTAGTAAAAACTTTTAACAAAAAAAAAAAAAAAACTTGATGTCGCAGTGACAAGCTCTTCGATTCAAAGCGCTTCAGTAACATAGAGGGGAGGGAGCAGTACTTGAAAGAAGCTTTCACACGTGACTGATGAATGCAAAAGACTCTAACACTAAGGAGTCTAAGAGGAGTTGTCATAAGGTTAGCTAAACAAACCTTTAAACCAATTGTTTGAACCATTTATTGTTCGATAACAATTGCTATGGAAACGGTGGCCCTGAGGAAAAATAACATCAGCAGGATGGAAGTAGGAGAGATGAGAATGCTTAGGTGGATGTGTGGTGTGACCAGAAACGATCGTCTGAGAAATGACTATGTGAGGGGAACAGTGAAAGTTACGAACTTAGGAGCGAAGATACAGGAGGCAAGGTTGAGATGGTTTCGTCATGTGATGAGGAGGGAGGACGAATATGTGGGAAGAAGGGTCATGCAGATGGATGTGCAAGGAAGGAGGAAGCGTTGGCGGCCAAGGAAGAGATGGAGGGAGCTGGTAGAAGAGGACTTGAAGATGAAGAACTTGGATGTGGTGACAGCCCAAGACAGGAGGATGTGGAGGAGACTCATCATCAACAGTGACCCCACTTAAGTGGGAGAAGCTGCAGAAGAAGAAGAAGAAGAAGAAGATTGTTCGATAACAATCATTTTCTGTTCCTAGAAAAGCATTCTTATCAGCCTTAAGAGCTGTGCATATACCTTACAGAGAGTGATATAGAATTGTCCTGTACCGGATAATCTTTTGATAGGAAAATATTAGATCGAAATCGAGGGTAGATGCATTAAGGAAAAAGATTATTTGGAAACTTTTGGTAGTGCCGTAAGACTATTAATGATGTATTATTTTAATTTCGCTGGAATAAACAATTCTTAAATCATATTTTATTATACAATATGGTGCAAGAAAAAAATAATGAATAACTACAACGATATATGTTATGGAGTAAATGGGTTTATTAACAAAAGAAATGTATGTTTACACCTGATGATATGTACATCTATAACTGTCGGTGGAATCTCGGTTGAATAAAGCATTAGCGATGGTAGATTACGTGCTCGAATGTACCTTGTCTTTCAAGACAGGTTTCGTAATGCATGCGTAGGTTCGCCGTCATCTTGGAAAACAGGGGTTGTGACATCTGTTGGACATTTCGTGTATCCCTTAGATATGTGCTTCCAAAACTTATTGATGTAAACGTCCCTTTAAAAAAATTACTATATATTTCACGGTTCCCATCGAATAAAAAAAACGTTATACAGATATATATTATTATTATATTTATTGTATTTATATTCAATATAAAACATACACAGCGAATATTGCAAAAATCAAATGCAAATATTACATTTTTAGCATCTTTCATAAACATTTGACCTGGCACACTTAGTCTTAAAACATTTAAAATTTGTTTTCATCATTTTCATCAACAAAACTGACGGCCCCCAAGGGGGCCGCAGCCTATAGTTTGGGAAGCCCTGCCTTAGATTATCAAGGTTTGAAGGCGGGTCATGGTGAAATAACAATTCCTTCAACATACCCAAAAGAAAGGCATCGAATGATGTGAAATCAGTAGAAGCTGAAGGATACTGGAATTCTGTTAACCTCGAAATAAGTCTCCCCAGGAAGTGTTCTGATAAATAGCCACTAGAACCACGTGATGTAGGACAGGATTCTCCGTTCTGTTGGATTACCAACGCAAGAAATGGAATGTTTTTTGCATGACACATTCTATGCAAATCCTGGGTGAACGGAACCAACACATTCTCGAAGTAGCATTCGCCATTCAAAGTCACAGTTATACCACCCTCTTCAATGAAGTGGGGCCCAATTATGCCATGGCTGGAAACCACACACCATGCGGTGACCTTCTCGACGTGAAGAGGTTTCTCTTGGACAAATTCAGGTCCCGAAAGAAACCTGTAGGTTCATCTGTTTATATGGCCACTTAGAAGAAAATACGCTTCGTCAGAGAACCAAACGTTATGGAGGAAGGACGGATTTTCATAGACATTGGTCAGCACGCGTGCACAGTATTCCCACCGCACAGTGTAAATATCGTTTCTTGTGGAAAGTGCACAATCAGTTTCCACAGTTGAAATTGTGTACGGAAAACAGTTGCTGTTAAACACCGACTCATCTGAGTGACGTACGAAAAGGCATCCAGCTCCTTAAGGATTCTCTGTAGTGACCGCCTCGGTATATCTAGTTTTACCGCTGTTCGGCGTTGACTACGCACACGCTCGTGATTGTCATTTGTGTTAACAATTCTTGGTATTCTCAAATTCCTTTTTCATTGCTGCAGAACACTCCCGGTATACGTCGGAACCTCTCGATTAAGGCAGTGATGACACTATTGCTTGGGAGAAAAAGCTTGGACCATTTGCTCTACCAACCCCGTATGAATGAAAATAATGCTCAACAATAAACGTCTTTTCTTCCAACGTCAACACCATTACTACAGCTAAATTTGGCATAGACTCCACAAGTGCTCGTCAATTAATGTGCACGAGTCGAAGTTCCGTAATTTTTTTTCTTTGCGCTATACCGTATTACTTTCTATTATATTTCGATTCCGTTGATTATTATTCTGAATATATAAACACTTTGTAATGTGTATCTAGATTAAATATGAAAAACTGTAATTGAAATGCATAAGCGTTAATGCTGAAATGATTACAGCAATTACACCTTTGGAAAAACCTTTCACAAACGCTTATAACATAATTCACGAACTGTCACTATTTCTCGTAATAAAATAATTCATTATAGTAAATAATATGTTCTTTGCATATCTATTAAGACATTCTTCTCGAAAAATTAAGATTCTGTAGTTCGGCAGATTACTTTCAACACGTGTGATCTATAAAAACTCATTATGTGCCCACTTGGTCTAATTATCTAAACACCAATAAATAATGGGATCCAAAATTAGTTCCTTAATGATAAAAGCAAACAGTTGTAATCCTGCTTATTAATTAAGGAAACTATTATGGACAAAAAAAAATAAAATAAAAAGAAGGTAATTCAATTAAATACGTAAAGATACTAATAATGATGATGATTTTCTTCTACCGAAAAATAAATATGGGGTTTTGTCGACTATAGATAATGAAATAGGTATATGCAAGGAAGGAGGAAGGAAATGCTACTCGAAATCGAACTCAGAAATAAAATGTTTTTCATTTTTTTAATGTCCGCCCATTCACCGATGAAACGACAGGATGTTTAAGCTCGGTTTAATGTATTTTGATTTCAATGAAAGCTCCTTATCTAGCATTAACGAAATATATTCATCAATAGTCGAATATCAGATTTGTATAAAAAGCTTTGCAACAAACTGAAATATAGTTTTAATTGTTCGTAGAAAATCATAGTTGTCGGATTTTTTAAACTTCGAGAATGCGAATCACGATTTCGTAAGAAATGTGCTTAGCTCCAGAAATCGTTGCATCGGTAGACATTATAATGAAATGACGTGAAAATGTGTCCCCAGTGAGGAAACACAGCTTCTCTCATTATAGGAGAATGCATATTTTAGCAGCACTAACTACTTAGCCGTATCGGATGTGTAATGTGTGTAAGTGAACACTCACGGGCAATTAGGCAGAAGCTTCTGGATAAAAAGAAGTCACATGTACCTGATATATTTTCCTGTGGAAAGTGCACAACCAGTTTCCACAGTTCGAATTGTGTACGGAAAGTCGTCTTCTTCTTCCATCTTTTCTGTCTTTGTTGAAGTTGAGCTTCTCCTGGATGGTGATTCCTTCTTTTCTTCTTCCGAATGCAGGATTTTCTAGCTTACGAAGTTTGTGTTTGTTTACTGGTAATGTCAGTAACCATGGTAATCGTTGCCTTCCTTTAAACATCGTTTCATCCCTCCATCCAGCACCTGATGCACTAATATGTCTGCATTCTGCTGCACTCCGAGTATGTGGCCAAACAATTCTGTTTCATGATTGTAAGTCATCTTTCAAGGTAACACCTAATTTGTTCATTTGTTTTGAATTCTGTCGAGTGGTTTATTCATTTTCCACATACAATTCATTTTGTTTCCAAAGCTAGCAATTTTCCTTCTGTTTCTTTGCTAACTGACCATATTTAATCAAGGTAATGGGTAGGGAAAATTATGTTTGCATTAAATAGCTTTAGTTCCAAGTGGCTCTATAACTTATTACTTTTCCATATTTTGATTGTACCCTAATTTAGTCATCATCGTCCATCCTATTCAGATTATTGTTTAATGTTTTAATATATCATTTCAATTTCATGTAGTCAATGAAACTAAAGGGTTTAAACCATTTACTTGTTCTATTATTTGATTTCTTAAAATTATGACACTTCCTTTGTTTTTCATCCTATTTTCATTGTTTCATTTTGATAATACTAATTTCTTGCTTTTATTTTAATTCGGCTATCTGATAATGTAGATTAGGTTCAGCAGCTTCAGTTATGACAAAGTCATCTGCATATTTTATATAAGTGATATGTTTATCGTTTATCATTATTCCTATATTTTCCTCTGTTGCATGATTAATAAGATCTATGGTAAAATTGAAAACTAGGAGGGAGAGTGGGCAGCCTCGCAGCATTTCTCTCTCTCTCTCTCTCTCTCTCTCTCTCTCTCTCTCTCTCTATCCGCATTGAAGAATAGGTGTGTATTGAAATTGCCATACTGTATCATCGCATTGGTGTTCTCATAATATACTGTACATTTAGTATCCTATATCTTTTTATATAATATTTGAAGTACTTTTTCTACAATCAATAAAGTCGATTGTTGTTTATTTGAAATCATCAGAATAACAATAAAGATCAGTGTCTTTTACCAGGCCATTCTAGTGTATATATATATATATATATATATATATATACTTGATATATATATATATATGTTTGATCTCTTTCTTGGAATAAGTCCTACATAAAGCTAACAAGATATCTTCTATTTGCTTTCTGTCTCCGGTGATAATGTTTTTCATATTGATTGGTGTAGGTTTATAGCTCATTGTTATATCTTGAACTGTTTTATAAATAATTGTATCCTGATGTTTTGTATATGCTTTTATACATATTTCAGCTTATGCGCTAGCCATTCACTGTTGGTTCTTTTACATAGCCTATCCATTTTTGATAAACTTTTATAAAGTTATTTGCTTAGATCCTCATTATATTTAAACACACACAGTATTTTCTTCTTTCATTTCTTTTTTCCTCAGCGTTCCAAAGTCTCATTAGATATCAGGGATATATTTGGCTTTCTTGTTTGACATTGTTCTGGGAAGGTCTTCATTCAGGAAAAAGAACAATAGGTTTCCCATTAAAGAGTAGCTGATGACTTTTGAGTCTGGAACAGGTCAAATAGGCCTAAATCCTTGAGGCGCAAGATAATCATGATCACGATAGTCTCAGGCAGTTAATTACAGTATTGATCATGTTCGTTTGTTTTCAATTATTCTCAGATTTTTGCTACTTCATTCCGATCAGTAGTTACATGTTTTCATATTTATCCTCTATTTATCCTGGATATCAATAAATTTAAAGTTATCAAGCTGAGAATAGGTTGAGATCTGAGTCCAGTTCATCATCTTATTGTAAAAGTACGCACATAACGTAGAATATTCCAAACTAATGAAGTCTTCATGCCTGATTTTTGCAAAATATATTTTGCAAAAATCAGGTGTATATAGGATAGTATAGTGTACAAGATATCAGGAATGATGATGATATAAATCAGACTGTAGATACATTATAACCCATGGCTTACCTATGAATGTGTTGCAAGTAGCGATTTCGTTGTGTGCAGCATCAGATAAATCAACCGAAAATACTAAAGGATTAGCAGTTTCTCATATGAGAAATATTAATGCACTGGGTTTGGTTTGACGAGAATTAAGGTGGAAACAACCAAGAGTTTTAAGGTCAGTATATCTTTCAGTTGCATACGTTCTTATTATCTGACTAGTTTGTCTGTGTTTCAAGGCATATACTAGGATTATACTTCCTTCACATCTTGAGAACAGCTATCTCAAACTTACAGCTGAAAGGCTTTTAAAGATTCATCACATCATAGACAGAATTAAAACTCACTAGATTTGCCATTTCAACTGAAAGGAATAATGTCATGTTGTTCTGTTAGATGCGTAATGTAGGGATTCAATATCTGCGGTGAAAAAAAAAAACTTTTACATGCGGACTGTTTTATCTGTAAAGTTAGTGTTATCAAGTGGGAATCAGATGCAAAAGTTTTTTTTTTTCCTAGTCAAAAGTTGAGCATGATGAAATTTTATGAGCCTTTAGAACAATGTGGTTACTGATATTTAAAAGGTGTATGCGGATTTTATTAAGTTCTTCTTAGTTTTAAATAGAAGGAAGACTATATAGTAAACTGTTATGATGCAACCAGCTCCGTTTAATACCAGTTAACTAGCTTTTAACTAGAAAGCCTTAAGAAAGTTTTTCACGTCCGAGAATCCTTGTCTTTCTATCCGATTACAGACAGAAGATGACTGATACCCAAACAGGCAAATTAGGATGAAAAAATCGGAACCTTCTATTTGCTCTAGAATTATCAGAGAACTTTTAATATTTGAAAAAATGCAATCGTGCAATAAGATAACTAGAAACATATTCCGCAACCATTTGCAAAATGGATGGATGAAAATATTTCGATGGACGGCTGATATAAATAATTTTTTTCTCAAATTCCATAAAGAACTTTAGCAACAACAACCAAAGATCTGCAGTCCTTCCACTAAAGCTGTTCAGAAACAGGCGACATAACATTCTGTACACCGGATTCAGAGCTAAATTTACACCTAAAAATTATTAATTAGGTCAGATACTGCAATCTAGTTAGAAACAGTTGAATATTGATGGTTGTTTAAAGTTTTCTGGATATAATAGAATGACAGGTTTTCTGTTTTGGAAAATTATTTTATTGTACATGGGCTATCCTTCTCTTTTAAAATGTCATTAAAATAGTGCAAAGTGCAAGATATGGCAGAGCAGAAGGTAACACACACATATTTTTGTTCATTTTTGTCTTATTTTCTGCTTGAATTCATTTATTATAACAGAAAATTCCATTATCACACATCTGGGAAGTAACGCTTTTACTTATGGATAACTAATATAAGTGAATTAATCCACATGAGATCACATTGCATTAGTCTTTTACCCTTGGTGGAAACTAAACTATGAGAAGCTCAAATAATTTTTCTACAGATCAAAGGATTTTCCCTTTCCTTCGCGAATATCGCAAACCATTTGTTTGCGATATTTGCGAACCATCGACCATTTCTTGCATTTAAAGCAAGAAATGGTCGTGAGGTGTCCCAAGTGACTTTACAGGATGAATAATCTTTGGGAATTATCTCAGCAACTGCTGTCGAATGCTAACCTAACCTCCAAATCTATTCATAATTTTGCTGACGACAGTACTCGACTTGTTTCAGTCGCAAGAAGAATAGAGAACTAATCTGCTCACAAATGTCTTGAATATATAATTGAATATATAATCTTAAAATGAAGATTATGTTTACCCTAGTTCGTCTTAGTGATTGTCAATTCAATCTTATACTTTTTTCTTGCCATTTTTATCCCACGAACATGTATCTTCAATATTACCTAATCCTTCTTAAAATATTCTTCTTGACTAGTAATTTCCTTCTTCAACACACATGCTACCGTAGAATATTGTAGGGAGGCGAGATGATGAGAGATGGGAAATTTTTACAAATATTCAGATTTTGTTGTATTATTCTACGTTCACTATTTTAATACTATTATTCGAATTAATTCCTCCACTCTTTTAGCATTTTAGTAGACACGGAAGCAAGGTCCGCTTCGAACTCAGTGTCACAATTTTTCCTATTTTACTTCCATGCTCAACAATCTTCTTGTATGTGTTTTCTGAAAAGTACAGATTACAGCACTTAGGACACAAATTAAAAAGTTTCTTCGTTTTTCGCAAATTCAATTCATCTACAGTCGAACTCATGTAGATGGATTCAGTGAGGATTATAAACAAAGAAAAAAATTAAAGTTAACTAGATGATTTATAAGGTTACATAATCATAAAATTGTGATTATAATTTAATTTTAACCTTATGATATGCTATGATAACTTTTAGTGCAGGTTACATTTATTCTTGACTTTTTTTTATTATTATTTACACTGCATTTTTCTACTTTTAGTTCGTTTGATTGCGTGCTTCAATTGTATGAAGATGATGTTAGAAAGATGATGAACAGATGTGCTTAATAAAAGCTAAAAGAATAGTAACTAGAAATAAGGAGACACTGTGTTGCGGTGCACCCTGAAGAAAGAGTAACAAAAGTTCACTCATTTTTTATCTTGGAAAACGCATTACTTAAAAAAAAATAATGTACCTTCCCACTTTCATTTGCTGAACGAAAACGAAAATCTTTACCATTATCCTGTCAGCACGTTCAATGGCAACATTAAACGAAGTCCATAAACAGGACTAGCTTCGTTTGGCTGCTATTTCAAAGAGCATTTAGCCAAAGAAAGTGAAGTTTTCTACTCGGAAAGAAATGTTGGGATAGTCGCAAAGAGCACTTAGTCCTTTATGGAGCAAGAGCAGTTAAAGCAACAAAGGGTAGGTGAGAGGAATTCTCTCGAAGTCACTTTATGGGAGGAATGATCTTTGGTAATTACCCGTACAGCTGATGTCTACACACTGAACTACAACGACACCATTTAAAAACGATTCATTCATCCAATCATAGAAACATCGAATGACTAGTAGGAATGGCACTGACCTACCAAAGGATTCACGATAATGGAGCTTTATCATTAAAAATTATAGTGAAATGAATCTGTTCGTTCAAAAACTTAAGTAAATGTTGTAATATTTTGTTATTACAAGTTTTTTTCAAGAATATATTCAATGTTTCATTTGCTGAACATTAAGAACTGCGTTTATTGCATTCCTCAGAATAAGGAGATGCCGCGACTTATTATTTAAAATTCTTGATGAGGACTAAAATAATTTTCTCCACTATAAGGAAAAAATGCGTACATCCAGCAAACAAAATGAACTCAAATGAATTGGGATAAGAGACAGTATGGCGCGCGCAAAAAAAAAAAAAAAAGTACTGAGTAATTATAACGATAAATGTTATGGAGTAAACGGGTGTCGAAGTTCAATACCTTACAACAGAAAAAAAAAACATTGAATTTTCCAGTAATTTCGTGTTCTAGTAAGGTAAAATTGTCCATTGGTGCCAATATTATGTAGGTTTCATATTTGGATATAACAAAATATTTTCCCTCAATCACATCTTAATCGCTGATTTTTTTTTTACTTCTTTAGCATCAGTCCCGTACACAATAATCATCCTATATCGGAGAAAGTTTTTCACTCAGTTACAAAGTGAAATTAAAGTTTACAAGAATTCATAATGCTGCTTACTCCTTTACCCAAGTGTAAACAAAGTTTGCCCTTCTGAAAGGTAGTCTGCTATAGTATATGGGATACTAAGGCAAGATGTGAATTCAACAGCCTCTGTCTACAAATACCGTAGTGATAAAGATACTTTACGTTCAAAATCTTTCTCTGCTTACTTGGACAATGGATTAAACATCGCTTGGAAAGAAATCAACGGACACCATAGTGTGAAGAACAAAAAGCCATGGCGCCCACCTTAATAAAATGCGGGACCTCCTTTCGCCGCGATGAGTGCGGCAATCCTATGGGAAATACTTTCCACAATTATACGATAGTGATCAATGGGAAAATTTGACCATTCTTACAGTAGACATGTAATGAGGTCCTGGACTATTGTGGAGCGGGCGTCCCTTTACCTCACTCGACCTCTAGATGTTCAATGGGTTTGAGACCTGAGACTATCTCAGAGGTGTTCGATAGGTTTGATCAGATCACTGTGGAGGCCAGTCAAGTGTAGTGATGTTCATGTCCACAAACCACACAGCTACAGCAGCAAGAAACTTACGGAACAGTGTTTTCGTCAATGTCTTGCTGAAAGATACAATGGTCAGTACCATAGAAACGCCACAAAGTAAAAAAGCATGGCATTATTCAAAATGTTCAGATACCTCTCGAAGGTCAAAGTTCATAGTACCACAAAAAGAGGTCTGAGATCAAACCATAAAAAACCAGAACAATACCTTCACCCTACCACCTCCAGATTTCATAGTTAGGTTGCGCACTCTGGTAAGATACGTTCACCAGGCAACTACCACACCCACACCAGGCCATCTGCTAGGTAGAGAGTGTAGGGAGATTCGTCGCTGCATAGCACAGCTTTCCAGGCTTTCATTGTAAACCCTCTTTACATCACTGAAGAATGTGTGGATTACATTTTGTGGTCTTATGATGGAAATCGATGTTGTGAGCTTCGGTTCTGAATGTTTTTTGTACAGATTCCTGTTTTCAAGTCGGTGTCCCAAACTCCGCATTCTACAACACGTTGGTCAACGCATAGCCGCTAGTTTTTTACATATTATCCTTCGTAGTACCCTACGGTGAGTGCGGCGAATCGTCCACTGCTGGTTGCCCTTGCAGTTGACTCTCTGCGTTTCCATCTCAGAATCGTATCACAGATTGTTGACCTGGGATGGGCCAATTGCTCAACAACTTACCGAACAGACCTGCCTGGATCATGGCATCCTATTACAACTGCTGTTTTCAAACTCCGTTAGTTCCCTTTTCGCAACCCTTTCACTCGGACCCAGTTCAACTGACTTAGGAGAATTATATTCCTTCATTTTATACCGGCTACAAACACCTGACTTGTTACATGGAACGATGCAATTTGCCCATGGGGATGTCCGTCGACTTCTTTCTGAGCAGCGTATTACGTTCTCCTTACATTTCGTTTTTCTAATCATCCACCTAGATCTTGGTCTTCTCTACATCTTTTCCTGCCATACTAGTTTTTCCCCCTCCTACTCTGTTTAAGTGACAATAGCACTTGAGATTAACTCTTGAGTATGTTTACACATTCCTGAATGTTGAGTGCCAAGTTAAAACTGGATCGAATTCTGTCTTGTATGCAACTAGTTAAGCATTTTGAGTGATTTCACTTTATTCTATATAAGTGTAATCAATTTACTCCTTACAATACGAGCTTTGCACATTGTCTTATTTATTTCACACATTTAATTTGCCATCTTTCTAAACACTGTGCCAAACAGCTTCTATAGGTTGTGCAGCCTATTTCCTTGCCGATTTTCATGCCAAATTTATTGCAGCAATTATTATTTTAGTTAAAGAATTTATAGACTAGTATTGGACTTGTTTATGAGTATAGACATCATTTGTATGAAGTAAAAAGATTCCGATTACCATCTGAATTTTTCACATCTGGTTTAATGCCACTTTCCTTCATGATGTGATCCATGTATTGCCGACCTGGTTGGCCGATTGGTTAGCGTAACCGCTTTCAACCCAAAAGGTTGCGGATGCGAATCCCGCCATGGGCATGGATATTTGTAATTTTCTGTGAAAATACTAGTGGTGGTGGTCGGCGGTAGATAGCGTTGGTGTAGATTATGAAGATAGTTGCGGTTGTTAGATTGGTAGAGTGGGTGGTGGAGACGGAGAGTTGTATAGTAGGTATCCTCCCTCGATGAGATTTTGGACTCCTGGGAGGTGTTATGTAATAATAATAATAATAATACAGATGATAAATAACAGTGGAGTTAGGGTTAACATTTACCTCCTGATTTTAAATCGAACTATCGTCCTGTAATTCTCTGTATACGCTTATATCTTGTATCCAAGTATCTATCAGCAACTAGAAATGAAGGAGGTACAGGAAGACAGTTTGTATTGCAACTCAACTATAGATCATTTATTTCTCAATATAAAGTCTTCTTTATATTGAGAATTTGATTTTGAGATTATATTATATTATTTATATTGAAATTAGATTTTGAACAGGTTTTCGCTTGGGAGCTCATATGACTTTTCTTGACCTAACTAAACGTAAATTAAGCTCCATGCTATATTCCCATGATTTGTCAACTATTTGCCTTACAGAGAACATATGATTCTAGCAACTTCTGTATATAAGGCTTCAGCCTAGCTAGTTCTTATCCGCGTTCCCCTTCCATATTATTTCTTCGCCTTTAGTTAGATATGTTTGCATAAATAATATCTAGAACATTCAATAGGGATATTCCTCTGTAATTACTACATCCAGTTTTATTTCCCTTTTTATAGATTGGTACTATGAGAGCTACTCCAATCATCCGGAATTCTAGTTTCTGACCAGTCTTGAATTATGCGAAGCAGCCAGCTACCGTAAAACGTTTAACATCTCTTGAGATTTCAGGTAGCTTTTCCACATTTCATGTTTCTGTTGGCTTTTTCTACATCAAGTTTCGATAAGTACTTCTGAGTGCATTGCTATTAAATATGTTCTACCCATGTTCTGTGACTTCCATTTAACAATCTTTCAAAGTAATTATTCAAGACTTGTATAATATCTTCAGTTTTTTTCATCTGACCTTTATTTATTTTTTGATTCTTTTACAGTACTTCTTCCTTCACTTAAGCTTTTTAATAGCCTATAGATGATTTTTACACTTTCCTGATAATTATCTTGTATCATGACTTACTATGACTTCTGTTCAGCTACTTTAACACTACGTTTTTCTCTGCAATCTCTAAAAGTACACGTTGATTTACTTTCTAGGTACTTTCTACATGCTGTCTTCTCTTCTCCTCTCCTCAGTTCACCAGGAGAGTTCATTTTTTAATCTTTGCGATCTTTGCAAAAACGCCACATGCTTCTCTTCAGATTTTTCCAGTGAGCCTCCAAGATTTGGTTTTTATTTTTAAATTATTTAATATTTTTTTTTTCGAAAATTATTTGTATATTTGAGTATACAGTTCACCACTAAAGCTGCTTGAATTTAAATCTTTTTAAAACTATCTTACATATAATTTATTTTCAATAAGATAACCATTTTTATCCTACTTAAAACCAAGTGATGATTACTTCCCATTTCAAATCCCCTGTACCCTGAACCACCTATCGTATTGAAAAAGAAAGCCTAAAAGGTTTAAATTTGGCGAAAAATTTGGTTTAAATTAATAGAAATATGGAATATTTCTATTAATTAAAAATATTCCATATTTCTAAATTAATAGAAATATGGAATATTATAAATTAATCTTTATTTCATAGCCGTATGAAATAAAGATATTTCATTAATATCTCCTATACTTCTTTCATGCTTGGAAAGAAGTCAACGGATATCCTTATGGGCAAGGCGCATCGTGTCATGTAACGAGTCGCGTGTTTGTCGCGGTATAAATTGGAGGAATACGATGTTAGCATTATGTGAAAAATCTTATGAAAAATACAGCTCTCTTACTTATTTTCTTCTTAAGGTTTCTGCATTGTCTCTACTACGAAAACAGTTAGAAAGAGTTCTCGGACTAATGAAACTAAAAATCACTAATATCACCAATTAAAGACAATATAGAGGCTCCTGTGCAGCACTTATGTGTTTTAAATAGTGCTAGTTCAAGGCAGCTCAAATGCCGAGGGTTGTATTCTCATTAGATCCTATTGGTCTATCTTTTGAAAATTTATAAGACACTCTTCTTCTGACCTTATGTTGAAACATGGTGTTAGTGATGACCACTCTGTGTTCTGAACCGAAATCCAGCAGCCACTTACCATTTTCATTAGCTTTAACCTCGTCTCCAAAATTGTCTCACGACATTTCTATATGTCTAGGTTAGACTTCCTACCACGTTGTTTATTTTTCCTACAAGGAGCAACTTTTTCTTGTTAGTTATATCAACTGCCTTTTCCAATAACACGAAACAATTCTATTTAAAACTTCTATTCAGGAAGAAATGTAATTTCTTCCTGAATAGAAGTTTTGTGAGACTGTATTGTGAGACTGTATATCATTGTCCAATTCCAGTCATGATGGTTACTAAAATCACTTTACTTTAAACTGCGCACCATTCAAGACGATTCTCTTCATGTTTAGTGTTCTGTACTCTAGATCCTACTTCATTTCTCTGCTCATTATTTCCTAAATGTAATACCCTCTAAATAACAAACACCTTGTATTTGTTATTTAGAGGGATCTCAGGGTTTTTGTCTTTGTTGTTTAGGTATCTCTATTAAATTGAATGGTACTTCTTACTCTGCTAGTGCCTATCTTGAAAATCTTATGTTGAGTTGTTGTTTGTTTGAGTAGCAAATTTTTACCTTTTCGTCCAGATGTCCTGACGAAAACAGTACACGCTTTGTTTAACCAGAGAGACGGTTAGCATGACATTTTTTGTTGTGTCATCACTTTCCGTTTCGTTTAAGCCAATGTAGTATACAATTTGGTCAGCTAAATCTCAATTTGCAATCCAATCCTCGTCTGTGATTCCATGTAGCTACCCACTAAACAAATGCACCACATTAAGGTGAGATTGTACATTAAGTCAAAGCCTAGGTCGGTTCTCTGCGTTCTTTCAAAAGTTATGTGGAGCACTCCTCCCAGTTATCTAGTATTTTCCCTCAAGCGACCCCTCCAGGTAATCAAACTCAAAAATTAATCCTGTCTCATTTTCGCGAGTATACGACACGATCTAATCTTAATATTGATATCACCATCCAATTTTTCAATCACATGATATTTCATTTGCAAACATTACAATAACCTCAAATTGCTTCGGAATAAAACAACTATCTACTCATCAGTTTCACTGATAATTAGGTACTCAATTAAAATCTGTTAAAACTCTAACAACATTTTAGCATCTTGTCCCTAATTCGTAATATTCTTTTTTATTTACTTCCTGTTACCTTTGTCTCATCGATTAACTTTTATCCTACATGATTCATCAGAAAATAATCGTCATCATCCTTTAACGCAAACTCTATCTTTCTTAATCGGAAGAGTAACAAAGATATCGTAGATTTACCTCTCGATACTGGATAGATATTTAAGCCAGTAATCCAAAACTGAATTAATTAGTTAATAGAGAAAAGTCAGAATTCGATTAGAGTGTTTCAGTTCAAATGGCAAGAAATCACATCAAATTTCACAATGGTAATTTGCATTAACATATTTATGAATTTATCAAAATGCAGGAAGAAATTAAAATAAAAAAATGAATATTTTGAATTTAAGCATCGCAATTCTCTTCACATATAAATGGTTCTTCCTTAATATTATTTTTCAAAGAAACATTAATTATCAAGAAGTGAATTTTAGAAGTGAAGTAATTCAAGTCGACCTGTGACTTGATTAATTTACATCAATGTAAAATTTAATGTTTTTAATAATTAAAATTATTTTATTAAAAATTTGAAATTTGATGATTAGATATTTCTAAGCTGAGAGAGCTTGAAAGATTTATCATGGACAAATAGCATGCAAGATCAATTATTATTCTTTTTAAATGACTTGAAAATACATAAAAGCATTACTCCAAAGAAATGATAAATTAACTGCATTACTCTTAAAAGTACGAAATGAATAAAATATGATTTTTCTTTTTTACACGAAGAAATTTTATCGGTGCCTGCTGTGTGCAGAAGAATAATAGGAAGACTTTGCTGAATAGCCAGAATCAACACTGATTCCAGATAAAATGTGCTCAACTGGTATTGCAGTCTCATATTTAACATGAATACCGCGGTGGTTTATCTGCAGGAAAAGACGATGCCAGGACTAAAGCTAAGCCTATTTGAGAAAATCCAAGTTGTGTGATTTATGGCTTTAAACATTTGAAGAATAAGAGAATTTTTGTTGGGAAAGAAAATCGATTTCCGTTATTTTTGAACTACAGTCAGTTTTAGCAGTTAAAATCGCATCAGCGCCATCTGCGGAATAAATAATGGGCTCTATAAGTGGTGTCTTGTGAGGTGTCAAGACGACGGGATTTCCCAGAGAAAAGCCCGCTTACTTCTGGACGGCAGTAACAAAAATACTTCCTACAGCTGTGATGTGTGTCCTGCAGTATCTCATTATGGAGACATTGTCACCACTGTACGTGTGCGCGTGGGCACAACGAGCATGTCATAATACTTCTTATGCTTTTTTAAATCCATTTAATAGTCCAAAATCACACCTCACAAAACTGAAACGCGCTAAATAAATTTATTTTTTTTATGGTAAGTGGGGGCAACATTCCAAAAAACACCTCTCCTTTTGATTGGTTATATTGCAAATGATTTATTATGCACAAATTCGCATGAAGTAACAATCGAAAATATCCATGTGTTCAAATCCCTATCGTATTTGGACTGCCTCTCTCTCATTCTTATATTACACTGGACATCAAATTTTTATTTCTTTATTTATTTTTGTAATTAAAAATAATTTTGATGATACTAACGTATAAATGCAATGCGAAATATGGCATTTTTTTAACAGACAGGTATGCTGTTTATTAGTTTTTGAAATATTTTACGATGTATTCAGTAAAAATTCTAAACTCTTAAATAACGTGACATTTAACCACCCTTCTAGTAGATGATGTGACTCGCAAGACATGCAGGAACAGTTTGAAAATGACTCTAATCAAGCAATTTTTTAACATAAACTCGGCTCTTAAGAATTCTCATTTGCACTTGAGATCTCTAATTTCTTTAAAGTGATCTGAACGCAATAATAACAGACTATAAGACAAAAGCGGAATGCTTTTATTACTGCGTATGGCTCGTTTATGAAGTGTTCGATAGTAATACAATTTTGTTTTATTTAGTGAGGAGTGCATACTTCGCTGTTTGTTGGATGTAGAACATGGACATAGATAAAAAGTGGCCCGCTCATTATTATTTCATGACTTGTAATAATAATTGGATCCAGTCAAAGGTCACAAAATAACCTTTTTCCTGAAATCTACTTTTTCCTGAAAGCTAGTTACGATTTATATCAAAATATCACATAAGAGCTGGATACTTATCTCTAACTAATGAGTCCGAATTGGTTTGTTGTTAATTACTGTAGAAGTAACTAAAGGTATGACGCTAGTGCATTATGTCTGTTTCATGTGTATGAGTGTACATGTACACACTCTGTTTCATGTGTAGATGTGCGCGCGCGCGCGCGGTATGGAACTCTTCCGACAGGTTTGTCTTCTTAACGAAAGGAAAAATCCAAGATTCACTAGAAAATTGATTCAAATTTTCTGTGTGGACCATGCATAGAACATATTATCAGAGACATATATTATCAGAGGAAATTCATGTGGTCGCTCTCAATATGTGAAAAACATTTGATCGGGATTCGCGAAATGGGGCTTAGCAAACTGCCATTCTGTGGTCTGCCTTCCCTTCCATCCTCGGCAAATTGGATCACCAACTTTCATACTGGTTGCTCAATACAAGTCATGATGAATGATTTCCTCTCTTCAGATTTCTTGCTGATGCAGAACTCCTGCGTAGTACCCCGGGGTACTACGCAGGAGTTCTTTTATATAAAAAACGTCTTCCTTTATGAATTAATTCCTCTCCGAGACTTTAAACCCTATTTATAGCTTCACAGATGCAAGTATACTCCATTACCTCTTTTTCATATGACAAACCTCGTAGTGTCCAATTGCTAGAATCCGAGATCTACCATGATCAATGTCCTGAACTCCGATTTCCTAGCTAAATTTCAATGTGAGGCATGGAGAACTTTGTAGAGTTCAATGCCACCAATACTTAGTCTGTCCGATCCCTCGCAAAAAAAGGTCACATCCCTTCAATTAACTTTCAGTAATGCCCTGATATCTAAACACAATCGGATTTCCTTTCTTCAGCGGACGGCTTCGCCTTCAGCCATTCCTGGCACATCGCAATCATAAATTCTGCAGCGCTGACAAAAAATCGATGAATTCTTCCGGTATCGCTACTTCACAACTTTCAGCTGCTAACTCTATACGGATTCCAAATCCATAGAATATTGCTTCCATATTTAGGGTGTTTCACCAAAATCTTCTCTGAGATTAATCGATATTGTCCAGAACAGGGCATTTTGGTTAATCGTAATCATAAGAACAAGAGTTGTTGCTAACCAATACCCATTTGCAGTACAGCTTGAAACTCATTGAACCAACTTCTCTGCCTCCCCTTTCATTCCATCTGCGCTTTTTGATAGCCTACTCCACTCTTCCTTCTCCAAGGAATACAACCGTCCACTGTTCAAAAATGTGAACGGATTCTCCCTTACTCTCTTTTCACACACACACACACACACACACACACACACACACACACACACACACACACACACACACACACACACACACACACACACACACACACACACACACACACACACACACACACACACACACGCACGCACGCACGCACGCACGCACGCACGCACGCACGCACGCACGCACACGCACGCGCGCGCGCACACACACACACACACACACACACACACACACACACACACACACACACACACACACACACACACACACACACACACACACACACACACACACACACACACACACACACACACACACACACACACAGGCACTAAAATGCTGTCTACCGCCACTGCATTAGAACCTTATTAAATAACGTGTTAGACCTCCTTTAACGACTGCTAATACCGCGCATAGTTCGGTGAGATATGGGTCGGGTACAGCCTTAATTAAATGCTTCTGTCAACTATTGTACACAGAAAGTTCTGTTTGTCCATACACGTCTTCTCAGATGACGGCGATCTCGTTTCTGATACACTCTTAGCATCACAGTTACGCCTCTTAGACAAGTAACGTGTGTTATTTTTCCGCTGATTAAACATTCCGGATACCTGACCTTTTGAGAAACCTGTCAGCTCTGTTGCTTTTAAAATCGTAGCTCCAGCCCACAATAAGTCCTTTATCGAACTCCTAAAGATTCCTTTGTTTTTCCCATTGTAATCAATGCTATTGATGATTACTGACTAGCAGTATTCTTAAATATCAGGATGTATACTGCGTAAGTGACATTTATCTAGATCTGCATAAAGGTTTCTAATTCAGTGGCAGGTATGTGTACGTTTGCATCACAGTTGTTTCGACCGTAATTCGAAATATTCAAACATCCTAAGCAAACTACCATAAACCAGCAGTGTTACTCTCTCCCCCAGCAGCTATTCCACCAACACGCAAAGTGTTGTGGTACTGTAAGATGATGAACTCACTATTTCCAGTGTGCAATGGTATCGTCATCATCAGAATAAAGCATATATGAAATTGTCGACAATGCTACTCTGAGTGAACAGAAGAATTACATGGACATTGATATTGACATGAATTTTGATCATCAACAACAATCTGAACTGCTATCTCTATTCTTCACCAGAGACTATTAGTTCCAGGAACAAAAATTTCTTCGTTCCGAAAGAAAATGTTTCTCCAGGAATGACGATTCTAGTTTTCGTTTTTAGGATAAAAATATTAACTTCATATTTTAAGAGAAATAATGAAATTCGTTACTGAATGAAGAATATGGGCAATTTAGAGAAATAAATCACGTTTCATGTGATAAAAGACGGGCGTTTTTTGATCCATCTGAAACATACTTTTGTATGTTTCAGAAATACGCAATTTTGTTGCATAACAATAGCGAGAAGTCTTCTTTACGTCGAGTGCAGTAGTATGATGAAGATATATGAAGTATGTCCTACTTCAAGGAACCAAAATACAAGAACTATGAAAAATATTTGTGACAATTTGAAATCGTAGTCCTATTACTTGGGTATACACAATTTACGAATAGTTGCACTTTTTTGTTTACTATTTTTTTAATATGAGACTCGTTGTATATTCAGTATCATTACATAATCTGCACATTAAGCTAGTCATTAAAATTCTTAAATCACTGGAATAAAAATGGTCATCTACCGCAAGATTTCCCAAACCTTCTGAAGTAAAATATATCTTCCTTAATTCTTTCAAAATCTAAGGGAAACATGTTTCGCAGCACAAGTTGGAAACCTGCAAGATTTGATCTTCATTTTCCAGTACTTTTTTTTCCTGAAAACTCAGAAAATAGTAGGAACTGAAAATGAAATTGTTCGTATCGTGAGAAGAATACTGATTTTCCAAAGAGACAAGTGGAGATGCTTACAAAAAAAAAACGAAGAAATTATTATTATCGCAATTATAAAATTATAATTGTACCTAATAATAAAAAATGAGCCAAAGGCTTCATTTCGGCAATGTTAAAATAGATGGAAATAGAAAGAGAGGATATTAAAGATCCATCCTTATTTCATAGCGAAGATAAAAATATAAATTTGGAAAGTTTCAGAAAATTGACCAGGCAGCTTATGAAAATGCAATCCTCTGCATTGGAGTTGCCTGAGCTTGCATTACTTAAAAGACGCGATTGCTGCTCAGGCGACCGTCTTTCTCGTCTTTCATTAGTTCTTTTGATGAAGGTTTTACTGGCCTGACAGATGTTTCAAACTTGTTCGCTCTCATCATACACCAGGCAGAAACCTAAAGACGATAAAACCTAAACAGCTGTCAGACCAGCTGTGAAAGTTTTATCAAAAGCACTAATAAAACACAACTAAACAGACGCGCTGGTCATCGTTCAGGTTGCGAAAGCTAAGACAACTCCGATGCGGATGACTTTATTCTCATATGCTCTCTGGTGAATTTTCAGGAACTTCCAAAGTTCTTTGGCGATGGAATAAGGATGGATCCTAGCAAGCGCTTGTATTTAGGCAGTTTATATTCATTTTACAATTGATTGTTTTTTTAACTGACTATGAATTGTTTCATTTTTTAACATTTAACATTATTTAAATAACGGTATGTTTTATCCTGTTTGGAACAAAAAATCCTGACATAGTACTGAGCATGAAAAATATTTAAAATGAAATAAAACTCTTTGGAGGCATCATGTTTCAAATCCATTAATTTTGGCCGATTTTTTATCTAAAGTAATAGAAAAAAATAAATAAATAAACATCAAAACTCAAAGCTTTTAGGTTGTACAAAAATTCATTAGTACAAACTATTTCATTCGGCAGCCACTTCAGTCTTTTTAATTTCAAATCCATTTGTTTTCTTTCAGATGTAATAAAATAATTAAATAATAAAATCTTTGGCAAGAATTTCTTCAGTATTGTATTGCACCGCTGCTTGAATTTAGCCCAAGAGTCGACATATTCCTCCTTCAGCAGATTTCATTAAAAGCTATTAATTAATTATCATCATTTTAGAAAATATTCCGTACTCTCACTATATTATAGTATATTAATTATTATCTTGAATAATATTTAATTAAACCAATTCATTTATTAATGACAATGATCTCTATTTATTATATTATTAGATTTAATAATAACCAAATAAATAAATGAATAAATAAACTGCATTAAATTTGGGAAAACGATACGAAGTAAATTAAAATTAATTTTTGTGAAATTTTAAATAAAATAAGTTTTTGCTTTATATTTGTGAATTTGTCAAATATTTTCTAAAAAAATGAATGTCTTTTAACTGTATGTAACTATAAATTAATAGCAATAATTCAAATAATACATTCTTAAAAAAGTACAGATAATTTTATAAAGTATTCGTACTATATACCTTAAGCGCGCGCACACACACACACAAAAAAAACCACATATTCATTATTTAAGTACAAGTGTATTATTTAAAATAACATCACTTAAATTTTGATTATTTTCTAGTAGCTATTTTGATATTTTTACTCAACTTTGCTATGAAAACAAGAATTCTGAAATGAGCCAGATTGGCCCAGTTTTTTGGCAGCATCTTAGGTGATTGCACTGTTCTGAGTGAAAAAATCGTAATTTCAAGATAATAATCAATAATATTATTTCAGATTTATTTTTATATATTGAAACTTACCAAATTTCCTTCTGTATATATTTAAAAAATTAACTAAACAACGAAATAAAAATGAATATTACTTCTAGCAGAAATTAATTTAATAATAAGGCATAGCTAAATTAAGTGCACTTCATTTTCATTGCTTTTAACTAACAAATTAAAATAAATAAATCCTCTGCCAGATTGCCGGGTTCGTTACAGCTTCACCAGAGCTCGGTTATCCAGAATGCTCAAGTTTCATAATGAATTTTCATCCATTAGGCAATCCCCCAGTTACTTCCACTCTCGTCTCACGTGTGTCCTTTCGGCTCGGTCGGGGGGATTGCATGTTGTTAGAAAGAATACCGGAAGAAAGAAAGAAATTGAGAGCTTTGATCTGTCTGACCTGACAGTTTCTCTTGGAACATTTCTATAAAGAAGATAATCTAAATTGTGCTATTTTTTAATCTCGTTAAAATGCACTTTGTCCCTAATATTTTAATAAGATACGATTTGTAATTAAGAGTAATCGTAATATCGTCCTTAATGCTTTTAACTTATTACTAAGTAGCAAAGCAATTCACGTGAGATTCTTCGCGCAATATTTCACATTAGTGATCTGTTCTTCCTCCTATATTTCGGTAAGGTAAAGTGAATATAAATCATTATGTCCAATTTTCCTCTTTGCTATTCACGTTTTGGTTTTTATTTAGTAAAATATATCAATCTGAAAAATAAAATATCGCGCCAGATTTACTATATCGATAACACTATTACTTTCTACCCTCTGTCATACTTCGTCTTTCTTGTCCCATTATTCAATCGACCGTGGACAGATTTTCGATGCGATATTTCTCTCGATAAGCAGACAGCCGGCCACCGTAAACTACATGTAATGTTGGATTTTTATTGCTGTTACTTGAATGTTCTTACTGGCGATTTGATTTTCTATGTTAAAGGGAGCATACATCATTGCCAAGCAAGTACGTCACAAGCAAACTGTTTGTTAGTAATGTGCTCGTTTTATAGCTATAAATAAATATAAAGCTATATCATACGCTCGGATCTTTCCTACAGAATGTACTAATGTCGTAATGATGAGGATATATCGAAGATTATGAAGATGATGCTTAACATTCAAAGGATATATGACATATCCGAACATTAAGAATGGAAAATATAGGAACTAAATTCAATTAAAGACTTCCTTACCTGCTGTACCTCATTAAGAACAATCAATAATTTATAATTAACAATGGAAAAATAATTAGAACATTAAGTGTAAAACTAACGTGACGATATAACTAATAACAAGTAGTTATTAAATACCGACTAATATCTAATACAATGATAAGAGCGTGTCTCTTTTGCAATAGCATTCTTAAATAGTGTCGTCATTCATTACATATTAGCAATTGAACTGACTCCATTTTGGGCACATGCACTGTGGTGAAGTTACTTTTATGTGAATCCCAGCTGAGGTAATCGTAGGCCCTTTCAAAATGGGAGATGTTTCAATAAGGCCTCACAGCTTTCTTTAAAGAGCAGATCTATGAATTATGAAATCCTAGAGGAGTTAGAGGACATGTGTTTAGTGAAGATAGCATGTTCCTTAAGACCTAACAGTTCCAGTAGATGAAACTTGATATACGCTTTATGTTCCTCGCGACGAAGTGAGGAACATCTTTCTTTGAGGAACGATACCATTGAAAAACAAGATTTTCCTGCCGATATTGCTCGTCACTGATTTTACAATACATGCGGGATATTTTATGGTTCATAATAAATTATATCAGCAAATAAAGTTCACTGTAATGGGAATTCCTCTCTCTCTCTCTCTCAATCTTTTCTTTCTCTCTCTCTCTCTCTCTCTTTCTCTCTCTCAACTTTTCCTGATTATTTTTAATGAATCTCTATGAACAACTCGTGAGAGATATTTTTCCCAAGTCTACTTTATATAACAGATATGCTGATATCGTCTCGATTAATTATGGTTCAGTATTCGAGCTAGAACATTTTGTTTCCAACTAACGCGGTCTATAATAGAATAGAGTTCACATTAGAAATGGGAAAAATCAATTCAGTTTTTCAGATTACTTATATTTCATCAACCAGATGGAAGTCTGGTAGTGGTTTCACGCTGAAAGGATGAAATTCCTCTACCCACTAAAATTTGTCATTTTTAACAGTTTGGTTAATTTTGTCTACATTTCCCACCAAAACCGTCCGATTTACACCAAAACTGAGATGTCTTTAAATGTTATTAAAGCATTCTAAGTATCAGTGAAATCTATCTAATCTAAACTAAATGTTTTCCCAAGGAAAACAACTGCTGGTAAGCGCTGTTAACTTACTTTAACTGATTTTCATTCAGTTGCGTATATACTTGATATTCGTCTACTAAGTACATTTTAAAGAATGTACTAAAACTTTTAAAGGACAGAACAAAGTACGTTGTTTCCGATAATACACAAATTGAAAGCATCGTTAGGTTAGGTTAGGTTAGGAATAATACGAAGAAAAGAAAGGCCTAATTCACATTCTAAATAAGAATGTTTTGCTTCATATTATCTAGCCGGCAATAGAACCTGAGAACCCATTCTGATTTATTTAAGCGATTCAAATACTTATTCTATTCCAAGTGTTCTGTATATCAATAAAAGACAACAAATCACTGCTGATTATAGTTTCTTCTTCGGATTCTCAATATTCTATAGAATCTGATGCGGACAATACAGAATGCACACCGTTTACAAAGTTTCAGAATTTCAAATTACTCAGAAAGCGTAAATCATCTGCGAATCAACAACATGCATTCGGTAACTTTAAACATCTCTTGAGACTCGTCTCCTTAGCTATTGTGTGTTATCAAATCAAAGGATAGCCCTGATGTTTCCCTGTTGATAATCACACCGAGAGAACAGCACAGTCCTCTAAGGAGTTATCGCCGATGTGTAGGAAGATTGTAGGACCCCGAAACTGCGATCATTTAATTCAGATGTTGTAAAATGATCTTCTGAATAATGTTTTAAACTTCAAAAGTAAGTGTTTCTCTTACTACCTATATTTGCTATTATGAATTTCAAGTTTCGTTGTAACACTACTAAAAGTAATATAATTATTTCAGTATATAAAAGATGATATCGGGAAAAAAAAGTAAGGCAGCTCCGCTATATGTGTCTATCACAAGTAATGCACTGCTTGTCTTTTCATCCGCAATGCTGAAGGCGTTACACACTATCTACCAATATGTGTCCAGACACCTCTCTTAGTAGAAGTTATGAAACGTTACAGATTTGTCAATAACATAAAAATCTGTGTGCAGATAGCAGGAAGAAGTATTTCATAGTAGCAGTTGAATACAGGTAGTATGACAACACGACGTAAATTCAGTGACTTCGAGAGGGGTGTTATCGTGCGCTGCCACATTGATGGTGTGCCCATACGTGCCATTGCAGCTCTTCAAATGGAGCATCCAAAATCAACTGTTGACAATATGATCAACAAATGGAGACGTTCTGGCATCACTAGTGCAGGAAAACACCAAAAGAGCAGCCCAAAATGACTGACAGGGACAGGAGGGTGTAGACGGGTGGCACGCAAAAACCGACTACGATCGGTATAGACCATCTGTGATGAGTTACAGAGCGCGAGTAACATCAATTTGAGCACTAATACTGTACGAAAAAAAATACATTTACTGAGTTTCCAAGGAAGAGCAGCGGCACACAACAACGAACATAACAACGAACATCATGGCTCATTGGAGCGATAAATCAAAGTTCACCTGTGCCTATTCTGATGGCAGCGAGTGTCTTTAGAGCCTCGTGAATGCTTCTTGCCACAGTATGCTGTGTCCACAGTAAAAGTTAGTGGTGGAGGAGTAATGGTGTGGGGTGCATTTAGCTTATTTGGAGTAGGACCACTGGTCGTTTTTCGTGGTTCCATGAAGACAGCTCAGTACCTTGATATTCTGGATAATCAGATGCTGCCTAAACTGTGGAGTTTTTATGGAACGGTCCTGTATTACTATGAAAACGACAATTCCCCATGCCACAAAGCAGTAGATGTTATAGAATTGTATGAAGAAATGGGTGTTATACGACTGCCCTTGCCCGTGCAGAGTCCTGACCTCAACCCCCATCGAACACCTGTGCGACGAAATGGAGCGGCGATTTGAGGGACAATGCCTTGTCCCTCAAATTTTACTTTGATAGGTTAGGTTAGGTTAGGTTAGGAATAATACGAAGAAAAGAAAGGCCTAATTCACATTCTAAATAAGAATGTTTTGTTTCATATTATCTAGCCGGCAATAGAACCTGAGAACCCATTCTGATTTATTTAAGCGTCTTTGATCTGTTGCTGAACTCAGTGCTGCTTTGATGGAGGAATGGGGACAAATTCCACCTGATATGTGCCGCACATTGGTGGAAAGCCTCCCTGAAAGGGTGCAGGAGGCGATCAAAGCTACAGATGAACATATCCGAAACTAGGATTCGCCTGCTGGTATCAATTGTAAATTGCTAAAGTGATCGGATAATTATGGTAGATAGTGTATTAGTTGGTGGAATCGTGCATAATAACAGCATCCACCTCTATACCGTAGAAGGCTATTTCTGGACTTCTGCAAAACAATAAACACCGTTAAACACATTGATTTAAAACATCTTCTATCTATCTATCCCTCCCTTCCATCTGATTCAGACGGGTTGGGTCTCCTCCTAATGAGGAGTCACGCGAAATAATGCAGCCGGCACGCCACTCCTCTGCTGCATCCCTATTGGAGGTATTCATGACTGTAGTCCGTGTGTGTGTTCAACGGGTCCGGTTTGCCTGCTTGCGGGATGAAAAAACCCCAGCTTAACTGGTGGAAAAACCCTATTGCTCGCGCCCAAGACCGCCTCCGACGGGAATCGAACCTAGGACACCTTTCCCCAGGCATATAGTTGAGAAACACACAGGCGCACAGCCACTAGGCTAACCGCGCGGACGAATTAAAAATACAATAGTAAAAAAAATGTATAGATTTTTGGCAATTAAGGTATATTTTACCTTATTTTCTTTCGACCAGAATAACGCGAAATTTTGGAGCATCATTTTGAGCGCAATATGCAGGATATGATATGATATCCATTGCCACTTCGTTGCACATTAACGCACAAAGTATTAGTTCATAAACGAGGTGTCAGATAAGATGCGCACATTGTCCAAATATATCCAAGATTTATCTTTGTGTGTGTGTGTGTGTGTGTGTGTGTGTGTGTAACACACAAAATGTGAACCTACAGCCGTTTCAGCTTTGTGTCGTAGATATAATTTTGTTGTGCCTAATGTTGCTAGTAAAATGGGCCGCTGATAGCGAAAGACATTTTATCATTTTGAAATAATTTTGTTAATAAACAGTACATAAAGCGAAAAATATTCATATTCAAAATATGGACAAACAGCGTTGAATGTGTTTTGAATTAACCATCTCTCAGTGCAACGTAGCGCTCTGCTTCTAACATATCTGCGTACCCATTCATCTACATGTGTCATGTAGATGAATATAAGTGTCATGATTAATACCTAATGTAAGTGTTTATACATTAGGTATTAATCATGACAGTTATATAGTTTGCAATCATGATACTTATACAGTTTTGCAATTCTTCAGAGTTAGTTTTTCAGTTGAACTCTTTTCACATGAGCCATGTCCATGAACAATTTACAGTATTCAAAAAACTATCAGGTGGTGATAATTTTACAAATTTACACCTGTTAACCTAATAATTAAATATTAATAATTACGCACTGCCGTGATCAAATTCAGTGCAAATCGTTTTAGCAATAACATGATCCTACCTAAAGCTAAAATGGAAATATTTGGACTTCGTCGTTGAAATTCCAGTGACAATTAACAAACACAATATCTTGTTTGTCATTATTATTATTGATATTATAGTATTGCTCGAATGTCAGAAAGAAATTTACATTCTCAGCAATTAAAAACAATCATCAATCCGGTGGCTACTTGTAAATTGCATCCAAACTTCTGTTTGTTTGTTTTTTTCATCACAACTTGATTTTCATTTGCTGGCGAGTAATACCCTTCAACCAACCACCTTCTAGTTCAAATCCCATTGTGAGCATAAATGTTGTTGAATATCTTTAGACAGGAGACAATCTCATCGCCGGTTAGCCTAATGGCAGTGCGCTTCGCAACCACATGCCTGTGGAAAGAGTGTCCTAGTTTCGATTCCCGTCGGTGGCGTGAGGAGCTGAAGGATCTTCCTCAGTCATAGCCAAGTTAGCCGGTCTTGGGGGTGGATAGTAGGGTTTTCCCCCCAGTTTACCTGGGGTTTTTCATCCCGCAAAGCAGGCAAACCGGCCTTGAGAACTCATCACTACAGGACATAGGATACACCGGGGCGTAGGACTGACCACCTTATCCTGTGAACGGTTTGAGGTCCGATGATTAATAAAACCCTCGACACCGCAAGGTAAAAGAGGGTATGATGAAGATGAGATGAGTTTCTGTTATTTTAAAGGGATACAGAACCACAAGACAATGTGAATAGATATTTTGATCTGGTGAATAGAACATTCTTTTCTATTCACCAGATCAAAACTTCCTATCATGAATTCGTCTTGTCCACGCTTATTATATGCTGAGAAGAGCTGCATTTCGAATAATTGGTGTCCTCTCCTTATTCCGAGAAAATTACGTTTATTGACTCTAGTTCCGATCTGCATTTCAAAATCAAGCACGAACTTCGCTACCTCAGATTTATATTCTGATCATTTTACACTTTTCGAGTAGCATATTAGACTACTGTTGACCTGTGATAATCACCAAATCACGCTATTTTAAGAAAAGCTATTCGTATATGGCAAAGCTCGAATGATCATTAATGCATTAATGTTACTCATAAATAAGTTAGTAATGTTTACCCTGGGTTCCTTTTCCTGCATTTTAGAGCATTTCACAAATCACTCATTCAACAGTCCAAACTTGTCTATTTTTTATTTTCTCGATTCTTCAAATAGTGGTTTTACAATTCTTCTGTACAAAATTACTGAAGTTCTTTTAAATTTATTAGCCTTATAATCCTCGGATCCTTTGTGCAGCTGGCTAAAATGACTGAACCTCATCTCTGTCCCGTGTTCTTGATTCGAATTCCCAGAAGATCAATAAAATCGTTTCTGTATTAAAGTGATAACGAAAGTTCATACTGAAGTAATCCTTACAAATAGTTTGATACCCTTTGCTTTCTACTCATAACATTACGAAATATTACTGCTCTCACTTAAATTTACACTAAAATTACTAATCAAAAACATTCTTGCGATATTTTTTATTAACGTTTGAGTTCTCTTTTCGCTTTCCTGTGGCGTGAATATCGAATTACTAAATAAAACCAATTTTGTATTGCATTAACAAGCAGACAAAAAGCAGACTTTCTTTTTGGACTCTGAATGCCTTCCTCGATTTGTTTTCCTCCACCTAAGGGAAGCTTTAAATGGTCCATGTGAAATGTTTTGCCCTATAGAGCCTTTGTTAGACTACTTGAGCTATAGCCCACAGTTCTGGATTTCGTGGTATGATAGTTTAGCCCCCGGAAAGGTTATATGCAGTTAGAAAAAAGTATGTTTCGCATATTAATGTTCATCCTAATACACTAATGAAGCTCTTTCCCCTCGCTCAACAGACTTATCGATCATCTGATGTTCTGATGAACAAGTGTTCAGTGTACCCATTAGAACAAATCAGAACGTGAGGAAACAGTCCATTATCGTTAGACTTCCTTGAATATAGAAAGCTCTCGATAGGATTGAAGTTATCACTCATGGCCTCCTTAGTCGTACGTTTTTAGAGCACTAGTCATTTTATATCACTTAAAAGCCTTAATTAATATTTATAATTAATTCGGTAATTAGTTTCGACAATGATGTAACAGCCTCCTCCCTCAAAGTGGTGGTTGTATTTTAACAGAAGCTACGACACCACACTTAATACTAATGGGTGATTAATAATGTGTTACATCATCAGCAACACTCTACGGTGTCACGTGAACTCAAATTTATGATGATTTATTAGGCGGGAAAATGACTTGCTTATTTGTTTGTAATTGGTTTAGATTAGAATTAATGCTCGACTATAATCCGAGACTTAGAGACACAGTTTCATTAATAACAAATGTCTATTTCTAAAGTTCGTTGACAGCTATTGGTGGGAATTTAATGAGTGGAGATTTAATAAACTTTCAAGTGACACAGATTTGTGACTAATTATTCAACGGTTGCAAATGATAGTGGATGAATTATGTTTGTGGACTTCATACAGCCATGACGTTACTCCATACTGGATTGGAAAACAGAGAAATAAAAGCACCTGCATTTCTAGTAAAATGCAACTATATTTCAACTTGTTAAAGTTAAGTGGCTAGCCGCGAACCATATCGCATTTGATTTAGGCAGTCTCATAAAGTATACGAGATGTGTCAGTGATTAATTTTTGTCTTTTTATTTCGCAAAAATTTTAAACACACTTAAAGACTTACTACACGGGATAAAATAAGTGGACTACTTTAAAAAGCGATATGCGAAATGAATGTACCAGTGAAATCTTTGAAGAAAGAAGACTTCAAAAGCCTTATTACTCTTGATTTATGTCACAACGTTAGAGTCTGCAATTTTGTAAATTCCTTTGTTGGTGAAAGTTTCTGTTCTGTTCAAAATGATAATTTTTTTTTAATCACGTAACACTTCTTATAAAATGTTGCACGATAAAAATATCGATTAAAATAACATAAATTTAAGTCATAAATTGTATAATCATTAACCACTTAAATAACTTAATTTTTCTCATATTTACACCGAAAATCAAAATTGAATATTAATCTTGAGATTATATTAATAGTTAGACTTCAGTGCATAAACACCACAACTCTGAAACAATAGTATCCACTTTGGTGATGAACCATACACCAAATGTCTGTAGAGTACACGGAAGCAGTTATACATGTTCATAATTTTAAGAAAATTTAAATATGTTTATTCATATGACAAAATTTAAATAACATTAAATTGATACGACCAAATTTTAAATAAGTCCATACTGATCATATTAATATATTTGCAAGGATATTTATTAAAATTAGCCCTTGAACTGCACAATGTTTTGGATTGAAAAGACTGGTTTCTCCTATTTATCATTATTATTATTGTTATAATTATAAGACGTCTTGTTGCAAGACGTCTGCAACAAGTAGGCCTATACACCCGAAAGCCTCCAGTATGCGCTCCTTTATCTACAGCTCATCGTAGAGCACGTTTTCAGTGGTGTTGCATAAAAGAATTGGACAAGACACCAATGGGTTAATGAACTCTTTACAAATGAGAGTCGTTTTAGTCTTTCCTCCAATTCTAGACGACACTTGATCTGGCGTGAAAGTGTTACAGTGGTACTGCTTACCATCGAGAGAATGTTCTTGAAAGGGATACATACAGCGGTGCTGCGATCGTGGTGTGGGGAGGAATTATACTTAATGGACGTACCGAAGTACAAGTGCTGGAAAAATGTACTATGACTGGTGAAGAATTAAGTTCTTCAACGTCATGTTCGATGAGCTGATTGACTAATTCAGGTGACTAATTCAGTTTTATGGATGACAATATCACAACAGATCGTACACGAACAGTGGAGATCCTTCTGGAGGCCGAAGATATTAATTGAATCGAGTTGCAGCACACTCCCCAGATCTTAACCCCCACAGAACACGTTTGGGACGCACTAAATGTTTCTGATCATGCTTTCTGAATTATGCAGAACAGCCACTGTAAAACTTTTATACCTCCGTATTTGAGCATTTCTTGTCGAACATCATCTATCCCAATCTATTCCAGGTGGATTTCGATATTTCAAACATTTAATGGATTTTTCTATCTTAAATATCGATGTGTTCCTGACTACATTCCTCTTGAATATTTTCTACCGCTGTTCTATTATTATTTTTTTTAATTTGACACTCATTCAATATAATTACTTCAAATCGTCGTGAAATCTGTCTTCATATTCTTACCAAATCTTCCCATGACTTTTTTCTGGCTACTTTTACGTTTTTCTTACTCTCCCACGGTATCTGAGACTTACTTGCTAGGAACCTCTGACAAGCTTCCTTCTTTTCCATCGCTAATTCTTTAACTTCTTGTGTCCACAACAGGTTCTTATTTTTCCATCACTGCAGACAACTTCACCGCACGTCTCCCTAGCTGAACCAATCAATGTTTTCTTCAGTTTGTCACCAAGACTCAAAGGCATAGTTCGTTTTTTGAACTATTTATTTTTTTCCTGTACAAGATTTGTATAAACGTCTTTAGTTCACCTCTAAAAGTTCATCATCATCATCATCATCATTCCACACCAGTCCTTTATGTCCTCTATCCATTCTCTGTATGGTCTACCATCCAAAATACCAAACATAAATGTCTTTATCTTCCGGTCCTCACTCATTCTACAGATGTGTCCAAATAATTGCAGCTTCCGTTTTATAATCATCTGCATTAGATTCTGTTTTAGTTGTAACTTCCGATAGAGCTCATCATTTGTGATTTTCTGTTCCCATCCTATTCTTAGAAACTTCCTGTAACAAGTTCTTTTGAATGCCAAAATTATTTTTCTTGATTCCTTATTTATTACCCATGTTTCAGATCCATACAGTACACCACTAAAGATGCATGTTTCCAGTACTTTTAGTTTTGTTTACAGGCTGATCACTTCACTTTTCCAGATGTTATCCATGGTCTTCAGATTTGTTCTTCCATTTGCAATCCTGATCTTTATTTCTTTTTTCAGTCCAAATCATACATCATTTTACTTCCCAAATATGTGAACTGTTCAACATTTTCTATATTAGTTATCTTTTGTTTCATGTTATTCTAACTAAATACCATTGTCTTCGTTTTTGCCAAGTTCATAACAAGTCCAAATCTCTTCCCTTCCTCATTTAACAGTTTCAGTGTTTTTTTGTAGTTCTCTTTCGTGTTCTTCGATAATAACAATGTCATCTGCAAATCTCAGATTGCTAATTCTCATTCCGTGTGCAGATATTCCTTGAACATTTTCCTTCAGTTTGTCCATTGCACTTTCTAAATATGCGATCGAAATGCTTGGTGATATTAGGTCCCCTTGTCTAGTACTTCTGCTTGTGCTAAACCATTTCCCCAAAATCATCACCTATTCTAATTGCTGCAACTGCATTCTGATAAACATCTTTTAATATAGCTATTAGTTTTTTTTATCAATTCCATAGCATTCTAGAACTGCTAATGTCACTTTCTGGTCAATGCTTTCTGAAAATCAACAAAGCGAGTATATATGTTTTTGTTTTTTCTCCTAACTTTCTCTGCTATTAACCGCATTGTCAAAATCTGTTGAATTGTGGTTCTATCCTTAATAAAACCTGCTTGCTCGTCTGCAAGGTATGCTTCCAATTGTGTTCGAAATCTTTCTATTAATATCATCATCATCATCACTTTACCAAGGTGACTTGTTAATGCAATTGTTCTATAATTTTTACATTCTAGCTCTAGCTCATTTCTTTTCTTGTATAATGTCACTAATATTGATTCACCCACTCCTCTGGCATTTTCCCTTCTGTGCATACTATATTACATAGTTGGTGCATTTCTGTAACCATACTTTCGTCACCATATTTCATTATTTCTCCAGCGATGTTATCGTTACCAGGACTCTTGTTGTGTTTTAGCCGTCCTATTGCTTTTTCTACCTCTCCTCTAAAAATGTCCATACCATACTCATTGGTGGTGATATCTGCTTCAATTCTTCAGTCAGTTTCATAACGCTATCTAAATCTAGTTTTTTTCATATAACTCACTACAGTATCGTTTCCCCGCTGCACAATTTTTTTCTTTATTCATCAATACTTTGCCTTTTTCATCTTTAATTGTAGTCTGTTTTGGTTGCCACTTTCTATTAATGGTTCTAATCATTTTCTATACCTCCCTTGTTTTATGCTCTCCATAGTGGTGTTCTATATTATTGCATTGGACTTCTAACCATTTCATCTTATCCATTCTGACCGCTTTATTCACCTCATTACACTTTCTCCTATCCCTTCTTATCTTCAACATTCTTTTCTCCTGTATTAACTTCAGTGTTTCTTGTCTAATCCATTTCTTCTTGATCTTCTTCTGGTACTGTTTCTTGATCTGCATCTTCTATCACCTTCATTACTCTTTTCACTCTTAGATTCGAATTTTTTTCTTTCTCCACACTTTTAAGTTTCTCTTCTAACACTGTTCTGTATCTTTTTCCTGTTTCTGCTTCGCTTAGTCTTGCTGTATTTATCTCTTCGTTTCTGATGATGGGGTTTATATTTCTTTTTTAATTTCAACTTGATGTTTACAATCACTAAAGTATGGGCCGAGTCTATATGCGCTCCTTGAAACGTTCGACACTGCTGTATTGATGTTATCCATCTTCTTTTAATCGTAATCATATCAATCATATTTTTGGTTTTCCCATCATTTTATCGCAATATCCATTTTCTATACTCCTTTTGCTGGAATCTTGTGTTACAGATCATCATCTCGTGGCCCACAGCAAATTCTAACAATTTTTCACCTCGTTCATTTCTTTCTCCGAAACCATATTTTTCCATGACTCTTTCCCAACCATTATTATCTATTCCGATTTTGGCATTTCAATCTCCTTCAATAATTAGCACATCTTACTTTGGTATTGTTTCTATTGTCTCTGTCAGATCTTTGTAAAATAAGTCAATATCCTCATCTGTGCCGTCATATGTGGGTGCATATATCTGGACTATTGATATGTTAAATGGTTTAGCCTGAAAACTTGCTACCACGATTCGTTCATTGACTGGTTTGTAGCCTAACAGTGCCTCTCTAGTTTTTTTTGTTAAGAAGGAAGCCAACTCCTGCTTCGTGCTTGGTGTCATGTCCTGACCATATTACTTCACATCCATTTTTCTCTCCTGATGATGTCCATCGCATCCCCGCAAATCCTAGTATATTATACCGATATCTCTTCATTTCCTTGCGAAGTAATTCTAATTTTCCTGACATCCAGAATGTCCGCACATTCCATGTTTCCTACTGATAATAGTTCGGTTAGTTTCAGTTTCTATTTCCTTTCTGAATCCCACTTTTCGATCCAACCCCGATAGCTCGATTTGTATCGTGGGCCTTGTTGATCCGGGCGACGTCCGAACCAGCATGTTTTAGCTGTTGATCCTATAGGCATCAGATAACAATCGTGTTTTTCTTTACAGTCAGAGCATCAACACTCTTCTGACCGACCCTTCTCCTTTATCCAGGCTTGGGACTGGCATGAGACCACTAAGGATTCCACGGCGGAATTATTTTTAAAACATCCTCATGTATCAATATTTTCGATGTGATTTTCATTTTATCTTGCTTAAAACTAAGTGATGATCACTTCTAGTTTTAAAAACCCCTATATACTCTCAAATTCTCAACCAGCGTGAAGATGCCTATCACTGATCCAATTCTTTTCTTTCTTTTACTGTATGAATTTATGCATATCCTTTATGTTGAAACATGATATTCATCATGATTAGTCCATGTTCTGAACTGAAATCCAGCACAAACTTATAATTATCAATATTAGCTTTGCCTTTTTCTCCAAATTTTGCCAAAAGAAATCTATATGTCTGGAATTCATTTTCCACTTATATTTGAATTCATGTCTTTCAAACCAATGAAAACATTCCTGGTAGTCCTGCAATTACACTTATAGAGTTGCTATTTAAATTGGTGATTTCGGTACTCCGAGTTCATTGCTTTGCGAATACCATAATTTATTTATTATATATTCATTATTTCGAGAAGTTTATTCCAAGAATAACTGAGACTAAAGATATTTTATCTTTAGTCTCAATTATATGTCATACCTTTTCACAGTAGATTAACTCTGTGAATTTGCGTAACATAATCCTTACCATAAGATATAAGAATGAACCGATTATATTGTAAGATCGTGTCTTGTATCGTAACTTACTACACTAACTGTCATATGTAATTTATAGTTTATTCATATTATATAAATGGAAAGAAAGGTTAATAGCAATTATCGTTGTTAGCATGATTTCTGTAATTAACATTCTGTTCAGTTTCAGGACTTTTATATTTGTTTATTCGAATTCCATATTGAAAAGTTGGATTAGAACTTATACTAAATATAATAATTTTACTTTCATATCAATGGCTTCTAAACAAATGGAAGTGAATATTTAAAGAGAACCACACAATAAGCAAATTAATTCGAATTTTAATGATTTTTGATAACCAAGATCTGAAAGGGAGAAATATGAAAAAGTTAGCTGCAGTTTCATTTTAACTAATTAATATGTGTAATCCTGAACAGCTTTATATATGCTATTCAGGATCAATATGCAGAAGTAACGATATGTATGCACAAATCGTTACTTCTGTATATTGATAGGGTTTATTTTTCTCTTATCATGTTTTGTAATAACCAAACTCTCAGAGAAATTATTATTAACTGTCTGAGCAGTCTACCCATGGAAATGCATTAAACACTTTAATTAAGTTGTCTTACTACGAACTAGCAACCGCATCTTGATGTTGTGTGGCACCAAATAATGAGTAAGTTACATGACTCGTATTAGCTTAACAATAGCCGAAGTTCTACGTATCTTCATTGCTCCCTGTTTATATTTATAGCTCAATAATATGGTGTAATGACGCTTCATTTTGTTAAGCTACTTATTTTCTTTATGCCCAAATTAAGACTGTAAAACTTTATGAAAGATTAATATAAGAGACTAAACATGCAGGCATATTTCCAGTGGTGGCTCCTTGGAACAAGGAAAGCTAAATGAAGTGGATAATAGAGGAATAGGACTATTATTTACATTCTTGTATAGCATTACAATGCATGAAAGGAGACAAAACAACAGCCTGAAGAAAACTTAATTTAATATGTAGGCGCACAGAAAACAGGTTTAATTATGATCATTACACGCGAAGCTGCCCTCTACGTATACACTAAAAAACAAATGAAATCAGTTCTAGTTAAGTATTAGTTTTTGCTAAACTCGTTTATTAGACATCTTAAAGAAGCAGTAATACTGCATATATCTTAATAATACTATTTTCATGCTAATCAAAATATTATGGGTGATGATTTTGGTAATAATCTCATATTCGCACATGCCTTCGAATGATAGTAGTGCAACGCTACACTCAATGGCAGCTAATTTTTATCACTTAACAGTACCTTTTAAAAAATAAATTATGGCATTCCATTATCTACTCTCCATAAAGATCGTTTGCTCTTTATTTATTACTAATGCTTTGAAATCTATTATACACCCTACTGGTTTGTGACATATTCTTGAATTGCACGTGCCTATTACAGATGTTTTTATTTTATTCAGCAGCCATTTCTTCCTTTTAAAATTGTTAGCAACTCCGATTTATTATGGAATAGGATATCAGCTTAATAAAGGGTATTATTATATCTTAACATTAATCTGAACGCAAAAATACTTCAGTAGCCTTACAATTCTACCACCGCCGCCTATTTATATCTTGTGGTCATAATCTTGTCTATGTAACAAAGAGTACTGTCATGTTTTAAATAATAACTTGGCCTTATGTTTTAAGAAACAACCGAAAAGACTTTTCCTTAGTGAAAACGTTTTGACAGAAACTGTGCTCCTTTTATTTTATTTAAATATTTATTTATAAAATAACACCAATTATTTTATAGGTATAAATACAATTCCAGAGATTATCAAAGCATCCATTTAACGAAACTAATCGATCACCACTTTGCAGTTTTATACGTTTTAAAACAAATGTGAGATAGCCTGTTACATTTTAATTTTTCTCTTCTGGGTTGGGTTGTTATTTTGAACAACATCACAGGCTAACGCAGCTACTATTGATAAGACATTCCATGGATTCTTCACTACTTTCCATCCAAAGGGCACCTTTGTCAGCATACAAAGCAGTATTTATTATCTTACCATAATTTTATTGTGCAGCAAATTCGTAAAAATATAATTTTCAAAATGTTTTATACTACTCTTTTATTTATATATATATATATATATATATATATATATATATAACCAAAAAAAAAAAGACCGAAAAAGAAAAGAAACAAGCATCCTCCAACATTTTATTGCAAAAACGTATAACAACATTCAGAAAGTGTGTTAAATTCTGGAAAGGTGTGAAACTGACGGAAATTATTTGACTATGCGTAACATAAAGATTGTATTTTCTTACATCACTCTGAATGTATGCTACAATTCACCTCGCTATTCACAAATGAAGAGTAACTTCATACTTAAATATGAATGTTATTCAGAAGTTTGATAACAAAAGAAATATTAAATTAAAGTCAAGATAAATTGTATGTCAAACATACAGTTTGTTAAACTATACATGGCATCAAACTAAACCAACTTCCTTATTAATTCTAATAATTTCCGTTCTGAATGAATGTAATTAAAAACGTTTCCAATATCTCCTTCTATCTCTTCTGACTTATTAAAATCATTAACGGAAGAATATTGCTTCCCAGGAGATAATCCTCTGTGGCCATGACCCTTTTGTTTTTCGCCTAAAGGTTTTGTTGCCAAATAAAAATACAGAAAACAATTAAGCTTCGTTGCAAGGTTTGAGGACGATACAGATATCAATTAATATATTTACAATATTCTTAATGTAGAAGAAATTGAAGGTTTTTTCCTCTCTTAGTGAAATGTTAGACTATACCTTTTTTTTCAAAAAAAAAATCCATAATTAAGCAGAACTTGATATATTTAGATAATCTACTTACCATATAACAACGACATCTCAAACTGAAAATTTCTTCTTAAAAAGATTTTTTTTTAATAGCATGCGAGAAGCAGGTGAAATGTAATGAGAGACTAGTACTGTACTGAGTGTGTACAGTACACACTCAATGACAGATATAACACACGTTTGAGTTAGAATTAATTACATTTAGAAATACCAGTTACTTGTCCATAAATTTCTTCGAAATAATAAAACGACTTTTAAACAAAAATAAAGCAATTCGCCTTCCATTAGAGAAAATCTCTCTCTCTCTCTCTCTCTCTCTCCACTTCCTTATTATTAGGAATGCATTATTCAAGAATTTCCTATTTCTCCCTTAGTACTATATTCACCCCTTCACCCACCCCACCAGAATAATTAAATAAATAAATTAAAATTAAAATTAAGGCATTTCTTTTCTCTAATAGCTTATTACTAGCAACATGTTTATGGGTGAATTATATTTTTTATCACATCTGCAACAAATTAGAGGGAGAAACGAATCAAATTAGTACTTATGCATCTTGTGAAACACACCTAAAATGTTTCCTTAAAAGAAATTTGATATATAAAATAGAAATTTGCTTAAAAACACATCTGAAAGAAATTGTAACCTTCCAAAAATAGAACGTCATTATTTGAAAAATAAATATTAAAAGATTTTGCTCACTGCTTATTTAGGCTTCAAAATACTACCTGTTCATTCGTAATAATAAAAAATAGAGAAAATAGAGAAAAACATTTTACAAACATGCGATTCAAACTTTAAAACTACATTAAGGTTATTTTAGGACAGCAGAAGAAAATGAAAATGCGAAATCAGATACTCAAAGAGTGAAAAGTGAGCATCAATAAGAAACCCAGGCTGTTATTTTGGAATGTTTAGAATTATAAAGTGAAACACGAGTTAAACGTATTTATCATTTTTAACATATGAATCCCAATCATTAAAAGTTGTAAGCCTGTCACATATTATCTCAAGTTAAAGTTCAAATAATCCACCGTCATCTTCTAAAAATGTGGTTCTGGACTGTTGTTTGGAAATATTTAGAATTATAAAGAACAAGCAATTATTCCACGTTCATACGAAACCCACAATCTCGCCTTCAAGAAGGAAAAATACACATACATCGTACATATGCGCTACTAAAACTGACAGGTTTAGCTTTTACTGAACTGCACGAGGAACAACAATAGTCAATAGTGAACAATAGTGAAACAGTACAAATATTATTTGAAGCAGAGTTAGCTAGTCTTCTACGGGAATAGCAAGGTTTTCTTTCCAGGTACTCAGTTTTCTGCCATCAATAAAACAACAAACCGGAATATTTGTCTTTGAAATAATTCATGTCCTCGTAGCCTTGTAGAATGGCAGGTGTGAATTCATTTCATGGCTCTCCGCTAATCACCAGACATTAATCATTGAACTTATGTTTTTTGGATGTGTGGATCTGAAAGACATTTAACAGGAATACTGCTACAACCATCGATGCTGATATAATGCAGGTGTCTTGCTCATGGCGAGAAACCTGAAAGATAAAACACGCTAACAGGTTTCAAATATTAGCCCGTCATTCAAATCCCTTTTTTTAATCCACATATATGGACTAAATGTTGACAACGTTTAATTATGTTTTCATTGATTATGCAATAAATCTAAGAAATCGGCTTCTGTGTATAAAACACGTTTCAACTTGGAAAGGCGTTCTCAGCTACTGATGGCAGCTAAGGGTACACCACGTACATTGTGGTATACTGTGAAATATTTCATGCGCTTTTACTGGATACGTGTGAAGAATCAGCCATATCAGGCAGGTGCTTTGGGTTTTAACGATATCGCAAACCTTTTAGCAGGGAACCAGATACACTTAATTGATAATTCTCATCTGAACTAAAGTTACTGGAAAGTTTCAAACAATTTCAGTAATTTACCGAAGGTAATAAGCGTGGAAAAAGATATAATGCTCAAGTCACTTATCTCGCTAAAGAAGTACTTTATTTTTAGTAAACTTTGTAATACCAACAGACAGCTCATTGATGACCTAAAGCGTCTAATGAGTACACTGCAATTCTTAATACACGAGGAAAAAAGTAAGAAATGCTAATTGAATCATTTAGAAGAAACTTTAAAGTGAAACGTTTATGATTTTTACTTCCAGTCATTAAAAGAAAGTTACAAATTATACTCTAAAAGAATATCAACCTAGTTTGGTGAGCGAATAAGCCGCTATTCTTCAACCTACAGGCTGTAATATCGAATCATAATTCGCCATGAATGTCTGCTGCCACCGCCACCCTCCTTAACGGAGGTTTGATGTGATAAAGAATACCAAATTGGCTGTCGGAATCATGGCTCTAATTATATGTAATTTGTAAATTCTATGCGTGTGTTCATCCCTACATTTGTGGTACTGATATTAAAAACATAATTATTATTATTATTAGATTTTATTTTCCGCACAATAATTGACCGCCTTCTCAACGACATTGTCAGATAAGCAAAATATATACACAAAATATGATCTATGATACAATCTGATACTAGGAATTTCAGTAAATGTTGCTGTATATACATATATACATTTTATATATATATCGAGTCGTTTCTTTCCTATCCAGTTTCTGAAAACAGTTTTCTTAATGAAAAGGAAGAGGTCTACAAAACACAAATAAAAATGAAAGTTGAGCTCGTAAAGAAGTATGTCTGCAAAGTCTCTCCAAGTGAGCATGGTGCAGACACCCGCAAACACCTTGCAGAACAGTGCACAGAAGTTTGTACAGAAGACTGCATCTGAATTCCTATAAGATGCAGATTCATCACACTTTGGAAGCGGATGAGAAGCTGCACTTCTTGTAATTTTCAGCGGAATGCTTTCAAGAATTAATCATCACAGGCATCCGTAGAAAAGTTTGTCTCTCTGTTGAGGAAACGTTTCAGATTTCTGAGCAAGTGAAAGGCGCAACGGAAGGATTCAGAGTTCTCGTGAATCCGTATGTTATTAAACATATCCAGGATAGTCCATGTTCATTGAATTAATTTTTTTAAAAAAATCCACTCATGCACAATGAGCTTCAAAATGCTTGTAGTATATAAATGCCGTGTATGGATTGGGGTAAAGAATATTAATTCATGTTCAATTCTATTATCTAACTTTTGATCCTTTTCTGAAAAACATTTCTGAAACATTTTCCACCAAACGAAATGTTTTCAAACATGATTCAGTGGAAAATCAAGTATAAAGTGATATTCCCGCATGATGACATCCCTTCCCATATTTTTATACGAGGAGTGAAGATTGGGCACGGAATTCCAAAAATTCGTGGAATTCTTTGAAAGAAAGTAAAATTCTTAAATTGATGGAGCCGCTAGCGTGAATCATTGTGTGGCTCGTAGCGAATCACCAGACATTAAACATATCACTGGACTTCGTTTTATGGATTTGGGGATCTCAGAAACACGTAACAGAGAAACTATCGAAGCCATTCATAGAGATACCATGCTTGCTCATGGCAAGTTCTCATTGGTTTCAATTTGTGCAATGAAGGTACTCACATTGAGAGGTATACAGAAAAAAAAAGTTCACAAATCTGCCTGTATATCGAATCGGCATGTCACACTTTTTCCCCTGCACCACTCAATGTGCACGTGAAGTGCTTAAAGACTTTTGGCACACCATATGAAATATTACAATGAAAATGACTAAACAGACATTGCAAAATCTGAAAAATAAAAATCGTTTAAATTTTAAATTATTAATAATTTTTATTTCTCTCTATTTTTTTTTTTTCAAATTCAAAAGCTAAATAAGTACTACATTTTTACCCGAATCTAAACATTTTCATGACTACTGCCAAATGTGGACATAAATTGGCGGCATGCGAATGAATTATATTACACAAAAATGTGTTATGAATTTCGTTCAAATTAAATTGCAATACGTTTTTGGCAAAAGTTACAAATTTCCGAAGAAGGGTAGTTAAAGAATTAATGTACAGTGCTTACTATGCGCAGAAACATTTCAGTATGAAATATGTCCACCCCGAACTGCGATGCAGATCTCACAAAGTAGTACCATGCATAGCACCAAGTGATTCAAAAATTATTGAGGCAAACAGGCTGACTCCTACTTTAGAGCGAAAATAGGGCCTTGTTTGTTTTCTAGAAGGGGACTTCGAGCAGCAATGAGTTTCCCTATTGCGTCCAAAATGTGTTCTATGGGGTTGCGATCTGGGAAACGTGCTGACCACTCAATTCGATTAATATCCTCGATTCCCAGAAGTATCTCCACTGCACGTGTACGATGTGATGTAGCATCTTCATGCCGGCCTGGTTTGCCAAGTGGTTAGCATATCCGCTCTCCAGCCGAAAGGCTGCGGGTTCGAATCCCGCCGTGGGCATGGATGTGTGCGTGTGTGTGTGTGTGTTGTCTGAGAAAATACTATTGGTGGTGGTGGACAGTAGATGGCGTTGGTGTAGATGATATGGTTCGCTGTACTTGGGATTGAGACGGAGAGTTGTAGAGTGGATTCTCTCCCTTGATGAGTCTTTGGACTCCTTGGAGGTGTCACGTAATAATAATAATGCATTCTTCGACTACAGCACCACGAAACAATCGAACTTCGAAGAACTTCGTTGAACATTGAAGAACTTCATTGCAATATCGTTCACCAGTCATAGTACATTTTTCCATCACTTGTAGCTCGGTGCATCCATTAAGCATAATCCCTCCCACACCATGTCCACAGCACCGTTGTATCTTTTCCTTTCAAGAACATTCTCGTGATAGTAAGCAGTACCACTTTCACACCAGATCAATTGGTGTATAGAATCGGAGGAAAGACTAAACTAACTCTCATCTGTAAAGAGTACATTAAGCAATTAGTGTCTTGTCCAATTTTTATGGATACAACACCACTAAAAACGTGCTTTTCTGTGAGCTGTGGATAAAGGGAAGCAAACTGTATGCCTTTGGGAGTGTACGCCTACTTGTTGCAGATGTCTTGCCACAGTTTGTCGAAATGTGTGCGTATCTATTGCTTGAATGTAGCCGACTTGCAAGCTGACCTACCATGGTGTGCTGATCACGTTTTGCTCTCATAACCAAAAATCTGTCTTTATGCTCCGTGGTAGAGCGACGGCAACCTCTATGAACACATTCCATTGGTGTTTGCCCAGAGCCTTGACGCAACGCTAAGTGAGATTCCAAACTCTCTGGAAATATCAGTAATTCTGCTGCCTTCTTCAGGCTTTGAAACATTTCCTTCCCGTGCGATATCATCTAGATGATGTCTTTGAGACATTACAAGTTTGCAAGTTTTTTCCTTCCAGAAAAGAGCCTTTCAAACTCAATTCGCTTAACGCAGCATTTTGCCGTTTATCCTGTTGAGTGCTACACGAGACTCCTTTGTGCGCAATTCGAAAATTTTAATGTGTATCTGCTTTTAACTCGAATTCTCTAGTTATACAAATTGCCACAAGCTGATTCGTCTGAAATTGCGGTGGTTATCTTCAGAAATAATATTTTGGACAGCAGTGTATAACCGAAATTAGAAGGATTTTTTATAGTATATTAAATGAAGACTATAAGCGAAGACTGTAAATGCAGCAGACCTCGAGAGGTAGTATTTTAATAAAGTGATCTACCTACTCATAAGCTTTTTTTCTCCAAAATTTACGCAAATTCGAGTACTTTGAGTAAACAACATTGATCAGAAGTACTTGGCAGCTGATCAAGGATATCAAACTGAATGACAGTTGTATTAATTAATCTGTATACAGTTTGAAATATTTCAACCGTATATTTTATAGTTTTGTCTAATGGCTATTTTCTTTGCCACCACGACTGCTAATTACATCCATTGTCTAAGTTATTATATAAAAAAAGAAAATAAATTAATAAATGAATGGATCTTGATAAAAATTCACTATGCTAAGTTGAAATTGTATAATTTCTGTTCACTAAGTTGAAATACATAAATATTTCCAGTTATTGAACTACTAGCCATTCAAAATTCGGGAAGAGAGTAGTTCAGAGCTTCAGTTAAGCTGAATAGCGTGTGTAGACCCGAGAGTCTAAGATCAGTAATATTTCCAAGATCAATATGCTGCTCATTACATTCATCTCACAGTGAAGCTAGTTATAATCCTCTAAGAAGACTTCAGATGATTGATCAAGCGAAAAAGATGGAAAAAAAATCAGATTTCAAGAGGTGTGCAATATGGAAAAGAAATTATGATGTTTTTATGTTTTCATTATTTTGTAAATGGATATAATTTTATTCAATGAAATGTTATATTTATTAAATTTATAAATATTAAGTGGAAGTAATTTTTCTAGTACCAACAAAGTGCTGGCTGTTGCTTTTAGAGTTTATTTATTATTTTCAAGGGCGCATGATACATGTATAGTAGGAATATTACTAAAATGTTGTTTTATTTAAAAACAACTGGTGTAAAGCAACAGTAATTTACTTTAATAGCCATGACAGTTTTAGACTAATTCAGGAAATGAATATATATTTTTCTCCTGTTTTCTGTATAACAAGAGAGCAAAAAGAAATAAAATAAGAAATTAGATACGCCCTATATAAGTGTTAAGAATGAAATCCGAGTTTTGGGGCATCGCGTTGCACAAAAAACGAAAACTTTGTCTTGACCAAGTACATATTTGTTGAAGTAAATGAAGACAAAATAAGGTAAATTATAGAACAGATTGTATTGTATGACTTTCCCACTGCTTTATACTTAGACCTAATCAGCTGTATAGCATACTTATTTCGTTGAAATGATATCTCATTACGCAGGAACCTGGTGAATGGACTCAATTTACTTCACATATTGCGAATTGATTGAGCGAATTTTTATTAAAATCAGTGCCATTAGAAGACTTATTCATTTTTTATTCATATTTTAGTACGTTAATCATCCACTCAACACTTTTTAGGAGGGTGTGATTGTCCTTTCAAATTGAATTTGTTTCAAAGAAGCTTCTATCGGCCAGTTATAGATAACGTGAAGTGTACTCCCCTCAGCAGGTATCACATAACCTGCTATGGGTTTACTGAGCTAGTGGTCCTAGTAACGAGATTATTCGCGTGACTTTCTCTATGACGTGAAAACTGGGTAAAGTTAATAACAGGAGCGCTTGTAAAGTAGGTGCGATCGATAATCTTCTTTTGTTCTGGAGGTCCCCGATGAAACATGTCGACCACTCAAAAGACACCACACAGCTTCGGTTTACCTATTCCGCTGGTAGCATGCGGATCATGATGGATTTTTTTTTAAAGTCTAGTATGCTCTCTAATCGAGCTTCTATTGTGACTCACCGTCTGACAAGGGACGCAAAGACATGAAGAAACTGAAGGCAGAGTACGCGTGCTGTGTTCCTTTAAGAACACTATAAAGTTTAAATAATTTATAAGATTAATTGCTGTAGGGATCAAAAGTAACTTTGACTGTTAATAACAAAAAAGTTTAAAACATGCTTCTGGATAAACGCTAAAGCCTCTTATGACTTAGTTTGATTTTTAAATTCAAGGTGTATTTGAATTTATCACGTATAGTTTTCGCATGTTTGGGTCCATGCATCCACTATATTTAAGATTTCACTTCAATCATTCATATACAGTAATTAGAGTTATTTGATTATGGCTGCCACTTTTAACTTCAAGTGGATGCACGTGAAAGATATCAATATTATCAAAATTATTTCTAGCTTAAAACACTTAAACGAACAGCAATGAACATTAATAATATTGAAACATAGTTAATGTGCGTAATTAATTTGAGATGCTAATCTCATATAACAAGAGAGAGAACAAAATGTAAAAGCTGGACAATACCTCCTTCCTCATTAAACTAACATAAATAAATAAAAACCAGGAAAGCTCCAGTTCCAAATGTTATTTAGGGCCAAACCGTTTTAGGCCTAACAAAAATGTTTCGGTTATAATTACTTGTACTTGCAAATAAATATTTAATAGATAGAATGAAAAATCCGGCAGGTATTGCAGATGCATCTGTTTGAATGAAAAGTGAATTTGCTGTATTTTGCTTCTATCCTGGTATGGCTAGAATAACTCACCAGCTCTTCTTCATCCTGATAATGCTGTAATTCATATTCTATCCATATTTACATTATCAATAAACAAATTGAACTATTTTAAATAATAGATACTCTGAAATCCTCTATCCTTTTAAGTCGGGAACGAAGTGGATCCAGATTGTCTTTGGAGGAGACCCCAAAATTTAAGAATCAGAAATAAAACAACCTTAACTTCTTTAAAGCATTAAGCATGAAACCATTTTTTTTCTGAATTAATCAAAACAATTCCTTCGATAAATGTATGGAAAATGGATTGAATGGATTGTCACTGTCTTGCAAAATCATTTTTACATTTTACTGCCACCCACGAAAGGTAGTGAACCTACAGTACACTAGTACCGTGGGGGAGGGGAGACTAAGGATTTCTTTTAGCTATTTGTATTCATTTTATATATATATATATATATATATATATATATATATTGCGCGTTCTTCCGACATTCTTGCCTAGCCAGTAACAATTTAATCATCTAATGATAAATCATTTACATTGTATCATTTTAATAACTTTTCGCAAGAACCAAGTACACATTGATTGGTTAATGAGCTTGATGGCATCGAAATAAAATTTTTAACTAATGACATGGTCAGCAGCGCATCTGATGCGCACGTTTGTTGGATGGGCTTAAAATTAAAAGCAAGAGAACATACGAGTAAACTCAACCATCGCAAAAATTTAATATTTGTAAATATACATGTAACTCGACTAAGGCGTTACTTAAATTTGCTTCATTAGTTTTTTTAATAAAAATTTGAGTTTTCTAACAACTTTTCAATTCAATAAAAACGATGGAAAGAATAATTTTTTATTTCCTGCTTTGTTCCCAGACTTTCATGGACTTATTAACTCAGGCTACTTGAAACGACCCTAGATGCACATTAAATTCTGTTCCAGAAGAGTAATACACATCTGGAATGTTTCGATGCGTATATTTAGCATTCAGTGATGAAGGGCATTTTTGTGAGCGGTTCTGCCTTGTTATTGATAGTTTAAGAAACAGTGCATCTAATTTCTACACCGAAGAACATTTTATCCCAACAAATGAGGATGTCATCCGCTTTATGTGTATCCCTGTGACTACTAAACGATTTTTAGCATCGCAGCTATAAAAATTTCTACTTTCTTAAAAATCCTTAATGGGCTCTTTAATGAAGCGAAAAAACTTCTGGGAATTAGAAAAATCGTTAAATTCTCCAGTCAATAACTACAGTTGAAGTATGAACGTGACGTGTAGATTATTTAGCGAATGACTCTCAGCGGTATAAAACTTGAAGCTACTCAGAATAGAAATGCTGTCCTTTCCCCACTTTTCCATTAACTAATTTTATATTTAATTTAATGCGAATTCCAAAAATGGATACCACGGAAAATGCAACCTCCGTGTTATTTAGCCTAATGACTAACGGTGATATTTAAAGAAATACAGATCAAGTGCGAACTACAACAGCAACTCAAACCCTAATATTCGCTCTCTGAAAATGGAAATAGTTTCTTAAATTTCGATTTAATACAGTATCAGAATTGTTCCAGCGTATTATTCATTTGTAATGCTAAAAATTGGAATTTCTTGAATGCAGTATTGCTTATAGAAATTTTTTTTTTAAAATTAAGAGTTATCGTGTGTTATTTTCTTTGATGTAATATAAGATGTATGACTTTGCATTTCTATTAAATTTTGAAACTGCACCAATCTAATAAAATATATCAAACACGAAATAGTCTCAGGAAAAGAGAGAAATAGAGACTATTTGTTATTAGATTTTACCTTAGAGATATCAGCAGGGCATTTCATTCTTAAGAAAAAAAATTAATACAAAAATAAGATGAAAATTTCCTTTTGTTTCTATGAAGTTCTATTTTATATCAGTCTACGAACACACACACACACACACACACACACACACACACACACACACACACACACACACACACACACACACACACACACACACACACACACACACACACACACACACACACACACACACACACACACACACAGAGAGAGAGAGAGAGAGAGAGAGAGAGAGAGAGAGGGGGGTATAATATAGTGTCGATGCATAATAAGCATAAGCACAAAGTTTTTCTATTTAATTCAATAATAAAATAGTCCACGCTTCACTGTTGATTCTTGAAACTGCAATATTTAGAGTAATCTTTCTTTATTATTTACTTGTGATGACGGGTAATTACAAAAAAAAAAAAAAGAAAAAGTTTCAACAAAATTGACTGCTACCTCCCCCAAATTGAAATATAAACGAATATGTTCTAGTATTCACCAAAATAAGGGCATGATGTGTGCGAATAAGAAACTCATGTCGCTCAAAACTCTCTCAGGTTAGCATTGTGAGGGAGAGAGGTATCAGTTGCGGCCAGCGGACTACGTGAGTACAACACGCATCCACTGCTGGAAGACGATGAGGCGCAAAAGCAAGCAACAGGAAGCAAACGAATGGATATGGCTGCGTCATACAGTATTAATACTACTCTGTGGATATTGAAACAACAGTTTCATGATTCTCTTACAAAATTCACTTAAACCCATTATTAGGTCGCAGGCCATAAAACATAAGGAGCTGGACGTAATCTCCTAGAATACCTCGTGGGAATTATATATATATATATATATATATATATATATATATAATGTTAAAGATACCAATCTATTTTAAACCTGGTTCTACTCCATTTCCCAAGTAAGCAAATAAGTCAAGTTTGCGCCTGCAAGTGTTGCAAGTCTAGCTGACCCTGCACGTAGTGCAAGACTAAGGCAACTCATGGTAAAAGTAGAATAAGCTCTGATCACTAATCTTAATATTAACCCTTAATGCAAAGCACATCTCCCGGAGGAAATGTATGATGCTTTGTATTAAAGGCAAGGGGCCACTACCCAGACCGGTTTCGACCTTTTTTGAGGTCTCATCAGTGGGAGCCAGGCTAGAAATACCAAGATTTTAGTAATACAGAGCTTATAAGTATTTTACCAAAACAAGTTACCATAAGGTGTTTTAACCTTATTAAATAAAAATCTGAGGAGGAGATATAAATGTAGAAAATATTTTACCTTGGGTATAATAAATGTTAACCAAGATATCAAGATACCAAGCTATTTTAAACCTGGTTTTACTCCATTTCCCAAGTAAGCAAACAGACAAACAAGTCAAGTTTGTGCCTGCAAGTATTGCAAGTCTAGCTGACCCTGCACGCAGTGCAAGACCAAGGCAACTCGTGGTAAAAGTAGAATAAGCTCTGATCACTAATCTTAATATTTACCCTTAATGCAAAGCACATAAAAAAAAAAAGGTCGAAACCGGTCTGGGTAGTGGCCGCTTGCCTTTAATACAAAGCATCATACATTTCCTCCAGGAGATGTGCTTTGCATTAAGGGTAAATATTAAGATTAGTGATCAGAGCTTATTCTACTTTTCCCATGAGTTGCCTTGATCTTGCACTACGTGCAGGGTCAGCTAGACTTGCAATACTTGCAGGCGCAAACTTGAATTGTTTGGTTATTTGGGAAATGGAGTAAAGCCAGGATTAAAATAGCTTGGTATCTTTAACTTTTATTATACCCAAGGTAAAATACTTTCTACATATATCTATATATATATATATAGATATAGATATATATTTACTTGGGATTAGGAGTTAAAATAACCAAGTTTATAAAATTACTTGGTTATCCTAATATACAATATCCCCAAGTTAAAAAAAAATTATTACATATATATATAATGGCAATGAAGAAACGGTTCAACACTATGCGAATAAAGTCTGTCTCGAGAATAACGCCTTCATTTCACTATTTTAGGCCTTAAACGGGTTGTTACCAAGAGAAAAAAATGAATTAAATAATAAAAAAAAACATAATGAACGAACTTATTTCCTATTATTACTGCATATAATATCTTCAGAAACAAACATATTTTAAGTTCCTTATCTTAAAAACATTAAAACTTCTTTAACAGCGACATTGCGAGACTGTTTCATATGAATTATATTAATAGAGTACAATAAGTAGATGTAATCTACTTATTGTACTTTAAGTAGATTGAAGAGAAAAAACTACACAGTAGCTGTATAATAAAGATTTGTCTTCCTTCTTAAGTTTGGGTTGAACATGCCTAATTTCCAAATGGATGAATGCAGTAGAACAGTAGAAAATAAAATTGCGACAAAGAGGAGCACGAGCCGTTACAAGAATTGGAGAAATTTCATAAGTCCAGATGTTTTTTTATCCAGTATGGCAGGATTCGTCTTATTATTTTATATCGAAAAATCAAATGAAGCATAGAAAGCTGTGCGTTTGTGATGGGAGGAAGGACGTCTATTAAGATCATTAATGCAAAAATTGGAGGTAACGTAAGACTCCGATAGATTAGCTTTTGACGTGTGTAGCGATGGAACAGAACCAACTCGGTACAAAAAAAGTGGAAGCAGATTTCGACAAAAGTCACGGTCAAGTAGCTTTAGCCAAATATAAGAAAGCATGGTTGCCATATGGTGAGAGTCAAAACATCATTTTCGTCAGCTTTCTTTCGCTTTTCACTTTTTTCACTTTTTTCGCTTTTTCACTTTTCACATGGTTAGAATAATGCCTTCATTTCACCAATTTAGGCCCAAAATGGGGTTGCTACCAAGATGCTACACAAATCAGAATATTCGTATTCTATTAAAAAAAAAATCCGTATCAAATCGCTTGCGGGACCAAACAACATTTTATATAATCACGTACAATATAAGCTTATTTTTTTATTTTATTTATATTCGAAATAAACCAGATTATTCTGGTTCTATTATTTCAAACTGACATAAATTCAATGCTTTATTTTATTTTATTCTTGTATATCTTTTCCGTTTATTTGAAGATTTGGGCGGTAATGAAGCAAAAATTATTGAAAAAATATGAAGTCCACATATGAACGTGATATAAGATAGGAAACATTGATATACAAAGTCGTTCTTGTCGATAAGTGGCTGCAATATTGGGGAATGATGGAAGACACACACGAACAGGGAAAAGCAAGCAGGCAATACAGATCTATGTAATCAGACTCCTAAATAATAGGAGATATTACAACATGAAAGATGGAAACCCATCATATCTTTAATATTCGTAATTGCGTCAATTTATTTACACGATAAATGTAATGGAGATATCAATTTGATCTTTGAAAATGCTATTATGTTGTAATCAGTAATGCATTATCAATACTTTTACACAAATATTGCTGCTTAAAGCTACACCATTTTCTTTACCACAACAATGTGTCATATGATCCTGTGAATTTAATGCATTTTCTTCATCGAAGGAGCCATTTGAAATAACTGGGTGCATTATTGTATTTGTAAGATATATCGTATTTTGAATTCCATGTGATATTCTTGTTCCTCCACTCTACATAAATAGCAACAATTATAGGAGATATACAGATAGGACTGCGCCTCATTCTATTGATTCTTATTGATTTAGGAACATCATAATTACAAATCAAATCATTCCTTCCTCTCTCTCTCTCTCTCTCTCTCTCTCTCTCCCTCTCTCTCTCTATCGCGCGCGCGTTTGTCTTGAAACACAAATAAGAAAAATCACGCGTTAAAACTAAAGGTAAGAACGACAGAAATCAGATTTAATGTGGGTTCAAATTATGAAGTTTTATCAAAATTAATGATCATTATTTTTTTTAAAGATGTTAACTGCAAATTTCATACATAAATAATATATGATATAAAGATAATGCATGCTTAAGTTATAAAATACATAAAACTTAAAAGTGTAGAATATAATTAGATAAGGAATTTTAGAATAAATTAAAAGCTTCGTGTTGAGGATAATGATAAAAGCTTTAAATAATGAGCACAATTAGTTCTCAATATGCAGTTTTGATTCCTGTTAGGGTGCGCGCTGATTAAAAGAGACCTGTGAAGTAATATTTTATCTATGTAAGCAAATTTCGGATAGGATATGAAGGAAAGTCATAAAGGTTGGGTTGTTTTGATTTACACCGGAATCCTAACGCTATTCGGTCAGTCGTATTATGACTGTAAATTTCTAACGAGCAGTTTCTTCTTTTACTCTGGTAAAATTTAAGAGTTTTCAGAAGAAAAATCCCTCCCTTTTTCTTAAGAAACCGGCTAACTGATGAAAAGACCTTAGAAAGTTCTTCGCGCAAAAAATGGGATTCGAAGAGATCGTTTTCAATATCTTCGATGTGGATTGAGCTGCAGAGACTCGTAAATCATAAAGTATATCTCTACTTCAAATTATTTCGAATTAAAATGAATTAAGTAAGAGTTTGCTAACTTTTGCTTCGTTTATGATAATAAAACATATAATGCTTCTGTGGAAAGGAGAATGAAGTATAAACAAGGCCATGGGAGCACGTTACTAATAGAAGAGTGCAACTAACTCAAAATCTAGTTTGATGAAAGTATACCGAACAGTACAGCGAATTGAAGCAAATGATATATGCTATAAATTTCTATGTGTGTGATATACATATATACCATGTATGAACAAACTCATTAACTATAATTAACTACATCATTTTTTCTGTCTACATCCCACATCTGACAGAATATTGAAATGAAGAAGTCGTTTGTTCATGTTTGTCCCTTTCACTGATTTTACTTGCATTATTGTTAATGGACCATGCTTGATTTGACTTTTCCGAAATTTTTTCTCACTTTGAAAATAAGATGAGCATTCAGGTAGGGTCTAGAAATTCTCGTGAATTTAATAATAATGCTCAAAACAGTTCCTTTTCAAACTGCTCTGATAGCAGTATTTAAATATTATTACACCAAATTAGTTACGTGTATATCCCTTTTCCTTCCATAATTATGAAATATTTAATTCGTTATAAATTGTTAATATTATTTCATTATTTGAAAAACGGAACCATAAATTGGTCTGTCTTTTAACTTCTATTGCTTAGTAGCAGTTATTTTTCAGAAATTTATAAAGTTTCTTAGATGAAAAAAAATCCATTCTTTAATCACGCAGATCCTTTTATAACACCAACAGCACGTGATTAAAAGGTCTCTCCTATATTGAGATTACTTGAAAATGTTACTTCTATAAAACATGATAAATATGCCCGCAGCCACGTAAAATATTCAAGAGATTCTGTGATAAAAACTGGAATGCAGACAGAAAAGAGGAAAAGTTTGCAGAAGATGCGAATCAAAATGGTTGCGTATCGGGTACGAAGTCGCACAAGGAACACTTCTATAAGGAGGGTTATAAGAAGGCCAGAGAAATTTCTTCATGTTATGGACTTTATCTGCATACAGCCGCAGTGTCTCCACATAATGGCACTATATGTTCTAATTACAGATAGAGCCTTCACGGAGAGGACCTAGGAACAAACTCAAGAAAGTGCAGAAGTAGAGCGGACATAAAGGCCACGTGCGTATATGTTGGCGGGATTCCGTCTGTCACGTATTCGTCGGTAACGTTCTTTGCTTCTGTAGCCGAAGCTATAAAACCGTCGATGCAGGTCGCTTCGACGAGAGCTGTGCTCTGATCTGAACATCTTTACGGAATATTGCAAGAGAACCGTGTGGAACAGAAAGTTCCCTCGCTGCATTACACAGGCGGTAAAAACAGTTTAGTTCGACAGACGTGACGGGGTGACTTTTGCCGGTGGCTACTTCATCACAAACATGATGGATCTGTTTGTACACAGACAGCCGGCTTTCTGCCGCAGGTATATTATTAATGCAAACACCTCCATTAGTTGGCTTGGATTGCTGTGCATCAGGCGATGGCGTCAAGAAGTGGGAATTAGTTTGTGGCTGCACTGACAAACACTCGCACTCGCTAAAGCATGTGTTGCACCCTTCAGATATCTTTTTTCTTTGCTTTATTTTTTCTCTTCACACACACACACACACACGCACACACACACACACACACACACACACACACACACACACACACACACACACACACACACACACACACACACACACACACACACACACACACACACACACACACACACACACACACACACACACCATTAATGTTTACCAAGTACTACGTTTAGCAATCAGTTCTATTATTTAAGTGTCCATTACTGAGTCACTGATTTACAGAAAATAGACAAGCAGTCGTCGCGTATTGCATTAGTGGTTTTGCTGGGATGAAGCGTTGTTACCCAAGAGGACACTGGTAGAGCAATGTTTACCACAAAGATAATACATGTGGGTGGTAGTGAAAAAAGCACTTCCTGCCAGATTTATTGAACTAATCAGGAACTATTTGACTTAAATGCTGTGCATAGGCAAATATTTACGTCGTCAATATATTTTACAAGCCGTATTGTGTAGATATGTAGGAGTGGATAAACCTATTGGCTGCGTATAACGCAATAATGTGATAAATAGTTATTTCTTGGGAAATCACCACTGTAATTTTGATGAAAAAGTCGAAAGAAATATTAAATACTAAACTAAGGAAATTAATCTTTCTGTAGAGGCATCGAAAAGAATGGATTCAGTAGATAATGAGAAGCCTTCTGATAAATCACTCTCCCCGAAAGTAGTAACGTTTAGCTAGTTTGATGTGTTTGAACAGACGATATGTAGTTTAGCTAAAAGGGTGAACGCTTGCCAATATCCGGCGTTTATTAAAGAAAGACTACTACAGCTAAGAACACATCGATGATAAATGCCAATTTCTTGACTTCCCCAGCTTATCTTCTGGCAAACCAACCGGCAACGTCAAACTGTGAAGTTTACATCTATATTGGAAGAACAGAAAGACATCAATCACATTTAACAAGATCTCAGTAAGCGCTCTTCTTGTAAAACGATTATGTAATTCTGCTGGAAAACAAATCGCTACCAGATACCCTTATCTATCCCGCAATGAATTTTAGCATACTCCTTAAACTTGGAAATATATGAACATTTAAATCCAAACTTAGAATACGTATATAATATTGTAAATTACTGATTTAAATGACTTACCAAATTAACCAAGGTCAGTTTAATAACTGCAAAAGCAATTTAAATTATTTATAAGGAGAAACACCACGAAAGATATTTAGAGCCACTCCTATTCATATATAACTGAATACTTAGTTATGTAATTATGTAATTAATTTTTGCCTATGGAATAAATACTTTTTTAGTTTTAATAAATATTTGTCTATTTATCTAGACGACCACGTACGGGCATTATTATTAGTTTATATTATAAATATGAGAACGCCCGTAGCTCAATTAGTTTAGGCGACCACCCCTTTGTTTTTGAAAGATAAGGGTTCGAATCCCGTCTATGACATAAGGAACCTTATTAGCTGTTTTCAGTCAAATGGTGAGTTAGCTGGTCTCATACGGAGGTTCAGGAAACTCGGGTTTCTGGTACCAAAAAACTGGCCAGAAGAACACACGCTATTTACAGACAAAAAATACATTATATACGAGGATGTGCTGAAAAGTTGTGATAATTATCACGATGGAATTGAGATAGAAGCATGTAACTTTAATGGTTCTACATATTCTCCATGTTATTCGCTTGTTATAATGCAGCGATACCATTTGCAATCCTCTAAGAAAAACGTCTTTCCCCTTGATGCACAAACTAATCCTCAGCTGCAGATATGACTTCATCATTTGTAGTAAATGTTAGTCCTTTTAAGAGTTTCTTTAAATTTAGCAATAAGAAATAGTCAGATGGGGCCAGGTCTAGCGAATAGGGTGGGTGAGGCAAACATGGAAAGCCCAAGTTGTGTATTGTCTGTTGGGTTTCATGAACAGTGTGAGCAGGTGCCTTATCCTGCAAAAGCAATACTCTGCTCAGTCTTCTGCAACGTTTTTCCTTCAGTACCTCCTTCAGTTCCTTCATAGCTGTTGAAAACTGCTGATTTAGCAGATTCACCTTTTTTGAGGTAGTTGGTAGGGATTACTCCATCATTGTTCTAAAACACAATGACAAGGACCTTCACTGCTAACTTTTGGGTTTGGAACTTCTTTGGCGGTGGAGTCATTGTGTCTCCACTTCGCTGACTGTTGTTTGGTTTCTGAGTCGTAGTGATGAAGCCACGTTTCATCAACAGTCACAATATGAACCAAAATCGCACCTGATTTCTCAAAATGACCCAAATTCTCTTGAGATGACAGAACACATTCTCTCTTTTGATCGGCTTTCAAACATTTGGGGACCATCTTCTCCGACAGTTTCTGCATGTCCAGTGTTGGTGAATAATGACCCCAACTCGTTCCCTGGATATACCCATAGTCTTTGGAATGTTGTTGGCTGGTATTTGTCTATCATCAAGGATCACAGCATGCACTACATCGATGTTTTCAGGTGTGATCGCTATGGAATGTCTTCCTGAAATGGGGGAATCTGTTGTCTCAAGATGCCTAGTTTTAAACTTAGCCACCCATCTGGCAATTATTGGATATGCTGAGGCACAGTCCTCTAAAGTCTCAATTGAATCGGAGACTTTAGGGGGACTCAGATTCTGAGTCTCCTAACTGAGACTCATAAAGTTTGGTAAGTCTCAGTTACGGACTTTTCTTGCGGCAAGAAAAACTTGATGACAGCCCGCACCTCTGTCTTCGAATTTCTTCAAAACCTCTGACATATCTTCTTATATATCCTAAAAGAAAAAGAACAAGTTATTACAATTTGATGAAACATAGGAGTGAAAGGGCTTTAAGACATATTCTTTCTTGTGGTTATATCAGTTGCTTTAATATCATTTTTGTTCTAGGTGTTTATCTGAACGTTTCCTCCCCCTTTCGTATAGCCAACAGCTTAATAGTGGTACTATATTGTAAAATTATCTCAAGGCCCATTGTATCATCATACACTAATTACTTAATTAATTAATATAAATATATAATATTTTAATTTAACATCTTCAAAATGTTTATCAAGTAAAACGACGCGGAATTCCAATTACGTTCCTAATTACTGCCTGTTTAAAAAAATTCGTTGAAAAATATACTAATTTTATAAAATTATATGCAGTTTACTATCCTGGTTGGCCGAGTGGTTAGCGTATCCGCTCGATAACCAACAGGCTGTGGGTTTGAATCCCGCTGTGGGCATGGATGTTTATGACTATCTTTAGCTGGAAGATTAATTTCTTCGACCTGTGTGAGACACCGTCGCGCTTACTGGAGACCTGAAGTGGCTTGAAAAGAATTTTGGACCAGGAATGTGAAAAAAATAAGTAAAATGAAAAAAAAAATCAATAAAACATCCTTATCTGAATGTACTATATGTTTACAAATAAACCTTTCGTGTGTGGGAGCCATATAAAGAAGAATATCTATTTTTATTTCATCATAATGCCTAATGACTGACACGGTGAGTCTTGAAACTCCATGGAGTTGCTAAACATAATTATTAACAGTAACATGTTAATTTCATGCATTATTCCTTGGATAAAACTGAAACCATCGGATTTTGGAATTTCTGATTGAGTTACGGAGAACGGATGTGCTAACCACTTGGCCAACCGGGCCGACGGTTGGCCGGGTTGGCCATTCGATTTGCATCCCAGAATCGCAGCATTATCTATACCGACGAAGCTATAAAGGTTCCTATTCTCTTCGTTGTTCTTATAAAATGTTATAATTCGCCAATATTCTGTATACATCGGGAAATTTCGCGCTTGTGAACTTCTGCAGAATAGTGACACCTACAAGATGAAAAATGCAACCTGTTAATTTTAAAACTCTCCACTAGGAAGCACTATTTTAACTTCATTTTGAGTTAAAACGGCATTGAGTTTAAATTCTAAACGGCATTGCGTTTATTGTCGAGTCGATTCGTAAGAGGTCATGAACAGTTATAACTTTTCCTTATGCTGTATATTGCATACTTCCAGCCGTTATACTGAATTGTATCATGCTAAACATATTATCGTTATACAATGTGAATAATTTTAGCATTTAGTGACAAAAACTTCCCAGCTTGTTCAGCAAATTTAATAGCATTGTAATCAATTATTATAATTAATGTTAATTAATGTAATTATTAAAATGCATTATGTAATATTAGAAATTATCGTTTCTTTATCTTTTATATTTTATTATATAAAAAATCAAATTTTTAGGTGATAATCACATCCACGAAAGGTTGAACGCCTGCAGCACGTTAAATTTTCCAAATAAATTCATGCCTCTAATAACGAAGGTCTCACAACCTGCAAAGAAATCATCCGTGAACTTAAATAACTGGAGAAAGTATTGCGATATTAGAAATCAGGTACTCCAAATGGCTCTCTTTTAAGCGAGCAAATCGACGAGAAATGCGAACTAAATGGGACCCTCGTTTATCCATTTGTAAAGACCCAATCATAAACATGTCTGTAAATTGTATGAAATATTATGAAGACAAACCTCACATTCACTTTCTGTATGCAAAAGAAAGAGACATTCGAAATTTCTTTATATGAAACAGTTTTCATTAAAAGTTCAGAGAGAGAGAGAGAGAGAGAGAGAGAGAATATGGAATTCTTATTGTGATATCTTTTCATCTTATTGCGTTGTGGTTTTCGCAATAAGTGCTTTTTAATTTTATTCACAAAGTTTCACATGCACGCCTTCATCTCTTTTTTTCCCAACTTTTTAGCGAAGTTCATGTTTGTAGATCTTGTACATGAAAGTTACAGAAAAAAACTTACTTTTCAAATTCGTTTCTTTTTATTGTAATGTGAATACTTAATATTTAACGTCGACGATTCTTTTCATCAGTAAAGTGTGCTTAGTATTTGTAGGCGTTATTCCAAAGCATTTCTGTTCTTTTAAGCTTTTTCTTATCTAAGACTCCGCACATTCCAAAATAATGGAATTAGATCACACGGCAATCAGCTGAAGTCATGTGACGTTTCCTGGTAAAACAAAGCAGCATAAACCAATAAAACAGTGACACAAGCATTTTAGGCGTAAAAACACATTTAGCAGTTTATCGTGGTGGCGGTTCCTTTTTCTGTCATTAGAGTTAATTTAGTTAAATTCTCATTCCAGTGCGACAAAACGATTATTCGATTTACTACCTTATTCTTTAAAGATTTCTTAGCACATACATCGTACGTAATAATGTTTAAGAAGCGGATCAGCCAAATTTCTCTAATTTACGAAAGTAGTCTCCGAATTATACAATGTAGAGCAGTAGATTACAGCAGTTTAGCCTTTAATACAACTTTGCTCTTCCTCTTCAAATTTGTCGTTATAGAAGATGGCCACATGGAGCTGCAACTGCAGATCGTGGTTTCCAGAGATTGCATTGTCTTTTGCTTAATGGCCTGATCGCGTCAACTGTCAATGTGAACATATCCGGTAAAATGCAAAGTTTCGCACAAGTTCACTAGGTAAACTCTTTCATGGTTAAAAAAAAAGGGTAGGAGGAGGGGGAATAGACTATATAATAGAATATACGCGTACGTAAGCAGGATTTTTTCCTTATTTATATATTTCATTCCGATTTTGTATTTTTATTCTGATTTTAAATTTCAGTCCTTCCTTTTATTAAACATTTTAATAAATTAAACAAAAGTTTACTGAGATGCAATATGCGATCACTGACAATAAAGTAGCCAGTTGATTTTTTGTTTTTCTTTTTTGTGTGCGACATGGCAACAAAAGTTAGGTAGTTCATGTTGAAAAACAAGATTGCTTGATTGTATCATTAAGATTTCGTTACTTTGAAGTAGTGAATGCTATGCTCAACATAAATCTTTCATTCTTTCGTTATAAATTGAGAAGGAAATAAAATTGTCAGGTAATTCAGAACTGAGTTTGAAAAAAATCTCGGTTTAGAAATAATCGCTCAACGAAAACCAGTTTGTTTCCCTTATTTTTTTTATTATGTGATGACTTCAAAAATGAAATCACATAACTAAAAATAAAAGTAAAGTCTTCAGTCTTGAAAATCCTAAAATGTGTGATGTACAACAATCGAAGATGAAAATCGTGCTATCCTGATATCATAATAACTGCTATAATAATCGTGCTATAATAATAACTGAAGAAATAGTGTTTGATCAGCTATCGTACTCGCATGCTGAACATCGGGGGGGGGGATATAATTAGTTATTGATTCCAAATAATCAGAATGTGTGAGTGTTTCAAATATTAACATTTGAAAATCTTGCATATGATTTGTACCCTAACAGAGTACAATCGACCAAAACGAAGGCCCGTGGGGAATCACGGGTACCTGAATATCTCGAGAGAAATTAATAATAAATAATAATGTTTTTTAACGCATGTTCTCTGAGATATGATTATGAAATTAACTTAGAATATAACATAAGCATAATTTAAACAGAACACTAGAGTTCATTATTTATATTATAATGATAGCTCTTAAGTCATCATTATAATATTTAATATGCTGTTCTAATTTTAGTATGCAAATGTTGGCATTTTATTAAATTTTTGTATTTTTGTTTCTATTTTATTTTATTTATTTATTATTATTATTATTATTCGTGCTACTCCCTTAAATATAATGGCCAGTTCTGCTCTTGACATGGTTACACACTGTAACGGTTAGCTCGCAAAATCAAATCCATTTTTGAGAATCATCCTGATTGTATTATTATTCCATGTATTAAAACCATGTCTGCACTTTTGGGTGAGTTGTTTTCCCTGCAAGTAAGACAAATCCCCACCTTTTACCTGCATCACATTTCTTTAAAAACAAAATCATGATTATGATATTCTTTGAAGATATGTGCTTTTTCCGTATATTAATGCTTATTAATCGGAAGAATATTCAGAAGTAATCCGATACGAAAGTTCTTCAGAGACAGCAAACTAAATGATCTAAGTGCAAACTCTAAAGAACCCATTCAAACGAACTGCTTTTTACTGCGAGATGTCTCCCCCCCTCCCTCCCACACGTCTAATCAAGATCAGCGTCACTGAAAAGAAGGGGAATTATTTATTTTACTTTGCAAGTAAACAGTTCTCTTTTGCCTTCTTTTAAAGAAGGGTTTCATTTTTTAACTTCTAAGTTGCGATTATTGTATGGTCTCAATTAGTACACGTGATGTACAGAATTCTGCTCCAGCCCGTAAAACAATACAATTTTTTGTATTGTTTTACGGGCTGGAGTGAATGTGCAGGAAAAAAAACTAACAGACGCCCTTTTTTGGCTATTCATATGGGAATGAATGAAGTGACATTTGCTTCTAGCTGTCTTTGAGTGGACGGAGCCTGAGGACATTTTGTTCGACGATCCAAGGCAACTGCAAAACAGCTGTCAAGTAGTTGGTAAATACTTCATTTAAGACAAGATTATCTTTCCTGAACTAGTATTTAAATCACGTAACCTCGGGGCCCAGCAAACGCCTTAGAAATATTTTCTAAAAATAAACCACGTGCCTTACATATACTTTAGCTTGCGATTTTCACTTTCCGCATAGCAAGTGAAAGACCCTTTTTATGTAAGGTCCACCAGAACTGAACAAAAGATTTCAGTTACGAGGATGAAGTTTCGGCGTCTCTTCCGGTAACCAACTTTTCCAAGAAAAAGTATTTTTATAATTTTAATATATACATAAAGGAGATCTGTGCTAGTTACGATAATTCCAAGGAGAGAGCGACGGTAGACCATAACGAAAAGTGGATAAAAGCAGACGACACATGCACACAGCTCTACTGTAAAAATATTTCTTTTTTTATGCAGTCCGAAGTGTCAATCTGCTTCTTTCGATTAAATGCTTCTGTATGTAACATATAAGAAAATTACCCTAGCCTGCACCTTTGTCATTAATATCCGTACTTTAACTTAATAAATTCTGATCGGAATTTCTGAAAAAACGCTAGCTTGATTAAATTTCGCTTTTCCTTTGATGCTTACAACATATGTAACAGCACTTTATTAGCAACAAGTCTCTGTACTTATCAGTAGCATATGAAATAGTTGTAGTGATTGTTGTATATTCTTCATGATGCTGAGCAGGAGTAATTTTTGAATTTTTATTTTATTTTATTTTTAATATTGTAAAGACTTAAACATATATAAATCTATAGATATAATGAAATAAAATAAAAATGCCACAGCTACCACTATTTTATATTTTAAATCAAACAACGAGTAGACGAGGTGTGAACACTGTTATGCATTGAGTGACGGCTCATTCTACTATTTATTATATCATCTTGGGTATATATATTTAAATTTTATCTAAAACAGATAAACGATTCATTTAATGCAATTTTTAGATTTATATATGACATTTCTGGGGGAAAAAAAGAAGATTTTTAATGAATATACATGACAACCGGCCGTAACACCGTCATTATTTTATAGCAGATGGATCTTTGCAATCTACTACACATTTTTCTCCAAATATGTCGATTTCAGGTTTTTATTTTCAAGTATAAATTTAAGTTTTTGCTTATTGTCTTTTCATAACAGTTCTTTTATTGTTCCATCCTTGCTTTGATTTTCTCAAGTGGGGTAAGTATGGGTGCCACTTCTGACAAGATCAAGATAAGATAAGGAATTGTGACGTGATTGGTTGTTGAGATGACGACGTAATTGTGTGTGTGAAGTCATGAGTTTGGAATGCTAGGAATTTTCTGGGGACCATCTGTGTGTGACGTCACGTTGTTTGTTTTGTTCGCGTATGAAATTATGGTGATGAGAGATAAGGATTCGTGTCGTGATTCCTGGGACACTTTGAACAAGATCAAGATAAGATAAGGAATCGTGACGTGAATGTTTGTTCTTATCAGATGTAGATAAGTGATGTTATTTGCTAGTTGTAAATAAGGGATGTCATTTGTCAGTTGTAAATAAGTGACATTATTGTTTTGAATGGAAAAGGGAGATATATTAGTAGATAAAGATTCGTGTCATGATTGGTGGGACAATTCTGACAAGATCAAGACCAAGATAAGATAAGGAATCGTGATGTGAATGTTTGTTGTTTTCAGATGAGGATAAGTGACATAATTTGTTAGTTGTAAATAAGTGACGTTATTGTTTTGAATGGAAAGGGAAATATATTAGTGGATAAGGATTGGTGTAGTGATCAGTGGGACACTATGAACAAAATAGGGGTAGGGTGAATGGGGGAAGTGACATCAGTGTCTTGGATGCCTATTGTTATGATTTGTAGATAAATAAATGGTTTGCATATGTCATTATGGGTAATGGATAGTGATAAGATAAAGTTTCGAATGTTTGGAATTTTGCTGGACCACCCCCCTTCTGTCAGGGATATCACATGTTGTGTTGGGTTCGCATATAGCATTGTGGGTATTTTTGGAGATAACCAATCGCAATGTTATGTATTTGGAAATTTCTGGGGATCACATATCTCTCTATGATATCACATGGTGGTTTGCCTAGGAATTGTGGGCGATGTTTTTGAGATAAGATATCTTGGAATTTGACCAGGGTCACACACATCCGTCATTGTCATCATGTTTTGTCTTTGGTTGTCTATAGATAGCTCTACTAATTTTCCAATACATTTTGGGGTATTTCTTTCCTGTTAAAGGGTGAGAATTCTTTGAGTAGAGTAATGATGGCAGCAAGGATTAGGCTTTTCTGAATAATTTAATTATAAGCTGGTGTCCCTCACACACACACACACACACACACACACACACACACACACACACACACACACACACACACACACACACACACACACACACACACACACACACACACACACACACACACACACACACACACACACACACACACACACATTAGACATGAAAAGTCGCTAATGTACCCATGTTGATACTCTAATATGTACCCTATGCTTATTCTTATAAAAAACTATTCAGTATTAGAATTATGTTTACCAAAACATATGAGCAGTGATTATTGAAATTACAATTATCAATTGTTATGTTTAAGTTTAAAAAAAAATTAACTTACATTTCTTTCCAGAATGGGAACATCTTGGTACTATCTAGGTTTTCTGAATATTCCATTGTTGATTTTTAACATATATTCACAGCACAGAACACAAACACAAGTCTGAAAATGCAGTTGACTTATAGGTTACTTATAGGTTCATTATAGGTTACTGGGGCTAAAAGATATTCACAGCACAAAAACACACAAAATATAGGAGTTGAAACATATTTCTGTATATTACCAGAAAATGTATTTGACACATCGTTTAGATTACCACCCGTTTGGTTCTGTTCGTTTTCTTGGAGATGACTCATTCATTTCCGGTCTTAGTTTTTGGTTTTCTTTTCAACTATGGAACAATAGTTATTCATTTTGTATACAACTAATCACATCCTGTATTAGATGATGTTCAAAAAGTATAATTTCCCATGTTATTTTCCTGCGCTTCTGGAGTTTCTCTGATTACCAACAGCGTGTAAGAAAAGTAAACTCAGTGCTTGCATTTCTGTTAATCGCGTTTATTTCCGGTATTAGTCTGAAATTTAGTCTGTTTGTATTAATCACATCTTGTAATAAATGAGTTGCGGTATTGTTCAAAAGGTATCATTTTCACACAGTTGGATGTTTCTCAAAGACTTACATATGAATAAGTGATTAGTATTCATATGATTGTGATGACAAATGTCCTAAAATTATTCATTCCTGATTAAGGATTTTATACACTTATTGTTTTCAAGTAGATGGCTTGTTTGTTTGTTTACATTTTGTGTAGCTAGGAAAGTGGAATTTATTTCAAATGAATATTAGCTCTGTAATATATACTTTGTTAATTTTTCTGTTACCTTTTATTTGAGTGTAATATTATTAACAAATTGTATTTACTGAATCTAACATAAAGAAATTAAATACAGTGAAAAAGTCAATTTTTTCCCTTATTCTTCTGATTTAACATTTGCGCTGATGCTCATAGTGTATGATTTCCCACTGGTGCTTATGTATAATTCACGTGATTTTTCTCCATGTGACATTTCAAAACAAGTTGAACTATGGTTTTTATATAGTTCAACTATGTAAAACTCATTTCTGTTAGTTGCAATTGACTGTTGTCCTCTCAGCCTGACATTTATTTCACATTAGGGATATTTATATATATATATATTAACAGAATTATTATATTAGATATTCTTTCCAATACAAATAAATAATTATTTATTCTTATTTCAAATGAAAATTAGTTCAGAAAGAAAGAAAGAATAAAAATGTTGACCGTCATATAAATATTTATGATCACAGCGAACAAAAAATTCATCAGCGTTTTCAAAGTTTTGAAATTCATCCAAATATTGTTTTCATCATTTGGTATCATTTAAATGAAGAACGGGACTGGCTATTAAGTTCTTTAATGTTATTTTTTATTTTTGCATCCAAAGACAAGTATTATTTGATATATGCATGTTGATTCACTTGATTTTATCTGCACACTACGATTCCTTTGGTCTACAGCAATCTTTTTAAGAGTTTTAGTAACATGTTGGTTTAAAATATCTAATGTCTCTCAGTAAAATAATCAAATTCTAACAGTATTGTGACTTTTCAGGTGAAATCTTCTCCACTAAAATTCTGGCTATTAATTTAACACGTTCACAGCCATGCTACTTTGGCATGGTCTTTTCCCATATGCCGAGCAACTTCACTTCTTCAAGGTCAGTATGTTAATCTCGTTGCTGGCAGTAAGCGTCATACGATTATACTCGTAGTTGGCTTGTGCAGAGCATATACCATCTATGAGAATACACAGTTTTGATGCTAGCTCCACAAGCCAAGCATTTTCACTTCTTCAAGGTCAGTACAGTAATCTCATTGCCGGCATTAAGCATCATACGAGTATACTTGTAACTGGCTTGTGTAGATGGTTTACCAACTATGAGTATACTCGTAGTTGGCAGCGAACATGTTAATAGTCAATTCCTTTTGCTTCCAAGAATTGACAGTTTCTTGATATATTTGAAGGTTTGCATGAACAAATTAGACTTTTAATTCAGTGAGTCAAAAAAAAGCTCCAGATAGTTTGTGGCATGAAATTTCACAAAGGAAAAAAATGTTATGGTCTTACTTTAATTTTTTATAACACATCAATGACACCCAATTTGTTCATTTAAATTTCATTTTATGTCAGTGAAATATTATTTATAAATTGTATATAATGAATCTAACATACAGAAAATAAATAAAGTGAAAAATACAATCTTATTTTTTGGTCCTTAATCTGCTTATTGTTAATTTTACAATATTGTAAAAAGGTTCTTCCCATGCTTGTGGAATTGTGGTTTTTGACAATGTGACTCTCATCTGAAAGTTAATTTTCATTTGGTGATCATTGGGAATTTATTACTGTTTTAAAATTAAGGGTTGCATATTTATTTTTTTGAAACCAATACATATATTTCTGAGCATTATTAAAAGCACAGAATCTTTCATTATGTTTTGAAAAGCATTTAAAACACATTATGTTTTCACGTTTTGGGCATCCAATTTCATTTAAATCAAGAACAGGCTGCCTCCCTATTAACCTCGTTAATGTTTTTGATTTTTCTCTTCCTTTTGCAAGTAATATTTTATATTTGCATGTTGATTCTATTATCCAATTTCTTAGTTTTTCCAGAGATAGTGAACCAATTTCCCACTTCAGCTGATGGTTATATTTTTTAACCAAGAATTCTGTTTTTAACTCTTTCAGGTAATTCTTTCCAACTACAAGGTGATTTTGTCAATGCATATCTTACAATAATTAAATCAGAAATACAAATTTCTTTAGGAAATAAATTTGAAATCTTATTTAAAAGAAACTGTACATCAAGTATACCAATGATAACCAAAAATTCGTATTTTTCACCCACTGTAGATTTTACATATTTGTTTTCCTTCATTCTTCATCTCATTACTTCATTTGGCACCACAAATAAATAGTTATTTATTATAATAATTATTATTGTTTCACTGAGTATTAGCTCCGATCTTATATTTTATGTTAACTTTCTGTTACAAAATTCGAAACAATTAGAACTTTTCACAAAGAAACTTTCAAAGAAGTTTGTGGCTCACCCATTATTTTTACATCACCGAACATAAAACACCACAACACAATACAGCAGCTACAGTGGATGAATGATTACCTTCATTCCAAAGTCACTTGACTCTATGATTTTTTCTTATAGTACTGTTTTCCCTTACTGTTCCCTACCCTGACCATTCCTTCAAAAATGAACCTTTTGCACAGATGACTCAACGACATGTTTTTGCATGCTGTTGGATATACTGTTGGTGTGTTTTTATCTTACTTTGTGTGGGGGAAAGGTAAATTTGTATTTGTGTTATCTGGAGAGTACAAACATTTTTTCTATACCAAACTTTAAGAGTTTAAGTCACGTTTTTGGGTTAAATTATCTCCTGTCTCTCTGTAAACCAACCAAATTCTAACAGTTCAGATTTTCGATTATGTGAATGAATTGTTTTCATATAACTCAAACAATGTCAATAGGTAGCATTAGATAATTTCTAAAATAATCAATTACATGGATATTAGTTTTCACAACTTTCCCCCATTCCTGGTATTAATTTCACAGTAGTGACATTTTTACAATAAGTAAATAGAATTGCATTAAGGTATAAAGTTGTGGATTTAAATATCAATTTCTAATCAGAATAACTGAGTAAAAAATTCACTGTGGACAACATCAAAAGCACACATCTTTGTTCATTTAAGTTTACAAATGCATATTTTATTTTGCTGAAATGCTATTTACAAGTATATTCGCAGAAAAAAATTCGAAACATGTAATTACTTAAAAATATTTCACAATATTTAGTTTAGACACTTAACATTTTCCAAAGAGTTCAATTCAGTTTCGAAAAATAGTCAATGATTATCAATATCATACATTTTTGGTAAAAATCTCTCAGCTTCTTCAAAACTAATCAGTTCCTGTATCATCAAGTAATAGTTTGCCATCTTGGCATTTCAGAATATATCACTCACCGAGGTCCATTTCATAGTCAACTCTTCTTTGCAAGTAGCCAATGATATCAGACCACTTCCTGTGTAACTTTTCCCAAGTGGTGCTGGATAAATACATCAGAATGTATGTGTCTTCTAAATTAATAATTAGTTTCCATTCTTTTTTTTTCATCCAAAGTTATCAATATCAGTTGAAGGTGACATCACTAAAAGGTATCTGCAAATGAGGAGCTCGCTCATCTCCACTAACCTAAGCAGACATCTTCCGGAGGAGAGAGAGATGAGGGGTTAGAGTATGGGGTGGGGAGCAATGCAGAGAAGTGTTTCTTTCTCTTTGTTTTTTGCTCTGCATTTATCAGTATCGGTTGGATGTTGTTTTTGTTTTCCTCCAAAGTTATCAGTATCAGTTGGAGGTGATATCACTAAAAGATATCCACAAATGATGAGCTCACTCATCTCCACCAGACTGAGCAGACATCTTCTGGAGGAGATGGGGGTGAATAGATGGATGATGGGGTTAGGGGTCGGATGGGATGTGGGAGCATTGTAGGCAAGATCTCTCACCCTCTTGACTACCTTTTCATTTCCACCACCTAAAGCTATTTTTTCCCATCCCAACAATTTCGGACATATGAGTAAGAGATAATTTGATGTTAAACTCACATAGTTTAACATCAAAAACACTTTTTGAGGATAAAATATAATAAATTTAGTTTAATCCTTTATCCAAGTGTGAGCAAGCAAAGTTTGTGGCTGAACGTATATTCAGGACTGGGGTAAGTGGTACAACACTGGGCAACTCGTTGCAAAGGTAGTGCAAGCTAACATCACTCCTATCTCTGTATCTCCAATGATGCAAAACACATCTCCTTGTGGATATGTATAATATTATGCATTAAGGGAAGGGCCACTACCCAGACTAGTTTCGACCTTTATTGAGGTCTCTTCAGTGGGAGCCAGGCCCAAGTGGAGATACCAGGCAGAAGCATTAGCAAGGTCATATCTACCTATAGGAGCTCCCAAACAGTGTGCCACTTTTTATTAACTTTCAACATCTTTCTCTAAATCCAGAGTAATTTAATAAAAATGTGGCACACCGTTTGGCAGCTCCTATTGGAGGAGAAGACCTTGCTAATGCTTCTGCCTGGTATCTCCACTTGTCTCCACTTGGGCCTGGCTCCCACTGAAGAGACCCCAATAAAGATCGAAACTAGTCTGGGTAGTGGCCCTTCCCTTAATGCATAACATTATACATATCCGCAAGGAGATGTGTTTTGCATTATGGGAGATACTGAGATGGGAGTGATGTTAGCTTGCTCCACCTTTGCAACGAGTTTCCCAGTGTTGTACTACCTTACCCCAGTCCTGAAGATACTTTCAGGTGCAAATTTTGTTTGCACACCCTTGGATAAAGGATTAAACTAAATTTATTATAATCTGACCAATTGAAAAATAAACTTTCAAAAAAAATTAGGATAAAATACTGGACTTAATAATGACCAAGATTGAGCCAATTTTAGTGGAGAAGATTTCTCCTGAAAAGTCACAATACCGTTAGAATTTGAATTTCGTTATTTTGCAGAGAGATATTAAATATTTTCAACCAACACATTACTAAAACTCTTAAAAAGATTGCTGTAGAAAAAAGGTGTCAAAGTGGGCAGATAAAATCAAGTGAATCATCATCATCATCATCATCATCATCATCATACATATCAAGGTTTAGGCCTAGCATTGCCTGTTCCGGCCTTAGAAGTCATCGTTGAATCATTTAAGCGGACGTCGTGGTTTTCTTTTTCCTAATGGCTTGTACTTTAAGGCTTGTTTGGGTAATCTTTCTGTTTTCATTTTTTTAACGTGTTCCATCCATTTATGTTTATATTTTTTAATTTTTTCTATTACTGGTTCTTGGTTTAATTCTTTCATAATTTCTGCGTTTCTTTTGTGACCAAATAGGGCATACTTTGCAGTTTTTCTCATAAACTTCATTTCTGCTGTTGTTAATCTTTGTTTGTCTTTTTGTTTTATTGTCCAGATTTTGCTTCCATACAATAAGACTGGTAGGGCTAATATATTGTATACTTTTAGTCTGGGTTGTTTTTGAACTAGGTTTGGTTTAAATATAGAGTTAATTACACCTGTTATTTTTAAATATTTTGCAATTTTTACGTTTATATCTTTTTCATTTTCATATGTGATCATACATCCTAGGTAGTTAAATGAATTCACCTGTTCTAAGATCTTGTTATCTATTACTATTTTAGTTCTTGCTGGATCTTGTCCTTTAAAGGCCATAGTTATTGTTTTTCCGATGATATTATCATACCATTATCTTTGGATATCTCATTTAGATTTAAAATGGCTTTCTGTAATTATCTTCAGAATTTGTAATTATTATTTGGTCGTCTGCAAAGAGGAGAGTGTTTAAGTTAACTGTAGGTGAAAGTTTAATTCCTTGATGTAAATTTTTATTCCATTTTATTATTATTTCATTTAAGTAGTTATTAAAAAGAGTTGCTGAGAGAGGACATCCCTGTCGGACTCCTTGGTTTATCTCTCTTGTATATGATAGCTCGTGATTTAATCTTATTTGTATTTGATTATTTTCATATATACTTATGATAGCTTTTAGGATATTATTTGGTATTTGTCTTTCTTTTAATATGTTAAATAATATGTTTCTTTTAACTTTGTCAAATGCTTTTTCAAAGTCGATAAATGCAATATGTGTTTCTAAATTGTATTCTCTTCTTTTCTCTATTATTAATTTTAGGCAAAAGGCCGGGTCTATACATGATCGTCCTTTTCTAAATCCATTCTGTACTTCTAAAATAAAGTTTTTGGAATATTTCATTAGTTTGCTATTTAAGATTCTGCTATATATTTTGTAACAGGAATTTAGTATACTGATACCTCTATAGTTTTTAGGGTCATCTCTATTACCTTTTTTAAAGATAGGAATCACAACTGCTTTTTTCCATTCCATTGAGGGGATACCAGTTGAATAAATTTTATTTAAAAATAATGAGTCTTTCTTTGAATCTTGTTCCTGCATATTTATATAGTTCTGAACCTAGTTTATCTTCTCCAGGTGATTTTCCATTTCTTGTTTCTTTCAGGCTGATTTCTAATTCTTCTTCAGTTATTTTGTATTCATTTTCGTTAATTGTTTGCCAGTTGTCTTTTTTAAAATATTTTTCTGTCCACAGTTCTGTGTAGTAATTTAGAAATTCTTCTAATTTCAATTCAGTGTTTAATTTTATGTTTTCTTTGGTATCTGCATTTAGGTGTTTCAAAATCTTATATACATTGGGTCTTATTTTATATAAATCATGTTCTAAATTAGAAACAAATTTATTCCATGATTCTCTATGTCTTTTTCTGACTTCTCTTTTAGCTATGGCTCTTATTCTTTTATATTCTATTTCATCTTCTAATCTTTTACTACTTAACCATTTGTGATAGGCTTCTTTTATCTTTTTGATTATTTCTTTGATTGTATCATCCCAGATCTTCAGTTTTTTTCTTTTATTAAATTTTTTGGTCTTTCCTAAGCTTTCATTTGCTGCTGCATTTAGTATCATTTTTATATTAAGCCATTCTATTTCTATTTCTTCATTTTGTTTTATTTTATCTAGATATTAGTTAATTCTTTGTACATATAGCCATTGTACATTTGTGTCATTCGATAGTCTAGTTTTATAAACAAATGTTTCAATTTTTCTTTCTGTTCTTGTTACGTGTAGCCATTTAGGTGGTAATCTTAATTTTATTTTAACAAGGAAGTGGTCACTGCTTATTTCATATCCTCTGTGAACTGTAACATCTAGTGAAAATTTTGATGTCTTTTCATTTAATATGAAGTAATCTAATATTGATTTCCATCCTCTTGCTGCCAAAGTATATTTATGTATGTCTTTATGTTTATAGAAGGAATTCATTATTTTTAGGTTATTATAAACTACAAAGTCAATCATTTTTTTACCATTTCTGTTTAGAGTGTGTTCTCCATGTATTCCTATATTATTATTAATTTTCGTGTTTCCAATTCTTGTATTTAAGTCTCCTGCTAAAATTATGTAATCATTTTTATTTATTTTATTATATATGATTTGTAGCTGATTATAAAAATCAATATTATCCTGTTCTCTTCCTTCTTCTGGGGCATATAAACCAATTATTGTTAAATAGCCTCTATCTATTTTTATTCTAGCTTCTATTATTCTTTCATTCCATAATTTATAATGATTTGACTGTTTTGAAAGGGAGTTATGAATCCAAATCATGACTCCTGCTTGTGCTCTTTGGTCTCTGTTGACTCCACTGTATATCACATTAAAATTTTCAGTTCTCATAGTTCCTTTTAATTTCTTTTTTGTTTCAGTGATTACTGCTATTTTAAAATTTCTCTCATTTAATAACTGGTCTAATGCTATTTCTTTATATGCTGTTCCTCTTACATTCCAGTTTGCTATGTGTATTATATTTTGTCGTTTCCATTTTCGTTTTCCATTTTCCATTCCAGGGTCGTTTCCCATAGATTCAATCCGATTATCTTTTTCTGTCAGCTTACAAGTAGGATTATGTTCTCCATGTCAGGGGACTAGCCTGACGATGGAATAGTTCAGTGGCAGGGCTGCTACCTTAAGGCTTCTGAACTAGCCTTCTTCCGAATTTAAACCCATAAGAGGAATAGGGTATATTGAAGGGGAAAGAGTAGATTATAGAAGAAATATAGTAAGGTTTACAGAGAGGGCATAGTTGTAAGGCCAGAAAAGAAAAGACCCCATGGCCTTCGAGTACTCTAATAGTATAAGGGTCATAAAGTAAGAAGGGTTGGCTGATAAGGCCTTATAGGAAAGATTAAAGTAAGTGGATCTTCCTCAAAGTAGAAGGAGGAGAGGATAGATCCCGCTAGGGGTCCATGGGAGTGCTGCTTCCCTTACAATCAAGATGATTGTCCCTTATGGCCCTGTTGATCCACGATTTTTTTTATAAGAATCAACATGCATATATCAAATAACACTCGTCATTGGAAGAGAAAATAAAAAAAAAAGAGTAATGAACTTAATAGCCAGACCCGTTCTTCATTTAAATGATACCAAAAGATGAAAACAATATTTGGATGAATTTCAAAACTTTGAAAAAGCTGATGAATTTCTTCTTTGCTGTGATCATAAATATTTATTTGAGGGTAAACATTTTTTTCTTTCTTTCTTTCTGAGCTAATTTTCATTTGAAATAAGAATAAACAATTATTTATTTGTATTGTAAAGAATATCTAATATAATAATTCTGTAAAAAAAATATATATATAAATATCCCTAATGTGAAATAAATGTCGGGCTGAGAGGACAACAGTTCAATTGCAACTAAAGGAAATGAGTTTTACATAGTTGAACTATATAAAAACCATAGTTCAACTTGTTTTGAAATGTCACATGGAGAAAAATCACGTGAATTATACATAAGCACCAGTGGGAAATCATACACTATGAACACCAGTGCAAATATTCAATTAGAAGAATAAGAAAAAAATACTATCTTTTTCACTTTATTTAATTTCTGCATGTTAGATTCAGTAAATACAGTTTGTTAATAATATTACAGTCAAATAAAAGGTAACATAGAAATTAACAAAGTATATATTATAGAGGTAATATTCATTTGAAATAAATTCCACTTTCCTAGCTACACAAAATATAAACAAACAAACAAGCCATCTACTTGAAAACAATAAGTGTATAAAATCCTTAATCAGGAATGAATAAGTTTAGGATATGCGTCATCACAAACATGTGAATGCTAATCACTTAGTCATATGTAAGTGTTTGAGAAACATCCAACTGTGTGAAAATGATACCTTTTGAACAATACCGCAACTCATATATTACAAGATGTGATTAATACAAACAGACTAAATTTCAGACTAATACCAGAAATAAATGAGATTAACAGAAATGCAAGCACTGAGTTTACTTTTCTTCCACGATGTTGGTAATCAGAGAAACTCCAGAAGCACTGGAAAAAACGTGGGAAAATTATACTTTTTGAACGTCATCTAATATAGGATGTGATTAGTTGTATACAAAATTAATAACTATAGTTCCATAGTCGAAAAGAAAACCAAAAACTAAGACTGGAAATTATGAGTCATCTCCAAGAAAATGAACAGAACAAAACGGGTGGTAATCTAAACGATGTGTCAAATAAATTTTCTGGTTATATACAGAAATACTTTCAACTCCTATATTTTGTGTGTTTTGTGCTGTGAATATATTTCAGCCCCAGTAACCTATAATAAAAAAGTCAACTGCATTTTCAGACTTGTGTTTGTGTTCTGTGCTGTGAATATATGTTAAAAATCAATAATTTGGAATATTCAGAAAACCTGGATAGTACCAAGATGTTCCCATTCTGGAAAGAAATGTAAGTTAATTTTTCTAAAACTTAAACATAACAATTGATAATTGTAATTTCAATAACCACTGCTCGTATGTTTTGATAAACGTAAACGTAATTCTAATGCTGAATAGTTTTTTTATAAGAATATTCATAGGGTACATATTAGAGTATCAACATGGGTACATTAGCGACTTTTCATGTCTAATGTGTGTGTGTGTGTGTGTGTGTGTGTGTGTGTGTGTGAGGGACACCAGCATATAATTAAATTATTCAGAAAATCCTAATCCTTGCTGCCAATAAGACTCTACCCTAAGAATTCCCACCCTTTAACAGGAAAGAAATATCCCAAAATATATTGGAAAATTAGTACAGCCATCTATAGATAACCAAAGACAAAACATGATGACAATGACGGATGTGTGACCCTGGTCAAATTCCAAGATATCTTATCTCAAAAACATCGTCCACAATTCCTAGGCAAACCAAAACACCATGTGATATCATAGAGAGATATGTGATCCCCAGAAATTTCCAAATACATAACATCACGATTGGTTATCTCTAAATAACACCCACAGTGCTATATGCGAATCCAACACAACATGTGATATCCCTGACAGAAAGGGGGGGGGGTCTAGCAAAATTTCAAACATTCGAAACTTTATCTTATCACTATCCATTACCCATAATAACATATGCAAACCATTTATTTATCTACAAATCATAACAATAGACATCCAAGACACTGATGTCACTTCCCCTATTCACCCTATCCCTATTTTGTTCATAGTGTCCCACTGATCACGACACCAATCCTTATCCACTAATATATTTCCCTTTTCCATTCAAAACAATAACGTCACTTATTTACAACTAACAAATTACATCACTTATCTTCATCTGAACACAACAAACATTCACATCACGATTCCTTATCTTATTTTGATCTTGATCTTGTTCAAAGTGTCCCACCAATCACGACAAAAATCCTTATCTCTAATCATCACCCATAATTCTATACGCGAACAAAACAAAGTACGTGACGTCAGAGATATAGATGGGCCCTAGAAAAATTTCTAACATTCCAAACTCGTGACATCACACAGACACAATGACGTCATCATCTCAACAACCAATCACGTCACGATTCCTTATCTTATCTTTATCTTGATCTTGTCAGAAGTGGCACCCATACTACTGAGGTAATATATCTATAATGAGTATTAATTAGTCACGTGAACAGAATTGCAATCTCCTGCTAGGTCACGCAATACTCTCATAGTCTTTTACATGCTCGCCAGAAATAAAAAATTCATGAAAGGGACAATTTATCGTAGTGATTTTTGTTAATTTGAAATCCTCTCCAACAATAAAGACTGAAAATCACTCAAATTTCATCACGCTGCTGCTTCGATTATGTTGCTGTTGGAACCTGCTATAGGCCCGGTTCGTTTTGATGATAATGTCAATAAATCTCCTTCCACTGAGTATCTCAACGAGAAGAGACTATTAATCTTTCTTAAACGTATAAGTGGTCAGCGTGTTGGGAAAACCACATTGCAAATTTCATACCTTAAGAAGATCAACTCCTGGCTAGCCACTAAGGTACCAGTAGGAATCTCTCACAACTGACCAAAAACAAGATAATAACCGAATATTCCAATATGCGTGTTTTCTTTTAACCTGTTTGCTGTTTTGCTGGAAGGAAGAAAAATACTAGTTTTCTGGAGATTAACCCTGCCGTCTCTGAATAACTTTAATGAGAATTCATAATGACGTCTAATACATTACGTCTAATACTCTTGCATGCAGGAGTATTAGGTGTAATGTATTAGACACCATATATGATATATAATTCAGCGCAGATCGCCCAGGACAGTGTCATGTGTATGCCAGAATATTCACGACATGCATGCAACTGAGGGACCGTATATTGTGTGTGTGTGTGCGTGCGTGCGGGCGTGCGCGCATGCCTGTTTGTGCTCCATGATAACGGACCACCAGTGCGTTCTAAGTGACCAAATGTGATGTAACGGTCGGAGCCCCAGAAGTGACGGTGCGAGTACTACAGCAGTTGTTACCCTGTGCATGAAAGAATTATGCACTAGGAATCCATTTTCAGGAGTCAACTCTAAAGCACTAGTTTTATTTGAATGTTCTGAAGCGTCTATGGAAGATGAGCGCCAAATATTATTCAAGAAGTGTCACGCACTAGCAATGGATTTCTCCACAGTTCTTGCAATAATGCTTGTGTTCAATGAGTTTTGCCTGATTCACTGTTCTTGCAGCCGCGAATTTTTTCTTTGTTAAATACTAAATGAAAGGAATGTTGATTCAAAATAAAATTTAGAAAAATGCATATGCTACTGTTCAAGTTGAAAATTCGTGTTTCTGGAAATATTTTCACCAATAAATCAATCATTCCATTCAAGTGACAGCATGGTATTAAATAAACACCTTTAGCAGGAAAAAAGTAGCTGAGTATCATCCAAAATCAAATACATTGTTAATAAAAAAAAAATTCCCATTTTATTAACTGCAGCACACGAAATTAATCTTAAATATGATCAGTGGGGGGGTCAAACAAAGACATTAACCAATTCCTTTCTCACTTGATAAAATCAAAACATGTTAACAACGCAAAATAACTATATCAATCATTACTCAAATGTATATAAACAGGGCTCGACAATCCCGCACGGCCGTGGCGAGTAGCTTTGCCGGTTGGCGGGTAGCTGCAGAATGAATAAAATATAATATTTTTCTTTAATGAAAATGACTTTTAAAAATCTTTTTTAACTTTAAAACACACAGATGCAGCACCATTGATCAGTTTATGGAACTCCCATTGATTTACTGAGGCATATCATTAAAATGGGAACACCGGGTGAGTACATTTTTGCGTGGCCAGTGTGATTTTGCATAATTTGTCGACCCTTGAATATAAATATTAAACTGCAAATTAAAATAATAAAAGTAGTCAGGGAGGTTCAAGCAGATGACCACATTCATGGAATCTTAAGAAGGAAAACTGTGCCACTTTCTTAAGTTACGCTTTTCTCAACGAAGGCCAACTTAAGTTAAACTAAGGTTAATAAGAGGCCTAGAGAAAATTAGTCACTTTCTGAGAAAATCAGGAAACTTGTCTTAGAAAAAAGATATATGACTAAACGAGTTAAAGCTGACCCTGCTTTCCTGACGACATTCTCAATACCTGTAATAAAGAATAGATATGTTAAAGTATATAAAACCTGTCATTTCTTCATGTTGTTTGCGTTATTTCTTTAAATAAAATCCCCGTTAAAGTCGTATAAAAGATTTAAATGAATACAGCAAGATCGTTCATCAAACGAAAGAAGCGAAAACGCATTTATTTAACTGCTTCCTTATAGTTGTGAATGATTGAAGAACTGTATAAAATCAGGAAATTTTTATTTGTATCAACACGTCTCTTAAAACAAGTTCGTTCAATCACTCAGATAGTATGTCTATGTTTATTTTAATTTTAGTAATTTGCAACTTCTTAATTTAAAATCGTGCTAATCCGTGTATAAACAGAACATGGATATAATTTCAGCATACTACAATCTGAATTATTTTCCCTATATATAATTCATTAGTAAAATTATATGATGTAAATATTGCGAAACCGAACAAGTAGCAATTCTAGTTTAATAGTGTCGCACATACTCAAGAGATGGCGCTACAAAATAATATTTAAACAGTACTAGTAAGTGAATCATAAACGCTTTGAAAATGAGACGCGGTGATTTTTTTTTTTTTTTTTTTTTTTTAAGAAACGCATTATTTTAACCTCTTCTGATATGTGAAATCATGCCAGGTTATTATCTCTGTATTATTTCACATATATTTCAAGGTCACGTAGGAATGCACTGTGGTTCATTTGTGAATAACATAAAACAGTATGAACGCAAATAAAACAAAAATATCCTCCATGACGAGGTATTTGTGATTTTTTTTTCTTTAATAATTGCAATATTAGCATGAAATTTCCCATAAAAATGCTTATGGGCTGCGTTTGCTTTTAGTGTGTCTTCCCCCACCCCGCTTTTTTTTTGTTTGTTTGTTTGTTTGTTTTTGTGCCGAAATTAAATATTCTCTCGCCCATCGTAAATATTTAAAAAACGAAATAAACAGAACACGGGTAAGAACACATAATACCAGGAGACGCGTTACATTATAAAGTCAGCTCACCCAGGGGAGTCTTCAAACAATAAGAAGGTAATAAATTACGAAATACAACATGTAGAGAAACATAATCCACCTATGTACATGAGGTAGGAAACTCACATAGAAGTAATTAAAGTTCATGCAGGTAAAGCAACGTTGAACGTATCTTCCCAGAAAACGACAAGATAAGCGTAGCCCCATTAACAGTGGGACAAGCTTTTCGATTTCGCAGCCTGATTTTTAATGCAAAGTTTCACTTAAGGACCAGCATTTGCTTTAATGAACATCCTTCGGGAGTGTACGAACTTATTAAAATAAATATTCAACGTAAATGTACTACTGAAGTCTGAAGTATGGCGGGTGGGTGGCGCATTTTGCCTTATGGGGAAAGTGGCAAAACATTCCTATAGATTAAGAGAGCATCTTTTGGAACAGTATCTAAAAATCGTTACGTGCTGGTCCCCAGTGGTGAATTTATTGCTGCGATATATTTATGAGTATTTATGTAATTGTTATTATAAAAATCTTAAAAAAAAAAACTGTGAACAATTGGAAGTCTATCTCATATGGCTTGTCGGAAAATAAGAGTCGTTAAAAGAAATCTGTAGGATTTTTTCACGGCGTTATTTGTTAATGACTATGATGTATGTCCAAAAATAGAAATGAAATGAAAACCAAACATAGATCAAAATAAGATAAAATAATGTAAAAGTTCTCTAAGTTCATGCTAAATCTCATAAGAAAGTCAGCTTCTGAATCACTCAGAACTATAGGTTTTTCGTTTCCAGATTCCACGAGTAGGTGACTGCAATAAACCTATGATAATGTTGTAATTTGCTAGAACTGATATTTGAAAAAATCATTTTCAGTTGATCCATAAAGGTGTAGATTCGAGACTTCTGTTTTTACAGAATCCATGAAAGTATTCCAAACAGTAATTAAATAGTCATATTGTCTGATTAATTATTTAATGTAATTCTTCAGTTAATTAGATTATTATATTATTTCCTTATCTATTTCTTCATTTAATTAAATATTAATCTGTATTTTGATTTATTTGCCTACTGAGAGAGAATTTGCTGGTTATGCTACTTAAAACCGATGTGTATAAACAGTCTCTGGTTTAACTTATAATATGTACAATATTAACTTTGAATTTGGTCTTCGCTACATAGTAAGATTAATATTTGTCTCGCGCAAATTAAGTTCGAAAGGCAGAAACTTTTTACACTTAATTTGAAGAGTAATCGATTATAAATTAGGCGTTGGAGACCTTCAAGCAATAAGAAAGTAATAAATTAGAAAAATACGGTGCGTTGTCAAACATATAAATAATTTATTTACATACATAAAGTAAGAAAACGCGCACGCAATTTTTTACTTGCTATAAATAGACTTCAACATCACTAATTATTCAATAATAACATAAATGAGCCTCCGCAGTTTAGTCGGTATAGATGAAGCCCTTTGGTTGGAAAGACCTGGGTTCGATTCCTCTCATTGACGTGAGGAATATTTATCTGGTTTCTTTCGACCAAAGGTGAGTTAGCTGGTCTCATACGGAGGTAGGGGCGGGGTTTCAACCCGGAAACTCGGGTGTTTCATTCCTCAGAACAGACAAACCGGCCCTGTGAACACACACATATCTACAAACATAAGACAGCCCTGGAATAAGGATTAGCCAACCTATTCCGTAGGATTTCTGTTTCGAATGCCTACACAGTGAAGTTTGAGTCTACGCGTGAGGGTAAATCACGAAGATATTTGGAATGTATAAATATATGAATAGAAATAGAACATAACATAATAATAAAACTATATTCCAGACATACATTTGGAATATGTATGTGTTTCCACACATACATGGAATGTTAAATTGTGAACCTACCACCTTTCTTCTTTAATAATCTTTTGAAAGATTTCATTTTAATTCCACGCTCTCTTGCTATACTGAAGTACTAACTACCACACTGCGGCAGTATAGTGTTATTTCAAAATAACTGATAAGAGAATCTGTTCTTAGAATTTTCGAAAATTACCTTTCGATGCTTTTATCACACACACGTGCACTTCGTTGTTTATTTCCATAGTTTATTTGTTAAGAAATTAGCGCCTTCGTTAATTCCTTAATCTCTTTTTATTTTTAGGAAATCGGTTAGGTAAAAAAATGAGAATAAGAAATCATGAAGCTTTTATGCAAAATGTACATTTCGAAACGTGTTCATAATTATATGCGATCATACTTCAATATTGCTGAAGTTAAAGCGAAACACTTTTTCTATTTTAGTATAATATTGGATGATAGAATAAATAAAATAATATAATATAATAACGATAAATTTGAAAGATCGCTCGGCATTTATTATAGAAGAATTTCTGTTAATACGGAATACCATTTTGTGTGTGAAATTAAAATGAAAAGTTAGTAGGGTTTTCCATAGGAAAAAAAGAAAGAAACTGGAATGCCATATATATATATATATATATATATATATAAATTAGTTTTTTTTTACCTTGGGTAATGTATATTAGGGTTACTAAGTAATTTTATAAACTTAGTTATTTTACTCCTAATCCTTGAACTACGTTCAGACGCAAACTTAACTGTTTGCTTACTTGGGATTAGGAGTAAAATAATATATATATATATATATATATATATATATATATATATATATATATATATATATATATATATATATATATATATATATATATATATATATATATATATATATATATATATATATATATATATATATATATATATATTGGCCTATTTGTAAAAATGTATCGCCCGAGGAGGAGGGAATTTAATATATAGTTACGCGAGCAATCACTTTTTACACAGCACTCACAAAACACAAGATAGGCATGAGTGAATATGACGTAACGCACTATCTTGACAGCCATAATTGTCCGTGAAAAATTCAAAACAGCAACAATAACAGCCACAATTACACCTTATAATTATTTAACGAGTTCTTCCTAATACTAATGCTATTAGTATTAATAATTTGCCAATGTTTATTTTTAGAAAGTCAATGGCTTACAATCGTAGAAAATTGTTGTACTGATCCAACTGGACAAAATCCGTTGTCAACACAGTAAGTTTTTTTTTTTTTTTTAATTTCATAAACATGAAAACCTAAACAAACATTTTCTTTAGGTTTCAGTAACATGTTAGAAACTGCACTTATAAAAATATATAGTTCTGTGGATTAAAAATGTAATACCATATTCAAGAAAACATCACTGCATCCAAAGAGAAGTAGAGATTATTTCGGTTAAAGAATGCTCTGTTTTCACCTTTTAGAAAAATGAAACATTCCACATAGTTTATGTTAATCATGTGACCTTCATCCGAAAGTTTTTTATGAGGAAATTCCAAGACGACGCTTAGTTTTGGAAATTCTGGAAAAAAAAACTGAATAAATCGCATTGAAACTGGATAAAAAATAATCATTTAGTAAGATCTCACATTGCGCTATTTCCTATCTTGAGGTTCAATTCTTTATAATAAAGTATAAAGAGTCTGAAATTTTAGAATTGTAATCCTCAGATTTCTAATAAAATGGAATCATTATTGAATCAAGAGATCTGCAATAAACAGAAAATCGAGGTTGTCGTAAAGCAACTGATATAACCAGCTAATTTTCCTCATTAAGGGTCAACGATCAACCAGGTTTACTCTTCCTGTCCAATTGCTAGCAAATATAATTGCATCCTATTAATGTGAACTCAGAATAAAAACCTATATTTTCTTTGTTATTCTAAATTCACAAATTATTCTAAAATGTTTGAGATTCTGAATGAGTCTTCACTGAGGAAATAAGAAAATCACTGCTTTTCAATGGCTTCCGGAAACAAGGAGTGCGTAAATGGAAGGTACATTTGATTATTTTTCTGTCAAAGTAGAAAAATGGCGAAAGGTTAGCTCATTTCCCTAGTAGGAATTATATGACAATCACATGTTGTAGACTTCGTTTTCATATGTCAGGAAATATCCAAATCAATCATAGTAGTCGCTGCCACTGCCGACTCAGGTAACTTGCGTGTCTTCATTTCGGCCTGCGACGTACACAATATTCCGCTAATGAATGCCTTGCGTGACAGCTGTGGAATATAGATCGTCATATTGCTCACTCAGAAAGGTCATCATTTTGTAAACTGAACCTTTGACTTCATAGAAATTGAAATAAAGTTAACACAGCTGAAGGATTCCAGAGACTATTCGAATGAAGCATTCTAATGCAGAAACTTTATACTGTACATAACTTACTGCTTGCTGCATCTAGACTTGTTATGAACAGCAATTGAACATCACTGCACTCATTTTAAGGAGCTCTTAACTAGTATTTGAGTGCGAACACAATTCACATTTTCCTCTGGCCTCTTTGCTTTATAGCAATGTAAAGTTACGGTAAAATAATTAAACACTCCTTTATATTAGCACCTCATATACAAAACCAAATACATTGCAAAAATATGTTATGCAATTAATTCATCAATGTAAGTTAGCACCAACGCATAAATCGATATCAATGAATCCAGAGTGCCGTTTAAGAAAACTTTTGGTGGATAACAGCTATTTATATTTTTTTCTAGCCACAGGAAATACTGCTTGACTGGGAGTTACCCAAAGTTCCGTTCCTTTCCTATTAATTTTTATATCGAAACATAAATTCGATTTGATATTAATTCATCTATTAAATCAGGATAGCAGAATCTTGGGTTGTTACTACATCCATTAACAAACTTATCAAGAATATCACATTATACCTTATTAACTGCTCGTTGCAATCCCTTGCTGTGATTATTACGATGCATGAATCATGAGGAACAAAATTAGTTTGAGATTTAAGGAGGTATTTTCGAAGAAGAAGAAGAAGAAGAAGAAGAAGAAGAAAGAATAAAAATAACAACTTAAGTTTTGAAAATTAAATGATTGCGAGAGCTATAATAACAACAAAGCAAGTTTTAAACTAGTTTGGGTGTTCAGCAACAATTTCATCATATTGATCATCGTATATGAACAAATATGCCACAGTAATTCCCCAAATAATGGCCTCAGTTCAGTGTGAGTCAACCAAGTGAGATTCCTGCCTGCATTATGACTGCAACTTATTAAGTAAATTAGCCATAGAGTTAGACAAATATTAGTAATTCAACCAGTCCTTTCCTGTGTTTGTAATGGGAATTTCACAAGGATCGCCCATGATTTACTCAGAGTTGAGAATTGTTTCTGACAAAAAGCTTACCCTTACTAGAAAAATAATCGTTATATCTCTGCAAATATTAATTGACTACACAGCAATAGAATGAATGAAACAATCCCTGATAAAAGAAACAGTCTCTTCGACGAAGAGAATTGATTTTAGAATGAATAAAAGGTAACAATCCATTCTTTTAGACTAGTGGCCATGACCCTAAAGAGGAGCTACATTATAAATTCACGAATTGCCTTGAAGCAGAAAACTGTAACGAAAATGAATTGTCACCCTAGATGGACAAGAAGAGTGTGCACTCGTTCCATCCTACAGGTTGCGGGTTCGAATCTCATTGTGGGCATGAATCGGTAGACGCCTGCTCTGAACGAGCTTGTATAGCTCGTTGAGGTTATAAGATTTGTTTCTATTTTTTTCTTAAAAAAGACAAACTTTTTATAGTTATCAATGCATGTGATTGATATTAAGCAGCTCCTTTTCAAATTGCTTTGTAAGCTTATTTATTTATTTATTACTTTCAGTTCAGCCAATATAACTACAAATATCATATACTAGGTGATTTATAAAAAACAAGTAAAACGGTAAAAAAAATATAGAAATTAACTGTCATTAATAACCAACTATTGCTGTCTCGAATAAAAACTCCCTTTTGCCCATTTTATTATCCTGTTTATATGGCACACAAACACGTTCACACACATGTGGACTAAACTTCCAGACCAAAGTACGATTAAACTTTGCACTCATATTTTAAGCATCATTTGTTTCCGGTAACATGTCACGCGATAGTAGATCTTCATCTCGGCCCAGTTCCTGTCTCCTTGACGACGTCCAAGTTCAGTCTTTAAGTTCTCCTCGAATAACAGAAATGGTGATCGGTAATTTTGTTTTTATACTTGTTTCTGCCTAATAAATGAACAGCTATTGACGATCTTTCCCAAGATTTTTCACCAAAGTTTGCTTTTAGTGGAAGTCAATTTGGTTTGACAGTTAAAGTTAATACAAGGAGCTTCAGATGTTAATGTCTGATGTCTGCCTAATGTATTTTTTACAAATTAAAAAAAAAAACATTGTTAATTGCCATTCAAGCCCATGAACAAGGCTGTCCTATTCCTGAACTTCGTTGTATTATTTTGACCGTGAATGACGGTGAATTTCATGTTGTTCATTTTCTTGTGTTTGCACATTTGAATTACTCGGTTATGTATTATGCGGGAAAAAATAGAAATATGGCATATGAAGGTAAATAGATTTTAAAATAATATTGCATTATGTTCTAATTTATTTTCACAATTTGGAATTCTACAATAAATTTATGGATAGCGTCTACTGATATGACTTTGCTCGACATTACAAGCATGGAAATGATCATCAATGCATCATATCAATCGGTTTTAATTTAAAAATACTTTGTTTAATTCCTAAAATAGAAACCGATTAGTATAATCAGTATTCAAGAAATGAAACATCTAAAAATATTTATTCATTTTTTCTTGTTCATTTTATTTGACTCTAGTTAAGCTGCCAACCTGTTAATGTTGGCAGATTTCTGTCCAACATTAACAGGTTTCCATTAAATAGGAATTTTGTTTTTGATGTTACATTTAAAAATTATTGTAACGTTAAAATATATTAAAACTGAGGAGAAATTATCAAAACAAGTATAGAGATACTGAAGTCAAAGCGTAGAATCGTAGAATGCAAGTGAACACTAATTGGAAAGAGTTACAATTGCGATTGATGTTAGTGGAATTTAAAAAAGTCACTTGGAGACCCATAATTAAATTTTGATCCTTATTGGTCAATTTCATCTATCGTTTTACATAGACGCTTTACATTGGCCCAGTGGACAGCGTTCTCTCTCTCTCTTCGAATTGCAAGCGTTGGTTGAAATTCCATTGCAGTAAGGATGCTTGTCAACGATTTTAGGTTGGAGATCATTTTCATCGACAGTTGTAAGACCACTCTCACCCTACTTGTGGGAGATCTAAAATGGCTCGAAAGTTTTCCGTGTTTGTTCCGTAAAGTGGGGTTTCGGATTTTTTAACTCTTAATAACTATAAAAATGGAGGAAAACTGAAATTAAAAATCATTTATTGTGAAATGTCCTCCTAAGTGTTATGGCATCTTCAGCACAGGATTCTTCTTCTTCTTTGGGTGCCATCTCCTATCGGAGGTCGGCGACCACCTTGGCAAATATTGAGCGATTCTCAAGTACTCTGAGCAGTCTCTCAGAGTTCATACCAGTCCACTGACTGATGTCTGCGAGCCAAGATTTTCTTCGTCTTCCTTGTCCTCTTCTTCCATTTATCTTCCCTTTTATAATCAAATAAAGTATCTTATATTTTTCATTACGAAGTAGGTGACCAAGATATGCAGTTTTCCTTCTTTTTATGGTATCTAAATGTTCACGTGATTTCCCCATTTGTTCCAGTACTTCCTGATTGGACGTTTTTGCTGTCCATGGATTTTTATCATTCGTCTGTATAACCACATCTCAAAGGCTTCAAGTCTTTTTATTCATGCTGTTTTTAAAGTTTCTGCACCGTACAGCAGTATAGACCATATATAGCATTTAACCATGCGTACTCTGAGCTCTAAGTTTAAACTGCGGTTACACAGTGTTGATTTCATCAAGAGAAAATGTTTTCTTGCCATTTCAATTCTAACTTTTATTTCCATTTCTGGATTGCAATCTTCATTTAACCAGCATCCGAGATATTTAAACTTTGCCACTCTTTCTATTTGTTTCCTATTTAAAGAAAGTGCTAAATTAAGAATTGGTTTCTTACTTATGACCTTGAATTTAGTTTTCGTGATATTTATTTTTAGTTCCATTTTTCCACTCTCTTCAATTATTAGTTCCAAAACATTTTGAAGATCCTGAATATTGTCAGCCAGAAGAGCTGTATCATCAGCATATCGGATGTTACGGATGATTTCACCATTTACACTAATCCCTTCCTTTCTTCCTTCCAAGACTTTTTGAAATATGGCTTCTGAGTATATGTTAAAAAGAAGAGGTGACAGCACACATCCTTGCGTTACTCCTCGTTTGATTAATGGAGTCTGTAATAATGTCATCAACTTGAACAGATGCCTTTTGGTTCCAATATAAGTTTTCAATGATTAGATGTCTTTACAATTTAATCCAATTATTTTTAATAGTACAATCATTTTAGCATGTTGGACTTTTGTCAAATGCTTTCTCGAAGTTGATGAAACAAATGACTATTTCCTTGTTTTGGTCAATACATTTTTGAAATAAGATCTGAGAACAGAAAAGAGCCTCTCTTGTTCCCAAGCCGTTTCAAAAGCCGAATTGAGTATCACTGATGGTGTCTTCACATTTTCTGTATATTCTTTTTTGAATTATTTTCAGAAACATTTTGAGAACTGACTCATTAGGCTGATCATTCTATAGTCATTACAAGTTTTCGCATTCACTTTTTCGGTAGCATGATGAAGGTCGACTGTAACCAGTCTTGAGGGATTATGCCTGTATCGTAGATCTTATTAAATAGCTTTACTAATATATTAATGTTGTCACCTTCTAATAACTTTACTATTTCTGCTGGTATTCTATCCGTTCCTAGGGCTTTACCATTTTTAGCTGAGTTTAGTGCACATTCTACCTCTGATCTTAAAATGCATGGACCTTCCATATGTTCATGAGTATTTTCTGGGTTCTGTCTGTTATCAGTAAAGAGTTCTTCTATATATTTCACCCATTCTTTTATTTTGTCATCCTTTTCGGATATAATTTCTCCCCTTTTGTTTCGAAGGATACATAATTGTTTTTTCTTACATATACCTGAGATCTCTTTCATCTTTTTGTGTATATTAAAATTGTCAAGCTTTTCCTGTAGAATTTTCATTTCTTTACATTCTTCATTCATTCAGATTTCTTTTGTTTCTTTGATCTTGTGTTTAATAATAATTTGCTGAACCTCTTTATATTTTGTTGGATTATGATTTTTATATGATCTGCGTTGATCCATCCATGCGAGAAAGAATTTCATCAGTCATCCAATCTTTCTTTTTAACTGCTCTATTAGGACATAAGGTATTAGTACATTTCTCCATGAAGACAGATTTCAATTTGTCCCATGATTCATCAACCCTCATGATGTCATCATTCTTGATAAGTGCTAGCTCATGATTCAGATCTTGACTCAATTTCTTTCTTATCTCTGTGTTTTTTAATTTTCCCAAATCAAACCTTTTTTGTTGATGTTTCTTAAGTATAGCTTTCAGGCTAAGTTGTAACTCTGCCACCAGTAGGTTATGATCAGAAACAATATCTGCACTAGGATAGGTTTTTGTACTCTTTATAGAACTTCGAAATCGTTGATTAATTAGCATGTAATCAATTTTGTTTCTGACTATATTCCCATTATTATCCTGTGGTGATAGCCAAGTATACAATCCTCGAGGTGGTAGCTTAAACCATGTATTTGTGATTATTAGCTCCTCTTCCTGGTAGAATTGAATAAGACGATCTCTCTCATTTCTTGTGCCCAGTCCATGTTCGCCAACTACATCTCCACTTCCACCTTTCCCAACTTTAGCATTGAAATCACTCATGACGATGTTAATATCATGCTTTTTGTGTTTTTCATTAGTTCTTTTAATTGATTATAAAATTCTTCGATCTCGGTATCACTCTTGTCAGCAGTAGGGGCATAGACACGTATAAGATTAACATCTAGTGGTTGTTCTTTCAGTTTTAATAACATCATCCTATCTGAGTAAGGGATGAAGCTCAACAGTGACTTATTGATATTTTTGTTTAATATTATTCCAACTCCGTTTTGATGGTTGTTTTCACAATTTCCATAGTGATACATTGTCATGTCATTGACTTGAGTTTTGCCTGATCCTGGCCACCTAACTTCACTCATTCCTAAAATTCCAATTTCAAGTCTTTCCATTTCTTGGATAGCATTTCTTAGCTTACCTGCTTCATACAGGGTTCTGACATTCGAGGTTCCTAGTTTTACTGAACACACCATGTTGAGCCCGGATATTCATCGCCCCCCTGTCCCATTAAAGGGACGCCGGGAACTCGGGGCCATTTTTATAGATTTGCTCGCCATGGTAGTTAGTCTGGAGAAAGAATAGAGCAGTAGTTTCTCCATTTGCTTTCTGCTCTGCAGTATTACAGACGTACACAATAAACTGTATTGCCATCTGCAATTTTCTAATCACAAACTTTATCGTCATCATGAGACGTCAACCTTGTGTCAGTACTGACAAAGCTGCTTCCCTTTGTCAGAGGATTGAATCCTTTATTTTTCCTTGTAACCCTAGGTAGGGGCCCTAACCGGGTACTGACAGCCGGAGCCTGCTGAGCCCGGGTTGTTTATAGAGGTCTGTTCCCCTGAAGATTCTTCCGCAGATTTCTCTGTTGGGATACGAATCCTCTTCCACTGATTTGTCCGTTGTTCTTCACAGAGGTCCGTTAGCATCCTTGCAGGGAGTGTACCCTATGGAAGGTCCCAGGGAGCACGACATGGACTTGCCTCACTCCCCAGTACAGGATTACAGAATGGCAATCAAAGAATAACAGACAATTTAAAAAACCGCCACCTTAGTAGCTAATGTAAGCTAACCATAATAAATAACTAAATGGACCACATAAACATAATAAATAACTAATAAACTAATAAATAATAAACCACAATAAATAACTTTTAACGTGAGTTTTCCTCCGTTTTTATAGTTATTATTATGATGCCAACTTACGGTATTCCATTATTGAAACACATAGAACTCTTAATCCCCTCATCGAAAGAAGGTTAACGGAAGCCAATTTACAGAATGACAGTTCCTCGAAAATTCTGTTCGTTGAATAGCAATTTTAATGAATAACAATTCTTCGAACAAAAAATGGAAAACAGATTCATGTGGTGACAATTTGTCATAAAAACAATTTAACAAAAACACAGTTCACTGACCTGACATTTTTAATGAATCCCTTTTCAAAATTTGCTGAATTTTTATTTAATATTTTTGTTAAAATGATATCATATTATCTGAAAAGTTCATAATATAATTATTTGGCCTCTGAGGATTTTAACGTTTTTCCAACAACATAAGCAGCCTCGATGGAAGAGAGAAAGAACTAGCAGAAGAATTGGATAAGCACCAGATTGACATAATAGGTGTGACTTAAACAAAAATGACAAAAACAAGTGAAATGTTTCCAAGTGACAAATATAAAATGTTATATTCAGGCAATAACAATCAGGGTAAAAGAGGAAGTAGCCACAGTATTCAACCTTAAATATGAGGATAATCTTCTTGAATGTCAGGCAATATCAAGTAGAGTGATCTTTGCAAATATCAGAATGGAGAACTCGAAAATGCAACTTATTGTGCTTATGGTCCCACAGAAGATCCATGATCCATAGCAATGACAATTGATGAGAAGAAGACTGGAACATTGCAGTTGCCAGCATATAGCTCTGAACAAAACTGAACTGAACAGCGTCGAGTGGTAGTGGACAGCCATTGCGTCCTCTTCATCAATGGAAATTACTAATGTTTCAAAAGAAGAGAACAGAAGAGCAGAATGCCAACTTTCTATCAGCTATTAGTAGAAACTGTTCAAATATACATTTAAGCAGTTGTTACAGACAACAATTAAAGAAAGAAACATCAATTTCTGTGATGCTTTATATATATCCAAGCTGTCGGCGGATTTCTCTACTTCATAACGCGTACGATTCGTTAGTCTAGACACACAGTAAAGTACGTAATAACTTTGGTAAAGTACGTAATAACTTTATAGAAATTCATTTACTGCCGTTATAAGGTGGTTAATCCCTTCTACATACTCATCTATGTCTGTCAGTTGTGTGCATTCTCTGGCTGATATGTCTTTCTTGATGATGAAAATCCTATTTTCTGAAAGGAATATTTCTGACCACTTGTATGTGACAATGGCTGCTGAAAAAATATTTTATTATTTTTTTTATGAACGAGCTAGCTTCGAACCTAGGCCTTTCCATTTATCTCGTTACATAATTTAGCTGCGGTAGTTTTGCAAATATATTAAAATGAAGGAGATCAGGATCCAGTCATGTTTTATAGCCAAAAATACAAAAATAAAAAGAAACAAAGTTTCAAAAAATCAGAGCATATGAGAATATAACCCTCGGAATCTGAATTGCTTTTGTATGCACCGCTTAAAAGTAACTGTGCAGAACTTAGTGCTTCACGTAGATTTCCCTGGCCTGACCGAGCTTGTGTCTTCTAAGTAGCGCATACGAAGGCAACTCCAATGCCGAAGATTATATTCTCATAAGCTCTCTGATAAGTTTCGAAACTTTAAGTTGCCTTTTATTTTTGCATTTGGCTTTAAAATAGTGCCGAGTTGATAATATCATCCATGCTAATCTCTTGAAAGTTGTTACTGTATTAAGGTTTTGGTCTAACAGTGAATCCAAATCACGTCGTTGTCATTTTTTTTTTTTTTAACCCTCCATTGCTAACTTTATTCCGCGCTCGTATTAGGGATATAGTTTATGTTTATATTACTAATATTTCGACGACAAAACTTTAACATTTTAGTCCCGAAAGAAGAATCTATATCTAACATTAACATTGTTTTTGTATTTGGTTATTTTGCGGCATAGGAAAAATTCTCAAAATATAACAGAAATACTAGCACATTACATTCCTTTACCTATTATCAATTCTAACACGTGCGGTAAACAGGGTCTTATGTTTTTTTAATTGTATTATTTTACAAAGTGAAAATTACCGCACAGCAATTTGAAACTAGTTGCTTATCTGACATTCAAATTAAGAATACTAATAAAAAATCCTGATGTTATGCTCATTAAAACTGGAAATTAAGAAAAAATAAAATACCACAATTTAGATTGTAAAACAAAATCCGAATTTATTTTTCCAAATTAAATCAGCTATATATTCAAGTAAACTCTAAACTAGCAGTACACAAGACAATTCTTAAGAAATTGTCTTGTACAGACAGCATGAGTGACATAAGGGAGTGAACAGACAGCATGAGTGACAGAATCCTATTAAAAACGAAGATTTTAGAGAGAAACTTTATATTAGCCTTCAATGATATGTGAGTAAAGCCATCCTAAAGCAAAAGAATGGGAAGAAGAGAGACTACCAAAACAACTAGTTCTAAAGATACCAGAAAAGAGAAATAAACGAAGACAGATATCTAGATGATGCATATAACAATTGCATCAACCCATCTTAGATGACGAAAGTACAAGGCTATTTGAGCTCTGGCAAATAATAGTTTAATATGGAGTAAAATTGTTGCAAGGAAACTAGTAATGAGATAATTATCAAAGAAAGATCTATACGGTTTCATTTCCGCGAAGTAAATTATATAGAAATAGAGATCTTTAATATCACAGTATCCTCTACTGCCGTTGACGGATAGCAAGAACTTGATTATCATGATGATAAATTCAAGTTCCTTTATCTAAATAGATGTACAGGTGTATATATTCTTTATACTTGATATACATACTAGGGGGGCCGGTCCCCTGACGCCTACGGCGCCCCCCGAGTTCCGGACGGATAAGCCGGTTCTCCTTGAATTCAATTATTAATTTTCGAATTTTATGAAATAAAATTTTTAATCTTATGTAAAAAACACAAGAGAGTTCATATTTATAGATTTTTGAAATACGAAGAAGTTAAACAGAAAAATGTTTTTTTTTTCTATTATAAGGAAGCTTACAAATAAATAATAAATAAATAAATAAAATATTATATTATATTATATCCTGTATTTTATTAAATTTGTAATTATTCTTTTCTTTTTACGAGACATTAGAGTGTCCGCGTGAATCTGGATGTCTTTTATCATAATTATTATCGTCAGAAATCCTACGATATTTATGAGACCTTGAAAAATATATTTTATAATCATGCGGAGGTTTCTGTGGTTAAGAAGTTCAATCGAATTAGTTTGGTTTTGTGACCACATTTTTATTAAAAAATACTATTACTAGTCCTTTTTGTTCCCAGAGTTTGTCTTGGTAAAGGAAGAACGTGTTTTTATGCAATGTTCGTAGAGCTGTACAATGTCTGGTGGGAAGAGATTTTCCAGGATGTTTACTGTTTCATTTCTTGGAATCTTTTTGAAAAGGCTGACCACATCTAAACTTGCTAATATGTCTGAAAGATCGATATGTATATCTTTTACTTTCTCTATGAAGTCTGTGCTGTTCTTAATGAACGATGGTGTTTTTCCTACATGTGGTAAAATCGAGTTTGTAAGGTGCTTTGCCAAATTTGAGGTAGGAGAGTCCTTTCCGTCTACTATCGGTCTTAGTGGTATATCTCGTTTATGCATTTTGGGAACTCCATATATTCTAGGAACTAGTGGGAACAAAACTCTGGGAACAAAAAGAATGATTAGCAATGGGTTCACCCCTCTCACCAGTTCTAGCAAACCTCCATATGCAGAATTTTGAAATTAATGCTCTACAAAACTGGCACATCAAACCAAACAATTGGCTTCGCTATGTGGACAATATCTTCGTCATTTGGCCAGGAACAGCACTAGAACTGACTGCATTTAGTGACCATCTTAATAACTTACATCCTAACACAAAATTTATTCTGTAACTAGAAGAAAATAAAAAAAATTTCCTTTCCTAGACATCCTTATAGAAATAAATGAAAGAAAAAACAGATTATTTCCATTTATGGAAAGCCGACAAACACAGGAAGATTCCTTCATACTACCTCACACCACCATCCCAAGCAAAAAGTAGGCCTCATAAAAACCTTAAGGGATAAAGCATCCCCAGTACAGAAGAAAAGGGGAAAGAAGAAATACAATACTTAACACAGATCCTACAACTGAATGGTTTCCATACTAAGACAATTAAGAAAATTCTCAATACAGCACCTACAAGAAAATTAAATAAATAAGACTTCAAGAACACAGTCACCCTTCCTTATATTAATATAACAGATAAATTAGCCAAACTTCTCTACAAGTACAACATAAAATTGACTTTCCTACCACTTGAAAAAAATATCAAAATCTCTTCATCCTCCGAAACCTCCACATCACCCAATGAAAAAACCAGGAGTTTATAATATCCACTATTCCTGTGGCATCTGCTACGTAGGCCAGACAGGGAGATCGGGAGAAATCGGCATGAGCGAACATCAAAAGGACGTACAAAAAAAAAAGAGAGAACATGAATCTGGTTTGTCATTTCACACAACTTCTCCTGGTCACGATGTACTCTGGGACAGAACAAACATGTCCTACATTGATAAAAACTGTTTCCCAAAAAAATTCAAAGAGGCAGCAAATATGATTAAAATTCCTACGCAATGCAACAAAAATCAAGATTTGATTTTAAATCAAGTTTGGTCAGCGTTTATTAAAAATGTACCCAGTTCAGACCTCGGACAGAGTGAAAGTGACAGAGCGCGACATGAAATAGCATTGTTTCCAGTCAATACGTATTAACGGTTGTATAGATCTGTTTCGGTTTTTTAACGAACTTTTTTGATGTGCATAATACCAACAAATGAACTCGTTTTTTGTAATTTCTTATAGTTTGTGTTTTAAACTGTTAGTTCTCTTTACCCCTGAAGATGTTAGTCTGACGACTAACGAAACTTGTCAGGTTTGTTTTTTAGTACTTGTTTAGTTTTAAAAACAGTCTTTTTTAATAAAAATGTGGTCACAAAACCGAAATAATTCGATTAAATATATTTTATTTTTTGAAAGACGATTATTATGTAACCCTAAAAATTCGCTGAATCACAGATGTTTCTGACGATGTTTATACTTGATAATGAAGTAAATAATGAGACCTTCAGAATAACGCCCACAGGTACATCCAAGTCTCCTTCTGTTTCAACTGAAATAAATTTTCCCAGAAAAAAAAAAAAGAACTAAGTTATCATACAAGAATATTGGAAAGAAATTAGCAACAAACAGCACAGTAAGAGCAGGATGAGCAACCAACAGATATGAATTACCTGTCAGTCTGTTAGTCAGCCCATAATTCTCCACGTTGCCGTCAATTGATTATCCATCCATCACTTACAGATACCCCACCGCGATCTCAGGAGCGTCGCTTGGTGAAGGAAGGCTGATAATAGGGTTCGATCTGTTTTAACGAAATATGACTAATGATCGCCTCGACCATAAATTAAACGTTTCCGTTCTACCTAAAATCACTGGTAAACATAAAAGATTATGATGCGTGGCCATTGAAATAAACTTTCGTCGATGTTTGAGCCATGTTGCTTATTTGGTTGCTATTTGTCATACGGCGACACATCGCCTGAACCTGATTTTAATTGGAAAAAAAACTTTGAATTTTCAAAACATCTGGTTCCTCGATACTATAACAGTAGTAAAATAAATAGTTCAACCTGAATGTAACCGATCTTTCCTAAGTTTAATGTAATCAATTAATAATAACATAGCGCAGACTTAGTTGCTTTTACAATAATGCTCATATGCAGATTCTCTCTAACTTGAAATATATAATACGTCGGAGGGAAAAGTTCAGGAAAATCAGCTGTGCCAAATGTATGTTAGGTTTGGTTCAGATAATGGTTCCTGAAAACAAATCTCGTAATTGAATAATCATGAAAGTTTTTGATTAAGTTTCTTAAGAAATCAGCACGTGAATCCTCAATTAAGAAAGAGTACAGAATAAAAATCTTTGTTAGTAATCACATTTAATTTTAAAATCTTTAATTTAAAGAAATCCACTTTGTACGTAAGTGATTTTTTTTTAATTATCTTCAAAGTGTATTGAAATGTAGTTACATAAAAGCGTATTGAACTACTGTGAACAATCGATGCTGGAAGCAGCGATCTACGGGTATTTACTCGAGTGGACTTTATAAATTCTTGTAGAAGAGCAGCACAAATAGCAGTGGGTTTTGGTCACAAATACCTCGTCCAATTACATCGAAGATATTAACAAGACTGGGGTTTGGTGATTGGCGGGCCAATCCACAATGTTCCATTAACTACTCCCCCTAAACGACACGTTCCTTTTCCCTCTTTATTGTCAATCCAACTCACTGAAGATTGTAAACCTGCGTATTAATATAATAAGTGTACTAAGGCTTAAATAATCTTGAAACCCTGCTCTAGAGTCTCAACATGAACTTTCAAAGCTTCTACTAGAAGC